>NC_136547.1:8637356-9248183 GCF_910591455.1 Pholis gunnellus
TCTCCTTGTAGATTTATTTCATTTATTTTGAAGGGTGTTTGACATTTAACCAGGGTTTTTGCAAGATCCTTGATATAAATACACATGTGGAGGCAAGTTGTTGAAGCTGCTCTGATGTGGATGATGCTCACAAAGTTACACCCTGAAGCTTTTCTTGTAGTTGCTTCTTTACTTTTTCTTTATTCTTTGTTTTGTGCGGGTCTGTGGTGTCAAGGTTTTATAGATTTGTTTTCAACACTACTCTCCCACCTATAGTATATTATCTGTTCCCCTTTTTATCATTAGTACTGATACATAATTCATCATTCAAGGTCAAAATTGGGCAGAAACGAGGACCACTGAAGACGGGGGACACTTAGAAAGCAGCCCTGGTCTGATTGGACGATTGACAGGAAACCCTCTAGAGGGTGGGCTCGCTAATCGTCCGTTAATAACATGCAGGCTGGCTGGAGTTCAATATTAAATGGACTCTCTCACTGGCAAGCTCTCAACCTTCTGAAATTATGACATATACCACAAGCCTCATGGTTGAAAAACAAACAACAGGATGCGTAAACAAATTCACAGAAGAACAAGCCAATGCTATTAAATATTTATACTTCCTGTTTCTTATTTTTCCCAAATGTATTTTGGGTGCAATGACCAAACGCCTTTTATTTTTCATAGAATAACACCCCAAACAAAAAGTTAAACTCAGCTTTGAGCCCAATCTTCTTTGAGAGGTTTTTATTGTGACTTAATAGCCTCCTTTTATCCTCCCTATAATAGGCATCCAGTGTCAGGGCGATAACAGCTACTGCTCCTTTTTATCGTTCTGTCTGTAATGTCAATTTGCTTTAATATATACTGTCGTTACAGAAAGCTATCCATGACTGGTTCCTGTCTGTCATGTGACCAGAAAAGGTACCAGGCACCCTGAAATAATACAGCTTCCTTACTGGAAACCCCATTGTGGCAAAGTCTCTCTCTATACATCTCAGACACATCTCAAATAGGATAAAATATGACATAAGGGCACATCAGCTCCGCAAGCAAGTGCAAGCGACTTGTGAAAAATAAGGTATATAGAGCTGTTATGTCAATAGCTAAGTATCTAATGCTCAAAGCAACACTGTTTAGTAAAAAGCTTTGTCCAACAAAAATATGTCTAAAATTTGAAAAGCTTTCCTTATTTAATATCGGAATCTGACCAAGCATCTCATACCAATTTACTAAACACAATTTGACAAAATGTATGCTATGCTGTATATTTTTGCAACATATAGTGAGTTATATCCATGCAGGTGTTAGCAAACAAACTGTATCTTTTAATGTGATAGTCCTTAGTATAAATTATTTCCAGCAATAGTACATGGCCTTAAGGAAAGTCCGGAAACTTGGCCTAACTGGGGCAGAGAAAAAAACTTTGGTCATTTAGCTCTGCCAGGTTTAACTAAACTAATAAGATTACTTCTGCCTCTGGAGCAGCGCTGGCTCTGAGAAATGCTTATACAACTAAAACTCCCATTTGCTTAATGCAAATAAAGCACTGCACATTGTCTCTTTAGGCCTCCCCTTAGCTCTGTCCTTTTCCAAACCAAACCTGATTTATCTCCCTGCTCTTCTGCCACTTGAACATGCAAATCAATACAAGTTAAGATATTACAAAGAGATGAAGTTGACGACCATGCAGTTATAATTAATACTAAAATATATTTAGATTATGTCAGTTGTGATCCATTTTTCTATTAACACTGTATCAACTTCATGTGTGTGAAAGGTGTTGTGATAAACCCACAGATAATTATCACTAAATAATAAAGTTCTCATGTGTTGCATGATATTTGCCTGTCCTCCACCTCACAGCTTATTATCAAGACGCAACAGACTCTGTGCCGTTCTCCTTTTGTGTGAAAATCTCTCAACACAGGGTCTCAGGGCTCCACAAGCTATTTGTGATGTTTTTTCATTGGCTATACCTCTATTTACAGGTTGTCAGGGACAATAGACCTTAATTAAAAAGAACACAGTTATCAACCTCATTAAGGCCGCGAATTTAGACAAGTCGACTCAGGCATCTCATTTAATTAACCAGCTTTAACAAAGCCGCTTAGCACTGCCGAAAAGTGAATCTCTCTGTATTTTTTCTCCATGCCTTTCTTTCTTTACCCCCCCCCTGTGTACCAAAACACACACAACCTTAGCAGCCCTGTTTCATGTTCTTTGCTTCATCTCAGGGTTACACACACACCTGCATTTGTTCGTATTAAACTGTGCTGTGGATCATCATTCTTTCAGTTTTGAACATTTGGCTGAAAAATGTAAAGACACGGCGATATTAAAATGATTCTTTATACATTTAGCTGCTGTGAACTTGTACGTCTCCAATCACAAGACTAAGAGTCCTCAGTCGACTCAGAAGAGGCTGAACAATGCTGGCACAATGGGAAGAAAAGGAAACCTCCCGTTAATCTGGATTTGTTAGCCTTATAGTCACATCATTCAGATGGACTAAATTAGAGAATTTAGCTGTGTCGCCTTTTTTGGAGTTGACAAGTAAAAACCAGACATAAACAAACAGTGTACCGCTGCTTGAGCTAAAACATTTGTATTAGTGTAATCTTGGACTTTATTTAGCTGCCACTGCCGGCCACACAGGCTTTATTTGTCACAGGTTTGATGACACTTCTGCAGTTCTTGTCTCCAGCGGGAGCGGGAGATATTGTTGCTGTCAGAAATTCCAAAAATCTCTGATAAATAATGGTGAATCAGACTTGGTTGCTCATCGTCATGTCTGAATGATATCATTTGAATGTGCCTTTAGGCGCAGTGATGCATTGAGCTAAATGCTAACATGCAGCATAAGATATAAGCGGCAATGGTAACATGCTGATAATTAGCAAGTACAATGTTTACCATCTTAGTTTAGTTTGTTAGCATGCTAACATTTGCGAGTTAGAAATGAACACATAGTGCAACTGAGGCTGATGGGAACGTCAATAGTTTTGCAAATAGACAAATTCAATTTTGACCTGATGACGGTGCGATTGGAAAAGTTAAGGGATCACTCAAGTTGTTATATATTCAGCCTGAGAGGGGCTTCAATGTTTGTAAAAAATGTAATGCTAACCCATCCAATAGTCATTGAGATATTTCACTTCAAAATCACAAATGTCAACCTCACGTTGGAAAAGTCAGGGGATCACCAAAGTCATTAGGGTTCATCCTCTGGGAACCATGAATGTATATACAAAAGTTCCATCAAAGAGTCATTGACATATTTTAGTCTGGACCAACAGACAAACAGACCGCCACTAGCATGGTTATAAGTGTTTAAATGTATAAATAAACTCATGAGCTGGGACTATGCATGTGGCTGCTCTACTGGTTCCATTGCTCAAAAGACACAGCAGCTCCGCCTGTTAACCTTGACTTCACCTGTCAATAAAACCTACAAACACCTTCAGCACCGATGCACATGACCTTTTAGAAGCCCGTACCTCTGCGTGACATTTCATTTAGCATCTACACACTGTATTGGTTTTGGTCTGCACCCCACATCACATGCCAGCATGGCTAATTCTTGACGCACATTAAGCACATTGGATAGACCGTCCTTACTGATTAAAGGGTGTTTTCAAACCTGGTTGCACTCGATTCTTCCCTCTTGAATAAATCAATGCTCTCACCTCAGTAGGACACTGAGGTGACACTGGTAACACAGCCCAGTCAATGGGACCCCCACTCGTTAACCACCATTCACCTCATTGAACCTGCCACAAGCTATCAAGATGTGAAGATTGAAACAAAGACGCAAGACTGGGAGTACATTACACCCAGGCCTTTTTAATTACACATCCCCAAATAATAATCCTCAGATCCCAGAACTCATTGAGCTTTGTTCTCCGCTATCAGTTTTGTCTGTGTCTAACCTTGAGTCACTGTAATTATACATTACGTTCCTATGAAGGGGCCCAGCGGCGTAGTCTGGCTGCTGAAATGTGGGTCGTGAGTGTTTTGTGTTCTTTTTTTTAATCTAAAATATATTTAAGGAAGTCAGGGGCCAGACAGGACACAGCTCTATATCACCCAGTGGGGTGCCTGTCTGCTCTAGCCACAGGGTCCGGTTGGGTGATTTATACCACAATACCAATGGCTGTAATTGTAATATACTACAGGTAATTGAAAAGAAAATTGAATTAGGTCAACAGAGGCAGTGACAGTCATTGGATGTCACACAAAGGCTTTACAACTATAACATCATTCTGCCGCACTGGCCCCATTAAGTATCTTGCTGCCAATTCTAATATCAGGCAACTAGATAATTGTCGCCATATTTCATTTAGACTTAACACCCATTGAAAATGCGGCTCAACCCATTGTGATACATGCACTGTAGCACTGATATGGTTTCGTACAACTTGTCCAGTTGTATAAAACGAGATAAGACCTTATCTCTCGAGTCTCCCTCTCTTGCTGCGTGGTGGTATCATCAGGGGAAGTGGCACGGATAGTCCGTGAACTGTCATGATGTACTGACATCATGACAGGGGCCAGAGGGGTGGCCAGGCGCCCTCTCCGGAATCTGATTGGCCATCCATGGTGCTCCCCCTACCGGAGTCAGAAGGTGAGAGAGGTAGTTGGCTTGTTAGTATCATGGATGGATTGCTGAACAAGCCTACCGATCCACGCCCTGGAGCACACAAAGAGATGCAAAATGGCCACAGAGAGGCATAAAACCAAAACAAAGAGATGCTAAACAACAAGAGGTGCAGAGCGGCTACTGAGAAGCAACTAGACTACAAAGGGACACAAGATGACCACAAAGAGACACAAAACATACATGACGATGCAAAAAGCAGCCACAGTGACACAGAAAGGCCTCCAAAACAAAACCTAAGAGACACAAATGACTAAAAAGACACAAAGAGACGCAAAACGACAACAAAGAAGACGCTAAAGGATCATTAAGACTGAACAACAGCAAAAGACACAATCTTGCTTCTGTCGGAGGGTGTGGGGCCTTTAACATGTCTGTGTCCAGGGGAACGTTGTCTAGTTCATTGTCCATGGCTGTATAGTCTATTTGGTTACAAATGGAAGCTATCTGCTTATATTATTTCATATTAGAGTGTTTCAATTTTGCTTATTGGCATTCATTTATTGTGCAGAATAAGTAAGAGCTGTAAATGTGAAAAGTTTCGAAATTTGCTCATCAGTAGTGTATGTAATAAACATACGAGTGCATGTAAACCATGAGTGCACATGTGCTGGAGTGGTGCTAAATGAGCTCCTCTTCCATGTCAAAGACTTAAACATTAATCCAACACTTCGCATGAATAAAATGCCACCTAGAATGTTAGCGTGTAAATGGTAGAACGAGCCATAATTCACTCTAACCATCTCTAATGACACACAATGTAATTGCCAGATAACAAAATTAATTAATTTGGATTTACCGCGACACCTTTGTGGCTTTGAAGTCACTTGTTTACTCGAATTAAGCCGTTTTGTTGATGCATAGCCACGGGACCTTTTAAGTGCAATGGAGACGTCCGTGAGCTGGGTATGAAATGAGGGGAAAGTACTGTCCAGACCGTGATGTCCTCAGGGAAAATCACGAGACGTTTGGCACGGCTCCAGGTTTGGCTCCAGGTTTTGCCTTTTACTTACAGCGTTGTCACAACTTGTTTACAGCATTCTTCACACTTTACTGTAATGGTGGTGTGAGGTATAAGGTATGAATATATGCACTTTTATGTTTCTATGGAGCTTGAATTACTTGAGCAGCCCAACAGCTTTGTTTGGCACAGTATGGCACCGATGAAAACGTTTATTTCCCTGTACTGAACGATCTCTGCGCAATCATACCCATATTACTATAACACAACCCTGACTGAAAACATTCATGCAGTTTCCATGACTTCAAGATTTTTCTGGGATACGGTTCAATGAGCAATGTGAAATAACTGGAATGTGGGTTTTTTTTTTCCTGTAATACACACCTGCTACTCAGTTATTGGACACTATAACAACAGTCGTGAGAGAATATTGACAGAGCTCAGCACAGAAGGAGAACATTACCTTTATGCAGCAAACTGTTGGATTATTACAGCGTTTTTTTTTTAGCTCAGTCAAATAAAAGTCCACAGCTGCCTGTGTAGAAAGGGAGATGGGGAAATGAAAATATAATATGCATTGCTTTCATTCACACAATTATTGCCTCACACGTGGAAGATGGTAATATGAAATATCCCTACAACAGCTGGGTCGCAGTCTTTTCGCAGCATGTTGAATATATTCATGATCTGGCCACAAGATGCTAAGCTCTCCCCTCTCTTGATTCCTTATATCCTCTCTGTCTTGCAGCGGTGAGGCTGATCACCATGGACAGTGTTGTCTGAGGGGAAACGGGAGAGGAGACAGGAGTGACACAACTGTGGCCTCCCGCTGAGAAAAGAGAGAAGGCAACGCAGGAAAGAGAGGGTGGCTAGTAGATAAATGGACTAATCTAATTTGTTACCTCAGCCAAATGTATTCCAAATCCTCCTCTGTGCCGCTCTGTCCCAGCTCGTGGCGGATGATGTTAAAATGTTTGGGCAGGAAGCGACACAACTGGGAGAGAGCTCGCCCAGAGGAAGTTCAACACTATCCCACGGCCCTCTCTTGACACACTGCACAATCTGTATGCTGCATTCAAGATCTTTGCCCATCCCCGTGCTGCAAATGAAATGCAAATGCTTATGCAAATCACAGTCCAGAGAATAACCTATGATATTACTCTAATAATGTATTGATAGTAATATATCGCCGGTGGAAATTGAAACTGAGAGATTCTGGTCTCATCGGACCAGAAACCAAAAGTACAGATCAATTTAAAATGGCAAATGAATGTGCTTCCAGGGCCCGTTTCTAAGAGGTGAGTAATATATCTCTGATCATAGGCTATTACAGCCTGGTCAGGCTGGGGCTAGGCTGCCTGTGGAATACTGAGAGTCCTCCTTGACTTTTACATCAAAAAGATGCTTCAGAGAAAGTCCTGGGAGCCCTGGGCACCGTGGATCTCTTGGGCCGCACCACATGAGGAGTACAGTCGCGTCCGTGGTTTCATCTCTCCCTCTCGTCTTTATTAATGGCGGCAGGTTTTTAATTCAGAGAGTTGTGCTGAGATCGCTGATGTTAATCACACGTTGCTCGTTTCAGACTCAGAGCTCATGGTGAGTGAGGAAATGAATACAGGGAGAGCAGGGCTGCGGCAGTTTGAGGAGCTAATGCTGGGTCAAATATTCTTATCATCACTGAGAGAATTGTTGATATCAGAAGACGGTGATCGGTGGCGTTCCCCTTTAACCCTTGTTCTTTGTTGAGACATGGCTTTACTTCCTCATCGGCCAGGTTTCCACTCAAATAAAGGGCACATTTTACAACAAAATGTCACAACGTCAATGCTATCTTCATGAGCTATTTTTATTTGGCGTTTTTATAAAATGTTAGTCTCCTTATCTCCTCAGTGTCCGTAGCCTCCATCTGTTACTCACAGTCAAGACCCCAGGAAGAGCACCAGCCTTTGAAGTCAATTTGACATGGTGTCCAGACCGTGTAATTATAACTTTCGGGTCCATCGTGTGATGCCATTGGGCCAAAAAAGCATAGACATTGAGACGTTAGTAACTCAGGGGATCCATTTTATTTTTTTGAGATGAATAAACTTCCCAGTACAAACATTTAAATAGCCCTCACTAAAATCATTAGGTCCTAAAAGTTGTAGAATGTACTAATGGACGAATTCCTTCCTCCGTCCATTTGTATGAGCCCAGAACGAGGCTGGGCTGGGTTAAAGGAAACGCTAGTGTGCTTACTCTTTAAGGATGCAGAAGATTGCCAGAAGATCTGTGTATTTTTATACTCAGATATCAAACACTGTAATCAGTTCTCTCCATACATCCGTCCTCACATTGCCAATTGTCCTTGTTAAGAAGAACGTCATGCTGCCATTCTATTTAGTTGTTTTCTTTGGAAATTGAAACATTTATATGCACAGTTTACTGTTCACACAATCACATTACCCAGCGGTTTTGTGTCATTTTGTTGTTAATATATACATTTTGTAGATGTTGTTGTTTAACATTTTAGGCACCAATTGTATCACAGCACAACAGTAGTTCCTTTTGAATTTATTATTTATTGTTTTTTCTTGATTGTAAGAATATTTTCTGTTACAATTTAGATTAGATGTTTTTCTTGTAATTTCAATGGCTCTAAGCAGAGTACTGTAATGTATATAATGTATGTAATAATGTATCTGCATGTATTTTGAGAAAAGTAATGAAACCAGACAGTGCTGTTTTGCATGGTGCGGGAGAGGAGAGATGCAGAGGTGCAGAGAAAGAGATCAGAGGGCAACGAATGAGATATATTATTGAGATATATTATTTTCTTCTGCAGGAGCAAACAAATGCTGGAAGACAATCCCTTGAGAAGTCTCTTTGCATGCCCTACCCACATCTGTTGCATATTCACTGCTGTCAATGCAAATGTTAGGACCGTCGGTGGCTCTAACTCTCCAGTCAGGTGCCAATAAACCATTACAGAAGAAGACGGTGCAATGAGAAGATGCAATTATCATAGAACCAGTCAAACGAATGAAAATGATGTGGAAACAATGATGGAAATATGGCATTTATACGTGTTAATGTATTAATTAGAGGAGCATTACAGTCTCCTCATCACTCCACGCAGATCTGATGTTTTCGTCTGCTGCCATTTTTAAAGTAGTTTAAGGCGCATGCTTCATGTACGTTTTGAATTATATTTTTTCATATCGTTTTTATCGATGCGCCATTTTTTTCCACCTCAGCTAAGCATAAAAACGTTTGGCAAAAGAGTTGATTTTTTTTTTGTCATTTCTTTCACAGTTTCCTCAGGTTTTTTTAATATGCAACTTGAGAATAAGCATAAAAGAGGTAGATGGAAATGCACTTATTGTTTGGGGTCTCACAGACTGTAATGCTTATTGCAAAATGAACCGAGCTGTTATGTGTAAAGTATTGAAGCGTGCACATTTGATGAAGGGACCCAAACACTGACATCACCATACAGCATTGTTATTACACCAAACAAGGACATATTTCTGACTTCATATGGTCTATCTATGCTAACAAACGTATATCTCTTTTGTTTGACAGAAAGTCAAAGTAATACAGTATGTTATCTCACATAGTAACATTATGTTTGGCTTCAATTAGACCCCAGAGAGGTTTAACTCCCAGTCAGACCTCTTAGGCCTATACTGTTATAAAAACTCCAATAACAAAAATCCAAATAGATTCAGAGACATAGAGCAGATGAAAATCAATTTCATTCAACGGGTTTTTACAGCCCAAAACAGGTATTGTGTCATTTTCTGCAGCCGGCTTGAAACACGTCATCAGTTAAAAATCATTTTCATGAGCAAACGTCAGGAAGTATCATGGGGATGTCAAAGAGGACGCAAACGGAACATCGAGGTGAAAAATGTCCCCTTTTTTCATTTTACATCCATGTAATGATAGCTTTATGCTTTTCAGGAACACCAAATTGTTTTAATTATTCAAATGTCTCGCAGACAATGAAAACGCAATATGTGAGATGAAAATTCATACGCGCCGATGCAAATGAAGACCTTTTTGATCTGACAGTTAAAATTGATGGGTTGGTCCTTAGATCACTACAACCGTGTGATGAGAGATGAGAGAAAAGAAATTTGAATTTCAAATGATCCATCCCATTACGTGGTCTGCCTGTATACGGCGGCACCGAGAGTGGACATAAAGTGGATGTGGAGCGTGTGATGTGGAAGTTGGTATTTTGAAAGCCTCGAACATCATTGTGCAATAACGCTCAGCTCCAACCCATCTCAACGTTTCTATCTTGATAACAATACTCATGCTGTACAACACTCCCCAGGTCAACCTTACAGATGTTGTGGGCCTTGAGGGCTGAAATATTTTGCATCTAAATGTCTTATTTGCAGTGTTCCCGGGTTCAAAAGCGTGCATAAACATAAAAGGGACTGTGTTCATATACCATTGCCTTTAGTGCGTTCTTATTGATCAAAGTTGACAGCTACACATGTTGGATAAAGAGAAACATCATGATGATGTATTTTTGTTGCATTATTTATCATGGCTGGCCTGGTAGGGCGACAGTCCCTGAGGTAATATGTCTCCTGATACATTATATCAGACAAATCTCTGGCTCACTCTGGAGAGTTTTCGCCTCAGTTTTATAATGCATTCATTTACTGTTATGTAACATTTATGTTTTAGGTCGGCAAATCGGTGTGTGTGTGTGTGTGTGTGTGTGTGTGTGTGCGTATGTAATATTAATTAATTTCATGTTTTATTTGTTATCCGATTGCAATGTGTTTGTGAGAAAGTTTGCATAATTTGTGGAGCTGGCTTGATGTATTCAACAAAAAGGTCTCTAGACGTACCATTGTAAGGCACACAGCCACATTAATGTGACTAAAACAACCATAACCATTCCCGTGGATCAACACCGGAAGACAGGCAGATCGACGGTGTGAGGTCCCGTGGATCGACACCGGAGGCAGGCAGATCAACAAGTACTCTACACCCGTAGCGGAGAGGAGAGAGATTAGTCCAGGAACAGCCAATGGGAACTCACGGAACGGCGGCAAAGACTACCGAGGCAGAAGACGTTACGGACTGACAACACAGGCCTGCAGGATCAGGGTTGATATACTGCCAGGCGGTGATCAGTGGGATTGGGATCCCATGTGTCCAACTGCCGGTGGTAACGAGCCAGATTGTCCGCAGCTGTGCACCAATCAGGGGTGTGGCCATGGGAGGTGTCTGGAGGCAGGCCCGAGAAAACAAACACCGAGCACATGGCATAACATAACAAACACGACAGACACATGAGGAATGACAGACACATGAGGAGAGGAGATTGGGGGGGAAACAGAGGTTAACACACAATGGGTCAGACAGGGATCCTGACAGTTTTCCGCTAATTTAGTATTGCATGGCACCAAAGCTGGGGGAATTGTGAGAGACAGATACAAAAAAAGAATCCAAATGGATGCAGAGGCTGAGATATCGTCGTATCCTGAAATACTAAGTTAAATGTAGGCAACAAAACTGCTTTCTTAGGTTCAGGAAAAGATTAAAACTTAGGTTAAAATAACTACAAAAGTGTCGTAACTGAAGTATGCCAGTTACATGGCAAATAAATCAACATTGATGTCACGTTTCACGTGGGCAACAAAGGTCGGCATTTGAAAGATCCACTTCCCCTCCCGCCCGCCCTGTGAGGGCTTTGAAGGTCTTTATACTTCCTCATTTATGATTACGTTGATAACATACAAAATAATTTTCTGGGATATCTACAAATTACGGCCTTGTTATCTTTCGTTGGTATGGCTACAAACGCTGGATGAGACCAACCTGTGCGACTTGATAGTGTGTCTTCAATCCTCTTTGAACACAGGAGTCCTGTCACATCTGATCAGGTTTATTTTCTCAGACTTTAGAGAGAAACAGAAGACATTATACAACTGTTACAGTAGAGAAGTACTGCGTATTCCTCATGATGAATGTCTTCATGTGTAAAATCAGTGAATGCCCCTTTAACTACCTTAATCATAGATTAATCAAATGCAGCTGAAAGTGTTCATACTTAACTAACTTCAACATAAAACCTGACAAATCGTAGTTAATGTTGCTGTTATCTATGTTTTTGTTCAGCTTTAAAGGGTGTAGTCAAGTAGTTACGATGGGCCTACACACACGCACAAACACAAACGCACACACACACACACACATACCATTTGGCGCATATATTTGACCTACAATGTTTTGGATTTCACAGCCAAATGAGAATGAGTTACTCAGGTTATTGTAACGGAAATAGATCTCTTTACGATCCCCCGAGGCTCGTTGCAACTGGACTGCATGCACTCTCTATATTTACGCCTCTAGCAGAAAGTAGAGGTGACAGGATGAAACAAAGATGCCATGCGGGCCTCACACTAGGAACATTGAACGTATATATATATGTACATATTAATGTTATTTTGTTCATTTTAAGCACCACAAGCAACATTTCTGCCTCATCTTCTGTATTAAATTAGCAGAAAAAAAGCTCGAGGGTGGAAATCGCTAAACCTAAGTAGATAAAACCAAAATATTATGCAATGGTTCATTGGAAAAATATGCTCTACTCTGATATTTGGGTGAATATAGCCTGTAATCAACGCAGCAGCTAATATGTAGAAACTGCAATCAGTATGACTAAAGGTAAGAACAAAAGGGAGATGACTGGCATCACTTATGTCCTGCAGCAGAAAGGCAATTACTATATTTAATCAATTACAAGATGCCAGATTGGATTAAGATGGAATTATTAACAGGCTGCTCTCCACACAACGCTTGCAAACAACATAATGGGTTTATGTACATAATCAGGGTGAGGACAATGATGGGATTATTGCATGTAAACACAGCTATAGAACTAATGACATGCTCAGCTCCAGTTGTCTGATGCTGCTCTGATTAGCTGCTGCGGAGCCTCGTGGAGATAGAGTGAAAGATTTGGATGCCTGGAGTTCATAATGAATGTGTGTGTGTGTGTGTGTGTGGGGGGGGGGGGGAGTAAAAGGTGTAGTGAGAGACAGAGAAGACAAAGTGATGAAAGATGATGGAGATGTGTTTAACAGTTTGGAGTTGTGCTCGAAAGTTGTTGTAAAAACTGTGGGGTTGCTGTCAAAGCACCTATGGTGCAGAGTTTCCACAGGATGCACGGCCGTATGCGTGTCAAGCTCAATATGTTCACATTGGATAAAACAGAATCAACACATCAGCAGGGGCAAAACCTACGTTGCTGTTTTAAAAAAAAATACATTAAAACTTAGTTTTGCCTCCTTGTTAATGTAATTGTACCTCCTACTGAACAGGAAAAAAACAGAATAAAATATAAGATACAAATGAAGAAATAAAACAGAACAAAGTAAAATATATAAAGAAGCCGAGGGAAGAAAATATGATTAAAGATATATATACAAAGACATATATAGTTTTTGTATCTATGTGATGTAGAGCCATCTAATCATGTGATGAGCTACTGATTTGCATGGCAGCAGAAGTGCGGGTTTACGGCTTTCTTTACACTCAAATACAGTTGTCAGCAACAGGCAATTCTCTTAATTTTCATATCGATTGAAAAATGATGGCTTAATTATGATAATTGGGATTTTGCCTTGCAATTCCCCCCCCCCCCCCTCCCCCTCCCCCCCTCCCCCACCCCCTTCTCCATGGAGAATTGTAATTAATCCATTACAAACAACACCTGTTATTCAATATGTTGATGAAGACACCTCTGAGGTAAAACATTCATATGGTGGCGATAGCAGCGCAGCGCATCAATGCGTGCGACTCGTGCTCTTCAAAGGGGCGATTAAGCTTTTCTGATTGATTTCCCCCGATGAATCATAACAGCAGCGATGGGTAAACTCCACCGCAGACTGGAGCCCAAGACACACAATGCACATCTTTCATCCCCAAAAAGACAAAAGAAGAGAGTAGATCTCCGACAGAGCGCTTTGAGATTTTACTGTCCATCATGGTTATTGTTATCATGTTACCTGTTTTTTTTCTTTCAGCATTTCTTTGCTGTTTTTTTTGTTTTGTTTACACACTTCGGGTTTTTGTACAGATTAAATAGATAAGATATATCATGCTAATTGGAGACCTTAAGAAGTGATGGATTTTATAAACTTCATACAGAATCAGGCGAGGTGGGTTCCCTGTTTTCTGCCTTAATGCTAAGCTAACCTGCTGCTGGCATTTGCATCATATTCACCGTACAGACATGACAGTGGTGTCAATCTTCTCAGCTAACTCTCTGCCAGAAAACTAATAAGCATATTTTCCAAAATGACTCCTTTAAAAAAAGAAAAAACATACATTCAAAACACTTATCATCATAATACTTTCACATTATTACCAACAATAACCTCAAGTTAAATTAAAACTGCGAGCAGTGATGAACGGGCCCTCGCCTCCCTTGCGCGTCGGGGCTTGCGGCGGACTCCGGCCTGCGCGTCGGAGAACGTCCGCGACCGCTGGACTGCGCGTCCGCGAGCGAGACGTCGTCGATCCCGCGTGGGACCGCCCGATGCCGGAAACGATGCTTTGCAAATAGTACTATGCTGAGGAAAAATGACACCGAAATCAAAATGGCCGACTTCTGGTAGGTTTTAGAGCACGGTGCCAAGAGACTTATTTTTAAGTCTCCGCAGGATACGCGCGCCTACCGAGTTTCGTACGTGTAGCTCAAACGTAGCGCCGGGGCTGCTCTTTTGAAATATTGTAGGGGGCGCTACAGAGGCAATTTAAAACGGACAAGGCCAAAAATCGTACCACATATTTCTTCCGATGCCTTTGACACATGTGCAAAGTGCCATGAATTTTTGAGCATCCTAACCTACTATGCTATGGAAAAATGACACCAAAATCAAAATGGCCGACTTCGGTAGGTTTTAGAGCATGGTGCCAAGAGACTTATTTTTAAGTCTTCACAGGATACATGTGCCTACCAAGTTTCGTACATGTATCTCAAACGTAGCGCCGGGGCTGCTCTTTTGAAATATTGTAGGGGGCGCTACAGAGGCAATTTAAAACGGACAAGGCCAAAAATCATTCCATATATTTCTTCTGATGCCTTTGACACTTGTGCAAAGTGCCTTGAATTTTTGAGCATCCTAACCTACTGAAAAAAATTTCCTTCAGCCAGTAGGTGGCGCTATGAGTTTTTTGAATTTTTTCAAATCAGGTATGTTCAGGCTTGAAGTGGCATCATGCACAAGAAGTTTTGTGCAAATTGGATAATGTACCTTGGAGTTATAAGAACTTCAATTTTGCATGGCGAACGATGCGTCGCCACGGCAACAGCGTTCAACGAAAACACACAATACTTATGATGGCTCTTCATCAATGTCCTAAGACTATCCTTACCGATTTTGAGACTAATCGGGTCACCTGGCTAGGAGGAATAAAGAAAAGTATAAAATATGACATTTCCTTCAGCCAGTAGGTGGCGCTATGAGTTATTTAATTTTTTTCAATTCAACTTTGTTCAGGCTTGAAGTGGCATCATGCACAAGAAGTTTTGTGTGGATTGGATTATGTACCTTGGAGTTATAACAACTTGATTTTTCAGAAAAATTATGGAAAATGGCCGCCACGCCACGTCAAGGTTCTTCGACGAAAGCGCTAGCTTTTAATAATTTTTAATCACAAAGGTCTTAAGAGCACCCTGAACAAATATGAAGTCGATCGCATAAATGCTCTAGGAGGAGTTCGTTGAAGTACGAAGGCTGCAAAATGCAAAAAGTGCCAAAAAACACAACTTTGTGGGTTTACTGTAGCGCCCCCTATTGGTTGAATGCAACACAAATCACAGGGTATGTTACGGTATGCGATGTGCACATATGCTGAAAGTTTCGTGAATTTTCGACAATGGGTTGAGAAGTTATGTGTATTGATATTAAGCCACGCCCCTAGGAAGTTCATTGGTCCATATCTTTTTAACGCAAAGAGATATCAAAAAGCTTTTGATACATCTGTGTGATCTACATCCAATAATGATCCACAGCAATTTTGGTAGCAATAGGAGCTAGCGTGTAGGAGGAGTTGGCAAAGATGTGTTTTACACTAAATTCAAGATGGCCGAAAATTTAAGTAGGCGGAGCTTAGGGGTCTGAGAGGCTTTTTTTTAGATCTAGCGGATTAGGACATGTGTGTTGAATTTCAAGTCAATCGGACAAACTGGCCGAGGGGCGTCACCGGTCCGCTTTGTAGGGGGCGCTAGAGAGCCATTTTTTTACACACAAATATGCAACCTATGTCAGATGGCAATTTTCACCAGACCTGACAAGTCTGCAAAATTTGGTGAGTTTTGGGGTATGGGCAATACTCCAAATATGCGCTCAATGTTCTCAAATAAAAATCAGAATTAAAACTGCGAGCAGTGATGAACGGGCCCTCGCCTCCCTTGCGCGTCGGGGCCGGCGGCGGGACTCCTGCCTGCGCGTCGGAGAACGTCCGCGACCGCGGGACGGCGCGTCCGCGAGCGAGACGTCGTCGATCCCGCGTGGACCGCCCGATGCCGGAAACGATGCTTTGCAAATAGTACTACGCTGAGGAAAAATGACACCGAAATCAAAATGGCCGACTTCTGGTAGGTTTTAGAGCATGGTGCCAAGAGACTTATTTTTAAGTCTCCGCAGGATACGTGTGCCTACCGAGTTTCGTACGTGTAGCTCAAACGTAGCGCCGGGGCTGCTCTTTTGAAATATTGTAGGGGGCGCTACAGAGGCAATTTAAAACGGACAAGGCCAAAAATCATACCACATACTTCTTCCGATGCCTTTGACACATCTGCAAAGTTCCATGAATTTTTGAGCATCCTAACCTACTATGCTATGGAAAAATGACACCAAAATCAAAATGGCCGACTTCGGTAGGTTTTAGAGCATGGTGCTAAGAGACTTATTTTTAAGTCTCAAGAGGATACATGTGCCCACCAAGTTTCGTACATGTAGCTCAAACGTAGCGCCGGGGCTGCTCTTTTGAAATATTGTAGGGGGCGCTACAGAGGCAATTTAAAACGGACAAGGCCAAAAATCATACCACATACTTCTTCCGATGCCTTTGACACATCTGCAAAGTTCCATGAATTTTTGAGCATCCTAACCTACTATGCTATGGAAAAATGACACCAAAATCAAAATGGCCGACTTCGGTAGGTTTTAGAGCATGGTGCTAAGAGACTTATTTTTAAGTCTCAAGAGGATACATGTGCCCACCAAGTTTCGTACATGTAGCTCAAACGTAGCGCCGGGGCTGCTCTTTTGAAATATTGTAGGGGGCGCTACAGAGGCAATTTAAAACGGACAAGGCCAAAAATTATACCACATATTTCTTCCGATGCCTTTGACACTTGTGCAAAGTCCCATGAATTTCTGAGCATCCTAACCTACTGAAACAAATTTCCTTCAGCCAGTAGGTGGCGCTATGAGTTTTTTGAATTTTTTCAAATCAGCTATGTTCAGGCTTGAAGTGGCATCATGCACAAGAAGTTTTGTGCAAATTGAATAATGTACCTTGGAGTTATAACAATTTCAATTTTGCATGGCGAACGATGCGTCGCCACGGCAACAGCGTTCAACGAAAACACACAATACTTATGATGGCTCTTCATCAATGTCCCAAGACTATCCTTACCGATTTTGAGACTAATCAGGTCATCTGGCTAGGAGGAATAAAGAAAAGTATAAAATATGACATTTCCTTCAGCCAGTAGGTGGCGCTATGAGTTATTTCATTTTTTTCAATTTAAGTATGTTCAGGCTTGAAGTGGCATCATGCACAAGAAGTTTTGTGTGGATTGGATTATGTACCTTGGAGCTATAACAACTTGATTTTTCAGAAAAATGATGCAAAATGGCCGCCACGCCACGTCAAGGTTCTTCGACGAAAGCGCTAGCTTTTAATAATTTTTAATCACAAAGGTCTTAAGAGCACCCTGAACAAATATGAAGTCGATCACATAAATGCTCTAGGAGGAGTTCGTTAAAATACGAAGGCTGCAAAATGCGAAAAGTGCCAAAAAACACAACTTTGCGGGTTTACTGTACCGCCCCCTATACGTTGAATGCAACAAAACTCTCAGGGTATGTTACGGTATGCGATGTGCACATATGCTGAAAGTTTCGTGAATTTTCGACAAATGGTTGAGAAGTTATGTGTATTGATATTAAGCCACGCCCCTAGGAAGTTCATTGGTCCATATCTTCTCAACGCAAAGAGATATCAAAAAGCTTTTGCTAAATCTGAGTGATCTACATCCAATAATGATCCACAGCAATTTTGGTAGCAATAGGAGCCAGCGTGTAGGAGGAGTTTGCAAAGATGTGTTTTTCACTAAATTCAAAATGGCGGAAAATGTAGGTGGGCGGAGTTTTGGGGTCTGAGAGGCTTTTTTTTAGATCTAGCGGATTAGGACATGTGTGTTGAATTTCAAGTCAATCGGACAAACTGGCCGAGGGGCGTCGCCGGCCCGCCTTCTAGGGGGCGCTAGAGAGCCATTTTCTTACACACAACTATGCAACCTATATAATATGAAATTTTTCACCAGACCTGACAAGTCTGCAAAATTTGGTGAGTTTTCATGCTTGGCAAGTCCCCCCCAAATAGTCCCCAAGTGTAAAAATAATAATCAGAAAAATAATAATACCCCTTAGAAACTCAATAGGGCCTTCGCTGGCCCGACGTTGTCGGTGGCTCGGGCCCTAATTAAAACTGCGAGCAGTGATGAACGGGCCCTCGCCTCCCTTGCGCGTCGGGGCTTGCG
The DNA here is from genome assembly GCF_910591455.1 of Pholis gunnellus. Classification (NCBI taxonomy): domain Eukaryota; kingdom Metazoa; phylum Chordata; class Actinopteri; order Perciformes; family Pholidae; genus Pholis; species Pholis gunnellus. The sequence goes on from NC_136547.1 coordinate 8,655,753, forward strand.
GCGGACTCCGGCCTGCGCGTCGGAGAACGTCCGCGACCGCTGGACTGCGCGTCCGCGAGCGAGACGTCGTCGATCCCGCGTGGGACCGCCCGATGCCGGAAACGATGCTTTGCAAATAGTACTATGCTGAGGAAAAATGACACCGAAATCAAAATGGCCGACTTCTGGTAGGTTTTAGAGCACGGTGCCAAGAGACTTATTTTTAAGTCTCCGGAGGATACGCGCGCCTACCGAGTTTCGTACGTGTAGCTCAAACGTAGCGCCGGGGCTGCTCTTTTGAAATATTGTAGGGGGCGCTACAGAGGCAATTTAAAACGGACAAGGCCAAAAATCGTACCACATATTTCTTCCGATGCCTTTGACACATGTGCAAAGTGCCATGAATTTTTGAGCATCCTAACCTACTATGCTATGGAAAAATGACACCAAAATCAAAATGGCCGACTTCGGTAGGTTTTAGAGCATGGTGCCAAGAGACTTATTTTTAAGTCTTCACAGGATACATGTGCCTACCAAGTTTCGTACATGTATCTCAAACGTAGCGCCGGGGCTGCTCTTTTGAAATATTGTAGGGGGCGCTACAGAGGCAATTTAAAACAAACAAGGCCAAAAATCATACCACATATTTCCTCCGATGCCTTTGACACATGTGCAAAGTTTTAGGTATTTCTGAGTATCCTAACCTACTGAATCATATTTCCTTCAGCCAGTAGGTGGCGCTATGAGTTTTTTGAATTTTTTCAAATCAGGTATGTTCAGGCTTGAAGTGGCATCATGCACAAGAAGTTTTGTGCAAATTGGATAATGTACCTTGGAGTTATAACAACTTCAATTTTGCATGGCGAACGATGCGTCGCCACGGCAACAGCGTTCAACGAAAACTCACAATACTTATGGCAAATCTTCATCAATGTCTTAAGGCCATCCTAGCACAATTTGAGACTAATCGGGTCACGTGGCTAGGAGGAATAAATGAAAGTCTAAAAAAAAACATTGCCTTCAGCCAGTAGGTGGCGCTATGAGTTATCGAAATTTTTTTAATTTGTGTGTGTTCATGCTTGAAGAGGCTTCATGCACAAGAAGTTTTGTGTGTATTGGTTAATGTACCTTAGAGTTATAACAACTTGATTTTTCATAAAAATGATGCAAAATGGCCGCCACGCCACGTCAAAGTTCTTCGACGAAAGCGCTAGCTTTTAATAATTTTTAATCACAAAGGTCTTAAGAGCACTCTGAACAAATATGAAGTCGATCGCATAAATGATCTAGGAGGAGTTCGTTGAAGTACGAAGGCTGCAAAATGCGAAAAGTGCCAAAAAACACAACTTTGCGGGTTTACTGTAGCGCCCCCTATTGGTTGAATGCAACAAAAATCTCAGGGTATGTTACGGTATGCGATGTGCACATATGCTGAAAGTTTCGTGAATTTTCGACAATGGGTTGAGAAGTTGTGTGTATTGATATTAAGCCACGCCCCTAGGAAGTTCATTGGTCCATATCTTTTCAACGCAAAGAGATATCAAAAAGCTTTTGATAAATCTGAGTGATCTACCTCCACTAATGATCCACAGCAATTTTGGTAGCAATAGGAGCCAGCGTGTAGGAGACGTTTGCAAAGATGTGTTTTACACTAAATTCAAGATGGCCGAAAATTTAAGTAGGCGGAGTTTCGGGGTCTGAGAGGCTTTTTTTTAGATCTAGCGGATTAGGACATGTGTGTTGTATTTCAAGTCAATCGGAAAAACTGGCCGAGGGGCGTGGCCGGTCCGCCTTGTAGGGGGCGCTAGAGAGCCATTTTTTTACACACAAATATGCAACCTTGCGCACCAGAGTTTCTCCACCAGACCTGGGAGGTGTCCAAATTTGGTGAGTTTTCATGCATGGCAAGTGCCCCTACAAGCTCCATCCCCACAAAAATAAAAATCAGAATAAAAATTAAAACTGCGAGCAGTGATGAACGGGCCCTCGCCTCCCTTGCGCGTCGGGGCTTGCGGCGGACTCCGGCCTGCGCGTCGGAGAACGTCCGCGACCGCTGGACTGCGCGTCCGCGAGCGAGACGTCGTCGATCCCGCGTGGGACCGCCCGATGCCGGAAACGATGCTTTGCAAATAGTACTATGCTGAGGAAAAATGACACCGAAATCAAAATGGCCGACTTCTGGTAGGTTTTAGAGCACGGTGCCAAGAGACTTATTTTTAAGTCTCCGCAGGATACGCGCGCCTACCGAGTTTCGTACGTGTAGCTCAAACGTAGCGCCGGGGCTGCTCTTTTGAAATATTGTAGGGGGCGCTACAGAGGCAATTTAAAACAAACAAGGCCAAAAATCATACCACATATTTCTTCCGATCCCTTTGACACATGTGCAAAGTGCCATGAATTTTTGAGCATCCTAACCTACTATGCTATGGAAAAATGACACCAAAATCAAAATGGCCGACTTCGGTAGGTTTTAGAGCATGGTGCCAAGAGACTTATTTTTAAGTCTCCACAGGATACGTGTGCCCACCGAGTTTCGTACATGTAGCTCAAACGTAGCGCCGGGGCTGCTCTTTTGAAATATTGTAGGGGGCGCTACAGAGGCAATTTAAAACGGACAAGGCCAAAAATCATACCACATATTTCTTCCGACGCCTTTGACACATCTGCAAAGTTTTATGAAGTTCTGAGTATCCTAACCTATTGAACCATATTTCCTTCAGCCAGTAGGTGGCGCTATGAGGTTTTTGAATTTTTTCAAATCAGGTATGTTCAGGCTTGAAGTGGCATCATGCACAAGAAGTTTTGTGCAAATTGGATAATGTACCTTGGAGTTATAACAACTTCAATTTTGCATGGCGAACGATGCGTCGCCACGGCAACAGCGTTCAACGAAAACTCACAATACTTATGGCAAATCTTCATCAATGTCTTAAGGCCATCCTAGCACAATTTGAGACTAATCGGGTCACGTGGCTAGGAGGAATAAATGAAAGTCTAAAAAAAAACATTGCCTTCAGCCAGTAGGTGGCGCTATGAGTTATTGAAATTTTTTTAATTTGTGTGTGTTCATGCTTGAAGAGGCTTCATGCACAAGAAGTTTTTTGTGTATTGGTTAATGTACCTTAGAGTTATAACAACTTGATTTTTCATAAAAATGATGCAAAATGGCCGCCACGCCACGTCAAGGTTCTTCGATGAAAGCGCTAGCTTTTAATAATTTTTAATCACAAAGGTCTTAAGAGCACCCTGAACAAATATGAAGTCGATCGCATAAATGCTCTAGGAGAAGTTCGTTAAAATACGAAGGCTGCAAAATGCGAAAAGTGCCAAAAAACACAACTTTGCGGGTTTACTGTAGCGCTCCCTATTGGTTGAATGCAACAAAAATCTTAGGGTATGTTGCGGTATGCGATGGGCACATATGCTGAAAGTTTCGTGAATTTTCGACAATGGGTTGAGAAGTTATGTGTATTGATATTAAGCCACGCCCTTAGGAAGTTCATTGGTCCATATCTTCTCAACGCAAAGAGATATCAAAAAGCTTTTCATAAATCTGAGTGATCTACATCCAATTATGATCCACAGCAATTTTGGTAGCAATCGGAGCCAGCGTGTGGGAGGAGTTGGCAAAGATGTGTTTTTCACTAAATTCAAAATGGCGGAAAATTTAAGTATGCGCATTTTCGGGGTCTGAGAGGCTTTTTTTTAGATCTAGTGGATTAGGACATGTGTGTTGAATTTCAAGTCAATCGGACAAACTGGCCGAGGGGCGTCGCCGGTCCGCTTTGTAGGGGGCGCTAGAGAGCCATTTTTTTACACACATTTATGTCACCTATATCACACCTCTATTTTCGCCAGACCTGACAAGTCTGCCAAATTTGGTGAGTTTTCATGCAGCGCAAGTACCCCCAAAATACTCCCAAAGTGCAAAAATAAAAAGAAGAATAATAATAACGCCTACAATTTCAATAGGGCCTTCGCCGGCCCGACGTTGTCGGCGGCTCGGGCCCTAATAATACCCCTTAGAAACTCAATAGGGCCTTCGCTGGCCCGACGTTGTCGGTGGCTCGGGCCCTAATTAAAACTGCGAGCAGTGATGAACGGGCCCTCGCCTCCCTTGCGCGTCGGGGCCGGCGGCGGACTCCGGCCTGCGCGTCGGAGAACGTCCGCGACCGCGGGACGGCGCGTCCGCGAGCGAGACGTCGTCGATCCCGCGTGGGACCGCCCGATGCTGGAAATGATGCTTTGCAAATAGTACTATGCTGAGGAAAAATGACACCGAAATCAAAATGGCCGACTTCTGGTAGGTTTTAGAGCACGGTGCCAAGAGACTTGTTTTTAAGTCTCCGCAGGATACGTGCGCCTACCCAGTTTCGTACGTGTAGCTCAAACGTAGCGCCGGGGCTGCTCTTTTGAAATATTGTAGGGGGCGCTACAGAGGCAATTTAAAACGGACAAGCCTAAAAATCATATCACATATTTCTTCCGATGCCTTTGACACATGTGCAAAGTGCCATGAATTTCTGAGCATCCCAACCTACTATGCTATGGAAAAATGACACCAAAATCAAAATGGCCGACTTTGGTAGGTTTTAGAGCATGGTGCCAAGAGACTTATTTTTAAGTCTCCACAGGATACGTGTGCCTACCAAGTTTCGTACGTGTAGCTCAAACGTAGCGCCGGGGCTGCTCTTTTGAAATATTGTAGGGGGCGCTACAGAGGCAATTTAAAACGGACAAGGCCAAAAATCATACCACATATTTCCTCCGATGCCTTTGACACATGTGCAAAGTTTGAGGAAATTTTGAGCATCCTAACCTACTGAAACAAATTTCCTTCCGCCAGTAGGTGGCGCTATGAGTTTTTTGAATTTTTTCAAATCAGCTATGTTCAGGCTTGAAGTGGCATCATGCACAAGAAGTTTTGTGCAAATTAGATAATGTACCTTGGAGTTATAACAACTTCAATTTTGCATGGCGAACGATGCGTCGCCACGGCAACAGCGTTCAACGAAAACACACAATACTTATGATGGCTCTTCATCAATGTCCTAAGACTATCCTTACCGATTTTGAGACTAATCGGGTCACCTGGCTAGGAGGAATAAAGAAAAGTATAAAATATGACATTTCCTTCAGCCAGTAGGTGGCGCTATGAGTTATTTAATTTTTTTCAATTCAACTTTGTTCAGGCTTGAAGTGGCATCATGCACAAGAAGTTTTGTGTGGATTGGATTATGTACCTTGGAGTTATAACAACTTGATTTTTCAGAAAAATGATGGAAAATGGCCGCCACGCCACGTCAAGGTTCTTCGACGAAAGCGCTAGCTTTTAATAATTTTTAATCACAAAGGTCTTAAGAGCACCCTGAACAAATATGAAGTCGATCGCATAAATGCTCTAGGAGGAGTTCGTTAAAATACGAAGGCTGCAAAATGCGAAAAGTGCCAAAAAACACAACTTTGCGGGTTTACTGTAGCGCCCCCTATTGGTTGAATGCAACAAAAATCTCAGGGTATGTTGCGGTATGCGATGGGCACATATGCTGAAAGTTTCGTGAATTTTCGACAATGGGTTGAGAAGTTATGTGTATTGATATTAAGCCACGCCCCTAGGAAGTTCATTGGTCCATATCTTCTCAACGCAAATAGATATCAAAAAGCTTTTGATAATTCTGAGTGATCTACATCCACTAATGATCCACAGCAATTTTGGTACCATTCGGAGCCAGCGTGTGGGAGGAGTTTGCAAAGATGTGTTTTACACTAAATTCAAGATGGCGGAAAATTTAACTAGGCGCGGTTTCGGGGTCTGAGAGGCTTTTTTTTAGATCTAGTGCATGTGGACATGTGTGTTGAATTTCAAGTCAATCGGACAAACTGGCCGAGGGGCGTCGCCGGTCTGCTTTGTAGGGGGCGCTAGAGAGCCATTTTTTTAAATGCATATTTGCAACCTATATAATATGAAAATTTTCACCAGACCTGACAAGTCTGCAAAATTTGGTGAGTTTTCATGCATGGCAAGTACCCCCAAAATGCTCCCCAAGTGCAAAAATAAAAATCATAATAATAATACCCCTTAGAAACTCAATAGGGCCTTCGCCGGCCCGACGTTGTCGGCGGCTCGGGCCCTAATAAAAATTAAAACTGCGAGCAGTGATGAACGGGCCCTCGCCTCCCTTGCGCGTCGGGGCTCGCGGCGGACTCCGGCCTGCGCGTCGGAGAACGTCCGCGACCGCGGGACGGCGGGTCCGCGAGCGAGACGTCGTCGATCCCGCGTGGGACCGCCCGATGCCGGAAACGATGCTTTGCAAATAGTACTATGCTGAGGAAAAATGACACCGAAATACTGAATTGCCTGTGAGGGTGGAAAAAATGAGATGTCCTGATGTGTTTGTCAAAGTGTTATTTACTGCTATTTATCATGTTGGAATAAAGGTTAAATATTTAACTGCAAAGTAGTAATGCGTGCTTGATACCTTAATTTGTTTGCATTAAATCAGTGGTCACCAACCTTTTTAAGCCCAAGATCCCTGACCTCTGCCTTGGTGACAGGCAAGATCTACTTATTGAGGCGTTGAGAGAAAAAGACTGTCCAGACTGTACTTACAACTTGAGGCTTTTTATTTGGTCTAATTGTAATTGAATGAAATCAAACACTTTGGTCCAGCTTTCAAATTGATGTGACCAAGAACACACTAAATGACTTCATTTCAGTGCAACATAAAAAGGAAATTATTTGTTAACCGCACACAATATGAACAAGAAAAAACACATTTGCAATGAGCAGGCTGGATGAACTACCAATATTAACTGTTGTATTTATCAACTGACGTTACAACACAACACTGACAACATTCTCAGTCAGTGCAACTAATGTAAGTGCAGTTCAGCTCTGTGTCCCATCACAATGCCATCAGAAGTCATGTGACTCAAGTCAGTGTGATGGCTGTGACTGAACACCGTCTGTGAGTGCCTTGTAGTTCGGCTCATAAGCACAGACAGCCAGTCTGAGAGGTGTCTGTCTCCTTACCTCCTTATCCCTCACTCCCTACCCTGGTGTTCTCATGTTTCCTTACCTCCTCCTCCCTCACTCCCTAACTGTCCGTGCTGCATCTGTCCCCGTTGTTTTAAAGCTAAATAAGTTGTTAGCATGACATCATCCAACTAGCCAAACCTGTGTGGTGCAGCTAGTAGAGAAGCTTCATGTTCTGCTTCCCTTTCCCACTAGTCTGCTGTCTGATTGTGAGGTCAGGCTGATCTGGGATCAGCTCTTTAACTGCAGAATCTCCGCCAAACTTCTCCTCTCAAACGGGTCTTGGAGGAGCAGTGCTCGCGCTCGCATAGTAGAGACTTCTCCTGACGAGAACGCGCAGCTTGGGGCCAAATCGTTTTGGCCCCACTCTGCGTTATTATACTGCATTAAATCATACTGGGATGTTTGCTGAAATTGATTGGATGTGGCACAGCCCTACCTAGAACATCCATCAGCCGCCACTGCATCTATAGAATTTTTTTTTCTCATAAACATACAATACAAATGACTATGAAATAAAAGATTATATTTTTATAGATTACCACAAATTATGTCAATAATAGGCTTAATGATGAGCTGTTAGAGGTATTTTAGACAGGTCATAATTCATCTCTAATATCTATCTTATGTTAATGTGAAAAACTTCTCCGTCAAACTACTGGATTTATTCAATTGTATCATCAACACTATGTTTTACGAGATTACTGAACAGAGCCTGAACGCGTCGAAAATGTAAACAAACGGGCTTCGTTCGTTAGCTGCTATCTTACTAGCGCTCCTCTTGTTGATTTCTACAGGGATGCATTGTTTACAATATAACCTTATCAGAGATCGGCGACTAGAAAAGCATAAATGGTGATGTCCTGATCGCATATTTGACTGAATATTGACAGATAAGTATCGTAAGTAATTAACTGTATTTCATAATGTGATGGCTAACGTTTTAACTGTAATTATTCCGCAGTCGACATGCATATCGAACCGTACGGGGGGATTCGTACGGGCCGACAGTGGTCCGTTACACCAGTACTTTTAACTGTTAGTGGTATCTGTCAACAGTGCTAGCTATAGCCTAACTGCCAACAGCCGTGAGGCTATCGTTAGCTTGCTATCGCTGCTCCAAAAGTATGACGTTTTCATAAATGGAGCTATCTACACTTTATCTCCTAAATGTGAAACTTGGTTGAAACTAACTGGGCAGCCTCAGTGACACTGGGAGCAGTATGTGATGTTAAAGACTGGATTTGTAAACCCCTCTTATGGGTCGGACTTGGTATCGACCATAGTACGTTCTATTATAGATTTATAGTTATATTATAGAGCTGTTCAGAACAAAAAATGTATGAGACTTTGTATGTATTAGTTGATAACAATATTCAAAATGGAGAGGTTGTTTTTAAACCGCAATAGCATAGTAATAGTAATAGAAAAATCCACAATGGATGAATCAGTCGCGCAAAGGATGTTGGGTTGCGTGATCAGCGCATGGCTTCAAAGCGAATGCCGCCTTGGCGCCTGAATGCCAGGTGCAGACGTTACAAAGTAGCAGAGCAGCGGACTTGGATGCATTCGCTACCCTACAGCCAACATCGTAAGTACGCAGGAGTTTATATCGATGTTATAATGAATGATATTGTTGTTAATAGCTATGTTTTTCATTTACTTGTGTTATCTTTTAGTTTTATCTTGCATTGGTGTGTCATTTTTCCAGATATTGTGACAAATGAAGTGTTTGAATTGATAGTTAATAGCTAATTCTTAACATGCATTAGCAGTCATCCTTTTAATCTGTTGGAACGCTACGTCGACGCACATGTTTGTTGAAGAATTGGTATCCAGTGCCTGAAATCCGTGTTGATAAAATATAATCATTAATGTTGTGTGTTATTGATTTGTTGTTTATTCTCTAATGTTTGTTAGAAAATGCAAAGTCCGAGCAAGTGGGCCAACATAAGCCACCCGGAGGTGGAGGCCGTTAGGAAGGCGATACAGCTGCTAACTGTAAGTTTTAAAGGTGGTGGTGTTTGTGTTGTTAGTATTCATCTGATTGCTCTGCAGTTGTGCACAATGTAAATAATTGTAATGCAATGTAAATGTTGGAATTTCATATCCTCATGTCACATGTATGACAATGCTAATAGTTATTGTGTTCATATTAAGTTATGTAGCTACAGAGTGGTAATTATCTTATTAACTTTTTAAGCAGAGAAGCCCAACCAGGGACAGGGAAAGTACGTATTCATTTAATATATTAATATTGATGTGTACGTTTGTTGTTTTGTAATTGCAGTACAAAGCGAATGATCCTGTCGTGCCGCGCCAGGATGTCCACGCTGGTCTGGTCGAGGTGGGAGGCCAGGTGATGGACGTCCTGGTGCGGCATGTCCGTATTAGCCGGGCGGAGGAGCAGAAGGTGGTCCTGCTGCGGAGGGAGCTGGCCAACAGCAAGAGAGAGCTGACGGCTCTGAAGGGGAAGATGGCCAGCTTCCTCCAGCAGCAGGAAGTTGAGCAGAGCCTTGCCTGCTTCAAAGCAGATGGTAAGTGTTAATCTTTTTGCTGTACTTTGATTGTTGTCACAGTATGACTGTCACTGAGGGAATGACTAATAAAGTACACCATTTGGCAGGATTTTCCACTCTGGATGTTAATTTTACAATTATTAGGATAGTAAATTGAAGCAGTCTTCAAGTATTGAACTCAAAGCTGGCTTAACCATGTCATATGATATGTTACTTCAGCAGTCTGTAACAAGAAATGAATACGGTAGCAGTAAAAAAAAGTGATGATGAACAGGAATGCACATTATAAACACAAGTGAATAACATTGGGTCTCAATTTTGCACATTGGGTGTGTGAATTGGGCTAATAAGATGGTTTGTCTCAATATATATTTTTCTGTTTGATTGCATTATTAAATAATTAACATGAAAAAAGCAACGCCATATTTAATATGTTTGTATTTTGTTGGACATATGTGCAGATGTGGGTCACGCCAGCACCCAGACAGAGGAGGAGCCGGAGTTGACAGAGGAGGAGATGGTGGTGGAGAATTCACTTTAGTTTCATTTATTTTTGTTTTAGTTTTATTTTAGTTGTTAATGGTTTTTTGTTCATTTTATAAAATAAAAGTTGTTGATTTGATTTGATTTGATTTGGTTCATGTGTTTTTTTCTTTTCTATTAGGGAACACTTTTGAGAGTATGTGTTTAGTTGTAATTTAGATAGATAAGGGAGGGAGTAACATGTATAGAGAGTTACCTTTTTATATACTATGGATATTATATATTCTAAATAAGAGACCGATGTCATCCCAAAGCTAGCTATGTCTAGAAATCCACAATTGAGATGCAATTTCCCTTCATATTGAGAAATACCAGCAAATAGTGCTTTTGGCTGCAAGAATCACATGTGTTGACAGTAAATACAGCACACATGAAGACAAAACATGTTATAACATAAAGTATTATTGATTATCCGCAGTGTGACTTTAAAAAAAAAGTTAAATATCAGCTCAGTGACAAGGTTCAGGAAGTCCATTTTAAATCATACAATACATTGTTATTGTCACTTCATACTGAAATGTATTTACATGTTTAAGTACTTGAGTTCAACACAATTTATTTTATGTTCTGTAATATTAGGCATCCACGGGGACAAAGACTATGTCGTACTTGTTATACGCAGTCTATAGTTGTGACTTATAAGTCAAAGTGTTGCTGGGATAACGTGAAGGTTATTTAACTATTATTAAATCACTCGATTATGTGTACTTCCGCCCAATCAGGAAATGACAGCTCATAATTCATCTCTAATATCTATCTTATGTTAATGTGAAAAACTTCTCCGTCAAACTACTGGATTTATTCAATTGTATCATCAACACTATGTTTTACGAGATTACTGAACAGAGCCTGAACGCGTCGAAAATGTAAACAAACGGGCTTCGTTCGTTAGCTGCTATCTTACTAGCGCTCCTCTTGTTGATTTCTACAGGGATGCATTGTTTACAATATAACGTTATCAGAGATCGGCGACTAGAAGAGCATACATGGTGATGTCCTGATCGCATATTTGACTGAATATTGACAGATAAGTATCGTAAGTAATTAACTGTATTTCATAATGTGATGGCTAACGTTTTAACTGTAATTATTCCGCAGTCGACATGCATATCGAACCGTACGGGGGGATTCGTACGGACCGACAGTGGTCCGTTACACCAGTTCTTTTAACTGTTAGTGGTATCTGTCAACAGTGCTAGCTATAGCCTAACTGCCAACAGCTGTGAGGCTATCGTTAGCTTGCTATCGCTGCTCCAAAAGTATGACGTTTTCATAAATGGAGCTATCTACACTTTAGGTTATTTAACTATTATTAAATCACTCGATTATGTGTACAAAAAAAAGTACTCTTATTTTGACTACTTCCGCCCAACTTATCGAAGGTCACGTTGCCTATAAATATCACGTGGTTGCGTTTCACCTCGTCTTTTACGCTTTGTGAAAGACTCGGAGAGACGGTTTGAATTCGAATCCCGATTTGAGTTTGAATTGAGAGACAGAGACACATACAAACCCACATACACACACAGATACACGGAGTAAGAGAGAGAGAGAGAGATTTTCAAGGACGTTGTGCGAGTTTCAACTCAAGGTGAGTGCTTTTTTAAACTGTTTTAACTGTGATAAAGGGGACCGGAAGTATCCGTGCTAGGTTGTTAGCATGCTAATGTCAGTATCTGCTACATAATGTGACGTTACTTGTGAATATGCTGCTGGTGTGTGTGTCTTTGAATGCTGTTAAGATAACGGTAGTTGCTATCACAGGTCTGTTAATTACTCGGCAGTCAGAGGAGAACTAGCGAGTAATTAGATGCTATCAGGGGAAATTGACGTTAGCTGTTAGCAGCACGTGTGTCGCTGCAGTGCATGACGGTTATATTTTTAAATAAGGCGCCAGACAAAGGCGCGCTGTGATGACGCGGCGTATTTTTTTATGAATGTTATAAAGATATTTATATAATTATAATGTTTGTTTTTTTCATCATTGTTTTAATTGTGCTGTAGGAGAAGGCAAGCAACCACAAAGTAATTAGATGCTATCAGGGGAAATTGACGTTAGCTGTTAGCAGAACGTGTGTCGCTGCAGTAGTAATGCCATGACGGGTATATTTTAAATGATGCCTCAAGCGGCTCCAGACAAAGGCGCGCTGTGATGACGCAGCTTATTTTTTTTATGAATGTTATAAGGATATTTATATAATTACAATGTTTGTTTTTTTCATCATTGTTTTAATTGTGCTGTAGGAGAAGGCAAGCAACCACAAAGTAATTAGATGCTATCAGGGGAAATTGACGTTAGTTGTTAGCAGCACGTGTGTCGCTGCCTTACGTACCGTTATATTTTTAAATAATGCGAACGAGAGCGGCTGTCAAAGGCGCGCTGTGGTGACGCAGGGTATTTCTTTTATGAACGTTGTAAGGATATTTATATAATTATAATGTTTGTTTTTTTCATCATTGTTTTAATTGTGTTGTTGGAGAAACCACAAAGTAATTAGATGCTATCAGGGGAAATTAACGTTAGCTGTTAGCAGCATGTGTGTCGCTGCAGTAGTAATGGCATGACGGCGCGCTGTGATGACGCTAACGTTAATGTGACTCAGCCTCAGAGGAGAGATAGTTAACGTTAGCTGTTAGCAGCAGGTGCTTAGCTGCAGTAACATAAAGCGTTTCTGTGCAAAGGCATGATGTTTATATTTTTAAATGCTTTGAGTGTGAAAGCAACGGCTGTCAGACAAAGGCGTGCTGTGTGTGTGTATGTATATGTATGTATATATATATATATATATATATATATATATATAAAATATCTTTTTTTTCTTTTTTTTTCCTGTGTTGTTAGATAGGGCAAGAAACCACAAAGTGTGCCATCAGTATTTCTGAGCTTCTGCCTAGCATGCTGTTTGTCTATATAAAAAGGCTCAATGCCCTAACTGAGTTATTGTTTAATTATAGTTGATGGAATCGTAGGGCAAAAGTGTCTCATAATGTAATAATTGATGTTCCACCTAATTTTAGATGCCGCGCGGAAAGTCATACCGCAGTTCAGAGGCAGCAAAGCTGAGGATGGGGGAGCGACGTCGCGTCGGCTTGCCTCGTCAGGAGCTTGGCAATGCCAGTTTTGCACGTATGTATATCAACCATTTTTCTGATACATTTTTTCTTTCTATGTATTGTAATGTACGATTGTAAAAAATGTTTTCCTCTTTTGTACAGTTTTCCTAATAAGTAGATGTGTAATTGTTTATGCAATGAATGATTGTAAAGATACATTCGGTTAACTTAGTCTTTTTGTTTGTTTATAAATAGGCTGTGGTACTGGTAAACGCCACACCGTCGTGCCATGGCCAATTTCCCCCTTAACTGGGAAACAACGGAAGTTGGTCATTCTAGACCAGTCTCCAGACAAGAAGGTAGTGTGGTCTTAGAATTTATCAACAAACTACTTAATGTAGAAGAGTTTGTAATTTGTATTCTCAAAATGTCCTTTCTTATTTTCCAGCTTGTACTTGTCATTGGAGCCTCCCATCTGCGGGCTATTGCAGATGGGTTCGTGAAGATGCCAGAGGGAGAAATCGCCTTTGGTGTCCTGTCGATGCCGGGGGCCTGCGCTGCTCAGATTAAGACCGAGGTAGAGAACGTTACTCTGTCTCGGACGCCTGATGCAGTGTTTGTTTGCGCCCCTAGCAATAACTTGACTGCTTCAAGGACCATCGACGAGGCCGGGGCGGACTTTGGCAAACTCCTTGCCAGCGTCTGCTACCGCTGGCCTAACGTAAGCATATTTTTTTTTTTTTTTTTTTTGTATTAGTTTTTGTGTGTTTGGTAATATAAATCGTTTATTTGAATGAGCTGCTGTACTATAATGTGCGAAATGTAATAAAAAAATCTGATTTATTAAAATCAAACTTTTGTTTTGTGTAGGTTTTTGTTCTGGACTTTCCACCGCGTCTGAACGTGGACAAGGCCTACCAAGACGCCATGCGACAAGAGTTCCATCGCGTGGCGGCACGTAGGGGTATGTTTATCAACACAATTATATGTATAAAGAGTCATACCTTCTTAGGTAAACCGATTAAATACATGTCAAAATGTTAATTTGTTTTGTAATTTACAAAAAGAGTGACAATATGTTGTAAAAAAAGTAAAATAAAATATATACGTATGGATATTGAAATGATTATTTATGTTTTTTTTTAAAGGTGTGAAGTACTTTGCTACGGCTGACCAATTTCCATTGGATGACCTCAAACTGTGGTCCAGAGATGGCGTAAGTATATGCTGTTGTGAAATGGCAAATGGAAATGTTTCATATACACTTCTCTGTATTTGATATGACAGTAGATGTATATTGAGATCAAAGTATGTGTTTTGTAAATTAACTTGTAAGTACTTTTTGCAGATTCACCTGAGCGATACTTATGGGATGCCGATACTGGTGCAGTTGCTGTTCAACCACGCTTCTGATGTAAGACTATCTGTAAATACTGTGTCTTAGTTTAGTGAAATTTATGTTTCCTTGCTTTAATTCTTGTGTTTATATGATGTGTATGTATGTAGGTATAGTGTATTTATTCTGTATGTGGTGCATGTTGTTACTGTGTATATAGACAGCTATATAACAAATTCATATTATTGTTCTTATTATTAGCAAGTCAAGACACCCCCAGCACCAGAACCTAAGCCACAGGTTATTCCCAGGCCATCTCTGCCAAGATTCAAACCACAAATTGTTGTCACGGGAGAGGTCATCGCACCACGTCGACGCGATCCCTCTGAATGGACGCTTGTTGGACAGGACAGGAAGGTAATGGCTTGCACACTTTAATTGGTTGGTTAAGACTTTTTGAAGAAGGGAAAGAGTTGATGTTAGTAATGGTCAAAGGGTAGCTATTTGTGAAATATAAACTATGCTATTTGTCATTACAGAGGAACCAATCTGGGCAACTTGAGCCATCATGTGGTGCACCCAAAAGGAGGATGTTTCAGCTTCAGGTTTGTTATGTTTGTATGGTGTTTCGATTTAAAGAATGTTTATTGGTTATACCAGTATGGTTTGCTTTTTGACGAGAGAAATTGACAGCATTATTCCTTTTTCATGTTTATTTTGCAGGACTGTTCCATCCCGCTAACCCCTGTCAGGTTTAGCAGCGCCCTGTTGGTTGAGATGGATAAGATAGTTCCATCCCATCTTCCTAGCCCTGAAGAGTGCACACCAGCTGTTCCACAAGTCAAAAAGGTATGCATGTTATTCTATATGTGGGTGGAGTCTTAAAGTATCTCCTTCCTGAGACACAAATAGCAGTCACTGTTTTTATCGTCCAAAGTGAGATAAGGCTTCAAAGAGTTCATTTTGTTTTTGTTGCATTAGAAACCGACTGTGGAGCATCGACAGAGGGCTGCTGCCTACATCAGGACCGTGGCAACTCATCCGGTTAGTCTTTTTGTTGATCATGCAATATATGACTTGTGGTAAATGTTTGAGTGACGGGCAATAACGGCATGTTTGTAGTATTAGTTAATTGTGAAACCATAGAAAGAAACATGATTGCATTTGTTTGTGTAGTTAATTCAATTCTTTTTGTAGGTCCAGGCAGCAGCACCAACTGTCGTGGAGAGTTCTGCTGAACCTTCCACTATTGAACCAGTTGCTGTTCCGGAGGAGGTTCGTTTACAGACGTTATTATTTTTAATGGTGCATGTAAAGCTATTTCATTTTTAATGCAGCATGAATTAGAATAAAGAAAAAACTTTACTGTTATATTTTTGTAATAACTATTAGTAGATTGATTTGGTAGACTTTATATAGTCTGTGCTGCATCATGTGTACACAATAAAATGTCAACGGATTTCAATTTAGTGTCATTCAGAGTGCGTGTGTGTAAATGTAACTATGTGAAAACAAACGTAACCTGTAATATACTCTCAGGCAATAATTTTACATCAATATGTAAATTGTGACCATAATTCTGAAACGATGAAAGGATACATGTTTGTAATTTTGCAGTGCCTTTAATATTCTTGTTGTTTTTTTAGGTCCAGACAGCACCAGGTGCTGAGGGGTCCGCTCAGTCTACTGGTGTTCAGAAAGTAGCTGTCCCGGTCCAGGTTGGTGCACTTTATGTGAAGAATGTCAAACTAATTTGAGAGATGTTTCTTTTTTTTAATGGTGCACAAAGTTAGATTGATTTGGTAGCTTTTTTATAGTCTAGGTTTCAGGATGTGTAGACATTCAAATGACAACAGATGTCATTTAGTTTCAGTCAGTGTGTGTAAATGTAACTGTGTGAAAATAAACAACCTGTTACACACAGGCAATGATTCTGTATCAATATGCATCTTCTGTATAATTCTGTCCATAATTGTGAAACAATGAAAGGATACAAGTTTTTAATGTGCATTTCATTTAATAGTTTTCTTTTTTTTTTAAGGTCCAGGCGGTGCCAGGTGCGGAGGTGGCGGTGCCAGGGGCGGAGGCGGTGCCAGGGGTGGAGCCAGGTGCAGAGGAGGCGGTGCCAGGGGCGGAGCCAGGTGCAGAGGAGGTGGTGCCAGGGGCGGAGCCAGGTGCGGAGGAGTCTGCAGGGTCGTCATCTACTGGTGTTGACAAAGTGACTGTGCAGCAGGAGGTTAGTTGATTTTGTGTGAAGAATGTACAACTCATTTTACAGATGTTTTTTTTGTTTTCATGATGCATGCAAAGCCATTTCAGTGTAAATAAAAATTTCAAACAAGAGTTCAGTGTTTTTGTCAATAAATGATGATGATGGAAGTTGCTTGCATGTTGTTTTCCCCTTTTATTGTAGATGCCGAAGAAGAAATCTCGTAAGCGACACAACCAACAATCCATCGGAGGCGAATACGATGGTAAAAGATCCACCGGAGGTAAGTATGATGGCGCAAAATCCATCGGTGGTAAGGTAAGTGTTGAAGGGAAAACTTGCATGTGTTCAGAGAAACTGCAGTCGTCCGTTGTTGCAGGGACCTTTAGAGCAGACGCGCTGGATTACGATGCGAATGCAGCAACTGGATGTAGTGTTGCGGCTGCGATAAAGCATGTCCTTTCTCCCGTGTGTACATGGCGAGGGTCAGACCTTGATGACATCTGTGTAGAAGGGAGCAAGTTGAACGCGTTTGTAGCCGAGGAAAGCAAGAAAAGTCCTGCTAAGGGAAAGTGTACGTTGATTGAAGAGCACAGTGTGTTTGGCAGGAACTGGAAGGTAGGGATAGGTAAAGCACAGCAACGTGATTTTGGTGACTCTGCAGAAGAACCAGAGATGTTCGAAATGCTGCAAGAGTACTTGTTGAGAGATGGCATGTGTTTGTTGAACATTCATGGTGTAGTGGGTGCCGTTATTGATCACGGAAAACACTTAGTGTTTGTTGATTGTGGGACACGTGATGCATCTGGGTTGAGGGCTAGTATTGGCACCCCCGTGGCTGTCTTCAACAGTGGCGTTCACGACCTGATGCTTCACATCAGACATCTGAAGGAGTCTTTTGGAGCAACATGGTACAGCGTCAGTAGCATTTCTGTGAAGGATCCTAACATGGAGAGTGCAGAAGTGCTTACTGAGAGTGACGTTGCAGCTGAGCTTGAGGTTAGCAGTTCTGTCAGTGTTGAATGTCCTGCAACATCTGTCAGGGGATCGTTCCATCAGGGAGACCCTCGATTTGAGCATGGAGGACGTCAGTGCATGGCAATAAGTTTGGTTGCCATAGCAAAGAATTCAACTGACAGCGTGTTTTCATGGCAGTCAGACGATCTGGATAAAGTTGTAGTTTCAGGCGACAACTTGTATTCTTCTTTGTTTGACAGCAACTCCATCAGTTGCGGGTCCAACCTGCTTTGTGTTCCCGATCTGCCCAAAGAGGCTGTAATCGATGGACACAAGTACGAGTTTGCATATGGTGACCATGTTGCCGGAGATGTTGATGTGGTTGAGGGAGAGTTTATTGAGGCAGGTGCGCACACCACTTTAAAAAAGGGATTAGAAAAGATGTGCATGGGCTATGACACATGCTTTCTGACATTGAATGGCAATACATGTGCCATCATTGGTCAACAGGGAAATTACGCAGTGGTTGACTCCCATGCACGCAATGCACTTGGGATGGTGGATGACGGAGGACGAAGTGTTGTTGTGTATTTTAGTTGCCTTGAGCATGTGTTTAATCACATCTGCAAATTCGCAACAAAATTGAAGCAATCTCAAAAGCAGTTTGAGATTGCTGGAGTTCTCGTCATTCACAACGACCCAGCTGAAAGCAGGCAATTGTCCTTTGGGCAGAAAGTCGCTGTTTTAACAGAGACTGAGTTAGGTTGTAGTTTGCCTCAAAAGACTGTTCAGCCAACACTTGGCTGCTCCAACAGTCAGAGAGGTGAAAAGGGTAATGTTTCACAGGGAACGTGTAAATTAAAGGAGGTAACAATGAGTGCTGTTAAACTAGCGACTACGTTTGGCTCTAATTGGATTAAAAATAATGCTAAGACAATACTTGGCTGCTCCAACAGCAGGGGGGAAAAGCGTAAGGTTTCAACGGGAGCTTGTAATTCAAAGAAGGTAAAAACAAGTGGTACTGCAGTTGATTCAGACGTCATATTTGTCAGTGATGTCACAAGTAAAACATTGCAGTTTGATCCCCTTCGTAAGGACGTTGCACAAGCGCTGTGCACACTGTTGAAGGTAGAGTCGGAGAAAGTAGATGCAGTATCTACAAATGTTGGTGTGTTAGGGGCACCATGTATGAAGGAGAAAATTGTTGGTGATGGAAACTGTTTCTTTAGAGCAGTCAGTCATGCTGTGTGTGGTACACAGAAGTATCACAGAAAAATTAGATTTGCTGTGGTTAAGCAATTAGAAAGGAATGCTCAGGCATATAAGACTTTGTTGAGAAGTGAGTATTCCTCAATGGCAGATTACCTCCGCATGTCAAAGATGCACTTTGTTGGCAGTTGGGCAACAGAAATGGAGATTCAAGCAGCAGCAGATTTTTTAGGAGTCGATATTTTCACATATCATAATGATCGCTGGCTTGAATATAGTTGCACAAGCACGAAGTTGTCCAATCAGGGAGTGTATTTGGAAAATTGCAATGGTAACCATTATGAGACGGTTGTTTGTGTTCAACAACCTGAAATGCAGAGTTGTTATGGTTACTGCAAAGTCAACGCTTCTTGTTCTGTGGGGTACAATATTAGACAGAAAAGAGGTGGTAGTTTAAAGAGTCCAAGTCCAGTTGCAACTGCAAGTAGTGTGGTTGAATTAATAGATGATGATGATGTAGTACACCAGCCTAGTACGCAGTCTACAATAAACATAGTCGCGTTCGAATTTAATCCCTTGAGCACTGAATTAGCGAAAACACTCTGCAGCAAGTGTAAATTAGACTTTGAAAAGCAGGATGTAAAAGGACCAACAGTGTCTGGGTCTTTAGGTGCTGTTTGTAAGACACAAAAAATTGTAGAGGATAAAAATAGTTTCTTTAGAGCAGTAGCTGAAGTTATCAGTGGCTCTCAGAAGAGTCATCGTAAAATTAGACTTGCAGTCGTTAAGTTTATGGAGAGTCACAGTGAAGAACACTTTAAATTAGTGGGAAAGGGATATTCTTCCTTAGCAGACTATATTAATAAGACAAAGATTAAGTATGTTGGCAATTGTGCCACAAACATAGAAATTCAGGCGACAGCAAATGCGTTTGGAGTAGACATATTTACATACAGTGGTGGAAAATGGATCAGATACAGTAACAGTACAATGTTGTCAAGTGAAAGTATATACTTGAAACATTGCGAAAGTAATCATTTTGAGCCAGTGGTTTGTGTCAAACATGTAGATAAACAAATTTGCTTTGATTTGTGCAAAATAGGTAAATCATTTGAGACCAAGCATAGGAGAAGTGTAGATAAATGTACTGATAAAGGCACTTCAAATGAGAATGCACAGAGTGGTGCAACCATCTGTAGTCCAACTAGTAGGTATTCAAAATATTGTAAAAGAAAAAACGTAAACCAAATGAAAATGCATTATAAGAAAAACCTTATTTACCAACAAAAAGTTAGGGATGCGTCTGTAAAAAAGTATACTGATGTAGATTATAGAGATAAAGTAAAAGTTGCTCTTAAAATAAGGTATTGTAATGACGAAGACTTCAAACACAGGAGCATTGGAAGTAATCTGTTAAGGTACCATGGGAATACATTTTTTAAGCAGAGGAGAAAGAATTTGAGTCAAAGGAAATACAAATTTAATGCGTTTCATAAACGGATGGTAAAGGAATACAGTGTAACAAAATACCATGACAGTCTTTTGCATAGACAGAAAATTAGAGCATTCAACAGCATGAAATATAAACACAATTTTTTGCATAGATCTAATGTAAAAGCCATGAGTAAGAGAAAGTATCATGGAAATCAAGATTACAAGAAACGTGTTAATGCTGGCAAAAAATTAAAGAGGCAAGAAGGGAAACAAAAGAGTGAGCAGTTTGATTTTGTAATGCACCAGTTTTTGAGTAAAGTAGAAAATGGGCCAGTTTTTGTTTGTTGCGTCTGCAATAGATTGTTGTTTAGACATCAGGTGTTGCATTGTAAAACAGAGGATTATGGTAAGCGTAAAGAAATTGGTTTAATAGCGAAGAAATGTATTACAGAGAACTATTTACATAGATGTGATGAAGATTGTGAAATACCTTGCAAATTGGAGGATATGGGTAGAGGACAGCTTTGGATCTGTCACAGCTGTCACTGTAAAATTAAGAGAGGTGTAATGCCACCTGAATGTGTACTCAACAATATGGCAGTACTTCCCGTTCCCCCAGAACTGGCTTGTTTGAATAGCTTAGAACAACATTTGATAGCTTTGCACATACCGTTTATGAAAATGTTAGCGTTACCTAAAGGAGGTCAAAATGGAGTACATGGACCGGTTACGTGTGTTCCAGCAAATATCGTTCAAACTAGTAATTTGCTTCCTCGTTCAGAAATGGAAGGGTCTCTGTTACGTGTAAAATTAAAGCGTAAGTTAACGTACAAAGGTCATTATGAGTATCAATTTGTTGATACTATGCACATTAGGGAGGCATTGCAATATTTGAAAAATACAAATGTGCATTATAAAGATATAGAATTTAATGAAGATTGGCTGAATGAGTTCTGTAGGGAAGAGGACGATGTTTTAGAAAATGCCACCGATTCAAATCATCAAAGTAATGCAACTTCTCCAAATACTGCCACTAATTCAAATCCCCAAAGTAGTGAAACTTCTCCAAATACTGCCACTAATTCAAATCCCCAAAGTAGTGAAACTTCTCCAAATACTGCCACTAATTCAAATTCCCAAAGTAATGAAACTTCTCCAGATGCTGCTGAAGATGAGCAGTTACATGATAGGCAACAGCATTGCATGTATCAGGACACATGTCTATTGGCTGTCGATATTGGTCAGGAAGTGTTAGATCAATACGTTGATAGTACATTGAATCTGGCTCCGGCAGAAGGAAATAATCCTGTAAAACTACTATCAGATGTATGTAATGAAGCCAAGAGCTTTCCTGTATTGTTTCCACAGGGATGCAGTACTTACCTTGATGATAGGCAGCAGAGGTTAACATTGTCCCGTTATTTAAACCTAAGACTTTTAAATGCGGATGGCAGGTTTGGTCAAAATGTAGAATACATATTTTATGCACAGTATATGTCAGAGGTGCAACAAGTAGTGTCGAGTGTTTCTATAGCATTACGAAAAGGGAAAGCAGGTTCTACATCTGAAAGACTTGATGGTGATGTACTGAAAGATCCGGAATCTTTAAAGAGGTTGTTGCAGTTTGATCAGGGGTTCCGTTTCCTTAAACCTATTAGAGGTACACCAGCTTTTTGGCAGGGAGCACAGCATGATCTCTTAGCTTGTGTGCGTCAGCTTGGTATCCCTACATGGTTTTGTTCTTTTTCTTCTGCAGATTTGCGTTGGACAAACCTTCTTAATAGCATTTTAAAACTGGAAGGTAGAACACAGACTGTAGAAGAATTAGAATGGGCAGATCGGTGTGAACTGTTGCGCCGTAATCCTGTCACTGCGGCAAGGATGTTTGATTTCAGATGGCATTGTTTTTTGAGAGTAGTACTTATGTCTCCATCAGAGCCAATTGGAAAGATAGTTGACTATTTTTATCGTGTAGAATTTCAACAGCGCGGTTCGCCTCATGTGCATTGTCTATTCTGGATTGAGAATGCACCTCAAATTGATAAAAATACAGATGAAGAGGTAACTGAATTTATTGATAAATATGTCACATGTGAATTACCATCAGATGACGACCCCTTAAGGGACATTGTGACATCTGTACAAAAACATTCTAAAAGACATTCAAAAACGTGTAAGAAACATAACACAGTTTGTCGGTTTAACTTTCCCAGGCCAGCATCCACTCGTACCTTTATATGTCGTTGCGATGAGGAGTGTGAAAAGGAATGTACATGTAATTTGACACCGTGTGTATGTAAAAAGCAAGAACCGAGTTTAGCTGATAAAGTGAGGAAGAAGGACCGGGCAAGAGACATTATGTACGCTATTAAAATGGCTCTGTCAGATGAGACTGCTAGTTTTGGTAGTGTGGAGCAATTGTTTGATAGTTTAGGGATAGATCAAACTCTCTTTGAGGCTGCATACAGATGTATTGGCAGAAAAACACATGTTGTGCTAAAGAGAGAGATTGAGGAAGTATGGATTAATCAATATAGCAGTTCTTTGTTAAAATGCTGGAATGCCAACATGGACATTCAGTATGTAGAGAATCCATATGCTTGCATTGTATATATTATTTCATACATGTCAAAGTCGGAAAAGGACATGGGATTATTGTTAGGGAACGCACATAGAGAAGCATCCAAACAGGGCAATGTCGACGCAAAGGATGCAATGAAAAAATTAGGAGCTGCTTACTTACACAACCGAGAGATTTGTGCTCAAGAGGCTGCGTATAGAGTGACAAATATGCGCCTTAAGGAGTGTTCACGGAAGGTTCAGTTTGTGCCAACAGGGGACAATGTTGTGAAAATCAGTTTGCCTTTAAGTGTGTTAAAACAAAAGGCAAACTCAAATAGTCTTACCACAGAGGACATGTGGATGACTAGTTTTGCGGACCGTTATAGGAGTCGGCCAAATGACGCTGATTTTAATGATATGTGTATGGCAATGTTTGCATCACAATATCGAGTTTTGTCGAAAAGTCAAGAGTCAAAGAATAGCATTAAACTACAGAATAATTTAGGTTTCGTTGTAAAAAGAACGAGAACACAACCGGCAGTAGTGCGTTATGCTCAGTTTTCTAAGACAAAAAGTCCTGAAAATTTTTATCGTAGTAATTTGCAGATGTTTTTGCCCCATCGTGTTGAGGAAGAGTTAAAACCAGCAACTTGTGAATCATTTGAAGACTTTTACATGACTGGTCATGTTAGATGGAATGATGGATCCAGACCGTCTGTGAAGTCAGTAGTTGACCATAACAAAGGTTTGTTTGAAGTTGATGCAGAGGAATTGGCTGCTGTGCAAGAGTCTGTAGATAACCATGGCATTTTAGAAGATGCGTGGGCTGAACTGTGCCCAGAACAGGAATTGGAGCGTCTCGAATGCGAACAAGAGCGCAAAGAGACTGAAAAAACAGATGACGAGCACATAGAAAGTATTCCTGATCTTTCAGTTAGTCATCAACAAGTTGGACATTTGGAGAAGACTAATAACATTATGTGCAGAGGTGAAGGTTTAAAATTAATTAGGTCACTAAATGAATCTCAAATGTCTATATTTAATGAGGTAAGACAATGGTGCCTAAACAAGATAAATGGAAAAAATCCAGACCCAATTCATGTTTTTATAACGGGTGGTGCAGGGACAGGAAAGAGTCATTTAATTCGAGCGCTACAATATGAAACAACAAGGTTACTGTCAACATTGTGTCGTCACCCTGAGGAAATTACTGTATTGTTAACTGCTCCGACTGGCATTGCAGCATACAATTTACATTGTGCAACAATCCATTCAACATTTAGCATTGGCATAGATACCAAATTACCATACACACCTTTAGGTGAGGAAAAAATAAATAGTCTGCGTGCCCAATATAGTAATCTGCAAATTTTAATTGTTGATGAAATATCCATGGTCGATCATAAATTGATGGGATATATTCATGGCAGATTACGGCAAATCAAACAAAGTGGGAATTTTTCCCCATTCGGTAATGTCAGTGTAATTGCTGTTGGAGATTTTTTCCAATTACCTCCAGTAAAAGGGAAGCCACTGTATGTTGACGACGTAGGCGTTAATCTGTGGAGTAGCGTATTTAGCGTTGTTGAATTAACGACTATTGTTCGGCAGAAAGATGCTGTGTTTGCAGGGCTATTAAATAGGTTGAGGACCCGTTCAAAGGGAACTAAATTACAGGCTAGTGACATAGATTTGTTGAAGAAATGTGAAACTGGTGAAGAGAATTCATCGCTCCACATTTTTCCCACAAATGCTCAAGTCAATTGTCATAATTTTGAGCAGTTAATGAAAACATGTCCCGAATATGTAGAAATTGATGCTCAGGATTATGGTCGTAATAAGTCAACAGGTCATTTGGAGTTAAAAGACGGCCATCACAGCATAGTCTATAACACATGTTTAGCTGACAAACTGGTTCTGGGGGTAAATTCGCGTGTAATGTTAATTAAAAATGTGGATGTGCTGGATGGACTTGTTAACGGGGTCTGTGGCACAGTGACACATGTAGTTCATTCAACAGGTAGTAAGTTTCCTAAAACTGTGTATGTTGAATTTGATGACGAGCAAGTTGGCGCACAGAGGAGGAAACAATCTGTATATGCCTTAAGCACTTTACAGACCTCTACGCCTATTGTTGCAGAAGAGGATAGGGTTAATAGCAAAGGTGGATTCCGTCGGCAATTTCCACTTAAATTGGCTTGGGCTTGTACAGTTCACAAGGTACAAGGAATAACGGTTGATAAAGCTGTGGTGTCACTGAAGAAGATTTTTACTGCAGGACAGGCCTATGTAGCATTAAGCCGTGTTACAAATTTATCGGGGTTAATAATTCGTGACTTTAAAGATGAGGTAATCTACTGTAGAGATAACATTCAGCAGGCAATTCAGTGCATGCCACCTTTTCTCAGTGACACTAGGACAGTTCACAAAGCAGGCACACACAGTTTTACTGTGTTTTTGATGAATGTGCAAAGTTTGCCCCGCCATGTTGCAGATCTGATGATATGTACACAGCATTTGCAGCCTAACTGTATTGCTGTTACTGAAACCTGGCTCTCACCTACTTACTCGTTGGACTCGGTCAACATTAATGGTTATTCATTTGATAGTTGTCCCAGAAGTTCATCTTACAGCAGCAACAACCCCGCATTGGTTGCTTTGCAAGACCAACAACATGGTGGTGTTGGCATGTATAGTGCAGACAGTTTGAAATACAACATTGTAAAAGTACCAGATGTAAATTTAGAATGTTTAGTGTACAACTGTGTGACTTACAACATAGTGATAGCAGTAATTTACAGACCACCATCTTATCCCATGTCTTTGTTCAAAGAACACTTGGGTAAATTACTTGATTGGCTTGATCCATTAAGTGACACCATTGCTGTCATGGGAGATTTCAATGATGATATTTTGAAATCATCAACGATCTCCAAATTGATCACAGACAAAGGGTATGTTCAGCTTGTGACAGAACCCACAACAGAGAGAGGTACACAAATTGACCATGTGTATGTGAAAACCACACAGTATGATGTAGAAGCAGTAGTCTGTCCTACATATTTCAGTGATCATGAGGGGATACTGTGTTCTTTTGAATATAGTATTCCCTCTTCCATGTTTCAAAATGACATGGTATAGTAAGTTTTGACTTGAAACAGCTGTAGGTTTAAGGTCTTCAGCTTTATTTGGCATCAGAGGTGGAGAGAGGGTTCATATCATCACATGTAGCAGCATGGAGTGGCAAAACTGTCCAAACAGCATTTAAAAAGACTTTAGAGGTGTAGTTGAGATTTGAACGATGGTGGTTAGGGTTTGCAGTTAGACTATCAGAATGACGATGCAGTTAGTTTCTCCATGTGTATTTCCAAATGAAATGTTGTATTGTATTATGTGTATTTCCAAATGAAATGTTGTATTGTATTATGTGTATTTCCAAATGAAATGTTGTATTGTATTATGCATGTTGACAATAGAATATATTTTAAATATAGAGTATATTTATTTATTTATTTATATATTGTGTTCAGTTTTTAAAAACAGAGAGAAAAAACAGTAGGGTTTCGTTTCCTGCATTACAAGAGCATGTATAACTAAAAAATGTTTTGACAAGATTGATGTCATATATGGCAATCATTGAAATAAATAAGTTATCCACATTTATGACAAAATATAGGCCAATTATGATTTAATATCAATGCTCGACACTCATGCTTTTGCTAATGCAGGTTTTGCTTTACCATATCTTTCATGTAGTCTAAAAAAAGCAAAAGACACTGGTAATGGTACTCCTGGTTTACTGGGATGGGGTTCGATTCCCTGCAGTGTCCTGCAATTTTGTGGCATTGACATGAAAGCATTTTGTTCAATCAATTGTCTGTAGCAGTTATCAGAAACATCCAAAATAAAGTGTGGAACTTCTTGCATTCAGTAATATGTCTTTACACTGTCATATCAAAACTGTTAAAGTTCTTTTCTCTCTTCTGCTGTCAGATGTTATTGCAGTATGATTGGATGCAACCGTCCACCCCATTGAACTCCAGTCTCCATCATATCCAGTGCTCAGTCCTGCTCACATCCCATCATGGAATTTTCAGCAACTCCTTTCATCACCACCAGGAGTGTCTAGACTTGAGGGGGAATATTGTTGATGTAACCACAGCATCACAATGGCCTTTTAATATACTACGTTATGATCCAACGTGAAATAGCCAAAGAGCGTTCAGAAATGATGTCATCATGAATGTGAAATAAATTGATGTTCAGTCAAATGTCTCCTGATTGATGTTATTGTTGTTATTGTGTCATACTGCGTGTAATTTAAGTTGAACGACTTTTAGTAAAAAAAAAGAAATGAGATTGATATATGTTATGAAAGGGGAGGGGCTAAGGGGGCAGTGGGGAAAACACCCAACTGAGAAATAGGATATCAATGCAAAAAAAATGTATTGACTTGTTTTTGTCAAAACATCTTCAATGAAAAAATGATATATTTGATGATTAAATAAATAAATATTCAGTGATTTGAAGTGTTTGTTTGTTCTGTCTTTAATCCCAAATGTTTCTGTTTAAATTTAATATGACAGGCTGAACACACGTCCCGTCGAGTTTGTTTATTTTTTTTACGTCTTCATACTTGTGAAATACGTGCGATTTCAATGAATTGTGGCTATTTCCTTTTGGCAAAGTCTGCATATAATGCTGATTTACGGAAAATGTTCAGAAAGGGCTTAAAATGTCTGCAAGAAAGTGAACGCTGGCCAATTTGACAGTGGGACAACCCTAAACCCTCAAGGACTTTACGGGAGCGCGCCTCAAAGTATGTAAGTGTGGAGATTTGGATTGGGCCTCAATCTGTAGTGACTGAAATTATGCCTCTCACAAATGTGTACGACACACGGTTCCTGTAACAAAAGAGTGTGGGCGGGACTATTGAGTTATTATAATTTAGGTATGTTCAGGCCTGGACTGTAACTGCATGAAAAGTTTGAGGCAAATCATACAATGTACACTGGAGTTATTAGAAGTTCCTGGCACCTTTGTGCACAACGAAAGTACTGGCGGGATACCAAATAACGTGGCCGTGAAATTCTGCGTCCATTGGACACCGCATCCATGAGTGAGACGTATTTTTCCTGTGTTGAGTGTGTTGCGCTGGGAATGCTGCATTCCAAATATTGGAAGAGAAGTGCTAGAGAAGACACGCAAAGATGCATTATGTAGCTCGATATCAAGTGTACACCACATAGTGTAAAAGTCATGTAACTTCGTTTTTTGTCAGAAAATGCAGATCCTTCACCAGCAGGTGGCACTGTGACCTAGGAGAAGTTTGTTAAAGTATATGGGCTAAATAGGCCAAATTCTATGAAAAAATGACACCAAAATGAAAATGTCCGACTTCGGTAGGTTTTAGAGCATGGTGCCAAGAGACTTATTTTTAAGTCTCCACAGGATACATGTGCCTACCGAGTTTCGTACATGTAGCTCAAACGTAGCGCCGGGGCTGCTCGTTTGAAATATTGTAGGGGGCGCTACAGAGCCAATTTCAAACGGACAAGGCCAAAAATCATACCACATACTTCTTCCGATGCCTTTGACACATGTGCAAAGTGCCATGAATTTGTGAGCATCCTAACCTACTGAAACAAATTTCCTTCAGCCAGTAGGTGGCGCTATGAGTTTTTTGAATTTTTTCAAATCAGGTATGTTCAGGCTTGAAGTGGCATCATGCACAGGAAGTTTTGTGCAAATTGGATAATGTACCTTGGAGTTATAACCACTTCAATTTTGCACGGTGAACGATGCATCGCCACGGCAACAGCGTTCAACGAAAACACACAATACTTATGATGGCTTTTCATCAATGTCCTAAGACTATCCTTACCGATTTTGAGACTAATCGGGTCACCTGGCTAGGAGGAATAAAGAAAAGTATAAAATATGACATTTCCTTCAGCCAGTAGGTGGCGCTATGAGTTATTTAATTTTTTTCAATTCAACTTTGTTCAGACTTGAAGTGGCATCATGCACAAGAAGTTTTGTGTGGATTGGATTATGTACCTTGGAGCTATAACAACTTGATTTTTCAGAAAAATGATGCAAAATGGCCGCCACGCCACGTCAAGGTTCTTCGACGAAAGCGCTAGCTTTTAATAATTTTTAATCGCAAAAGTCTTAAGAGCACCCTGAACAAATATGAAGTCGATCGCATAAATGCTCTAGGAGGAGTTCGTTAAAATACGAAGGCTGCAAAATGCGAAAAGTGCCAAAAAACACAACTTTGCGGGTTTACTGTAGCGCCCCCTATTGGTTGAATGCAACACAAATCACAGGGTATGTTACGGTATGCGATGGGCACATATGCTGAAAGTTTCGTGAATTTTCGACAATGGGTTGAGAAGTTATGTGTATTGATATTAAGCCACGCCCTTAGAAAGTTCATTGGTCCATATCTTCTCAACGCAAAGAGATATCAAAAAGCTTTTCATAAATCTGAGTGATCTACATCGAATTATGATCCACAGCAATTTTGGTAGCAATCGGAGCCAGCGTGTGGGAGGAGTTGGCAAAGATGTGTTTTACACTAAATTCAAGATGGCGGAAAATTTAACTAGGCGCGGTTTCGGGGTCTGAGAGGCTTTTTTTTAGATCTAGTGGATGTGGACATGTGTGTTGAATTTCAAGTCAATCGGACAAACTGGCCGAGGGGCGTCGCCGGTCTGCTTTGTAGGGGGCGCTAGAGAGCCATTTTTTTAAATGCATATTTGCAACCAATATAATATGAAAATTTTCACCAGACCTGACAAGTCTGCAAAATCTGGTGAGTTTTCATGCATGGCAAGTACCCCCAAAATGCTCCCCAAGTGCAAAAATAAAAATCATAATTAAAACTGCGAGCAGCGATGAACGGGCCCTCGCCTCCCTTGCGCGTCGGGGCCGGCGGCGGACTCCGGCCTGCGCGTCGGAGAACGTCCGCGACCGCGGGACGGCGCGTCCGCGAGCGAGACGTCGGCGATCCCGCGTGGGACCGCCCGATGCTGGAAACGATGCTTTGCAAATAGTACTATGCTGAGGAAAAATGACACCGAAATCAAAATGGCCGACTTCTGGTAGGTTTTAGAGCACGGTGCCAAGAGACTTATTTTTAAGTCTCCGCAGGATACGTGCGCCTACCCAGTTTCGTACGTGTAGCTCAAACGTAGCGCCGGGGCTGCTCTTTTGAAATATTGTAGGGGGCGCTACAGAGGCAATTTAAAACGAACAAGCCTAAAAATTATATCACATATTTCTTCCAATGCCTTTGACACATGTGCAAAGTGCCATGAATTTTTGAGCATCCTAACCTACTATGCTATAGAAAAATGACACCAAAATCAAAATGGCCGACTTTGGTAGGTTTTAGAGCATGGTGCCAAGAGACTTATTTTTAAGTCTCCACAGGATACATGTGCCTACCAAGTTTCGTACATGTAGCTCAAACGTAGCGCCGGGGCTGCTCTTTTGAAATATTGTAGGGGGCGCTACAGAGGCAATTTAAAACGGACAAGGCCAAAAATCGTACCACATATTTCTTCCGATGCCTTTGACACATGTGCAAAGTGCCATGAATTTTTGAGCATCCTAACCTACTATGCTATGGAAAAATGACACCAAAATCAAAATGGCCGACTTCGGTAGGTTTTAGAGCATGGTGCCAAGAGACTTATTTTTAAGTCTTCACAGGATACATGTACCTACCAAGTTTCGTACATGTATCTCAAACGTAGCGCCGGGGCTGCTCTTTTGAAATATTGTAGGGGGCGCTACAGAGGCAATTTAAAACGGACAAGGCCAAAAATCATTCCATATATTTCTTCTGATGCCTTTGACACTTGTGCAAAGTGCCTTTGAATTTTTGAGCATCCTAACCTACTGAAAAAAATTTCCTTCAGCCAGTAGGTGGCGCTATGAGTTTTTTGAATTTTTTCAAATCAGGTATGTTCAGGCTAGAAGTGGCATCATGCACAAGAAGTTTTGTGCAAATTGGATAATGTACCTTGGAGTTATAAGAACTTCAATTTTGCATGGCGAACGATGCGTCGCCACGGCAACAGCGTTCAACGAAAACACACAATACTTATGATGGCTCTTCATCAATGTCCTAAGACTATCCTTACCGATTTTGAGACTAATCGGGTCACCTGGCTAGGAGGAATAAAGAAAAGTATAAAATATGACATTTCCTTCAGCCAGTAGGTGGCGCTATGAGTTATTTAATTTTTTTCAATTCAACTTTGTTCAGGCTTGAAGTGGCATCATGCACAAGAAGTTTTGTGTGGATTGGATTATGTACCTTGGAGTTATAACAACTTGATTTTTCAGAAAAATTATGGAAAATGGCCGCCACGCCACGTCAAGGTTCTTCGACGAAAGCGCTAGCTTTTAATAATTTTTAATCACAAAGGTCTTAAGAGCACCCTGAACAAATATGAAGTCGATCGCATAAATGCTCTAGGAGGAGTTCGTTGAAGTACGAAGGCTGCAAAATGCAAAAAGTGCCAAAAAACACAACTTTGCGGGTTTACTGTAGCGCCCCCTATTGGTTGAATGCAACACAAATCACAGGGTATGTTACGGTATGCGATGTGCACATATGCTGAAAGTTTCGTGAATTTTCGACAATGGGTTGAGAAGTTATGTGTATTGATATTAAGCCACGCCCCTAGGAAGTTCATTGGTCCATATCTTTTTAACGCAAAGAGATATCAAAAAGCTTTTGATACATCTGTGTGATCTACATCCAATAATGATCCACAGCAATTTTGGTAGCAATAGGAGCTAGCGTGTAGGAGGAGTTGGCAAAGATGTGTTTTACACTAAATTCAAGATGGCCGAAAATTTAAGTAGGCGGAGCTTAGGGGTCTGAGAGGCTTTTTTTTAGATCTAGCGGATTAGGACATGTGTGTTGAATTTCAAGTCAATCGGACAAACTGGCCGAGGGGCGTCACCGGTCCGCTTTGTAGGGGGCGCTAGAGAGCCATTTTTTTACACACAAATATGCAACCTATGTCAGATGGCAATTTTCACCAGACCTGACAAGTCTGCAAAATTTGGTGAGTTTTGGGGTATGGGCAATACTCCAAATATGCGCTCAATGTTCTCAAATAAAAATCAGAATAAAAATAATAATAACCCCTACAATTTCAATAGGGCCTTCGCTGGCCCGACGTTGTCGGTGGCTCGGGCCCTAATAATAATACCCCTTAGAAACTCAATAGGGCCTTCGCCGGCCCGACGTTGTCGGCGGCTCGGGCCCTAATAATAATAACCCCTACAATTTCAATAGGGCCTTCGCTGGCCCGACGTTGTCGGTGGCTCGGGCCCTAATTACCCTTTAATTTAGTCAGGATGTGTGAACAGGATGTGTGAACAGCTAGAAAACAGCATTAGAAATCACGATGGTGTCCCGATGAACAGCTTGCACTGGCTATAATTAAAAGACTTTGTGCACTAAAAACCATTTCAACAATGCCTGTCTAAACTTTTTCATTTGATTGAGTTTTATATCCGGGCAGCGCTGCAAATTCGGAGCCATAAATGTATCCTGATCCTTAGGAAATCATCCCAGATTACTGTCAAAGTCAGATTTTCTATCATTTACAATTCATGTTCAATGGCTCTGCTCAGTGCGAAGTCAGACTGACATTCCACATTATAGCATAGGACAAAATTGTCTTTCTTGTTTCCGGTATAAGGAGACAGACGCGGCTGTTCACTGAGGATTTGAAGCTAAATATAATATGAGGACGCCTGCAAAACATTTGACAAGTTGAGACTCTTTCTCTCCAAAATGCTGTTGTCAATGCACTGTCACTGTTTACAGAATTGTTTCTATCCTTCACATTCACAGTATACTCTGTCAGTATCTAAAATACAGGCAGCATATTGTGGGTCACAACAGCTCCACCATATAATAAGGCCTTGGAAATAATCCCTCAGGATGACACGTCCCTATTTAGCCAGCCTTCTCAAACAGCTGCTGCCTTATTGTTCTGACATTTCCAGGGAATTAGTTATTATTCAGATGTGTTTATTGAGACTTATTGTCTGATCTTGTATTATTAAACTCCCTCTCTGCTGACTTGATACTCCACTTTAGAGTGCTTTGACTTCGACTCAACTTGAAGAGGGATATGAATAGTAAACAATCAATCTCAGTCTGACATTACACCAAATACCAACAGAAATGAAAGATTTCTATGCACGTATGTGATGTTTAAAGCAATGACATCAGATGAATTAATTGGAATAGTCTGCCCTAAAACAGCAAAGTGAGTGAGTTTCATTACAAGCTATGACGTTACAGGTTGCAACTTCTGGCGTGTGTGCAGGAGAAAAATGTGAAAGCGCGAATAACCCTATCGAGAGTCAGTGTTTGGTTTGTCCGGTTCTGCATGTAGATATAAACGACTCACTCTCAGGTAAGAAAAACCAAACCATTGTCATTTTCAGATTATAATACACTAGAGAAAACATACTTGTTAATATTATATTCCACTTCTGCCAATAGATCCCCATTATTGCTACACACACGGAGGAGATACTGGAGGATGCGCTGCGGTGTTAACAAGGTCCATCATGTGTGGGGTGAAACTTTCAGACTGTGTTCTCACTTAGAGCTGATTTACTGGAAACCAGATGGGAGGCTTATTGTGCGACTGAGAAAAGGTCAGGAGTAATTTTTGACTAATGTTGTTTTTATCTTTGGCTTGCCGTCTTCTTGATTAATTATGTTCAAGATGAACATGCAGAGGACAGACTGAGCTCGCTGTGACCTGTGTGTGGGTGTGAAAGGCACTGATACCCTCAGTTTAGCAAGTCTGGGTTGAAAGAGAGATGCATGTTTGGTAAAAAACATATTATTTAACCATTTAAATAATAAAATAATATCTTCATGAGTCATGACATATTGAGTAGTTGAAAACTTTGGATATTTAGAACTTTGTATATTTGTCTGCAGCAATAGGTCAAAGATTTGGCCATGGTGGAAGTTATATTTTAAAAGATGACCCGTTGTTTGCTAAACAAAATACAGTACGGTATGTGCAGTTTCTGATATTCATTGTTTCATTGCAGCGAGAACAATCCTCCCACGATCTGCCACCCCGTCACCTTTTACCATCATACAAATTAAAAAAATGTCTTGACACTTATGTGTATTATTGTTGCAGGGAAAATCCCTTTGTAGCTTAAAAAGGTAAGTCAATTACCAAGTTTAAAATGCTATGAGTATATGGCAAGAAATATTTAAAGAGTATTCCACATGGCAGTGAATAAAAGAACATGTGAATAGCCAATTTAAATGAACAAAGTTTAAAACAATGTCAAGTTAGTCTACAGACAAGCTAGCGACTCTTTGAGACTGCACTTGGACCTTGGAGCTAAATGCTAACATTATTGTCTGCTGACAGTGACAACATGCTGATGTTTAGCATGTATGTTTCCCACTTTTATAGTATTAGTGTAGCAGATGTTTGCAAAGTGGCACTGAACACAAAGTACTCAATATTTGTAGTTTTTGCTGTAGATTTTGACATAATCCAAACTACTGAATAAAAAAACAATTGACTTGATAAAAGCCAGGGAACCACCAAATAATAATTAAAATGCTCTATGTGGAGCGAGAGGAAAAGTTAGGGATCACCAAAGTGACCGCTCATGCCAAAAATAAGGAAAAGAACAATCAGTGAGCTGCCAGAATAAAGCCATTTGACTTTGCCTTTTCGCATTGGACTGGGAAGACCAATGTTCAATGGCAAAGTCTCATCTTGATTTCATCTAGGAGTTAGGATGGACAGGAGCGCTCCATCTAAGCACCTGAGTGGCCTTGAAATGTTTAATGGAGTTAAAAGATTGCTTGAATCAAAGCCATTAGCAATTCCCTGTGCAAATCCCCTAATTCCCTGTGCATAATGACATTTTATTCCATTTTAAAAATCTATTCTCCAAATGTTAGACTACAAGTGCAAAGAGCTGCTGAAATTAAGAGACGTTAAATGTTTATGACCTGCAGTCACCCACACGTCACATCCTTAGTCGCCATCCTGTTACACCTCCAGCAGGAGGTGCCCCAGAGTCCAAACAACCCCAACAAGCTGCTGTCAACATGGAGCAGCGGACTGTCACTGTGACTTATATTGTCCTGAATCGCTTGCCACCCTGTCAGAAAGACTTGACCCAGCGTTGGAACACCATCATCGCCATTATTCATCATTGCCATTATTCTTTGGAAACTATAACTTAAATAGGATTGACTGTTAAATCAAGAGCTTCTCTATGTTGCCCAGTATTATTCTTCACCACTCTCTGAAATTACATTCCTACTGCCACTGCTCCAAACAATTGTAGATGCAGTAAATCTCCCAATTGTACCGTAAGAGGTGGAGAAGACCATGGGATACTTGCACTTTTCAACTTGGGGCAGCTGCTCACTCCCTATCTGAGTGGGCCAGGCCACATTTTTGCAGACAAAGATGTTTATTCTGGTCCTGTTCAAGCCTCCTTTACAGCTTCTTCCAAACAGGCTTTGTGATCTTGTTGATTGGGTTGTTCGAGCGTACCCTCTGGGCCCTTCTTTATAGAAAAAGACCACCACCTCAACTCTCAACCCGAGAGTCCAACGTCACTGTTCAAGAAATCTCAATGTCGTTTGAGAGATGTATCAACCATGACACCCTGATATCCAGAGCCCTCATTACTTCAGCACAGATCTTGTCCACCCCTGGCACCCTCCCACTGTGGAGACCTATGCAGTGACCTCTGCCAAAGAGATGAGCAAAGACTCTATTACGAATACTTAGGGTGTTACTGTTGAGTTTTGGATGTGGACAAAGTGTTTCTTCCGCCTTCAATATTCCAAGTGGCTATCAGTCATTTATCGACTCATTTTGAGAACATCTTTCAAGGAATCGCGTGTCTGAATCTCTTGGAGTTGCCTCAAAGTAGATCTCTGACACATCCCAAGTTTTGCAACAATTTGCCAGATGTGCGGAGGTGGAAAAGCAGTCAGGGTTAGAACGTGTCTCTCAAGCTCTTCTTTACATTTTTCACAAAACTACTACCATCACTTCGGATGAAGTGAGTGCATCACTGTCAGGGTCACAGGTTGTAATTTTCGATTGGTTGCCAAACTGCAGGAGGCGGGTCTTATCTAATGTGAGGCTGTCAGAAACTTTTCATTGAGACCAATGAAGGATAACCTTCATCTATAGTTTATTTCCTGTGGATATTTGATAACCTTGTAAGCTGAAACCAATGATAGAAGTTATTATTGGGTGTCAGTGGGAAGTTGTCGAGAAGAGCAGCATGCTGGTTCAATGACACGATGAGTTGGAAGTTAGTTGAGCTGACTGGGGTTTCAGGTAAGGCCTACTTTCTTTTCTTGTTGATTGGCAACAGAAGGTATTCAGCAAATGTTGTGGCCTGTTAGTAGCTGGCACACTCACAGGGCTGAGTGCTGATTAAATCTCCTAGACCTAAAAATAAAATCATTTTACCAGTTCCATCCATGTCAAACACCATGAATGTCTTTGAGAAGATACACTTTTTTTGCAGACTTGGCCGAATGCCACAGCTTACAAACTAGTTTGTAGTGGGTGGCCACAAGCTTGTTTTTGCCTCTGTGAGGGCTACCCACAAACGTTCTCCTAGCTCAGTAGCTAGACCAAACAGCATTTGCTCCTTAACTCTTTAAAAGTTGACACTGTAGGATTAACAGTACAAATGATCGAAACACACAAGCAATGCGGTGCCTGCAGGATCCGTACCATGAGACGCAACAGATCCATGTGTCATATTTCCATTACTCATTCACAGCCGTGAAAGACTTTCCTCCTTTAATGCGGTGGCTCGGTGACAAGCTGGTGGTGTACAGTGTGGCGAGGGATGTAGATGGCTAGGAGAGAGTAATTGCTCTTGTATCGTGGGAATGAGACCAATTTGGAGGTTGGAGCCACGTTGATTGAGAAGCAGCAGCGATGGCGAGAAGGGGTAGACTTCCTCCATGGGAGCACAGATAAGGACGACACAGGTAAAAAGAGTGGGGAGACCCAGGCATCTATTAAGAGGTGTGTTTGTGTGTGTGGGCTGCTAGCAGGGACATACAAGTAAGCAAGGTAGTCAGAAAAGCACTAGTTTGCTCTGTAATGAGCTGGATGTGTGTATTATTCTGTTGCTGTAAGTCTAGCTTGGCCTCGGCGTGGGAGGCTTCCTCCAGCTCACCTTGGGCCCTGCCATTGTTTCATCAAAACTGAATAATCCTGCATGTACTGAGAAGAGCTCAAGAGTATATCAGTGACACTGGGCATTCATTTGAGGGACCATTATAATGAATATGCTGCACAGGCCAATGTATTAGAAAGCATATTGACAGTGGTGTAAATCTAAGAGTGCTACATGTCAAGAAAAAGCTAATGTTGGCCAACCTCAGTCTAGATTAGTATCAGTTCTATTTTGAAGTACATAATGTTACATTATTTATACCATGGACAACCAGTGGTTCATTGCTTGCACCATTGTCAGTACGTGCCGTGGTAAAACTGAGAATACTACTTACCCATGGTACTTTGTTATAATCAAGTACCATAACAATATCTATTTCTCTCAATATGGCCAGCTGTTAGGAACCCTTTCTTGCACTTTGTGAAGAATAGGAGGTTTTCTAGTTAGCCTTCCAACAAAAAGGTAATTTATTTATTTGTGTTGCAGATAAAGCTGAATAAGTGAGTTGTTTGCACGCAGCCCCGTTCTCCCAAAGACCTCTAGATAATTAAAGGAAGGTAGAGGCTTGGGGTGATCTTTGTATACTGATGCACAGCCATGGATCTCGGCATTCAAGTACCACTTGTGGTCTATCCGGGCCTCCATAGGCGCCCAGGAGAGGTCATGACACTGCCCGGCTTGATTAAGAATTCCTCTGTCTTTTGTTCCCCATAGTTTTCCTCTCTGGTGTGCTCTCTTGCTGTCGGCAGCCTGTGCTATATTGTGTTCTGGCATTTAAAAATGCAAGATCTGAGGCCGAGAGTTCTTCGTTCGCCTCTCAACGAATCTTAACATGTTGACGGCGGGCCGGCAGCTCAGAGCTAACGGTGCTAACAGCTAACTACGACAAAAGGCGCAGACAGAGCTAACAGTGTTCTTCCTGAGGGGTGACCCGGAGGATTGGCACTACGCTGCCGCAACGAGGCTGCCGGTCAGGACAGAGTTATTAGCTGTAACAACCTTATGAGAGTTGTGCAGATCAGCGACCGGGAGCTAACCAGTTCACTAAAAGCACGCCTGGTCGGCCAAGCTATGTCAATAAACCAAGGGGAAGCTCGGATAACGCACACAGTGCCATCATTCTCTGCTCAGGTAGACACTACTCCACCATATCTTTATCTAAATAATAGTTGTTTTATGCTCTATTAATGCGCAGAATGTTAAATACAGCTCCTTTAATGATACAACATTTCAATAATTCCATGCCTTTTAATTCACTGTCAGGGAAAATTGGCAACACAAGTTAGTATGATAATGAGTATCAGTTGCATTTGTAATCACAGATTGTCTGCTTTGAAAATTCTGCTCTATTCCAACTCTACAAAGCCCACGTAGGGACACACAGATGTCAGTGTCTCTATGATGCATGGTAGCCAGCCTGTTTTCTTTATCAGTGCAGCGTACTGTATTCTTCCGCTCGCTCCCAGCAACACACCTCCCCTGACTCCGAGATAAAACATGGGGTCTGTCACACAGACTTGTGCTGAGGCCCGGCAGGGGAGCCCTAATGATTGCAATAAAAAACAAATGCAAATGATTACCTTGGGGTTCCCTCTTGTGTGGAATCTGTCGCTCAGCCTCTGGCTGTCAGGATGGATCACTGCCATCGTCTGTGGACATGGAGTGTTAGGAAAATAAACACTAACTGGGCCAACGCAGGCAGAAACAATGCAATAACTATAATACTATTATCTGTTACATTGTTGCGTGGCAAGCTAAGACCATTTTTGGTGTCGAATGACGGGACACGGTCGAGCAGAATACCACCCTGCCATTCCAAGCAATTTAATTAGCTCGTTTTCATTTGTAAGTTCTGATAATTCAGCGTTTTACAGCCGTAAAAGCAATCGGAAAAATATTTGTGTCATTCCTGCAAATTCATGTTATTATTTGTCGTGGTACACTTTGTCCTCTCAAAACCACTTATCTGCAAAGCATCAACTTTTCATAAGCTAAGAAAACAGCACTGTGATGATGCCCTTTTCAGAGGTGGAAGTAAGATTGAAGTACTATGCTTGAGTAGAATTTATACTTTTGAGTATTTTCATTTTATCCTACTTGTAATCCACGACAGTAACTTACTAGCTATAGTTACTGGTTACTTTTCAGATAAAGATTTGACATACAAAATGGAGTGTCGTATATTAAACTACATGAAGCCTACATGAATATTTAAATTGTCCTTCACACACTGCATACATGTTAATGCATCAATGATAATGATCCAATGGTATTACAATATAACTTTGACTGGGACCTTTCTGCATAATGTATATTTTTACTTTTTATACTTTAAGTACAACTTAAATGCAGGACTTTTGCTTTTAATAGAATGTTTTTATATTGTGGTATGGCTACATCAATGATCTGATTCATTTTCACCTGCATCCAATTAGAGTATGTGCATTCTGTTCCTCTAGTTATTGCAATACAGAGCACATTGTTGGAATATTTCAACTAAAACCATGTATTATCAAACTCTTCAGAAGTATAGAAACATCAATACATGTATTTTCTTCCTTAATGACTATCTCATGAACTAGAAAAGAGCACTCATTGTGCAGATCTCCACCAGCTGAGCGGCAGCGATGCAGTCAGCTGTGTGTGTTCGTCAGCTGTTAGCCAAACATACCGTCCAACACAACGACAATGTGTTCAAACTGTTTTCCCCGTGGTTTTCCCCCACTGTGTCTCCAGGGTCCGAGCGGCGTCTGGGAGGCATTATTG
This sequence comes from Pholis gunnellus, assembly GCF_910591455.1. Taxonomy (NCBI): domain Eukaryota; kingdom Metazoa; phylum Chordata; class Actinopteri; order Perciformes; family Pholidae; genus Pholis; species Pholis gunnellus. Next base: position 8,695,616 of record NC_136547.1, read on the forward strand.
CATTCAGCTGTGCTCTCAATAGTGGGCCCTACTGGCCAGATGGCTGTGAAGACAAGTGAGTAAGGCGTCATCAGGCAGGCAACGGCTGTATCAAATAGGCGACAAAAGGTGTTTTGAGAAAGTGCAGAGTCTCCGCAACCACGAGAGGTCCTCCGGCATGCAGCCAGAACCAGGCACACGACATTTTACACATTGTGCTGCAACAGAATGTAAGATTAGCTTTTGACAGACAGACACAGAGGAGCACACTCACTCACTGAGGCACGCACACACACGAGTGATTGCATGATTCTCCTGGCAGAGATACTAAAGTTAATTGAAAGTTGCACAATTCTCAAAGTAAAGTGTAAATTGTGACTGTAAATATATCACATTTAATTCAAATTATGCCAAACAAACACAACTTAACATAATTGTGTATGATTATGTAATTGTAATCATTTTCCGACAACATATACGCTGCTCACGACGGTTTCTTCTATAAGTTTGGGTATTATAATAAGCATGCATGTCCAGTTTTCAGCCACAAGCCAGGTTTCCCAACAATACTGTAATGTAGCTTCTTTTATTTTTTACATTGTATTCCCAGGGCAGGCTTAGGGAGAAACAAATGCATCCTTTCCCATCAACTTCGTCAACTTGAGGATCATCAGCAGTTATTTATTTTTTTCACTGCAGGCAGAGAAAATGGAAATTAGTCCCGAGCCTGCAGTTGAATGGCCAGTTATATTTGAAAATGTTTTGGCTCTAGTAGGTCATAACTAAAGAGTCGAGTCAACACAAAATGAGAGGCTCATATAAAACAATTTCATGAATTATTTCCTAAAGTGTGTCAGGCTTTAGGATTTAGAGGACAACGGAGGTCAAACCAAACAAGAGCACAGAACAGTATATCACTGTGTAATAAAAAGAAAAAAGAAAGCCATGGATTTCTGAAATTAGGCCTCAGGGGCTGCATGTTCCACATGAAATCTCCTCCGTTGCTCCTTGATGAATGGAACGTAGATGTGATGTTTGACTCAGGGGTAAAATCTGCCTCCAGCCCTCCGTCAACAGGTGAATTGAGACTTGCGGTTATAGCGATGTGAGATTAGTTCAGGGAAGGGCAAGGACGACTTTCTCTGCAGACAGATGGATCATGCATTGTCCCTGGTAAGCATTCCACAGTGTAAGCCGGTCTAATCCTCCAGGCAAGATGTATAGCTTCGGCTGCATTTGTCTGTTTTTGCAGTAAAAGAACGCTTATGATACTTAACTAACTTACACAGAGATTCGGTATACATCGATTCAAGGTCAACAGGAGCCTCTACAGATGTTTATACAAACCTATAAAATACAAAATAGTAAGATTAGAAGCTTGAGATCACATTACAGCAGTGAACCACGAACATACCTGCAGCAGTCTTGCTGAAATGCATGCTTTTCTCTTTCAGCTATTTTTAGTGTGTGTTGTAGTTATTTGGTTGTTTGGCTCCTTCGGGGCTCAAGGTGCCTATCGGTCAAAACAATCTGAACAACAATTTTATGATTGATTTGTCATGCAGTTATATAAGAGGCTGAAATAAACTACACACAGTGTGTCCTGGAAGACTCGGAGAATGAGACTGTTTTGGCGATGATGATTCGTTTGCTGTACAAAGGGAGGAAAAAACAATATACGGGGCTTTTGTTTTTAGCTCATTTTGCTAATGATGTCTTCATCATTAAGCAAATGACCAGAAAGACACCAGAAGTGCTTCTTAAAATATTAGAAACTTGATTTTTTTTTTCTTTTTTTTCTAAGATAAAAATAAATGAAAAGAAAAGTTAACTTCACATGCCTCCTTTGATATTTTGGGAATGCATATGTCATTATGAATGATACAATATCCCCACTGCAAGAGCAGAGAATTACAATGAAACATAATGTCATTAGGGCCCTTCTCCAAGTTTTAGGTGGACTTAACTATCGGCTGAAATGACTTTTCTAATGAACTAAATTTGAATAATGTATTCGCGGACAGATTTGGAACGCTGATACGGTGATGATTAGGATATATGACTGAAGACCAGATGCGGCAATCCACCTCTGTGTGATGCATGACACATTCACATGATTAATGATGACTTGTGACGTTTTGCGCTATGGTTACTCAAACAGGGACTCCGAGACAGCTCCTCTTACAGAGATAAACCACGGCCTCAAGTATTCAGTGAGCGCATGTGAGATGGGAATCTTTATCCAGCTCGTAGATTCCGATCAGCGCTGGGACCTGGCAAAGACAAATTTAAGGCACATGGTGCTCTACATGTTTTCTTCCTTGCTGACAAACAATTGTGGGGATTTCTAAGCGCGCAGATTCCTCATTCAAGAAACATTATGTACAGTCTGGGGTCTGTTTGGATACCACATATTCATGTGTTGAATCAACACAAATGCAGGCCAGAGTCAGTGATGGACAATTTATGAGGGTTCGGCTCTTCGTTGCTGACCGTGTCCGCGAGGACTTTGCGGCGACTATAGACGGCAGGAGATTAACTCAGCCACCTGCGATGAGACACTCCGCACAGGCGTTTCACTTCCTGCAATCTCGAGAAGTGCATCACACTTCCAGCAACCAATTAACAAAGGGCGTTACACTTGAACTTAGTGTTAAGTTGAATTTTCGGCTTTCTCAAGACTGTACACACACCCCAAAATGGAGATCAATATGACCTGGCATTCAATGAAGCACTTTGTCTGGTAATAGAGGATTTGTTTGTGTCACAGAGACACCTACTGGTTTGAATCTCCTTTGTTTCTTTTTGTGCCAAAAAAAAAAAAGAGGACATGTGGTCTCAAAACGTAAGAGTGCATGTTGTGTAGAATAGCGTCCACATCTGTAGCAATAACACACACAGAATGAGTGTGTGTGTGTGTGTGTGAAGCTCATTTGTGCTTTTTACTTTGCAAACAAAGGCAGATGTGTGTAGATTGGGGTTTAAGATTCTGATTTAATTAGCTTTGACTCTTGGGGCTGCCTCTAAGGTAGTTGCTCCTACATGCTGCAAAACTCATTATGGATGAATTAATGAAGTGGGACGTACACTTGGCATCATCCATGTGGCATGCACTGATGCATTATGTATTATTATTATTATTATTATTTTAGGGCTCAGGCAAATCAGGTTTGTTTGTCGGGTGTATATCAGGGACAGCTACAGAGAGGCATATTGATTCAAACGTCAAGATCACATCACATACCGCAAGTGTTATATATATATTCTGTTATATTATTCATATCCAAGATCATTATATAAGATTCATGTGCCGAATACTTTTGATATTGACTACTCTTGATTTGCATGACAATGTTCTCTTCCAACACTCTACGTCTTCCTGGCGTCTGCATTGCATAGAATATTGTTCACTTCAGTTTCCATTTATTCAACCGAGGAAGGTGCTTTACAGCCCTTTTCTATTTCCTTTGATTAGTTGTGGTTTCAACTTGAAAGAATGAAAAGACCAGAGATGTGCTCAAGTATGAAGGGGATAGTGTGCAACCCACTTTACTTATAAAATCTGGAAATATCACCGACATTAATTCTTTATTTGAAACTGCTTGTTAAAGGAACATGTTTTTTGGCCTCACGGCTTAGAGCAGCGCTGTTTAATATCTTCATGTTATCAATGTGTTGAATGACTACAATAAAATGATGATAATAAATCTCAGATTGAGCAACTGCTCTAGGGCTGCAACTAGGGGTTCTTTTCATTTTCTATTAATCCATCAATTACGTTTTTCATTCAATAATTCATCAAAAATGGTTTGGTTGAGAATCAAAGCTGCACATTTTCCCAATTTAGAAGCTGAAACTTCTGGGGGGAAAAAATGATTTAAGATAACACAATTTTCTAAATAGTTGATTTCATTTGTTGATCAACCAGTGGATGAATCAACTAACTGTATTAGATCCACAGCGTTTACCTGCCCAGCAGCAAATGGCAGACAGACAAAGTTAGTGTTTTTCTTTGGAAATGATGAAGAGCAAAACAGTTAAAAGGAGAGTGAATATTGGATTTACAACACAAATCCAAATGAATGCCAATACTGCTCCGTGTCAGCTTGAAGTGTAAATATGCAAATATGCAACCGCTTGCTAGCTACAGCAACTTAATAAGCTGATAATAAGTCAGAGTTGATACCGACGTCTCATTTAGATGCATCACGTTTTCATGCAACTCCAATGTAAAGACATCCATTAGTGAGAAAGTCAGCTAAGGGCGGGTGGGTCAAACAAACACAGGACTACAAGTGGAGTTATTTTTACTGATTACGTAATGTCATGTCACTGAGTAACATGACATTACGTCCACAGCTTAAGCTAGGTAACAAGCTTAAACCAAAATCTGTTTTCTAACTTTTACCAAGTATTTCTGCTGCCTCAACCTAACCGCGACCGCTTCACGACGATAACCAACACGAGGAACCTTCTGTGTTAAGATAGTACGCTAAACGCTGCCCCTGAGTCCTTCAGTCGAAGCGGTAAAACGTGAAAGAAACAATCCTTTAATTGTCCCACAGTGGGGAAATTTGTTCTCTGCATTTGACCCATCCCTGTGTATATATATATATATATAGGGAGCAGGGGGGGCCCGGGGAGCAGTTAGGGGTTTAGTGTCTTGCTCAGGGGTACTTCAACAAAGGACACGTGGCAACCAAGGATCAAACCGCCGACCTTGCGGTTAGAGGATGATCCTCTCTACTCAGTGAGCCATGGTCGCCCCGAATTTGAACATCACCTACCAAACACCAAAGGACAGACAGACAAAGTCAGTGACTTGCTGGTGAACATCATGCAGCAACATTAGCCTGCTATAATGCTAATGTTGCTGCATGTCAGCTGGCTGTGTAAATAAATAGCCATCTATTAGCACATCCAGCTGTTGAAGGCGATAAATTGTCAGTGTTGTGTTCACAGCTTATTCTGCTGCCCACACATGGCCAAGAAATTAATCATTGCTGCGTTAAATCTCTTTCATACAATACCCAATAAGTGGTACACAAATATGTGTGTTGGTACAGAACAATGTACACCAATGACTAAGTATAAGATAATATTGATAGCTCAGTAAACAACTGCATGCCATACCTATGTAATGTGTACTCTGGACAAGACATGAGCTCTCCAGGAGGTGATAAACCACACCTCAGCGTCATAAATATCCGTGGCTTGTTTATTGCATCTTATCGCACGGCGTGGTCGACAATGCATCATTAATTTAAGAACCCCTTTCTAATGAATGTGAAAGGAAAAGACTCTCAAGCAAGCAATATCTCCGCACTTATCACACGAGGGGAGACTGTGGTGGAGTCCTTACCCGAGTGCTTGTGAAACTAGCGAGCTCTGCCGTCCCGCTAAGCTCGCCCCTTCATCTTTCACCCATGACAGAAATTACATGATTCAATGGTCCCGTGGAAGAAGCTGATGGACAGCCAGCTCTAAAATGTTAATAAACACACTGTTTTATAGAGCACAAATACAGCTTTAACCTTGTGTGTTGCCCCCCCCCCCCCCCCTCCCTTTCTTACTGTTGCAGAGATTATAGCTATAGTGACATCTGCAATTCAATTCCCACCCCCCACTCACACAAAATAGACATATGTGAAATATATAGTTGGAAATGAGATTCAAACACAGCGATGTTCTTGTCCTTGTCACTTCTGATCTCATCAGGCAGAGTATGAAAGCAAATAAAAGGATGGTTAATGACTTTTCTGTGGTGCACTTGACCTTCCCACTACACTAGTGCTTTTCCTCAAGGAAACGCTCCAGTGCTGCTCGAAGCCACGTCCACCAGGCAGAGCACATGCAGGATCCCAGACAAATGCTCTCATGAAGCGCTTGTTATCTGAATCAGTCAGAGTACTACAAGAACATTAAAGGTATGCATGTTTATACATCGCAGAGGTGAGCGAGTTCATCGATTTATTTTTTGCATTCGCATCAATACCAGATAACTATTTATCTGCGGAAACCGCTCAGTGGTCACTGCATTATCTCAAATAATGAGATTATACTAGATTTTGCACGGCAGCTTGTTCAGATCAATGAATGATGTGCAGCCCGAGTTTTAATATCGTCTCCTGCAGCACATCAAATGACAAATTTGCTCCGAATATTGTTCAGGGGCTTTTCATATTGTATTGACCTTTCACTGTGATGGATGCTCTTAACTACTGTAATAAGACTTTCACACTGTGTGGGAGATGAGTCAGACCATTTTCTCCCCTCTTAAGGTAAAAGCAGTTTTGATGAGGAACAGAAAACTCTGGAGCACTTTAAGCGATTGTGAATTATTGATTCATCTCATAAAAGGTTCCCTAAACATATTACAGTCATTTTTTACTCTTTCAACACAAACTGATATTCAAATGAAATGAAACGGGGACGTTTAGTAGCTCTACAATATGTAATGTATTGTGTTCTTTTCTGTGCTAAGAGGGAGGGGGAAGAAGGTGACAAGTCAATGTATATTGCAATTTAATTATAGCTATAATTAATGGACAGTGGAAGCACGAAGTCGTTGACTGGGTGAATGTAAAGTGAGAGCTTGCTGTACTTAAAGCATCCACACACATTCTGTATGAAGGCAATGACATCTAGTGGAAATTGTCTGCAAGTACAAATACTGTACCCTGCATGCAGAAGATCTTTAATCAAGTGATCCAGTTTAAAACATCTTTTTCATACAAAAAAAAATCAAATCTAAAATGTTGAGTATACAAATCTCTTTATTATGTCATTAAATGATGCAGCACACATGGAAATAGTGAAAAAACTACATGAAGCTTGAGGCAAGAATCTTAAACCTAAAACTAAAGTAAGTAGACCTTTGGCACTACGGTTTGTATTTTGCCGAACAATATGAAAATAAGATCATAAATTAGACTAAACTACATTTATTAGGTCCTGTAGTCTGTGATGTGTTTGCCTTGTGACCAGCTGGACCGGTCTGCCCCTTTTCCATCTAAATGCATGCTGCTCAAACCTTCTCACCCCAATTCAAAATGTAAATAGGGACGTGAAATGGTTTAAATGCACATGAGAATAAAAGACAAAATTCATAAGTTTGTGTAAGAATAGATCTCTTTGTGTTCATGGGATTTGGGGGGGGGGCATAAGGTGATGTTTTCAACACATGTAAGTGCAAAGAATATATAAAATGATGGGCTATGATCTAAAAACCCCAAAGCAGTCGGTTCAATTTTTTTGTATTATAGGTTTATGGCCACTAGGTCGAGCTCATCCACCTTCTCTGTGTCTGATTCAGCCTGCAGAAGGAGCCGATATGCTTTAAGATGATACTTAATTAAAGGCCCTGCACACCCACACATGTGCTTTCCATTATTGTGGCTGAGTTGACCTCAGGGGGAAGTTGTGCAGTGCCTCGCTGGAAATTGCACGACGCCATCAATCTCTCTGTGTCATGAATAATGATGTGTAAAACTGTCCCACCTTAACCTTAAGAGAGAAGAAGACGTGTGTGTGTGTGCGTTCAGTAAATACGTGGTTAACATTGTGAATTCAAACAAAAACACCTGCTTAGGTTTTAGGCAACAAAACCACTTAGTTAGGTCTAAGAACAACATTGTGGTTAGGGTTAGAAATACTACGTTTAAAGTGAGAGGGAAAGCTTAAGTTGTGAACACAAAGACAAACACGATGTTGGTTTCACACACGACACAAACTACAGTCTGCTGAGTGAGAGTCCTGTGTTTGTTTGACCCTTCAACCTCCATGCCTGTGTGGGTTCTCGTTAGTCTTTACTCTACGTCGTCACACTCCAGGAGCATTTTATCCGATTGTCTGACGCCAAAGGGTTTTACAGGTTGGTTTACAAGCGCAGTGCGCCTCATACAGACGCTACAAGGTTCCTTGCGCGTCGGTATCAGACGCTGAGCGTTGTGCCAAAGCGTCGGGGCGTTTAGGCTACAGGCTCTTTAATCTAATGTTTTGTGCAACAAGATTTAATGCTACTTATCTCTGATGCTCACATAAAAATGGACACTTGAAACACCACAGGTGTCACTACAATGCATAATTGGTTTATTATCTTTTTCTTCATTTGGATTTGACAGTTCATAACAGGACTGTCAACCACTGATGCGCTGTAAGTTCATTATATGCCTGATGCACTGTGTGATTCTAATATAATGAAATAAAGTAACTGGCCAGCAGAGCCAACTATAAGTTTGGCTTATAGTCATTTGAGGGGAAATTAATAGAAAATATTGTTCTACATACAGTTTATTGATCAGTGCAGTTGAGTACAAGTTATTTTCAGCTTCTTTGAACAATTTACTTGGCATCAATTTTAATGGGCTTTATAAGAATTGAGTGAATTAAATTGCCTTAAATGATGAGAGATTTAATGAATGAATCCCAATCAGTGAGTTGGCATCGTGGAAGGGTACAGCTTGTTGGATATGATCTGAGAAAGGAACAAACATAGTTTGCATAATAAGCTATATTTTAAAACCATCAGACTTGAGCTTATTATGTCTGACATTTAAAATCTGCCTGAAAATGCAAATGAGGGGACTAAGTGCCACTATTTCACATTACCAATCAGAGGGAACATTTGCAAAAATAAGACAAATAGGACAGACAGAGCTGCTGAAATTACTTTTAAAGTCGCTGCCCAATCTCTGGTTTTAGTGTGAACACAAATTATTTCAAGTAATTCACGACTTGTTTTCAGATATCACATAAATATATACTGTATATGTCCTGCACTACATCCTATCATAGCTTAGCTTAGCATAAAGACTGGAAACAGGTGGAAGAAAGCTCACGTGAATTCATAAATCAACACTGCACCGTAAAACAAAATTGTTTAAAGAAATTCATTCATTCATTTTTTTATTCATTTTAATAACAAATAAAAAATGTCAGCCTTTAATGACCAACATTTCCAAAAGCACAAAGGCAAATGAGTGGGAGTCAAGAGGTCGAGATTAAATCAGACATGTCTGTAATAACGGCAAGACGGAGAGGATTGAACTTTAGACAGAAGATATTACAGCTAAAAAGTTGGAAAAGTAAATTTGGAAGAGTAAATATTACGGATTGAAAGTTACGATGAGGTAAGTAACTCATCAAGTTGGTGAGTTTCCATGGGAGGTTTTCATTTAATCACAAAGCAATCTTTAATTCCAGGTGCTAGTGGATGCCAAATATGGAAAACAAATCCCAGGAACACTGATCGCATCCGAAACACTGATGTAAGAAACGTTGATTGAGAGATTTCGCATTGAGTTACAGAAGCGAGCGGGACAGGCTGGCCTTGATGTGATAACTGCATTGTAAGCTCCATAATTATAAAGCTCTTCAAATCCAGCTGGATCACATGCATTCTACAGAAAACTGCCACACCTCAAAATCTACCATTTATGTGTGCAACCTGCTATATGTCGGATTTTCTGTCATACGTTAGTCAGTTAGGCAGTGGTATGAAAATCAGCTGTGGCTTCTGAAATGGAGACCGAATTTAGTAGGCTGCTTTGTGTGTGTGTGTGTGTGTGTGTGTGTGTGTGTGTGTGTGTGTGTGGTCTCCTTGGAGATAAAGGGGGGGAAACACTTGTAATGGATACTTAGCCTCAAATGAGTTATTGGCTGTTTGTTATTCTCTGTTGAGAGAACCAATTTGAGGGTTACAGAGCAATTAGCTATTTATGCACAGTGCCTGGAAGAATAAATGTGGAGACTCCTAAGTGGTTCCATCGAAAGTCCGACATACACCTCTCTAATACTAAAAACGTTGTGTTTGACTGTGCAGTATCTTCAGTGGATTAAATAGGGTGTAAAGTGGAGGGAGCTTTATATTACCGAACTAATACCCTATATTACCCTTCCTCCTAAAGAGCTGCCATTAGAGCTAAAGTCAGGTTATGTTATGGCGCCATGGGGGGAAATTGTCTGATTCAAGTTCCCATCGGATTGAGTGTCATGATGAATATTCATAAATTGCTCTAATGAAGACCTCACATTGATTAAGCCTTTTCTAATGGGCTGTATCATAGTGAACGCCAGAATATAATTGGATTACGGTGACTTTGGGAAGTACTTTGAGACAGTGCCCACATTGGAAATGAAGATGTGCAGCCCGCTAACGGCATAATTGACAAGGATGAAGATGGATGGATCCAGGCGACTCCCAAATTCCTCCTGCCCAAAAGCAAGAGGAGCCTACAGCTGTGCCCCCTGCACAAGGCAAGATTTCATTATCTTCACCGGGCCAATTTTAGGAAAGAAAAATAAAAAGGGAAAGGTTTGTATCCTGCTTTGATTCAGATACAACTGAGGTCATGTGTGGATGCAATTCAAATCCAATCTCTTATGAGTTAATAGTTAGGGCTGTTATCAAATTAGTGAAAGATAGATGAAGAGCTAGAATCACTGCCTCGTGGTTGCATGCCTTTGCCAAGTCATGTTGCAGTTTACGTCCAAGTCCACAATTAGACATTTGTGTGAAATTGTTATAATTAGCATTGCAACACTTCAGCTTTGGGCAAAGATGCCTTTTGTGAGGTCACAGTGACCTAGATGTTAACTAAAGATCAAAAGGCAGAAAAACATCCTCTCCTTTTTGGAACAGCTAAAAAGGTAGAAGTTTACGATAATGTAGCGTTAGTTTAACAACAATAAAGCCAAGCCACGCCCTCCTCGGGTTGGCTTCTATACTAATGCTCGCTGCACCTACTGTGTTTCCATTTCAGCCAATTATTTTGTATTATTTCATCCCTTTCTTACAAGATGAAAATGATATGTCGTAGGATTCACCTAGTGGTAGCTGCTCAACATATTTTGAATGGCGTAAGAACCATAAGAAGGAGTACGTCTATAAATCAATACTTATTCGTCTTAATAAAGTCGTATTGCTCGTGCCCCATGAATAACATTACTTCCAACATAATGTAGCACCTGTGAAAGCTTACGTTGTCATATAATCTCTTTTTTGTGATTACTTTTCAACAGTACGTTTGCTTCTAAAGTTCATAGAATCAAGCTTCTGTTACCCAGAAACTCTTGATTGAAATGACTTTCTATTCAAATCAATACCTAAATATTCAATTCCTCATTTGTATTCCTGGCCAGCAGCGCGTGAGCTAATGTGAAAAACCATCTCTGTTTACATTTCAAATAGCCTCTAGGTTAAGCTCATTATGATCCAAGAACCCCCTCTGTGTATTCCTGAAATTCTACATTTATGTATATATATATATATAATGCTCACCATTGTGCCAGATTTTGCAAATCCCTTTCTTTCTTAATCAAGTCTACATCCTTTTGAGATTTGAAAGCCTGCCTTTAGTGTTGCAATTTCACTGGCCGGCCATCAAGAAGCATCCCTGTGTGGAAAAGTAATTGCTGTTGTCACACATAAACTGCTTCATGCCATATGCATCTAGCAGGGACGGGGACATTGCTTGTTATTTTATCACTCAGATAGGCAGGAACACAGCTGTAACATGTGGCCGCAGAATTGTGCACTAATGAATGAGGTGATGGGGAAGCTGCAGAAGCAAAGCCGACGTCTCCTGAGTCTGGTTAGACTTTTGGTTTGATAAGCTTTTTGGCAGATCCTCCGAAACGTTCCCCTGTGCTCGTCTCCGTCTGGATCAATGCTCCATTCACATGTAGATTTTTTTTTCTCGTGAAAACCACTCTAAAATGAAAGGTGAATATTATGAATCTATGAATACACAAACGTGTCTTTCTATTGCATTACACAACGTTTACACAACGGAGAAGGTTGGAAATTTCATTTTGAATTCTTTGAAACACCTGCGCAAACAAAGACCTGACGTCACCCTCCTCGGGCAATCGGTTACATAAAACCTCTTATTGCGTGTCCTTACGGGCTCCTCCCTGTAGGAGTGCGTGCTGAATTGCAGTAAGCCTTTACAGTCTTAGCGAGGCCTCAGTAAATTGCAGGAGTGGAGCATTTCCCCATCTTACACAATGTAATCCTCTGTGATCATCCATCTCAACAGTCACATGGTTGAACCTTTTGGGAAACATGTGTAAACATGAATTATTATCGGTGAAACAGGTACTTGAGAGCATGTTGTGCAAGAGAGTCCCGTGGGAAAGTGCAGAGACGTAAATACGTCAGAGATGCATTTTCTTTGGATGTGTGTTCTAGGAAATCTTCATTTTTATGTTCTCTATATGAAGCTTGATCATCAGACACATGTACTCACTCTGCAGTCTCTGATGCATTATTAAATGAGACATGTTATTCAGTGCATCAGTATAATATAACTTCTTTAGCTGGTTGAGGTGGAACTAGTCTTTACTCGTGCAGGTAGTTTGGTCCAGTGCTTCTCCAAAGGGTCACAAGATACATCCGAGGAGCCATGAGATGATTAATGGCGCAGGAAAGAAGAAAAAAACTTAAGTTCTTACACAAACATTTCTTTTCATATTTTGGACTTTTTTTGTTGTTGTTGTGGAATAATGGATCATGTGTGCTCTTTGGGCCTCAAACTGTTATTTAGAGGAAACCATGAGAGAAGAAATGCCTCTTTGAACTGCTAACAACTCAACTTGAAAGCGTGCATTGAATGCAAAATCTGCAAAGTCACGAGTCACTATGGCTGTAACATCAATATAGAGGAGTAAAAAATACGACATGTTCCCTTGAAATGCTGCTGAGTTGGAGTATAAAGGAGAAGGGAACAGAAATACTCGAGCAAAGTACTTGAGTAAAGTAAAGAGCTGCAGTTACCGGAGCCAGCCAGCAGATGGCAGTCACCACAGCCGCAGTTACTGAAGCGGAGTCTCACTGCCTTATTGATTGTCTCATATTCATTGATTTGTTTACCTGCAACAGACAGGCGCTCCATCAAACTGTTATTAGATGCTTCATGAAAACAGATTTTTTTTGGAAGTGTGAGCTAAGCTACTCTTGTAACTTGCTATCGACAGCTGACAACATAATCAATCACCGCTCACAGAAACCTTGAGCGTCGTGGCGCCTCTCGGAAAGCAAACAACATCTGCCAAAATTGATGACAGTAAAAATCAGTTACTTTTCCACAAAGCAGGATGCTCATGTCCAATTGTGTCCCTCTGTTATAGTTTGTTGCTGTGGCGAATCCAATCACGCGCTGTGCTCATTTCACAAAATCAACCCCTGATCGGGGTAATTAGGCGCTCATCCAGTGTGGCGAGCGAAAGCTCAGCCCCTTAGTCACAAGCTGCCTGCGGTCACAGCCACGTGTTTTAACTGCACGGTTACTGTGCGTGACAGAGAAAGGGTAAAGGTGTCCCAGACACTCCTCTCATTCATCAAAAGTTGCAGCAGTACAGACGCAGAGGAAAAAAGACACAAAAAAAACATGACAAATGGTTGGGCAAATGCTGCCCGCTCTTTGTCATCCTCGACAGGATCCCTTAGGGGCCACAGAGGGTCATAAACCAGGGAGGTCAGAACACGGAGGTTGTCTTTGAAAGCAGAGAGAGGGAAAATACACAGTGTGTCTCTGGACCGTGACCTTGTGTCTGTGCTAGACCCCTGTCTTATATTCAGTGATCTAACCACACGCAGGATCTCTGTCCACACTGACAAGAATCCCTCCAGCAGACGATGACTGAAGCGCTTCGCTTGAGTGACACGCAGCGTGAAATGTTTTCTAACCAAAACCCCGAAAGCGGCACACGATTTCCGTGGACGTGAGGATTCTCAGGAGTCTCCCGAACACATGTAAGTCGAAGTTTAACCTCGGCTGAGAAATGTGCGCTATCTAAAGCGCCGCGCAGGCAGACGCATGCAGAGCTCACGAGGTTGCAGCTCCTCGCTGTACAATAACATGGACCTGTGTCAAAGCGCAGACCTTGTTAAACACAAATTACCTGACAAATACAGTCTGGAGGGGAAGGACAAAAAAAAGAAAAAGCGTATTGCAACCTTGCTTCTGTCAGAATGTCTCCAGAACAGCAAAAACAACTCATGTTCTGCCATTAGAGCAAGATAAATAGGGGATAAGTGCTCCTTGTCACTGGTTCTTTGTTATTGTCCCTTTCAGAGGAGTCACTTGAAAGCTTCTTTTTTTTTTGTGTCATTGATGTTTTTCAGGCTTTGTTTTCATCGCCGCCTCGCTATTGTAGTATTTTGATAATTTTTTCCCTTTTGAAGGATGCGAGACAGGCAATCAGCGTTCCTTCAAGAGAGGAGGCCCCTGCCCAAGCGGCCATGCAATATTAATCCAATCTGCGGAGGTGGTTTGGCTTCCAGGCCGGCCCCTCCCGAGGGGATTTCTCCATTACCTCTGCCAGCTTATCTTCCATTCCCCGATACTCCATTAAAAAGCCTCGTCATACTCAATCAAAAGTTACGCTGGTTTTCCACTTTTGACTCATTTTCTTTCTTCCCCTCTTGAAGATTTTCTGTTGTATTATTGATCAAGGAGGTTGAAGCTACTTTAACAATGCTTCATGAATAAATTGTATTTCATCAGCGACAGACGAAGGAATACAATTACAGAAATATCTCCATTATTATGTTGCTGTGAATCTTGAAAGGCCAGGAAGAATGACTGTGCAAGTTGCATTAACTCGTCTTTCATAGAGGTACACGTGATACTTATCGGGACAGCAAGACTGTTGAAGTAAAAGTAAAACACAGTTTATAACAGCTTCAGAGTTTCTATAAATCAAAGCTTTGGAAGAATGAAGACGATACGAATTTAGGAATTCATTACTCTCTTTCATTTCATTTATCTGATTCACACTTTAACTCTGCATTACACTGACTCATGATTAAAATGTCAATTAGGCAGAAAAATGAAAAAAATCCAAACTTTAATTTATTACAGCTGAAAACCTCCACTACATCAAGTCTTCTCTGTTTTAATTCTAAACGTTAAGTTAGTCTTTGCAAATGCACCGACATGAATCTTGACGAGAATAACAAAACGTACTGATAGCTGTATGTTGGTATTAAAGCTGTCGATACTTTGGGTAGGCCATCCTTCAATTTGACTATTTTTGTGCTGAAAAGGAGACTAGGTTAAGTATGACGCGTCCCCCTGAAGCCCTAAAACTTTATGGAGATCTTCACCACGCCTTGATGGTGTAAGTTAGATAGAAGGATACTCCGGGTCAGTGAAGAACTGAATAATTCATAGAAGGAAACATTGAGAGATGTTGAGTTGTCAGGGAGGAGGAAGTTCTGTAGTGGAAAACTTAACATCACCAGAAGCGCTGAGGTTGATGAAAACAACGTTTGACGTCAAGCAGACAGAGAGGTTTTAATTTCGTGTCTTTTTGAGGTTTTTGTTTTACCTCCCCTAAGAAAAAGAACTGCCATATTATAACCTATACTACGAAGAAATGCAGCTGCTACACTCCGCCTTCGGGGCAATCTTCAGAATATGCAACGGAAAATCTAAATGTCTACTGTGGAATAAAGGTGTGGCGGAAAGTCTCCACACATCAGCTCAATTTAAGGTTCAACCATGGTGCAGCAATAGCAAGTTGCAAGTTCTGGTGCTGAGAAAGAAAGCCCAAAAACTAAAGTTCCTCAAGTCACAACTTGAGACTTTCTCCAGAAGCGAGTTGATCCCTGTAGACCACCGTGTTAAAAACGCCTAAACTCAAACAGAAATAAACATCATCTTTCATCAGGCTGAAAACTCGCCTCTTCAAGAAGTGCTACCCTGAGCCTTCCACTCAGCACTTATTGTATTCATACTAGTTTGCTCTGGCTTGTGCTCTTAGATGCTTGTTTGAAAAAGAAGATGCACTTCTGGTGACTAGTAGTTCTCTTGAATACCGATGTTGAATACACGCTTTGTAAGTCGCTTTGGATAAAAGCGTCTGCTAAATGACTGTAATGTAAGGTTGGTTTTGAAAGGCTAAAAGCCAACAAATATGGAGGGAATATGTGGTTAGATCATAACATGTTGTGAATTTTGGAAATGATTATATTTATCTTTATTCTTTAACTTTTGACTTTTGGACTGAGATAATTACAAACAGCACAGAACACCTGAGGCTTATGTGTGTGTGTGTGTGTGTGTGTGTGTGTGTGTGTGTGTGTGTGTGTGTGTGTGTGTGTGTGTGTGTGTGTGTGTGTGTGTGTGTGTAGGAAGGTGGATGGTTTGCACTTTTCTGTAAATTAATAAGGATAATAATTTGAATGTCAGCATTATGAATGAAGCTTCAAACTATTTGGTGCAGCTCCTCTGCAGGCCAATATCCATCTATTCTACACATGATGACACACACACACACACACACACACACACACACAGATAGAGAGGGAGAGAGAGTCAAAGGAAAACCTCCTTTTCATCCGAGCATCAGTCACATCTCACCCTTCATTCAGTCAGTCAGAAGAGAAACAGATATACAGCTGCAAGAAAACGTCTTTATTCTCTCCTGGCAGGTTATGTTGGAGTAAGAAACCTGCTGCCGTTAGCACAGAGTCCTCTGTGCCTTTCCTGTTACGTCAGTCGAAGACCTTCAACACAAAACCTCTTGTTTAATTTTTTGTCCACCCCCGCATCTCGTGGGCCCTTTTACGCAGCCGGGCCCCGGGGCCTGTGCAATACAAACGGCAGATCTCATATTTCCACAAAATGTCTAATGTTGGTGATTTTTCCCCTGTCCGTCAGTCCGTCCAGTAACACATTTGTTTACAACTCAAATAGATTTTTTAACCACATATCTAATTGTGTTGACTTAGTCAATCCATTTTAATATGTGATTTTGAAATACACCTCATTAATTCTGCTGTCAAAAGCTGAGATTGCAGCTACGGCTATACACTGTTTACACACTGATTTGGGAGGCAGGACTGTTCTTTATTTCATATATGTAATTTGCATAATCAACAATGCATCGCACAACCAGTGGTGGAAGAAGTACTGAGATCTTCTACTTAAGTAAAAGTGGCAGCATCACAGGGTATGAATACTTATCCATAAATATTAGCATCAGTACTTTAATTATATAATCATTTATACATTATTGTAATGTCTAGGCTTCACTCAAACGTGGGATAATTATACCTGATGGTAAGCTTAACGTATAATACATCATCATTTATTAGCTGATTATATTTTGTACTGAGTAAAGTATGATCTAATTCATCAAAACTCCGTCAAAGCTAACTGACTGATTTGAAAATGGCTCTAAAACTTTGATAGCCAAAGACATCATCATACATTGATTAGGAAAATGAATTGCATGCATGTCTGCAGAGTGATACAGACAGATGATCAAATGCCATCTGGCCTTACATTAATAACTCAATCTCTGCTGCGATGCCTCAAATGAGCAGCAACATGGTTGGGGAAAAACAAAACTTCAGTAAGCATTTATACTGCGGATAATTGAATGTACACAGGGCTCCAGTTTCCAGGCGTGGGGATGCGAGACGTGGCAGGAGAAAATTAACAGCTCTTGTCCACAAGGCCTCTTTAGAGCGTCTGTATCCCAGTAGCACAGGAACACTCTCCAGTTGCACTATCAACACTTCTAAATATTTAATCGCGTCTGTCACAGGATCTCACTTTTGACATTGGCGTCAACCTCCACGCGATGAGCCGCCGAGTGTTTCCATTACACGGCCTCTCTGCTCCTCGGGTCTTTCTCGAGCACCTCACTTCACCGATCAAATTGCAAGGAGCCGAATCACAGAGTGTACAAATAAGAGTGGTATCCCCTGACTAATTTATCACGTTCGCATTGGGGGAATCATAAGCAGGGGAAGGCCAGGAGGCACGAATAAAGCTCGGTGAGGCTGAGAAAGTCTTATGAGTTCTCCAGTGGCGCCTCGCCTCATTGTCGCCTGGACGACTGCCTCGGTGAGGAACTTCGCGCTGAGCGGCGAGGACTCTGGGGCCGATCCCCGTGGCAGCGGCGCCGTAAATAGCATGCTTTTTGGTCCCACGCGCCCTTGTCCCTGTTGGTGATTTTTGCTTTGAAACCAAAAGGTTGCCGCACAATCAACAGTGAAGAAATATCAACTGTATATTACACTAAAGCGCTCGGTGTTTCATGGCACCACTAAAATGGAAGTTTCCCCAGAGTTAACCCGTCTACACTGCTTTCTTGTTTTTTCCCTCTTTTAAAGCACACCGACATGATCGCCACTGATTTCTGAATTCACGAACATGTGATTGGCCTATTTTCTACTTCTAGCATTATTTTCTGAAGCTGATCATGTTTTATTCATGAGGTCAGATTTGGATTTCAATAATCCTATTCTTTTGCTTCCGAAAAGTAATCTACATTGCAAATGATGCACTCATTTCTCTGTCTTTCGACAGTCCTGCCAATCCTGCTCCTCGTACGTGGCGGTGCTTAATTCCTGCTCATTTTTTAATTACACCTCAAGCAGTTCAATATCGCAGCCTGATTAAAATGTTAGAGGACCCGGGTTCAGCAATAACTACAAATCGGCTGCCTGGAATGTGCAGGATAAATTATTTTATTTGAGGAACATAATTACATCTACAAAATGCATCACTGGGAACGATTTAACGGCGCCTATCAGTTCTAGAGGGGAGGTTTTATGGGTCATCTCAGAAAGCCCTACTGGACATTATATCGACTTGGAATGAGTTAGGATCCTCTGCTGGATTCAGCAGGAGTGCTGCTCGCGGTTGCTGTTGTGGATAAGCAGTAGAAAAACAAATCTCTTGTAAGATAGGAGCAAACTGCAGTTTTTTAATACGAAGAAACCACTGATTTATTTGATCAATCATAGCCCGTGGCCTCATGCTTTGTTGATCCGAGTGAAATTCTTATCATATTGTATTCGTTTGCAGGCACACTGCAGTCTACAGGTCCGACAGTAAGAGGACGGTGCACACATTCAGTGTTCCTCACCTCCCTCATTGTCTGCATCCTTGAGGTCCTGCAAATGATTGACTGCACTGAAAATATTCCCTGACAAGAAAATAAAAACACTTGAAATAAAGAATCAAAATAAAGATATTTAAGTTGTGCAATGTTTACATCCATGTTTGCTAGCTCGCAGTCTTCTTCACCGCCTTGGCGGGCACACCGACTGTCGGAGGAAAACAAAGCCGGATCAAAAACATTGCTCCATGGATCTACCAGTGGTGATAAACTCCACAGGGTAAGATAAAGACTCTTTTATATCCTCACACAGATATATGATTTAGGTATTTTGGGGTTATTTTCTCCCAACAATTGCTTGCGGTCTTCTTTAAGCTGTAAACAGACTCAGATTGTCTTTGCATTCAGTGTAGATGCTTTTTTTTTATTTTAAGTCAGTGCCTTTCAATAGAGAGCCTCACTCTTTCAAAAGAAAGAAAATAACGTGACTGATTAAATTCCAACTAAACATTTTTACAAGACTATTTGGTTACGACTCATTCTGAGGTCATTTGATTCACGAGCAGGAGCCATGCTGTGACATGAGTGTAGTTATCACAGATCACCGTGAATGTCAGATTGATACATTTCTAAACTTTTAATGATCTGAATTTGGGGAAAAGAGGAGATGCTGTTGAATGCTTGGATTTATCATATTATGAAGGCATGATCGTCTATATTCCTCGCCTGCCAATTCCTTATCTCTGAAGGGACACAAAACTGGAGCACAACAAAGGCAGCGGCAGCGAGTACATGCATCATCAGAAACAGTCAGAGATGAGATGAGCTGCTTTGATCTCAATTTTTGGCTCCGCACCTGGAATCAGGAGGAGTTGAAGGGTGGAAGAAGAAGAAAAAGGCTCTTTCAACACGTACTGACAGAATCCTTTTAAACCCCCCCAACAAGATCTCTAAGTTCTTTCCATGTATTCGCAGGTCCTCATACAGCATGGCAACCGACAGCGTTACATTACGCCCCTCCCTACAGCACAATGGCTGCGTAAAAGACAAGTAAGCCGTCCTCAATCTAGAAGACCTCATAAAAACATCTCTGTGCATGGTCTCTGTTCCCACGGTCGTGTGCCAGTTCTAACCAGATCTGCAGGTTTATGGACCAACCGCCTGTTGCACAATCTGAATCTGGTCTATGAGTTACTGCAGCGTGTTGGCACCAGTCTGCATTATGTATGTTGGGACAAGTTTCAATCCCTGGAGCACCAACGAGGGCACGGTCACACATGCAACATTCTCACTTAATTTATTCCCTCAGTAAACATTTGTAAACATGAGTTTGTGGTTTCAACCGCTAATTTCAAGTCTTCTTTATTGCCGCATGATGATCATTTAGTGAAGTATGGTCCAATTCAAAAGTCAAATAGACGATAAAGTCGTGGATTGCGTCAGGGCGGGGCTACCTCGCTAGGAGTTGGGAGTTGTCTGCTTCTCAAAACTTTAACCCTGTCAGAGTGCGTTTTCAGTCTGCGAAAGTTAATCGTGACCTTTTCGGTCGCCTAAAAATGCCTTATTCAGCACTAGTTTGTACTTAGCGCCACGCTCTCGTGTCACTTCTGGTTGCAAACTAGAACTGCTTTCCTGTGGTCGTAGGCCTTCGCCAAACAGTCAAGTTGCAGTTTACATCCATTCCCGTCCAAAACGTCATCACTTCATCATTTGATCCCATTAGACATTTGTGTGAGATTGTCATTATTAGCATATGTGTTCTTGAGTTATGGCCACAAATGTGTTTGCTGAGGTCACAGTAACCTTTGACCTGTAATCAACAAAATCTAATCCGCTCATGCTTGAGGACAAGTGGACGTTTGAGCCAAAGGCAACAGTCAAAAACTAAGATGGCGTTTGACAACATGCTGAATTCAAGGCATCAGACGACAGTAAACCAATGGGTGATGTCACAGTGACTGCGTCCACCTCTTATATACATACAGTCTATGGTGTGGAGCTGACCCCACTTGGCACCGCCCACATTTGACAGATACTTCTTAAAAGAGCAAAAAGGCAGCAACCGTCTCTGCCCAGCAGGAAGAGGAGACGTCACATGACACTGTAAAAAATGGCAAGAAAAAAATCTCTTTTTGTTAGTGTCAAACTATAACATCTTTAGTAAAACATGGATGAGTGGGAGCAGTTCAAATTAACAAATAGATTCAAAATCCGACCAAAAGCACAAACCAAACACCAGGAGAGAACAACTCCTCCTGAATCCTCCTGCTCATCCAGCTGAGGAGTCAATCAGCACGTGTCAGCCATCCTGCTGATGGCCTTTCTGAACACCTCCTGAAGGGATATTTCAACACACACAACAGCAAGTAACAAGATCAGGCAACTCCAGACAGCTGTCACAATGGTGACGGAGAACGTGAAGTTCAGAAATAGCATGTATTGATTGTTTGTCACCCGGTAATGATGGCTGAAGTTCACAGTGGATCATTTGGCAGAGAGATGATTTTTCTACAGGGCTGAACAAAACAAACAGCAGACACATTTTGAATTCCTTGGTTGCGAGCTGTAATATTGAACTGAAATGAAAGGAGAATTTAGGTAATACAATTGTTTTCTGGCTCCTTTGTTTCAACCGCAGCCAATGGTCCACACTGTTGTGTCATTGACTATGAGGAACATGTTTTTAAAAGCGTCTGCATTTAAAGTCTTCTGTGAGCAAATGAAGTCACTATTTTTAGAGTTCCTATGAAGCTGTAATTGTGTGTGTGAAGTCTCTCTTTGAAGCCTCTTTGCAAGACACATCACTGCATTCTGGGTCTTGAGTTTTTCTTCTTAAAATCTGTTTACTTTAGAATATTTGTGTGTCAGTAACACTCCAGTTTATCCTCCTGATCTTATATTAATGTTCCAGACATCTTCTGGGTTTTAAAATACAACCTGAAGGTAAAGTGATGGAACATTGCACAACAACAACACACCAGTTGACAGTATATAGTGGAAGTGTGTTAGAAGAAGCTCCACAATCCATCAAGACAGCACACAACATTGTAAACTACATCAATGAGCTTCTTTAATGCTGGTCAAATAAAACTAGCTCGTGTGTATTGACTGATATCGATAATTCAACACGTTCCTCGTCCATCACTTGAAAACTATTGGAATCTGCTAATGAGAACTTTCTTGAAAGAGTAAATAACCTGCTTTATTCATTCTTCTCTTCCCGTGAAATATTAACCCAGCGTACTTGACAAAAACCATGATGAAAGTCTTTAAGAAATTGGCGTGTCAACCAAAGAAAACACATCTAACCGGGATGATATTGACATTACGTCGGCCAAACGTTGGCACCGCAGTCCGCCTGAAACCTGAAAGAAAATGACATCAAATCAAGAAATCTAATTTTCTCTCCTTCGAGTTTTGTGCACTCGCCATATAAAAAATAAACAGTGAAGAAAATGTTCTAATTAATTCATGAATGAAACCTTTAAGTTACACCACCTTGAAATGGCTCTAATTTATTTTAGGGGGTTATTATTTTACATTTACTTGGCTCTCATTTAGAATCATCACGGCTTTGCTGAAAAAGGAAAATGTTTTCCTCCTCTCTGTTCTTGACTGAAAATACATCAAGTGACAAGAGGAGAATACATATGGACGGCCTTTATCTTGATGCTCTAAGGTCAGTAAATTAAATTCAGTGAGTTTTCAGTCGAAGGGGAATGATTCTCGTTTGATGAACACACTTTGAGCAAACACTGTTACGAGAAGCAAACCAACACGCAGGGCGCCAATCTTTAAAGAGAATCTGATTGATTTTTCTGAGGAATAAGCTATTATCTACAGTCAGTGGTCTTTAGATGAGAAAGGGCTAGTTAAGAAGGACACAGCAGAGGCAAAAATCTAATATGTAGACGATATATTGCTAACAGCTTCCAGGTTGTTTATATACATATACACACATATATATATATATATATATATATATATATATATATATATATATATGTAATTGATAGCAGAACATGTCAAAGAAGGATAAGGAAGCGATTTGCAGACCCATCTAACTTTTGAGACTCCATGTTTCTGAATTGATCCGTTTTTAAACCCACAAAACAATCTACATTAATCAAAAGGCAATGATGGTCCTGAGAAAATAAAACATCTTTCTGTGCACACAAGATGCAAAATGATCACCTCTCTGGACTTCTGCATCCGGGCCTGTGTTTTTAGTCTCACTATTATCATGGCTGTAAATTGGTGTTTTGCCACTTTGGTCCAGACTCACATATCTCAACAACTATTGGATGAAATGCCTTGAAAGTTTGCAAAGACAATCACAGTGGCCAGACAATGAATCCTAATGATTTTGGAGACCCCCCCCCCCCCCCCCCCCTAACTTTTCCTCTAGCGCCACCATGAGGTTAACATTTTAGTTTTTTTAAATCTAAATATCTCTTCAACAAAGATTGATCCAAACAACTGTTTGATCCCTTGACTTTGTATCTAGCCAAGCCATCTGGTCAATTTGTACAAAAGTGTATTCTTAAGCTGGACTATGCTGTTTTTAGTGCCGTTATGTTAGGTTAGGAAGCTAACACATACCCGCTAATTATCAACACGTTAGGGTTGTCAATGTGTGCATGGTAGCATGCTGACGCTAGCATTTAGCATGCTTATATTATGTTCTGCAGCACAGAGCTGCTAGCAAGGTGCTAGCTTCGTTAGTGGACCTGTTCCCCAGACAGTGAAAAATCCAATTAGTAATATTGTTCATAAACACGGTAAAGAAAATGCTGAAAGTATACCATCCATTCAATGGTGTATTGGATTTTACATACTGAAGAGTATCCTAAAGAGACAGAAAGACTTTCCTTTTAAGAACATGAATTGATGTGTTGTTCAATAAATTATAGTGAAAGAAATCCAGCTCTAGTGCTGCAATACTCTCCTATTTAACTTACTGTGAAGATATGAGAACGACATTATATATACTGATTCTAGTGTTCCCTTCTATTGCAGGATTATATTTCAAGAAGCCTCTGAGCCCGTAATGGTTTTTACCACTTTTCTTTCATGACAAGTGTTTTAATTTTTACTGCATGAGGGGAATAGCTTTACTCATCCATATCCTGGTAAAGGTTCTATTTGGGGAAAACAGCTGAAGACGTCAATATAAAAGCTGCGTTCAAGTTAACGCATGAAATCTAACACTGTCAGGCGTTTCAGCAGACGCGGACATGTGGTTAATGAACTACATTATATGGGTATCGAAGTTGGTTAATGCCCTAAGGAGCGGAGATGCTTTCACTTCAGTCTGAGGCGTAATGGATTATTTGGATTGTCTGGCCCCAAAGGGTGTGAAAGAGGAATGATCTCAACCGTCGTTTCTTTCCTTTTTTCTTTTTTGTTTTAAATGAGTTAAAAGACTCCACGGCAATATGTTTATGTGGCAATGTATCAATGTAGTTGGAATGATAGGCTGTCCACTTATTTGTTTTTCCTACTCTAAAACCTGTTAATTACTCACACCTGTTCGTCTCGCTCAAACCTGGGGCTGCATTTGCAAACACTCTGAGAAGAATCTTAGCGAGCTCCAAACTTTCTCCCAAGGAGTCCTACTTTAGGATCGACTCCTCGTTGCAACTCTGAAGGGACAAAAAGGTGTGGTTGGCCCCGTTGTGACGGTTGATCCAATAAAAGAAGACAAATGCACTCTTAGCTGATGACGGGCATAGAATGGACAGTGGCTCAAAAGGCCTACTCATGCAATGTAGTATCTGTTCTGACATTAATATGTTACGTAATGAACGTCTCTTTTGAATAAATTGTAAGCCACAGGCCTTCTTTGAAAGTAGCCAACTCATTATTTGAAAACACAGGCCTACTTGTTCAGTAGCCTATTCACATGCGGGTAGTTGTTATTTCTATTTGCTGATGTTTATTGATCATGCTGGTAACCATAGTCTATATACTGTAAGTAGCAGCGTGGGTCAGTATATGAATCCATAAAGCAGACACTTTTTCCAGTTGGCAAATATCTAAGTGTTGTGATCACTTTCATGGGTGGGAGATGTGAGCGCATCTCCAAAGAGATAGACCACAAACATTATCCCTGCACCATCTAATCTGTAGCATTTCATTCAATCACTGTCATTCAGCGTTTGGAGAATGTTTCTCCCACTTCTTTATCGTTCCACCATTTTTCTCCTCTGCTTAAGAAAATCTTAAGCCTCTTAAATTACCCCTCCCTACTCCGAACAGTTGGGTTTTTTTTACCTTCGGAGCTCTCTTAAGGGATCAGACTCTTTGTGTATAACTCTTATCCTCACCAGGATTTCAACTGTAAGGGGAAATTCTCGGGAAAACGTCATAATTCTTAGAATTGAGTCACTAGGAGCAACTCTTTGTACTGGGAGGCTTCATGAATTCGGCCCCTGATATCAGTGATTTAAATCGGCGCTGGCCTCAACTAGTCATGCTGTAGCGCTCACTGGCTCACACTGATGCTTTCAGCAGCCGCTCATCACAATAAACTGTTGTGTTTGTGTGCCGTGTCTCCAGATGGAGCAGAGAGATGCTTAAGACTCCAACCTTTAACATGAACGTAAACAGTGTGTGACTGCAGCTTCGGCTCCGGGACTCGTAATGCCGCCCTCGCTGTCACAGAGCCAGACATTCAGAGACGCAACATCTCTCTGCACAAACACAGCTTTAACTCCTCACGCGTCGCCGTGGTCGTTCGCAGTATAGCGACGCGCTAAGTGGTAGCGTATTTCTTTCCATCGCATAACATTTTACTTTACTTGCCTCAGGGCTCTGCTTAATGCCAGGTTTACCTCACACTCTGTAAGACCTTGATGTACGGGTGATATGGAAGCTATCGCTGCATTTGCAATGAGGTTCGCTGGAGTCGGTAAATGTCATATCAAAGTAGGAGGTAAAAATCAGTTTATGTCCTTTTAGCGTTTTTAAAAAGTGAGTGAGACTGTAATATATTCCGCCTTAATGAATTTAGAATCGATGTGGGTTTATATATAAGTCATAAGGCCTGTAATTTCCCCTGGCATGACTTCAGATGGAATTCTGATGGCAGCCTTGATGGGTCTTAATGGAAGTTCAGTGAGGAGAATGGATTGAATTTGCATGTTGACAAAGGATGGGAAGGAAACAAGATAATGGAGGTATTGTTGCTTTGTCCCAAATCAGGGTTGGATTCTCCAAAGTCCACATTTGTCTTGGTCACAAAAGGCTGACAAAGCCTGTCCAGAGCCAAGAAATGCAGCATTACTCTGCCCAAATTGGGGCCGAATACGGCCGGGGTGTGCTTGAAAAAGAACTAGTACATGTATGTTGTTGGACCACGTTTGGATTAGAGGTGCACCGACCCAACTTTTGCAGTCTTGTTACCGATAACTGGGCTTTGGATACCAGCATATGCCGAGTACCGATCTGATACCAGAGTGTAATTAATCAGCTGAATGCCTCGCTGTGTGGAAGAGACTGGGTTCTTTCTTGAAAGGCAACATCAGGCTTTAAATATACAATGCTTTCTAACTTTGGAAAAATAAATGTAACAAATAAGTACATAGATGTAAATGCACTGTTTAATGTTATTAAAATGATAAATCCTACTCCAGCAGCTTGGTAAAAACCTTTTTAATGCAGCAACAGATTGGTCAAAACATAAACACAGATTCAAATACCAGTACATAATGTATATACATTATACATAAGAAAAAGTGAATTGAATTGATCGGTATTTGATGGGTATATGGAAATGATGTGAATCATATGCTCTGGCCTTCACCGTCACCAGATGTCATCCAACTGGGAGATGTTTGACTGACATGTTGGACAGCATTGCCCTTCTCCACCGGCATTACAATTAAAACTACTGATTATGTTTTGGAATTATTGTTTATATATTTGTGGCTGAAAAACTCCTCAAACGTTGTTTTTTTTTTAAACTCATACTTTATACTCTGGCACCGTGAGACTTCCCGGTTTACCACTAGCATTTACACTTTGTCGACCACTTGAAGAACCTTCCTGGTGATTAACTTGTAAAAGTCTGACTTTACGAGTTGACGAGGAGCGCCCGAACGCGTCGTTGGATCTAGCCACCGAGAGGATAAACTGTCTCGTTTGTGGAAGAGACACAGGCTCGACCTCGCCTTCGGGTCAACCTCTGAAATTGAAACACAGCTTGTAAACACCCTCCTCTGTGTCGTTAGCGAGTCATTACTTGAGTTAATTCATGTCGGCCCTGTTGCTCATCTCTTGACGGCTTCATCTTTTATTTTCATCACTTGTCCCGTGTCGCAGGTGCAGGACGCCAACGACGGGGGAGATGCTCTCAGTCTCCCAACACAAATATCTCCTGCAGTTTAATAACAACTGACATTCTGCAGATTGCCCGAGGCTATAACTCCCACCTGGCCTGTGCTTATATGAATAACATCATTTAAATGGTTCATATTTGTGATTGCACATACAGTCAATGTTTGGCGGTGTGTGCCTGTGCAGAATACCAATAAAGAAAAACACTGCGCTTTATGCATCAACTGATTATAGTCAAAATGAAGCCACTTACTCCAAACCGCACACACACACACGCCTACGCACACACCCTTGCCTGCTATGGAGGATATTTTCAATTAATCAAGCTCTCTCATCAATAATTCATCGCCCCTGCAGCCAGTCACTCTTCTCCTGCCATTTAATGAGGCAGCCCAGCCAGAGGGACACCATCCACACATTACTCCTATTATAGTCACCGCTCAGGAGCAAAGCTGCTGTGACCGCGGCCAGTTATTAAAGCAACGCCATCATTTGTGCCTTCCAGTCAAATCAAAAAGCCGTCAAAGACTGTTTGCAAAAGGACACAAATGACACTTAGTAAACACAGCGAGAGGCAGCGTTGCAGCCGTGTCACCTCTCTGTCTCGGGAAACCTCCGGTCGCTAATCTCTACTGCAGCAATTCCAGAGACCAAGGAGGAGGTTTGTCAGAAGTGATGAATTATTAAAACCAACTTTGCTGTGACAGAGGAGAATGTCCCGGGTTGATAACAATTTTTAAAGGGAAATTGCAGCCCTGATTTAAGACACAACCCCCGAGAGACAGGAGGGCAGCTGTTGGAAATAAGCTCAGAGTAAATCTCAAATCTTATACGTAGGGTAAATTCTCGGAATTAGGTGTAGTGTTGAACAAGTGCCCTCATATTTAGAGCGTCATTTTCTCCTTTTTGGCAGAGAAGAGATGAATTGGTGCTTCTAGTAAATTATTCTGGCATTGAAGTGACATCCATTAGGTTCCTGTTTCCTTTTATTTCACTCGTACATTTGGTGATAAACAAACGTTGCTTTGGAATTAATTTTCCACTTAATTTCTTCGCTGTCATAGCGTGCGGGTGTTGTCTGCAGTTTAAAGTCGCAGAGTGCTTTATCTTGGAGAGGCACCAACATCTGCAACTGTTTTTGGCTTGGAGGCAGTCACTTTCATTTGCAGCAAACTTGCCTTGCCCTAAGCGATTCACTCCTCATGTTAACTGCCCACTTCTGCAATTTAATCCACACAAACTACTGTGACTGTTCAATTTAAACACAGCACAGCCTGTGTTCAAGGGGATTTTCTAAATATATTCTAAGGAACCAGATAGAACAGAAACATCTTCTACAGGAAAAAAAAGAGGATATTTGAAGAAAGGGTTGTGGATTCTTACTTTTAAGAAAGGGTACTTGAACTTTTCTTGACGAGAAGTTATATTTACATTTTGGACCACGATGCATTTGGTGTATTCGTAAAAGTGCGTTCGGACGGAAAGCGGTGAAGAGGTGGGGTCGTTAACACAAAGACGCCACTAGACTAGATTCTATGAAGACAGTGAAATCGTCAGACAAATTCAAGGAACGGCAGGAGACTTGCTTGTTAATGACCAAATTACGAACCGGCTACGTGACCACAATGTTTTCCGCGTCATGACCTGCCTCCTGCACGCTCTATCCAGGCGACCAACCCCCGTCGAAGCCAAACGGAGTATTTTTAGTAGGTGAGAACACGTCTGTAGCTGACAATCTCGTGTTGTGTGCTAAATGTGTGGGGCAACTCTATATAATGTCCGAACCGGACTCTCAATACATTGTATATACATAATCAGCAACTGCAGCCATCATCCTGGTATGTAAGAGAAAACAGGAAGTGGTGGCCAAGGCTGGACTACCAACCAGGCCTGTGTCAAAATCTAGTACCAAGCTGATACTGAATCTGTGCATACACCTTTTGTTCATCTTGAGACCCAATCAACGACCCTAACAGCATGCGTTGGGCCTCTGGGTGTATTCGGGGCCCAGCAGCTCATTGTTTGCCCCAGGGCCCCCAAGCAGGTTAATCCAGCCATGGAGCTGGTGGACAAACTGTGCCATCTCCCGCTACGAGACGCACAATTAGGCACCTTTCGCAGACGAAAAAAACAATTTTAACAGTTGGTATAAATTGTAAATCATCTCACACCAGCAGAGGACACCTCTTACTTCTTACAAAGCAGTGACACCTCTTGTTGTTGTTTCGTTTCTTCTACCTTTTCTTTCTTTCTGGTGGCAAACTATGAAGTGTTGTTTCTCACATCAGGAATCAATGTGTAAAGGAGTCAAATTCCCCCCAGGAGTCGGGGTGGTGTTATCCTGGCCTTGTTCACTTCTCATCATTTCTTAGCATCTCCTCGCTTTTATTTTTTCGCCAAGCAGACCAAGAATTATGATCTCCTAGGAACACAACCATATGAGCAGAGAATCTGACCATCTGGCTTCCTCGGCAGATAGAAATCGCGAGGGGATGAGACGAACGTCCCTCATCTCCTGCCGCCTGTCAGTGTCAAGATGTCTCTTTTAAAAATAAAACACTGTTGTTGGAAGCTGTACAGAGCCAATAGTGTGATTGCAAGGGAATGTTAAAAGTGAAGTTTCTTTTCTTGAAGAGAAGAGGGGAAAATCACCCAAAGGGAACAGAAAAAAAAACTAATTTTAAGGTTTGCATTCTTGGACTGTGTAGATAGCCGCTCAGGGTGGGACAGTTATGGGAAGGCGATGATATGAAATCTGAGTAGAGTAAAATGATTGTCTTATCTCTGCAGCTCACAAGTGCAAGAATCCCTCACCCAGTCAGGTCTCCTGTCAATTCTTTATTGTAGGAAATAGCTTTCCATTTCCTCTCCATCAAAAGAACTATGAGATGTGTATATGTAAGTGAGGCCAGGGAGAAGGAACGATGCATTTCATTTCCAAAGACTTCACAGCAATATGTCGCTCTGCTGTAATTTCCAAGGCACAATGTGACCAATGTCATAGGGGCCGTTACTCCTCCTCAAGACATAAATTCCATTAATTAGAGATCAATGACTCATGCTTGATGTAATTAGGCCGGATGAGACGCCCCCACAATAACTGTACGACATGCATTCACCCCTTTTTTCCCTCCTCTCCTATCATTCCTATTGTGTATAACATAAAACATGAAAACGATTTCCCTGCCCACACATGGTTCAGGAGAGCGGCGGCCGCGGCAGCACTCTGACAGGCGGGTTATGGTTTCTGGGTCCCCGTAATGAAGGACTACTGAGTGTGACATCTAGGAAAAGAGCCTCTCCCTGCCTGTCTGTCGGCCAGCCAGCTGGATTCAGTCCTACACCTCAGAATAACACCAGGCCTCAAACGCTGTCGCACGGCCACTCGTTGCTTTAATGGTCAGGAACAGCTCATTAGATGACAACAGCGGCTAACCCTTTCCATCACAGAATTGGTAAACTCGCATTAGTCGGGCAACAGCTAAATCGTTTCTTTTGATCTCTTTTTTTTTTCCAGCTTACGCATCATTCTGCTCGTTTTTTGCACTGCCAGCAAGCCACAACGGTTGAAATAGGAGAAACAGAGGAGCCCTGCACAAAGTCGTTCAACAGTGGCTCAATTTCCAAGAGTCAGAGAGCCCGGTCCGCCCTGCAAAACTGTCTGTGATGTACAGAACAAGAGAGGGGATTAACCAAATTGTCAAGGGAGACAGGTTAAGCTGGTTTATACTGAAGGGTCTCACTTTCAAAGTCAAAAAGTCAGAAACTTCTCAAAGCAAAGTCTTCTGTCATATTGTTATGTAATGTTCAGGGAAAATTCAATTCCTGCAGACTTTCATTTGACTTTCAGACAAGAGGCATGGTGATAAAAAAACGTTTCAGCTTCTGGAAATAAAGTATTAGTTTTCAAATAAACATATGGAGTAAATTCTAATTAAAATGCACCAAGGACCTTGAAATCCTCAGAAAACTGAGATCTGCTGTTAATGTGGAATTATCTCATTTTGACAAATTCGGCTAATGATCATATATCCTGTCAAACTGGAAAAAAAAGGAATTGGCAATAAGGATTGTGTAAAGCCTTAAGGAATGTTTCTGACTCACAACTGTGAGCCAGCCTCGGTATCCAGAGATCTGCTTGGAGTGAAATTCCAAATGCCTCATGCGGTCTGATTTCCCTGCGCTATAAAACCAGACTGGGCTTCATTAGCAGTTGCTGCTGCTCTTTATTGGCACGGAAGATCCCATTTTCACTACAGAAATGACTTGCCACCAGCTACAAATTGACAATGCGCCATATTTCCTCGCGAGTCAACTCTTATTAATAGCGATTCCCGTGACGTGCGCCTCCCCGTATCCAAAACCCAGCAGTGTCATCAGCAGGTACACTCTGAACAGTGGGACGTGAGGACCTCACAGGCACTGTTTGCCAAAAAGTGAAAATGACTAAATATGAGAGGAGCGACATCGCCAGCTGCTTACATCTGGCCAGTAAAGTCTGCAAAGCATCCTCTCCTCTGTCATCTCAAGGACACAAGTCATGCACATCGAATTCATATTGAAGTTTTAAAACTCTTAACAAGAATGGTTTTGCTCCCCATCAGCAGGCTAATTCTCCAGCACAATAGCTCTTACACGGCATCGATGATTACTCCTCTCCAGAATATCAGGCTGCCCGCTGACTGATGGCGGCTGCAGCAAAGGTTAATTAATGAGCGGTGGCAGGAGCGACGGCTGCCGGCGAGGGAGACGCTCTCCTGGGACTTGCACTCACCAGCGGTGAAAGATAAAGGTGGAACAGCGAAAGGGTATGACTACTCGGTTGAAATTGAGTCGGCTATTCTGTCTGGATAGCCTCCATGTGCTTAATAGTGGGAGAGAGAGCCACTTGATCACTCACCCAAGCTGCAGCATGGAATTAGATTAGAATGCAGCTTTTCATCATTTCCCATATGAAACCCTATTTCATGCAATGATTATGTATCGGTTATCAAACATCAGCGGTAATCTACGAGAAAACCTTCGAGCATGAATTAGTTCTGCAAAATCTGCTCTTTGCGATCAGACATCAAAAGGTTTACATAAAGCATATTTGTCTTCCTGTGCAGCAGCAGTCTTATTTCCAGATGGGAAAGAAACACGCTGACATATAGTTGTATTTTTAGCCCGTTTCTAAGACGCCATTACATTTCATTGGCAGAGATTACAGACTTAACGTGTAAACTATAGCCTGATTAGCTTCACAGGGAAGATTAATGTGCATCCTGGTAAAAAGTCCAATGATAAAGAGATCTGTGTTTTTTTATAAGGCAACCTTTGTGAAAGGTTCAAAATAACAGCTTAATTAATAGTTCATAAATCATTTACTAATTATTTATGGGTCAGTTAAAATTAGAGCGACTTTGGGGTTGCCAGGTTATGAAAAACCACTGGAATCAAGTCATTAATAATTCATGTTTGTCATCTTCTAATAAAGTCTGCCGTTAGACATGTCAATAATGTCATTAATAAATGCTGATGTTTTCTTACTTTCTAATAGATTTTATAATGTATAGAAGAGATAAACAGATTTCACAAATATAAATAATAATATATTAAGTCTTAGAATATGATTTATTAACTATTAATGAAGTCATTAGTTACAACCTTTAATAAACCTTATAAAAAGGCTGACTTAGTGGAAAGTGGTAGCATGAAATTTCAATCCAGTGCCTTTATAAAGTTGTAAATAATAGCTTCATCAATGGTTAATAAACCATTTACTAATTATTTATAGATCAGGTATAAGCCATTATTGAGAGCAGTATGCGGTTGCTGGCTGTAAATATCTCTCTGGCTTGTGTTTATCCTCCTGCACTTGCTCTGTCATTTTAGCTGCAGGGCATCTGGACCACAATCAATTTATTAACTATCTATTAGCATTGTAAGCAATCACGTCTGCCGTTATACATGCTAATAAAGTCATTAACAAAGGGCTGTGAGTCACAGCTAAAGTCAGTAATCTATCAATTAGATGCTCATCTTCAAATGTAATGCTAATAGGTTATTGACTGAATTGAAATTATTTTACAATAATCCATCAAGTCTCCAGCTGTTAGTTAATAAAAGGACTGTGATGCAGATACCCTTATGTGGAGGACGTTTTCAAAACAAGTATTATCTGCAAATTGTTCAAAAAGTATAACAAACAAAACTGTTCATGGCCCCTGTGAGAGATATATTATTGTATATTAAACTATTAGATAGTGAAACGCAGTGACCCAGAGGTATAAAGTACAGTGCTAGTGAATGTACTTAGTTACTTTCCACACTGCCTACTGGATGGCCATAAGGATTTTCCCAACATGGCAACCCTAAAGCATCTTATGAATTGACCATTAATAAAACCATTAAGTTATTTTATGAGAAAGTGGCTGATAAAATCCAACAAAAACTGTCAAAATAAGATGCATGATTCCACAGAACTGAAGTTATTGGCTACCCGTGGTGTAATGTAACTAAGTACATTTACTCAAGTACGAAACTAGAGCAATTTTGAGGCACCCCTCTATTTTATGTAACTTTCTAATTTCACACCACAACATTTTTGAAGCCAATATTGTATACTTTTTATTCCATTATATTTCATTGCCAGCTGTAGTTTATGCAGATTCAGATTATCAATAAAGAATGAAACCTGGCAGTCTTTAAAGTGGATGGAATTAGCTTCACCTGTACCACATTCAACAGTCAAGTAATAGACACTTAATGCACCAATAATCATAAACAAGTGGCCAAATATGTATATCATTCTGAGATGGGCCATATTGCACATTGAATACTTTAAGTTTTGGTACTTTCATTATATTTTAGGTAAGATTTTGAATGCAGGACCTTTACAGCGCTAACAAAGAGTATTTATTCATTGCAGTATCAGTAACATATCTGAGTACTTCCTCCACCACTGTTAGCTACCTTGACGCATTCGTCTTTAGAATCAGAATAATTAGAAGCTCAAGATATTGGTAATGAGATTATGTATGCACCTATATATTACCGGGATTCAGAAGGAATCCAAACAGGCTACTTAACTGACGAGTGCAAGTCAGGACTTGTAGTTCCCTCCCTTCCGTGCCACTTGCCTGAGGTTTTGTTCAGTGGAGTAAGGAGTTGGCACAGAGGACCCTGCCAAGCATTAGAGTGTTACAGGAAGGATCAAGAACCAGTGAGTAATGAAATGACTCCCCTCATTGGGATCAGTCTGAGATGCTAGACACAAACATGTTTTTTTTATGTTTTTTGAAGCCTGTTCAGGTCCCTTCTCAGTCAGAGTGTGACGAAAGAATTGCCTGACATGTTTTTAATTGTTGGCTCCTCCTTGTCATGCATGTCACTCATGCAAGCAATTAGGCTTCTGTCATCCATGTCTAATAAAATGAGAGATTTTTAATAATTGTAGCAGCACAGAGACGTCTGCATACGTTTGGGTAAGCAGTAACCATTGTGAACGGGACTATGAAAATGTGATAATAAGAGTAGTTTAACATGTGCAGCCTATAATAATAATATCGGACTTATCTTATATAATCAGATGGTACATTCTTTTATCACAGCACAGGATAATTCACGAATAACTCACTGCATCCAAACAAAAGACGATATATTTATGAATTTATTATATTCTTTACAGTATTTCCACCACTCCAGAGCCCACAGAAAACCTTTAATAAAGAAAATGATTGTAATTCAAGGCCACAGAAGCAAGGAACCATATCCCCACGAGCAAATACAAAACAGAGTTGGTAACAGGATTGCAACACCAAAGTGAAAGCATGTCTGCCAAGTCTACACATTCAAAGATCACAAACATCAAACGGATTTTTCCAGGCAGTCAAGGGTTTCAGTGTCCGTAGAAAGGAAAACAAACAGGACTGTCTCTGGCTGAGGAAAGACGGATATTTCTAAATGGGCACATAATGATTTTGATATGATACAGATGCGAGGGGACGGTCTATAATTGCGTGAACCATCTGCATGTTACATGTGATCCATTTACAGTACATACATGTTTAAGCAGGACAGCATCAACGGTTACTGTGGAGCCCAGGCCAAAGAGCACAACATCACAGAGTCGAAATGGTCTCTTGAGTTTGTTTTTGTTTTTTTCTTTAGCTATACTTAATAATCATCCCCTGCTCCGTCCACTGCTTGTTGAACTCTCTCAAGACAAAGGCCCAAAAAAAATCATTGGATATCTGTGCTTGACCACAACGGGAAATCGAAAATTGTTTGCATATCCTTCAGGCTTTTATAGTGAAAACAGCACAACAATAAAACACAGGGTAAGCCTCAGTTATGGCATCTTGCAGATTAATATGAGTAGCTGAGGGGGATGCTTTGGAAATTGCTTTGACTAGAAATGTGTCAAGGCTGACAGTTTTTTGTTTTTTTCCCAGTTTGATTCCTATTAAGCACTTTCCTCTGATCTAATTCAATAAATGCCAAAGGGAGTTATAATAATCATATTCAGTCCGGATCCTTTGGGATATGTCTCTTTGGAACCCATAAATACTTTTAACTTTCTTTCTTCTACACGTAATATCTTTAGAGGTTCACATATCTTCAGAGGTTTTATATTTCCAAGCTAATCGAGTACATAAAGTAGAGTTAGCTTTGGAAAATGCACTGAACCCCACATACAATCAAAGGAGTCCCTGCGAAAGTGCTAAGCCACCAAGCCATCGTGGCATATTTGAGCTTCAAATGAAATCCCTCCACTGATGTAATGACAATACAATCCGTATCATTCACACGTCTAGATTAGAGCTATAAAGCACCACTTTCTTTTTCGCTGCTTTGCCAACGACTCTATACATTGCAGCATTTTGTAGTTTTAAAGGGAAACAACACGAGAAGTTCAGATATTGAATTCATGACAGCCAAATTGGTCTTTGAAAATTATCTCCCAGAGCTACAAATTAGAAGACTGTCAATAAGTACGAGTCTTAGTCCTTAATGAGCTTCATAACGAATCTGTTTCAAACCAGTAAATATCTCTTGATCCCCCCCCCCCCCCCCCCCCCCCCCCGCCCACCCCCCCCCCAAAAAAGCTAATGAGCCAGTTATAACAGATATGGATTTTGCACAAACATCTCTGATATCACAGATTACGGGATCGGCAAAACTCTCATTTCTCATCTCTTACTAAGACAAACAGCAAATAATCTTCACTGTGAAAGTGAGCTGTTGTAGGATGCCGCAGTAACAAAATGTATATGCAAACATTAAATTCAACTCGGCACGTAAGACAGCAAAGGTCTAAAGTCTCACTCAATTAAAAAGAAAGTGCTACCAGTGAGTGTGAAGGGCTGCTGAGGGGAAAAGAATAACATGACATCCCTTTCACCTATTTTAATGTAAAATATTCCTCCCTCACAAACATCTGTTGTTGTAGTCTGTACAACACCCAAACAAACACAACAAACAGGAAAAAGACAGAAATGCTACTCAGTTTCTCCTTAACTTGTAACATCTTTTTTTAAATTGAAGGTCAGTGCAAAAAAAAAAAAAAAGAAACAGAACTCGATGGCAGCTCAATATCAGCTGACCAGCAGCAAGTTAACTGGTGTAACCCAGCCTCCTCATCACACTCCCACACACGTCTTCTATTAGTCTGATGTCCTTTCTTGGCATATTTTGTCTCCACGTGTTAATGTTGGCTGGTGAAATGTCTCCTTCGTACATCAGATTGTACAGGTTCGTGGAGGTGGTGAATAGAAGTTGGTTGAGGGCTGCGGGCGAGACGGGCACCCCCAGAAACGTGTGTATGCTCTCCGCCGTCTCCTGCGGGAAGTTGACCACGTCCTCAAACCTCACTTGGAGGTAGGACTCCTCGGGGAGGCTCTCGCTGACTCGGAGCGCTGCCGCGGTGTGAGCCAGCCACAGATGAGCCAGTATGAGGACGGGGTTAGCCTCAGAACGGGACAGCAGCCTCTGGAGAATTTTAAACTCCGGCGCCGTTGTCGGGCACCCGTCACCGGCAGTGTCCTCCTTGAATATCAAGGAAAGGTGCTGCGGGATGTTTTTAAGGGAGTAAAGGCTGGGTTTGCTGTTATAAACCATGAGATAAATCCACGCCCGAGGGTCTCTCACCAGGTAGATTGTCCTCAGGGAAGAGCCCACGACCTCCTGAATGAAAGGCAGCTTGAGCGTCCAGCTTCCACTCCGCATGTTGAGGACCACCCGGGCGTTGGGGTACTCCGCAACGTGCCGTCTCATCTCCCTCACGTACTCCGCATCTCTGTCCAGGCTCGCTCTCAGTTTGCCCTTCAGCTCAGACGCCGGCTCTCTCCTCCTGGATCTTTTCTTCCTGTCCCTGGAGGTGCCGAATCTCTGAGCCTGTCTGACCCTGCTGCCCTCTACCAGCTGAATGTTCTGCAAGTGCAGCTTGGTGTTGTGGACCAGCGAATGCAGCCAGCCCTGAATAATCTTAAACCGGCCCTGCACGGCGTCTGACCTTGACCACTCACAGGCGTCGACCAGGGAGTCGAACTCGAACTCGGTCTCGGGAATGTCCACGTGCTCGGTGGGAACTCGTATGTAAACAAAGTCCGAGCTGTTGTAGAAGAGGTGCTTGAGCATTTCCGATCCCGAACCGGGGAGGGTTGTTATGACGACGGTGGGCAGGGGGAGCCGGTGCTGCTCGTACAGTCTGATTTGTTTGTTTACTTCGCTTTTGGCACCCGCAACTTTCCATTTTACCCCACAGAGGAGCTGATCGCAGCTGTTAGACACAAACAGCAGCTCGGCTATCCACAGAATGAGCACAGAGAGGAGGGCGTAACGCATCAGCCTGCTGAAGCAGACATAAAACTTTCTCTGTATGGTCAGGAATCCTATGGCCACGCAGAGGACAACCCCTGCTATCACGTTGACTGTGAAGCCAAAGTCAAACAGCGCATTATTACTGCTGATTGGTTTGGGGACGAGTTGAGTCCCAAGGCCATATCGAGTGATTTGATATCTATCCTCAACTTTACAGTGACCTCCAAATCCTAAATAAGTCAACCTGGCTCCGATGTCTTTGTAGTTTGTCGCAATGGAGACTATCTTCTCTGTGTTATTTATGGTTAAAGAAAGTCTCACTCCATTTTTGCTATCATCCACGAATCTACAGCTGGACACTTTGACATATGGGCCGTGTAACACGTAAGCTACTCTGCTGACTGTGCCCGTCACTGGAAAAGTGACATTGACATACTGAGTCCACCTCTTTTTAAACTCCGCCGCCTGCTCTGCCTCCTGTATCCTGGTATCAGGGCTGTGACCCTGGCTGTCGAACCAGAACATTTTATAATGAGCGTCCCACACATCCATCATGGCGCCATTATATCTGTCCATGAATCTGAAAGGGACGTATTTAAAGTCAATGTCAAGATTGTGGAAAAAAGCACTGAGGGACTTCACAGGTGAATCACTCCACCTCTCTACGTGGTCGAGCACCAGCAGGGTCTGTGAGTTCAGCAGGACTAAAGCTCTGTACACACTCTTTAGTCTCATAGCGGGGGAGTAAGCCGACGCCGCCTCCCCGCTCACAAACATGGTGTCCCCGTGTGACGAGGCGACAATCACCTCCCCTCTGGAGTCACCCACCCCCTCATCGGTCCAGCGCAGCCACTTAGCGCACTCCCCCAACTGACCCTCCCACGGCGCGTTACACTGGCTGGTGGGAGACGGACTGAACACCAAGACGTTGTTAAGGTAGCTGTACTTTGGACCATAAAGTGCTTCCGACACAAATACCTGTCCGTTAGGGGCAAAGGTGAAAGAGTTCTGATCGGGGTGCTCGTGACCTGGGTTAAAGCTGTTCCAGCCCTCCACCCAGGAGTAAGGCTTGTCGTGGACGATGTCGTAGACGGCACGGCCACCCAGCTTGCCAGACTTAAAGGAGACAAAAGTATTGCCCTGGGCGTTCGGTAGACCTGCTCCGTATGTAACCACACCCCAGTTTGAGAAAATATGCATCCTAGCTTTCCCAAAGTCGTGGGGAGGCTGCGGCGCGAGGTGGGAGTTGTACCAGATGTATTCTGTGTGAAGAGTAGCCCAGCGCTGGGCAGACGAATGCCCCATGGGACCGTCCTTGGGCCGGTGCTTTCTAATCTGCTGAGCCAGCCAGTTGCCCGTGCCGTTCCTCATGACGAATGTGTCGAGGAAAACAAGCTGGCTCTCCGGCCCATAAAACCAGTTGTAGTTGGAGTCGGCGATGCCAACTGTTCTCTGAAAGCCCGGCAACAGAGTGGCGTAATAAAACCAGAAGTGTCCCCGCAGCCAGTTGCTCTGCAGGTTGTCGATGTTGAAGTGCCGCTGAGCTAAGAAGACATACTGTGTGATGGACTTGGCTGTGTAGCTCCCATAGGCTACTCCCTCATCCAGAGACCCATCGACGACATGGTTTAGGAGGAACATAGTTTTCTCCATGTAGTTCACCCCCACTTGTTTCCAGATCATTGACTCCCGGTCGTCATGTGATCCGACCACGATTGCACCGATCAGGACGGCTAATATGTTGGTGGTTTGATGATTTTGGAGGTACTGTTTCCCCCACCCCCTGTGCTTTGAGAGGTCAAACAGCTCCTCCGTCTCAGAGCGAATTTTCTTGAGGTAAACATCCCTCCGGCGCTCATCCAGGTAGGAGTAAATAAAGTCATAAGCTGTAGCAAACCCAGTGAGAGAGTGCGCACTGGGGACCTCGTCGTTAGGAGCACTGGTCACCTTCCAGTCGGGGTATTCAGCCATCCTATCCATAAATTTGATAAGAAACTGCAGGGCAGCAGAGTCCTCCGGGCACAACATGCAGTACAGAGCCAGGGGAGGCAGGTTGTTGCCATAAATCTCATTCCACTTGCTTGTAAACTCTGCATGTTTCACAGGGGGCATGTAAAAGGGAACATTTGCCAACATGGTGAGCGCAGCGGCCCGGATGACTTTAAATATGTGACTGTGGGTGGTGGAGGACCTTTGCCTCAAGTGCAACACATCCACTTGGTTAAAATATAGGTTGGGATGGGAATCAGAGGACCGGAGTTTCCACTGATCAGTCGCTCTGGCTTGTGTGAGCTTGACCTGCAGCAAGTCATCTGTGAAAATGTCTCTGTCCGTGGCGTTGAAGACCCCGGAGAAAGCTGTCCCCACTGCGAACAGTGGTAGCAAAAAAACAGAATATAAAACCCAGTTAACTGCCATGTTGCCGGGCATTTGTGAATACATTTTAGTGCGTTAAAAAATTAGGCAATGTCCTTAAAAAAAGAAAAATGTTGTTGTAATATCCAACAACTTCAGTTGTTATTTCAGAATAAAAGTCCAGGTGAGATATAGTTGTTGAGGCGCAAAGAGTCCACAAAAAAGATCCTTTATAAGACAAATGATGCAATATCAAAGTCCCATGCATGATAGTCAAGAAGAGGGAAAAAACTGTAGTGCAAGAACAAACACTATCCACATCCACTTGTAACAATCTCATAACAGTTTGCAAAGGCAACAAAACGCATCACAATAATTATCCATGAAGGTCTGATGATAGGCAGATGTTTCTGGTCTGGTTTGAATTTAAATCCAAGAAAAAACATCCTGCATGTCTTCCTCCGTTCTCATAGTAATAAGGTGTGCTCGCGAAGAACGGCAATCCTCTCCGATCGCGTGCGCCAGTAACTCACATTGATTTCCCCCCCCCCCCACCCCCGCCGAAACATTTCCTCCCGAAACAAACATCAGTCAGCCCCAGTCAGTGTCCGGTCCAATCACAGCCACCCAAAGGCAACGTGCGCAGCCCGAGCGAGCTGCAACATCCGCGGAGAGGAACCTCAGCAAACAACGCATCTCCGCAGATAACATTGCTTGGTATCGCCCCCCCTCCACCACCACCCCAACCCCAAAACCCCCGGCTGCAGAGACTCCACTCCAAACTGCCTGCTGCTTAAAATTGCAAATCCTGATCGGGAAATTGATCCATTTGCGTTGTTAAATCCGTTACTATCCTTTTCTCTCTCAGCTCCACGTTGCTCATCTTCCGTTATTTTGAGTGTGGCGAAGTCCGAAAAGGGGGAAAGTTGTCGTCACTCCTCAAGTATGCAAAGAATGAGACATTGTTTTGTGGTTTGTCCGCGTATAAATCCCCAATGATGAATAATCCAGATGTAAAATGTTCTGTGTCTGCGGGGATCTTTGCGTATCCGCCGCCGATCGAGACGCACATCTCACAAGTAAAAGCTGTGTATGCGTGTAATCTCCGGACGCGCCTCCGCTGTGTGCGCCCCCTGTTCAACACAGTCTGATTGTTTTTTTCTGCACTGGGTGGAAAATTTCCACTGTACAAACTGTAGAGGGAGCCGTGACTTCAGAAGCCCAGCCTCATCTACTATGCAGCCTCGAGAGTGGGAAGGCTGAATATTCAGCTCATGAAATATTTTCCTCTCTCCCCCCCCCCCCCCCCCCCCTCTCTCTCTCTCACACTATGATGTTATGTTATGGCTAAATCACAAAAGTGGTTAGAAAACACTCTTTTTGGATCTACTAAAACATGCATTGTTCTAACAGACACAGTTGGTTTTGTTTGCAATAAACACAACTGATATTAAAGGAATAGTTTGACATTTTAGGATTATGCTCAAAATAAGACAAGAAGACATTCTTCTCATCTAACTCTTGGCAATAAGCGCGTTAAACACATTTCCTAAAATGTCAAACTATTTATTTGAATTCCCATGATTTGTGTTACTTGCCCCTGCAGAGCCAGGCTGTTTCCCCCTTGCTTCCAGTCTTTATGCTAAGCTAAGCTAGGTCGCTTCTGGTTGTAGCGCGAGAGTGATATTGATCTCCTCATCTGACTCGAGAAAACAAATAAGGGCGTATCCAAAAATGTTAAACTATTACTTGACATCTCCTTTAAAAAAATATTTCGACAGAAGCTCACTGATTATCGGCTTTAAAGGTGCTGGTAGGTGGATTAGCTTTAAGGCCTGTACACACCGGGAGGCATTTTTTTTCTAGCAATTAATTTGTACGGCAATACATTGTGTCATGAGGATTTTTTTTTTGTAACAAGGTCTGTTTTTATAAGCTTTTAACCGCGAATAAAGGTATCAACCAATCACGATGTGCGGAACAGACATATTCAAAACATCATGTTATGAGTTGCCCTTATATATAAAACAACAACAGGGAGACTCCGTAGACCGAAGCAAGGAGGCAAACTGTATTACTCCTTTCAACAAAATGAGCTCATACTGTACTTTCCTTTCACAATAAAAGCCCTAGACGTATACACTGCATAACTGTTTACCATAGGGAACTTAAATTCACGCAGAGCATTCAGCTAAAGGGGAACTCAATAAAATAGCTTACAGTAGCTTAGGATATACAACAATTTAGCTCAGACTGCCTGCCAGACGCTGCTCAGCTCAATGGGATCTCTAGTTGGTCGTCTGCCTGAGCGAGTCTCTTCAAATCCTTTATTGAGGTGACTGATTAGTCTTGGCATTTATAGCAGCATTTGAAGTGACACAACATGAATGCATGTTACAAAAATAATAGTCATTTCAGACTAGATCTCATTAACATGTTAAATTAGAAATGAACCTATTTTCTTTTGGGGCCTAAAATGTCTCTTTACACCCTTTCATCTTCAGTCCCAATTGCATGTCTTCGTAACACATTTCCTGAGGCAACAGAAAAGGCATCCAATAACCTCAAAAGCGTCTCCCCTTAGAGGAATGTGTGACATTTGCCTGTCCTAACACGTGGCACTGTGCATGCAGCCTCATTGATCACCTCATTCCGTGCATATTAGGTTTCTGGATCGCTTTCTCTACACTCAATATCTCTACAATACTTCACATGCCTCTTCTGCAGCATTGTATCCCACGGGGGAACACTGTTGCATGATGGTTTTTTTTGTAGTTGTTATTATTCCCCTCAGTTCAAAACGGCACGCTACATTCACAAAGTTGGCCTTAACAGGATGGCTGCTGGAAAAACACACAGCTGTCTCCCTTTGGACAAAAAGTCCTCCATATGGAAAGATGCACTCCAAAAAATAAAAGCTGCCTCACATTTTAAACGGTGATTATAATATTTAAGCTCACATCAGTTAAATAACTTCATAAACATCATACTTCATGAATCAATTAGATGCTCAAAACCTAGTTTTTTCAAAAACTAACTATAAGAAGGAACTGATTGGACATCCCAACAGATCTTGATCTTTGTCCTCACAAATCAGCACTAACTTGCCCTTTTTTGCCCTAATAACTCAATTAGATAGTAATAATTAATTTGTGGCAATTTCAGAATAATCACTGTACTGTAGTAAGGTTAAGGTTTCTATATTTGAAGGCATGTTTACTTGATTGAGTTCCACTGCATTAGCCATGATGGTTACTGCTTGTCCCATTTCAGCTTCACAAATCAAATTGGCCAAATTTTCATTCAACAAGATGTACCCAAAACCATGGGCGTGCCTGAGTGTCCGTTCAGAAACCTAGGGGGAGAGAATCCGGATGAAATGTCTTTGTTTTAGTATCTATGGGCTACATCCCAAACCAAAGTAACATGGTTTGAAAAATGGCCTTATCTAAATGCTTTTATACAGTTATACATAATGCAGGAGCGTATTTTGGAGCAGGGAAACTGAACCCAAACTATCGGCTCATCTTCCAGTGGCTAATGCGGGGGCCTCTAGCTCCTCTCCCCGGCATTTGACAGTCATATTCCTTTCGTGAGTGCGTTCAATTTGACCATTTGCTTGGAAATCTGACACACTATTATTCATTCTGCGTCTCTGCAGAGAAAAGTAGCGTTGCATTCCTGTGGGCTACGAGTTTTAACCACATAGTGCATCTGGATGCACCTCACTCACTGATGTCAAAGCTGGTATTTATTCTCTGGAAGCAGCAGCAGCAGCAACTTGGTGATCATACAAGTATTGATTTGTCCAAGTAGACGTGTGTGAGCTTCGGAAAATATATCCCTATTCATTCTCTCTATACCACTTTTTAATGTGTTTGACGTCAGCCACTTCAGCGTTCGGTTATCGGGTTACATATTGCCAGTAATCGTTAGTCAATAGTAACTAGCGGTAATGAATATGTATGCACAGATTATATGCAGTATATACTGTACAATTTATAATGTGTATATTTCAAAAAAAGTTAAAAACTCAGGCATTGGGTGATACAGATTCATTGAACATCAATTAGTCCTCAACCTGGCCTTGCTTTAAGATACTGGAGCTTATGTCAGGTATAAATTAAACTGATGAAGACACAGTGCAGCTCTCCGTTTTGAGAAAAGTCTGATTTAAAAAAACTCACTCATGGACATTTGCTTTTGCAGCGTGCACCCCTTTGCTGCACGCTCTACCCAGACTTTCACTTCCATTAGCTGCCCATCTGTTAAACCTCCATGTTTCTCAGCAAAGTTCTTTTGACTAATTTGATCTTCATTTAGTTGCCCTCGCGTTACGTCCTGTCGTCACCGG
The DNA here is from genome assembly GCF_910591455.1 of Pholis gunnellus. Taxonomy (NCBI): domain Eukaryota; kingdom Metazoa; phylum Chordata; class Actinopteri; order Perciformes; family Pholidae; genus Pholis; species Pholis gunnellus. The sequence goes on from NC_136547.1 coordinate 8,740,311, forward strand.
ATAATCGCTCTTCTAAATGGGCTCAGAGCGAGAGGAATGTTTTTCGGTCGCAGACGACCGCCGTCCTTTGACAGGAACAGGAATAACATCTAATCGCCGCTGCAGACTTGCGTTGGAGAGGACGAGTTCAACTGAGCATCCTAATTAGAGGAAGCCTGGGTGTGGTGAAAAGATTGAGCGATGACAAACCACAGCAAACTAACACGCTAACCGCTCTCACCCGCAGGCGCTCGGCCTCGGATTGAGCAGGAGGTCCTCAAGGTGTTTCTCTGCGCCGGTTGCCTCGCGACATCTGAAGCTCATTCCATCAGAGAAGATAAACGGTAGATTTCCAAAACGGTGTCAAACACGAACCCTGAATGCACCGTTGATGGACAGGCGGCAACCGGTGTCTCCATGCCCGGTGTAGCATTCCTGCCGTTTACGCTGGCAGTTTGAAGCTTTGCAAATCTTGGCTTTGCTTGTTGAAGGAAAAAAAAAATGAAATCTCCAGCTATACATATTGAAAGGAGATGTGTGTGCTGACAACCAGTGCCCTTATCAAAAAATAGCCATGCTGGGAGCAAAAGGAGGTGTGGACCAGGCCCTTGAAAGACTCTCCCTGCAGAATTTCAACCCCCCCCCCCCCCCCCCCCATCCCTCCAAGAGTCTCAGGTTGCTCAGCATGCCTGTGTCCTGCATCCGGCAGAAAATTGTCTCCGACTGTTCAGGTTTCAAAGATGGTTTCAGGGCTCTAGTAGTCTCCTCAAAAACAAACCATACAGCTGCAGTGTTCTCGGGGTGCTTTCAAAATCACTGTGGTCCCTCGAAGCCATGCATGCAGATCATCATCCGGAGGACAGGAAACAGTTCACCTGATGAGCCTAGACATGGAGACGCTCAGCGCTGTGGGGCCTTTCACAATAATAGCGCTAATGTCTAATTCACTTGGATGGAAAACATTTCTTCGAAAGATTACTATGAAACAATCTCGTGAGCTTATTAGTTCATCAAATCAAAGTTTTCACCTTTGCCAGCAATTTTCAGTATGTGGATGCCTTGTTGACAGTCTTTTTGTTGCTGATCTCAACTGCAGATGGTCACTTTGAATGAGTGTCGCCTTCAGCCTAACAACACAACCTATTGTGCTCCATGTTATGTTTTCTCCTCATAAATACGTCAGCAAGGTTCTGTTTGTGCCAGAATAGTATCGTCCTACACCGTGCAGATGTTAAAGCGTGCTGCTCTTGTCTACACATCGTCTTGCTGTTGCAAGTGCTGTTGCATGGGTAACTGGTTGTCAACGACTGCACCGTGTTGCCTTTCAGCGGCGTTTGCATCTGTCTGATGTCCGTAGTAGCTGCTGCCTAATGTGGACTGACATCTGTTGTCGTCGCCTTTTGCTGAAGTCACCCTTTCATCGTTCACCCCGCACGTTTCAGTTTGCACATCCCTTCTGTCATCTCCGTTTGCACGTTTCTTTGGTTGTTTGCTCATCCTTTCGGTCCTACATTTTTCCATAGCTTCCATCAAATGGAGACAAGGGACAGCAGCTGACATGGAGGAGCAGCTGAGAACATCAGACGGATGCAAATGCAGGTAGGTACTTGTGTTTGTTTGAATCTGACATTTATCAGCAAAGGGTTTTATTTCCAGTTTCTTTTAATGAATCCTCACAGAGTTGCGTGGATGACCTTGTGGCACATAGAAGAGCTATGTACCAAGTACAGGTTATTTGATACAGAAAGAGAAAAAACTAAAATGAATATAGAATTGCTCAGAGTGCAGACACATGGCCTTTGCGGACACCACATTCAGTTTCTGGTGAAAATACAGGTTAATTGTGGATATATTCAGAGTAGTGGCCATCCTTCCTATTAGCAATTAATATTCCAAATCCTTTTGCTACGATGGCTCTGAGGGGAGAAATATGACTAAAACTTTCAGGGGAAATTATGATATTGCGATATGAAAGCATACTGACAATAAAAATATATGAAATATTCTTCATTGGAATATCTCATTATTATTACTACAACCACCAATAAAGCAACAGCAAACAGGAAGTGATATTGACATTTGTCAAGGGGGTCAAGACAAGGGTGTAAAGGATTGTCAGTACCGGCACATCCATTGGTTTTTTATTCCATATAGTGTTGCTGAACAAACCTTGATATTGGTTTTCAAGCATATATGAGTTGTGTATGGGTGCAACCAAATGTAGCATTGGGTGGGGGGAGGATAATTAGGAAATAAGAGCAAGATCTGTTGACAGGGTTCATAAAAGGAGGGCAGTTTCTTCTGTTTATCGGGGGGTACAAGATGGTTACACTCTAGATCTGACCGCTCATCTTTCCAGCCCCACCTAATTTTGCTGTAGAAAAAACTATGGAAGTAAGACACAAGTTGTAATAAGCCAGAATTAGCCTTAAACGTTACATGTAATCAACTTTAGGTCACTGAGCAGTGCTACTTCAGGCTGATGTATTTTGATGATGAATCCGTTTGAAGGAAGAAAATGTATGTATCTGAGGTGTGTGACACGATTTCTGCTGCACAGTGCCCATGAAAAATGTACGAACACAGGCAGTGTTGATACAGTACCTGTTCAAGTCCTCGGAGATGTACAATACAAGTTCTGAAATATGTCATGAATATTTCAGGATGCTAATTTCAGCATCCCAAAAGGATCATTTGAATTTTAAAAAGGCATGCTTTTATAAGAGGTGACAGGGAAAGAGATGAGGATTGTAAAAAAAAATCTATTTAAAAAACAGCGTGAACAACCAATTGAAGCTCACAAATAGTCTAACGGCATTGCTGCGGCCACAATGTGCCTCCTCTGCTAGAATTGATTTTGTTCCGTTTCCCCACTCGCTGATACAGCTATGCAGATATTGGTTTGTGTAACGCGACACATCGACTCTGTACTGAGTTGAATAAACAGCTCTCAAAACTAATTCCAATCCCAAAGAGTGACATGTGATTTTCTCAGAGGGGGCCAAATTAAACATCCCACTGTGGCTGATACACCATTTACTGCCAGAGTTGAGGTTTAGCTCTTTGCAGGGTGAGATTACAACTCCAGCGATGTCGTCCCCCTCCCCCCTCTTCCTCCTCCTCACTCATTCTCGCAACTTTTAGTGAGTGGGGTTTAATCTGACACTGTCAGGAGTCATCTTTTCTCAGCAAACACATCAAAGAGGCTTGGGGAGATTCTGTGTTCTCATAGGTGCACATTATTCAAATGGGCAAAGTTGCTTCTCATAGTTTGGGCTCTACACCGCATCAGCTTCTGTGGCTGACATGTTGCCGTGAGGCAGGGGAATAGGAGATGAGTTTCTAGTGTCACTCATGGCAGCATCCAGTGGGAAACTGCAGTGTCTCTGAAAAAGGGACTAGAAGATGAGAAGCAGAGCAGAGATAACTGTGCCTACTTCACATCGTGCAATATTTTGGCAGGAGAGCACAGACCTCTTCCACAGCCTTCAACCGCTAGCCCCCCCCCCCCCCCCCCCCCCCCCCCTCCCCAGTTCCGTCTGTGATGTACACTGACTGGTGTACGAGAGTTTTACATAAATTCATGAGACTATTTGGCCCTAATTAAAATCCATAAACAAGCGCAAGTGCAAGTTCATCTGCAGTTCACAGCAAAATGTCTCATTGATTCTCTTTGTTCTTGTAATAGCCAAGGAATTCTGAAAGGTGGCCTTTTAGGGCAAATTGGTTTGCAAATAATCTTCGCCCTCGGGAAAAGTCTTCTCTAAATGGATAGTCATGCTCCAAAGGTTTTGTATCCTAAAATGTGTTTTATTTTTGTATGTTTGGTGTTATTGTCGGGAACTATCTCTACATAAAAGGTTCCTGCATCCACTTTCTTCTTTTTAGCCACGCTAGCAGCGTAACTCTACGGATGGTGCTGTAGGTTAACTGATCGGTCCACACATTTGGTCCAGACTGAAATATCTCATATTGGATGGATTGCGATGGAATTTGGTACCGATATTCCTGGTCTCCAGAGGATCAATCACAATGACTTTGATGAGATCCTCTTGCTTTCCCTCTCACACTACTGCAGGTTTTTGAGTTAAATGCCTTGACAACTATTGGATGGATTGCGAAGAAATTTGAATCATGTATGGTTCCCTCGGAATGAAATGTAATAACTCTGGGGATGCCTTAACGTCTCCTCTAGGGCCATCAACAGGACAACGTTTCAATTTGTCAATGCTTCCCTACAGCCTCAGCTACTTTGTGTTTGGTGCTAATTGGCAAATGGTAGCATGCTAACATACTTCACTTAATTGGTGTTCATGGAAACATTATACCTGCTAAACATAGTGTGAGCAATTTTATAACTGTCAATTTTTAAATATGCCGTTAACAGCGCACATTTTCACGCAGCCTGTCTTGGAAGACTTTCATAATGATGCATCTGGTTTGTATGCAAAAAGTGCCACAAATACTTGTGTCATAAATTAAAAAAGAAATCTAGATAGAGGTTCAAACCCATCTTCCTTCCTCGCCCCCACACGTTAGATCATCAGTTTCAGAGAGTTGGACAAATGGTCAGAAAGGTGTGGGAGGAGGGGGTTTCTGATGCTTTTTGGCCATCAAACAAGCAGTTCTGAGGGAGTAATACTGGCAGCTGCAGCCTTGTAATATAATTACACTTCATATCACCAATTCTGACTCACTCTGGCTGGTAAAAGAAAATACATAAAGGCCATTTACCTGTTTTCATTTCCATCTGTTCTGAGTTTTTTTTAGCATGTCCTTACTGTCAGACTGCCACCATTTCCTGTCTGGCAGACAGAACAGTGCCTGGAGGCCTGGCCTGAAGAAGCCGCTCTGCAGGCCACAGACACTCTGACTTCAAAGGGAGTCAGTGTTTGTAGTGACCAGTAGCCGGTGTCTTCCCTGCATAATTCTAGATCACATGCTCCCTGCTTTGTTTAGGTTTCAGGTTTGACCAAAAGGCAACCTGATGTTTTCTCAAGAATACTCCATGTTGTTCTTCAAGTGATACTCCTAACATACTTCAAAAGCATTGGATTCGGTCGATGGGAGTCGCTTCAACGGCCAAATCATAAAATTATAACCATTTGAAATATAACTATATGCACAGTAAGCAGTCCTGTCTTGCAATTTGTTGGAGGATATCTGTCATTTTTAAAGTTAAAAACTGCTTAGGCAAGACTAGCAGGGAATAAAGTAAATGATAAGGACAGTGGATTCCCTGTTAAGATGTGTCTGCAGCATACTGAGACTGTTGAGATTAAAACACACTTTGATGAAAAATGAAATTATGAACACAGACTTGTCCTCACTGAAGGATGCCTCACCAGAAAAAAAAAGGGCTGCCTTCCTGAGCCTTGAAGTGAATCCCTTGACATCTCCTGATGTGATTTTTAATTAATTCTGAAGTTTCTTCCAAAAACATGGAAACTTTTCCCACTCAGGGAACAACTGTTTGAATGCGTGGTATGACTTTTAAGTGAATGTCTTCATTCACTTGCAAAGCGCTACGAATCAATTGAATTGCTTCATGATAACAACACTTAAGACAAGTTTCTGTCACTGTCAAACATCAAACTACCTGGTTGAGAAAACTACGTATTGAACAAATAAAGCGTCTGATACATGTGTCAACCAATGATTTGCATTGCCAAAGTCTGTTGTAGCTTTTTCCTGCCAATGGTTTGGATCTACTCTTCTTTGGCAGCAGAGCTAGTGCTAATTACAATTTATGAAATAATTTGGAGAGATACTCTCGGCCTTCAATATTCATGATGGCATGGGCTGAAAAATGCTGCCTCACTAACATTTTCAGGCTCACAGACAATTACAAAAATGTTCAATTTGCTTCAGGTCTGGCTATTGAAAAGGTCTTGGTGGTTTCACCTGACCTCTTCAACTTGTGCCTTGTTGACACAAAAATAGTCTTTCGTCAAAACATTTACTCCAATGAGTAATGAAATGGAGTGAAAAGTGACATTTCGGATTTGTTGTGTTTGTGGTGAAGAGACTCGACTCCATTTCCTCTTACGGATAAATAAAATTAAAGAGTAGCGCCTGTAACCGCACCCAACAGTGATGTCACAGCATCCTGACACACCCTGAAGTACGCTTCTACATCACTGTAATAAGGTGAGGAGTAAAACCAGCAAGTTTCAGATGCCAGTTATTTGCACTTTTACTCTTTATGAGATCATAAACATGATGATCCAGCGCAGAACAACAGACTAACATCAAACATCTAACATCTAACATCTGAACAATTGTGACGTTGATGCACCTCAGTGGTAGTAAGAACAAAATACAGTAATAACAGAAATAAACACTGATTTCTAATTGGGTTCTGCATAAAACAAAAAACATAGCAATGTTATTAAAATGTCCCACTAAACAAACAGTCCCTGGTCCCATTCAAACCGGCTGTGTTGTTGTTGTTAGGTTAATAACAGCCAATGCGTCTCATTTACTTATCATTTTATGTAAATTTGGTAGCAACAGCACGACAGCCTTTCAAACAGAGTGTGCAAGAGACATTTACATGTGTTATAATAGCTCTGTGATTTACACAGGCTGCAGGAGGTGAGTGAATCCAGCCATCCAACAGGCTGTCAGGCTGTTCAACCCTTGAGAAGGAAAAAAAAAATCACATCATGGCCCGCTTGGATTGATTAGCTTCAGGCTCCCGCCTCTTGATTGGCAGCTTCAATTCTGCACCACTCGGCAGGGTAACATAGTATTGTGTGTCAAAGTGCTCCAATGATTGAGCTCCACAGACCACAGTGAGGACAGGGAAAGTTGGAAGTTTTTTTTATACAGTATGCATGCCGTCATTGCTGTGAACATTTCAAGTCATACCGGGGGAAATTTTGGGTTTTTGGAAACCGTGTGGCATGTCACAGTGTAAACTTTTTAAGGCTGATTTCAGTATTTGTAGACGCGTATAATTTACTTCTTTTAGGCCAAATAAATAAACAAATTACATTTTTCTCCACCAGAATCTCATTCTTCAGTGTGGAGGGGAGAAAGCACCTTAATGTTGGGAAATACAACTTTATTGTAACTTTATTTTTTCCTTATAATTTCTTAGAAGTTACATGAAAAAGGACAATGTAATCTGATATTAAATTTCAACAACATAGTTTGTTGGATTGGGTTTACAAGCAGTAACAAACAGTTGACTGAATAAATAAAACATATATTAAAAAAAGAATAATCAAAATGTCTTAAAAAATCCTGGCTATACGACACTGCATCTCTAACACAGTAAAATGCATAAAATGCAAATGAAACATAGAAAGATACAAAATGTTATTGTCAATATACTGCTGTATGAGAAAACAATACAATGAAATTACCATGGTTATTAAAAACTAAATAAAATTAAAATAAGAACAGTACAAAGTGCTTTCCAGTGTGCAAATATAAAATGCATGAATGCCAAAATTTGAATCTGCACATATTCAAGGAATCCAATATGTGATCTAATACGGTTGCATTGACAAGGAAGTTCCAAGCATTGGAGACAATTAAAAATGTTTGCATCGCTGCATTTTTGTCAGGCAAAAAAAAAAAACACCCTTTTCATGCTCCGACCTCAACTGAAACATGGCACAGCCTTTGCCCTGTGTTAAGCAATTCTGTCACTTTCTGGTTCATTAAACCATTTAGGAGTCCACAGAATAATCTTAAATGTATATGGTTTTCAAGCGATAACCAAGGCTGTATTTCGTAGCCACTGAGAGATTGACAGTTTGAACACAAAGGACTGATGGAAATGTCATTAGCGTTGCAGGTTTTTTGGTCATAAACCAAATAAAATCACTGATGGATCTAGATGATTGATCATGAGGGGAACATGAATGTTTATACCCAAATGCCCATACAATCAATCCAATAGCTGTTGAGGCATCTCACTTATAACCCCAAATGTCAACCTCATAGTGGGGCCAGAGGTAAAAGTCATGGGGACCACCAGAGTCAGAAGGGACTATGAATACCTGCACAAAATCGAATAGTTGTCTCCAAAGCGGTGGAGCAACCAACCAACACTGCCGTTCCTAAAATAGAGCCTCGCTGCTAAAATGAATCAACGACTCTGCAGTGTAACTAACAATATCAATACTGTCTTAACATCTTGTGCAAAGTGAGAGTAATCGGCATTGCCGTATGTATCGATTGCATTTAACATCAATTAACACTTTTTCGTTGGGTTTTGCCGTTCAACTCACTTAGCATTTATAGCATGCGTACCCCAGCATACCCATTGTCTTTGTTTATTCATTAGGCTGCTCTGTAGCGTAGAGGTCACACCTCCTGCTTGATAGACTTGTCCTCCTGCCCTCTCTACAGCTGATTTGATTAATCAACATCAATTAGAGCAGCTTAGGGGTAGCCTGCAGGGAGAGCCCAGTAAATGCTCAACGTGGATATACGTGGATGACTCGGCGCTCATATAAGGATAAAAGCACTTTCCTGTTTTGCCTCAAATCCCCCATTACCAAATGACATGCCACACAGACATGGCCGCTCATACATTGAGAATATCTGAGCGGTTCTCTTACGACGGCATTTGTCTGAAGGCGGGCGTAATTTATCCCGGCGAGAACGACTTCTAGCCAAAGATCAGTTGAAGAAAACATGCTTTTCTTGTTTCCTCTGTTTCACATTTGTGGATAAATGGCACCAGCGGTGAGCATTTGCATGGTTAGGCGGAGAAGGCCCATTTATCTTAATCAGGACTAATATCGCCATCAGGGAGATAGAGGGGCTGAGCTATCTATTGCAATGCTCCCTGGTTTTCTTGGGGCAAAAAAAATACTTTCGATCAATCTCAAGAAGCGGATGAGTCTACCGCAGAGATCTGGAGCTTCATCACTTCAAAAGAAGGGGATTTTTTGGGGGGGAGCTGCCAGGTCCTATTCCATCTGGGATGAGCTATTAGCTACGAGAGACCACACAGTATGCACTGAATGAAAACGACTGCTGATGGTAATGTTTCCCAAAGAATCCGGACTGCTATTTTCTCTTATTTATTGTGCAGGGCGCTCTCTCAACCTCACACTATTGATTTCAAATACTGTGAGATTGTGCACAGTCTAACCTTACCATTTTTTTATCATCATAACATATAAAAGCATGATGATCTAAAAGAGGTCCATTTACTATTCGACAAGCATCAGTATTCTGAAAATAGGCTGCTGGGTGTTGAAGCCCACAAAGAGCCGCTCATATTTCCCTTTCAATCACAGCACTTTCATTTAGCTGATAACTTAATGGCACTTCTAAAGCAATCAATTTGGAAGTGGTTAGAAACTTCCATGGTGTCACTTTGTTGCCTCATTATTTAGATGCAAATTCATTCTCAAACAACTCGTGTTGTGAGTGACAATCTTTTTGAGAGCGCCTTTTATTACGGAGGATGTGAATGTGCTGTCAAACGCTGTCAAACGTGAGCGCCGTGCCTCACAGGACATGACAGATAGGTGCTTTTTATGAGTGTCGTAAATGTATATATTCCCAGAAACGGTGCACGCAAACCAGCCAAACACATTTCCCCATCAATCGGTGCGGGGAACGCAGCGGAGCAGATGGCATGTGTCAACACGGCGACGCTCCACTGTCCAGGAAAAGTGGAGGAGTCGCTGTAGACCAAGACAGGAGATCAACCGTTGGACTTGACACAGCAGAGTGGCTCAGCACACCCGGGCCACAGCACCCAAGCTCTCACCCCCCCCCCCCCCCCCCCCCCCCCGTCACAATCAATCCGCCGCAGACCAACCGTAATCCTATTTGTTCAAATAAATAATGAAATAGCTGCAGCCCCACACGGAGGCACACAGAGGGTGGTAATTGCTGCGTTTCAGGCTGGATCAGATGGGCTCTGTGGGAGGCTGGCGCGGCTCCACTGTGACCTTGTGTGTGTTTGTAATTTTCCACAAGCTTAGTGGATATGCAGCGAGCGGGGGCCCTCGGTGAGTGCACAGGAATCCTAGCACCTAGGGAGTGAGCCAAGGCCATCCGAGTGAGTGGTTTCAGTGTGATGGAGCCTTTGCTCGCGATGATAAAAAAAAAAAAAAAAAGAGGAGAATGACACACACACTATAAGGATGGAAAGATGACATGACAGCCATTAGGCAAGTGCAAGGCTGTGGAGCGAGTATTATGTCCTTCGCTGTGCTCTGATGCACTGTAATGTGTCTTGTTCAATTTGTTTACGTGTGCTGCCTCAGTGCATTACAAGGACTTGTGAGGGGGCAAAAAAATATGTATATGTTAAAAGATTTCCTTTCCTTGAATTGAACTTCACTGTTTGGCAGATTAACCTGTAATACCCAACCTCTGAGTTTTACAATTAATGTTTATCCTCCCCTGACAGGCTGTGTTTGCCCTCATAATCCCATTATCCCTGGCAAAATATTCCATTATCTGGAATATGTCCAATGTCGTCCTGGCCAGTCAAGCTTTGGGTCACGCTTTGTTCATCGCAGCAGCAATCTGTGCCATTCGGCATTGGCAGCAACCTCCACTTGCAAGGTGAAATATTGCAGCAAGGTAGGTTTTCCACATTGGTCCAAATGGCCGGTCATTCGGTGAAGTTATGGCCCGTTGTTGTCAGTGAGGTGTGATTGCAGTGACTCTTATGGGCCATCTCTCTACATTGTTCAGACATTAAGCAGAGTCAGGGAAGGGTCAGCCCACGAAACGTCGCAGGAGAATGAATGTGACTGATCTACTGCCGTAGCTTTCCTCAATGAACACATCAGCCTCTAAATTCTCTAAAATGGGATTGTTTACAGCTGTCTGAGAAACTGTAAAACAGATAGTGTCTAGCTATTTACTGTAACATTAACATAACAAAAGAAATACACGTATTCCTTTTCTTCCACTGACAGATGGGAAGATTGACACCTGTTTCATACGTGCAGGGTAAATATGAAGCTGGAGCCAGCAGCTGGTTAGCTTAGCTTAGCATAAAGCCTGGAGGCAGGGGGGGGGGACAATTTAGCTCGTCTCTGTCGAAAGGTAACCAATTTCCACCGGCAACTTTAATTTTAGTTTTAAAAAAGAAAGTTTTTGCACTACTGGTTTGTAAAGACACTTTATGCTAAGCTACGCTAACTGCTTCAGGTTCAAGCTATACATTTACCATAAAATCTCGACAAGAAAGCAAATAAGTGTATTTACCCAAACCTTGAAATATTTCTTAAAATGATATATTTCAAAAATACATTTGATATTTGATGTGACATATTTCTTCTTCTTCTGTAAAATCGATGTTGAAAATCAAAGATTTATTTTGTTATTTAGTACAATGAAATATATTAATTGTTTTAATTGGCATAGTTATCCCGCCACCCTGAATAGGACAAGTGGTTAAAGATAATGGGTGGAAGGATGGTTTCGTTATAGAATTCACCACTTATTAAGATTGGAAAAAGGCTTCCTTTGATGCAATAGCCTGATCATTAGAGAAAAATGAGGCTTTAAAATCACAGTTTTATCCACCGCAGTTAATACACATGACTGCATTTCTTGGCAATTAGTAACAGCGGAAATAATGTGAGAACAAAGCACAGCGGGTGTTAATTGAAATATTAAAAGACCTCCCTGTTACGACGATTGTTAGTCTCTCTTCTGCTTGTATGTAACACAGAGAAAAAGAGGTCCAGTTACAGAAAAAAAAGGCACTACTTCACTTCACTGATCAGAGCAAGAACAGTTTTGTCCAACCTCATTAAAAAGTTCTGGGATATGGGATCCATGTGGAGATTCATCCAATCCTTTAAAAGCAAATGTATTATTTAACCTCGCATACAGTGCTGTTAAATCCAAAAGGTGTCCTTTGCTGCCACATAGATGCTAGTCTTCCAATAGCTTTTTCCTATCAGAGTCAGAACTGTGCCGCAGCAGGACAGCAGGCGAACGCTAATTAAACCAGTTGAAACAAACCTTTAATTAAGATGAAAGATGAGTGATTTTAACTGCAATGCAACTGTCATTTATCAGATCAAAGACCCGGGATCAAGCTCAGCGGGTGTCGGAAACACAACTTCAGTAAAACTAACCCCCAAAAAAGTGAGCAATTATGGTTAAACTTGTGTTAAATATTAAACACTGACTGTCATGGAGACTACAAGTTAAGTAATGGCGCCTAGAGAGCCTGTGTTCAAGGTGAAACTCACCATTTGTCACTACTTGTAAACAACTTTTTGGGGACATTGTTTTTTAGAAATTGCTTGTTGTGAAGTTTTCTGCCAGACGCTCTCTGCTCCTAAGAGTTACAGAGTAGCAATTTTCTTCCGTAGTTTTATTTGACTTCTAATTCCATCGATCAGGCAGGAAAGTGCAACACAATCTGGAGATAACACAGAAACTTGGGCGAGGATAAAACTGCAATTTTGGTACAATTCAGGCCGCTCCTTTTAGCTGTCGACTTCGAAAATCAATAAACAACCAGCGTTTTGGTTTTTGTCTTAGATTTGGCTCAACGATTCAAGATCAGAGTTCTTCTTCGGTCCCTGCTGGTCTAAACCTGTAATCTTGGATTCATTGCTGCCTTTTACTTCTCATCCTTTGTCAAAGCTTGGCTTTCCACTCTCATCAATCATTCATCGCTTCACCGACGTCTCCGCCGGCCCCGCAGCCAAAATAGCCAAGCTCAATGCTAATCTATCTGACGGACGGAAACGAAATGTAAGCCGTCACATAGGAAGAACGGCGGTTGTACCGCAACAACCTTTCCTACAACTTTTATCTAAACCATTTGAACACAACTACGTTTGACCATGAAGGTTGTTTGGTGCCAGCTACAAGCAATTGTTTTCTGAAAAGAAATTGTCTCGGGACAGCGGCGGAAGAAATTTCACCCACTGTCATCACGCCGAGCCATTAGTGAGGCTATTTGATCGGTGTTGAAGCAGAGCGCGGACATGGACGCCGGCCAAGCTGCAAATCACACTCGCAACCGCCGAACGAATGAAAGCCGCATGCAGACACATGTGCGACAAAGCGTCCGAGGCATGCTCCGTGGGTTAGAAAGGATCGTGTGTGTGTGTGTGTGTGTGTGTGATTTATTTAACCATGCAGCGCTTGAAGAGGTTCACGGCTCAGTAGCTGGCAGTGACCTCAGGGGTGCAGAGGCAGCTGAACGTACAGAGCTGTGTGCACACTGCGAGGCAGCAGATAAGCATCCAGGCTACGGCCTGTGGACAGGAAATGGTCAGAAGTGCAGAAAACGTTGGCTCCGTCAGTGACATGCTGAGCATTATCTCACTGAAGCGTTGCTTTGCACACGTTTCCATGAGCTGTAACTGTACCGTTTGCATTTCAAGGGACCTAGGTTTTTTTTGAAGGGGGGGTTTTGTGCTAAAATACATTTTGTTCTGTCACAAGCACACCCACTGCTGCTACACAGAAACTCCTCTCCAGACCGTTGTCAATCCGGCTACGCTAGAATGCCCTCAGAGAGTTGCGCTCATTTCAATATTTATTGAAATGTTATCCAAAACCACTCGGAGCGACTCGCGGCAATCAATGCTGTTTAGGCTCAGCGCTGCAGAGGCAGGTCTCTCCACTCTCACCCGCTATTGTTTGTCTCCGTGCCGCTCGCGCTCATCCCTCTGAAGAGAGGATGGAGTCACACCTCTGTAATTCCCGCCCCAAAGGAACGGCTCGGTTTAGATTGCATGCTGGCAGACTACAATGCGTTTTAATTTGACTGAGCGTTTATTTTGCACATGAGAGAGTAACATAAGAACACGTTATAGGGTAGGGAACACTATGTTGCGCAGAAGGCCTGCCCTGCAGGGTCTCTTTATGTTTCCAATGTAATCATTTGCCAATGCCAACAATTATCCCTGATGGTAACCCGCAGCTCGCCTGAAGGAGAACCTCTGGCAAATCAAATGATCACTCTTCCGCTCCTAAAGCACACAACCTTCCTGGCAGGTAACAACAAACTGTTACAACGAAAGCAATAAAGAGATACAGGGGATAATAAATGATAAATGAAAGGGTAATCCGCTGGGCGCCGGCATTCATGAGAAAAGGAAACAAGAGCACTTTAGTCCCTGTGAGATAGAAGTTTGTCACGATGGGCCGAGCTTTATGTTCCCAGCAGCGCAAATATCTGCGTGTCTCTCGCTGCACTTATAAAGGGCAAGAAGAGGGAATGGATTTGCCTTTTGGGCTTAAGTGGTCTGAGAGGGGATGGATTAAAGAATCATGAGATAAACAACGTACAAACCTGCAGTCCAGGCTTCGCCAACACTACGTCAGCAGCCGCATGTCCCTAAATTATCCTCTCTTTGTACCCATGCTGACTATTTTAGTTGCTTTTTTAACATACATTCAAATTAATGTATACTACACTGGTATAGACCTATTGAGTGTTAAACATCATTGCTAAAGGAACGTTAAGGTCAAATTGTACAACACAAAACACACTCTAGAATGCAAAAATAAAACTTTCACATAGAGGCTTCATATTGTACGTCTTTATATTGTAGATCACTGTATTCAGTGATATATTTATCGTAGTTACTATAGTAATGAAGACAATCAGAAGCTGCAGAAGTTACAGGTGAATGTATTTTTAAAAACTAAAATAGACACAAAAATGTGAGAACAAAAGTTCACTTATTAGGTCGAGAAAGAAAGAAAGAAATTAAACCTCATTAAACGAATAATCCTCAAGATTTAAGTCCTGATTGATTTTCAACATCCGTTGTCATCGGTTAAAGCAAGTGCAGTTTGATACTACAACAAACAGAAGAGCCTGTGTATCCGTTTACAGTGCAGCCAAACAAACTCACGTTATTTTAATAGCGATGTCAGTCAATAATAATTACAACCATGATCTGATATCACGCTGCACACAGTGAACAGTAGTCAGTGATGTTGATTAAAAGAGATAAAATTGAAATCATGACGGCTGGATGACATGCTACATCCAGTGAGGGAATGGCGGACTCCGCCACAACCAATAAAAACTGCTATATAAAGAGTTACAGACAGTAAATACATTGGATGGCCACTGCTGAAAAAAATGCTGATGTAATTTCAAAGAAATAAATCAGCCTCGGATATGAACGGTCCATCTCAAACTGTGAGGAAGCATTTCTGTGCTTTCAAGAGAAGACTCTCTGTGGTAGCTTTAATGGAGTGGCTGCAGTGATGCCGCTGTTGGTATCTCTGTCCTTTTATGATGGATTTCCTCCAGTATGATTACATGTAACATGCTGGTACAAACTAGTGGACACACTCACATTTCATGCTCTTTGTAAGGGATCCTCACGGAAATCTGATGTCTGTTACTGACACTTTTTCTATTTAATTCCACTTCAGTTTTTAGGAAATACGTTGAAACGTAAAGAACGTTGTGGATTTTTCATACAACCAGTTTTCAATACAGTAAAAAAATTACTAAAAGAACAAGTAAAGAGCCTAAATAGTGCATGTTGGACCATTTGGAGCGTGGAGTGGGTAAGATTACTGATCCAGGTGTGTACGGGTACTGTCCTTGCCAGCGCTAAGAGAAGGTCCTTCATGATGAAAGGACAAACAGGGTGTATCCATCTGGTTCTTCACCTTTTTACTCATCATCCTGCCAAAATACAGATTCTTCTGGAGCTGAGCCAGGCATAACGTATGGCATCTCCTCAATACATCTAGTGAGGTTTTCTTTATTAATCTGTCCTTCAATTTTTCTGACACTTTTTTGTGCACAATATATTATACATTTACTGCAGAGGTCGCGCTAGAAGTATATCACCGCATCCCACAGATCCACTCCCGCCAGACATCCGATGTATGAACAAGCCGGGGATCTCACAGGACACTGAGCAGATGGCGAAACCACACAGTGTCAGCACTTTCCCCCCCGGCAACCTGAGAGACTCGCTATGGTCAAATGAAACAGGAGACACAGCAGACACCTTCAACGTCTATTTATATAGCTTTCTATAATGATATAGATATATAGCTTTTGCATCTGAAGGAGAATTTAAAAAAACGCTCTAGAAATAGTGTCCTAAATACATAACCTGTCCTAAGACATGTCATGGTACAGTAAACCCATACGGCGTGATGGTAATAGGCTTGTTTGGTTGAAGGAAAGGTTTGTGGGAATAAACATTTATTTCTTGCTCAGAGTTAGATGAGAAGATCACAATCATTCTCATGTTTGTGAGGGGAAATACATATGAAATTGGAGCCAGTTAGCTGAGCTTAGCACAGAGACTGGAAACGGGGGGAAAATGCTAGCCTGGCTTTGTCCTAAAGTAACACAATCTACCTTTTGACAGAGCAATGCTAGCCGTTTACCCGTTTCCAGTCTCTGTGCTAAGCTAAGCTGAATGGTTGCTGGCTACATATTTACATATTTACCGTACTTAGCAATAAAGCAAATAAACACATTTCCCAAAATCTCCAATTTATCCTTTAAAATGACTCCAAAGTCAAGTTTAATTTATTTACAATCCCTACTTTTACTACACCACAGTTTTTTTTTTTAAAAAGTTACTATTACACCAAATAGCTTCTGGAGAAAGAAAGAAAAAAACTTCAAGAAACTTTGTAAACTATACACCGATAATGGGAGATGGGTTTCAATGCACGATATGTGATAGAACAGTGTGTAGAGAGGGATCGTCCTCTCACCAATGCATCGATTGTCTCCCACTCTAACTCCATCCCGTCTCCAGTGTCCCAGAGAAAGGTGGCCAGCCTGTCCAGATCAATCACATGCAGCAAATGTATTGTTGGACGAGAAACAATTGTTTATTGTTTTTCGGCCTAACCTGCTTCCTGATGAAGTTCATTGATCTCTAAAGCAATCCACGGTCCCCGGCTCCACATCATTTGTTCCTCTGGTGAAATGATTGGTTTGATCTTAAGGCCGGGCATCGGCCGTAATTACTGAGATGGGATTTCAACTGTCAGCGTGATAAATGGCCATTTGACTTTATTCGTCTCGGACTTGCCATTGGCTCGCAGTGTTACCTGTCACTGCGGTATTCTATTTCCTCAGCTCAGTGTCACACACACACAGACACATATTGAATACCTCTTCCATCACTTCAACAGAACATCTCTCGATAATAACAGATAATTGTCGGAGCAAAATGCCGTCGGCGAGCGAAATGAACGAACAAGTCAACCTCTTGTTTTTCCAGGAAGACCTTATTTTTTTTACTGCAGTCAGAAACTTTGTTTACCTAACTCTGCCTCTCTGGTCCTCCACACACACCACCTGAGACACACTTTATTTTTCTTTTTGTTACAAATCATTAAGCTGGGTTGCAGCGGGAATTCTCAAAGGGCGGGGGGGGGGGGGGGGGGGGTATGCTTGCAGGTGCAGATCTCTGGAGGTGTTTCTGTGCATCAATAAATAAAGCTCCTGGCCCTGGGTGGCCTTAGCCCTTCAGCCCTGAGAAATAATCAATTGTGTTAGCAGACGGGAACACAATG
This sequence comes from Pholis gunnellus, assembly GCF_910591455.1. NCBI lineage: Eukaryota > Metazoa > Chordata > Actinopteri > Perciformes > Pholidae > Pholis > Pholis gunnellus. Next base: position 8,757,777 of record NC_136547.1, read on the forward strand.
CTAACGATAACAGCCAATCCCATGAACAAGGGTTATTCACAGCACTGAATAAACATATCTTATTGTGATGTTGGCGTCTGTCTGAAGGAAAGGGACTGCAGTGAAAAAGCTGGGTTTGTCTGAAAGAGGTGGCGCTTCACACGCTGGCCTGGAATGCCCCTTTTAAAGCGACCCATCCATTTTTTCTGTGAAACAAGCTGCGGAGCACTTAGTCTCCCTGAATGTAGCTACACCTCAGAATGCATTTTTACAATCGGAAATTGTTGCAAAAGCCATTCATTTGCCCGGTGCACAGTCAGGCAGCGCCGCACGAGAAAACCTCAGAATCTCGAGTCGTCAAAAACCATAACAGACGTTTGTCTTTCTGCCCAGCTCCTCGGAGCCTTTCGTTTCTGCGTGGCGGTGCTCTTTCCAGATCAATTATTCCCACTAAAATAAGTAAGAGGCGGCTATGAAATATTAAAGCAGAGGCTGAGCAGAGGTTGAAAGCTTCCCTAGCGCGGGGGTGTTGTATCTGTTTTATTTTTCATGACGATGGAGACACGGAAGAGGCGCTGCAGTCGCTCGGGGCCGCTTTCCGCGGTAGCTAAATTTGGTCGGCGGCCAGAACCCGACCAGATGAAGACCCCATCCAGAGTTGAAAGAGGGACGAAGCTCGTGGCCTCCTCCTCCCTGTCCCCGTCACACGCCCACCGTTACCCATTAACCACAGAGCCCGCCGTTTTATTATTTAATGCTGCTGCAGTTTTCGGCTGCCGACTCAAACCGTGTCCTCACACATGCGGAATGAGGATGCGAGGCGGCGTCGTGTTTACTCCGCGCGCGCCTCGCAGCGTTGTCGGTGTTTTCCTCGCCTTTCATCTTCTTACTTGAGCTTAGTGCCACGAGGCAGGAGCGCTGCATCTGACTAAGTAGGGAGATTTGTTTGCCTGATCGAAATGCAGATCAAACTTCCAAAGTAGTCTTTGCACGCAGCTTGACAAATATATTACTCTCACATATTTTCTCAGCACGGCACAATGTTAGATTATACCGCCGACTTAACCTGCGACATATTTTGGTACCTTCCGCTTTCTGCATCGAGAGCACACGCGCCACCGACACACTGTCCATGCCACTAAGTTCAGCATGTTTTCATTAGCGTGTTTAAAGTGTCGCATGAAAAAGTCATGAGCCTACTCTCAGAACTACAATGTCCTCCACATGTCACTGTTTCCCCAGCTGCCATGTTTTATGCATTTAACATCTTATTTGTTCCACTGTTCAAATCCCGCCTGCATTATGGAAATGTTGTATTAGCCCCCTAACCGCCAAAGACGCACAAGCTACAATACACTGTGTGTGTGTGTGTGTGTGTGTCTGAGAAATGGGGCAGCAGTGACGAGGCACATCTCACTGATGCAGCTTCAGAGCTTATTGTTATCACTGTGCGCGAGCCAAGCGTCAGTCTGCACCAGATCAAACAGCTCATTTGTCACCGTGAGACCGACGTCGAGCGGATGGGAGTTTTATTCATCAAACCTACACAGCACTTTTCAAACAGCACGGCTCACCGACTCCCCTGAAAACGCTTTTGTTGTAATTCGACAATGACGCAGATTCAGTCTTTTGTCTTTGTTATAAAATAATAAAAGTTTCTTGGTAATGGGCTTTGCATGAGTCATGGGCGGAAGGTGAGATGAGGTTATGGAGGACACAGGCGGAAAGCTAATGTATCGCGTTGTTAGACTTTCCATGGGCTTTGATATGTTGCTCGTGTCTGTTCTGGATCTCTATGTGATAAAGGGGGCCGCTGACCCACATTACAAAAAGCATATTTCCTCACCTACCTCTAGTGGTATTTAGCCAGTTGGTTTGGGGGTTTCTCACTCATGTTTTAAGATATCCATCTCGACTTGTGCTGAATACAAATAGAGATCTTCTGCTCTCTCCTTATTCCTTCATGAATCACAGATTGCCCTGTATACAGTACTTCAGCTTAGATCTGAGGAACATTTCAACTTGGATTTAATGTGCTTATGATCTGTCCGATGATCCGACAACATGACGTGATTACCCGTGACACATTAATGCACATGCAAAGATGCACTATGACTTTTCGCTTTGAGCAATGCCAGGCTTAATTCCCCCCTCCAAATAAAAAAAAGAAGCTGAAAATCGTTCATAACAAACACTCGACATCCAGATATTTAGCCGAACGAATGCTCAACAGGTTTTGAACCCAAGTTAAATGCTGCAAATCTAAGTTCTTTCGACTTTGTGAAAAATTAATTTGCCGTTATTTCCAGCGCAGTGACATGAGGTGAACCGTAGCAGCGAGCTGTAAACAAACACCCGGGAGAAAGGTTTGTCGAGTACCACACCGAGATCCAGAAGCCGAAGCGAGCCCTACTGAGGAAACAAGGCAGTAGCTGTTGCAGCGTGTGAATTACACCGGCAGCACATGAATATTTAAAGTGTGATCAGGAGAGACCTCCATTATGTCAGCTACCGAGCTGTAATGTCACGGCAGATTATGAGAGCGACGGTTCATGTGTTGAGCTGTTGAGCTGGCAAAATCAATCGCCTTGTGCTTGCGAACGCAAACAGGAAGCTGTCAATTCATACTCAACTACATGCCTGCTCATGTACAGCTCTGTCTCCACACACACACACACAAACACGCTCGTACACAGAGAAGAGAAGAAGAAAAAACAATCAGATGAAGGGGCTTGAAAAACATATTGGGAAAATCATTCGTGAAAACCTCAGAGGTGATTTCTTGTTTTCTCTTTTCACCAAAGATCCAATCATAACACCATTCTCATCCGCAGTGGAGCCCCTCGTGGCAGCAAAGGGTGCAGTGCAGTCAGAAGCCGTGCCACTTCCTTTACATCACCGCTGATCTCAGGGGCACTGCCGCAAATGAGAATTTAAACTTGATGAATTATGGCGTCAGTCCACACCGTGTGCTCCTCTGCGCCTAAATCAATTTAAGTAACTTCACACACACACACACACACAGTGAGAATGGACTTTTTTGTTAAATGACTTCATGCGAAAAAATTATAGCCATAAATTTGAAGCCAACATCAGCTGTTATGAAGATTTATTGGCATACTTAATGATAATATACCGCCGCGCCTCGCCATATCAAATGCAGAGGCCACCGTCAGTCAGCCAATGAGACTTTGGGGTGTATTGTTGTTATTTCCTCGGCCCAGTGTGAAATTAGTTTGACAGCAAAATCAACAGCTTCCGTGAACATTTCCAGGTGTCAGCATTAAGGTGGATACGTCCTTGGGGAACCATAGTTGTTAAAAAATGATTTCCACCGCTGACATAATCCGTTTGTCCGTTTCAGAGCAGTGAAACATGACAATTCTCACTGAGAATCTTTCAGACAACACAATTTGGAAATATGCAAAACTTGCTATTTAATAGAATTTCCCTAGTAGTTCATTCAAAACTATTGCTACATTATATTATGTTAAGTCAACAGCTCATTTTCATAATCACACAGTCAGCTGTGTTCAGTTATTATCTCAGTCAGGAATAGTATCCGCACGCCAACAAGCATTCACACAAGGGCAGGAACCCATCTGGAGTCCAGCAGCTCGAGGCAGTGTCTTTTGTTTTCTTTGGCATACATGGGGAGCAGGTTGGCTTGAGAAGGAAGGTTCAACTGAGAGCCAATTTCAAATCTGAATTAAAACTCTGCCTTTATTTCCTTTGTTGCATCTGCGCCAACTTACAACTATAGGGCCGGGCGACATGGAGATGACCAAACACCTTGATATCGCTATTGGGACAGTATTGTAGTGTTAACTATTGGTGCTTTTAAAAAAAGCAGTATTATAAGTAAGGTCTCCAAATAATACAACAGCTAGAACAGTCTGGTAAGTTCAGAACATTAACTCTCTTTACTGTAATGCAGCCTTTAAAACCAGGAAAAGACAACACTTGTGCCATATAACCATAATTCAATATCCAATATCTAAGACGATATTCAGCCTTATCGATGTATTGCCGAGCCTTATTACTGCACTGTATTATGCACTGTAATTGTATTTTTGGTGCGTTCCATTTGTATTTTATTTAATGTATTTTATTTCATCTCATTTTTAAAATCTCATCTTAATTGGGTTTTCTTCGTCTTTTAGTGCGTATTGTTTTTGAAATGTCATTTAAATGCTTTTATTTGCTCGTGTAAAGCACTTTCATCATAATGAAAGCTAACCAAACTTTGTCACACAGTATTAAAGTGAGTGAGTAACAGCGTTTATGGTTGTTATACTTCCATTGCAATAGTTTGGTAACATAAAGGTCGAGTTGGCATGAAAAGGTTTAGAGTTTTTGTCAATGTTGGACTCAAAAGGTGAGGCTATGGCTATTTCGTGGACGCAATATGTACCTGTACTAGTGCAGACCTACTACATGTCTAGAAACATCCTCACGTCGGAACACATGGGACCAATGTCTCTTTCACAAAAATGGATTTGCGAGCGCCGCTTGCACGAATATGTCGACATCTTTCACAAATGATTGTCGCTCCCAAATTGCAGGAACATTTGCAAGCCCTGCAGGGCTCTTGCACACTCATGCATAAGCAAGAGGAAATTATCTCGTGTTTCAAATCATAGCTCGTTAGTGTCGCAAATCTGGTGAAATGGGCCCTTGATTCTCAGGTTGCAGGTGCGATTGAAAATCTCCTGTTGTCGGGAAACATTAGTGACAAAATGCAAAAAAATGTATTTTCTTATGAATATGTGCATTAGACATTCTTTGGTTTTTACGTTGGGGAAAAAAAAAGTATGCTTCTGCACGGAGGATGATATTATGAGCTTTGCATACAGTAAGAAAGATTTTGAAATGTACAGAAGCAGAATGAGTCTGACCCTCTGGCGGTGAGGTCATTTCTAATTGTTCAGCTTGAGATAGAGATTGAGAGATCGAGCCGGTCGTCCACTAATTGGAAGATCGGCCGTTCAATCCGCGGCTCCTCCAGTCCGCACGTCAAACTGTCTTTGGACAAGATACTGAAGCCCAAATTGCTCTCGAAGGCTGTTCCAGAGTGTGGGTGAATGAGCATTTCATTTAGGTTAGGTTCCGATGGGCAGGTGGCCCCTTGCATTGCAGCCTCAGCTATTCATTTATGACTGTGTGTGTGTGTGTGTGTGTGTGAGAATGTTGACATGTAGCCGAGCACCTTTGAGCGGTCAGAAGACTAGAAAAGCACGATGTAAAAGCAAGTCCATTTACCAAATGAGCCTACCTCCAGAGGGTCGGACTCATTCTTCACTCTGTAGCCAACAGCCTCATGCATTTTTAAATCCTTCTTACTAAACGCATTGCCAATTTATCACATTATTATCCACCATGCTTAATTACTGCAGAATGTCACCATGTCAGAACCAAAGCTGCTTCACTACGTTCCTGGTCATGGAGGGAAAAAAAACCCACTGCTCCTTGTTTTTCAAAAAATGTTCTGTTCTGGTTTTAAAACAGAAAAAGTAAATAATAAGAAAAGCGGTGCAAATTGCCCTGCTTTTTTAAACTTTGTTTTGATTTGTACAGTTTTAAAGAGCACATATTCTGCAGCCTCACTCACACTTGTGGAGTACATCAAAATCTCCAGATGTTTATTTTTATGCTTATGATATAAATGTCATCACCGTGGAAACTCAAGGTTTTAGGTTAAAAAACTAATTAGATTAACAAATGTTTGTTTCACAATGAGAGAACGTGGGTTAGAAGCCTAGAACATGTAGCTATAAGCCAAGATGTTAATATATTTATATATCTATATAAATATACAGGAAAAACTAGAAACAAAGCGAAGAAGCAGGGAGAACGTTTTCCTCCTGTTTCATTCACAGCGTGACGGCCAGCGGACCACGAGCGTGTTTTGGGTGTTTGCTCCAGAGCGTGGGTCAATAAGGATTGTCCCACACAAATGAAATGTCTTTCATTCCTTGCGTTGCCACTTCAGTGCCCTGAGTTTAGCACACCGGAGTGATGATGTCTGTCAGTGCTGCCTCTCATACAGATGATGGAGTTTAAATTGTAACGTATGTGCAGCAGATGGTGATGCGACTTTGAATCACATTTATCTCCCAATCTATATTTACTGAACAGCAGCGGAGGGAGAGAGAGAGAGAGAGAGAGAGAGAGAGAGAGAGAGAGAGAGAGAGAGAGAGAGAGAGAGAGAGGTGGTAAATCCCTCCGCCTCCAACGATGAATGTTCTCCAATGACCGTTTTCGTCTAGGATACAAAGACGGGTATTACTGCAAATCTTGGGGCTAAACCGGCATATATGTTGTTATTTTCCAGTTGTTTACTTGTGTAGCCCTTGGAAGTGGAAACTTTTCAGATTTTCAAGCGGCTTTGTATCATTGCAATGCCGGCGGGTGAGCGAGGAGCTCCGGGCGCTGGTGAAACGGTGGGAAGCCAAACATTATTTATTTGCACATACCACCCACATTACAAACAATACAAAGCCGGTTAAAACAATCTGCAAAGTTCTCCTTTAATCACAGGACTCCCATACACAAAAAAAAATTAAAAACAATAAATTAAAACGACACCCTCAAACTTCAGGAGTTGAAATCAGCAAAAACAAAGTGAAAACAATTAGCAGGCTACTCCATGGTGGGCTTTAATATCAGCACTTAAGCAGCACGCTCCTCTTATTGCTTACAAGGCGATGCTGTTGAGATTCGGTCTACAGGGCGCTCCAAGTGGGCTCTTGTTGTTAAAAGAACTCCAGATTTTTCATCCTGGCACACGCAGCAGTCAAACTGAGCCACAAGCAACAGCAAGGAAGCCTAATTGAACTCTCTGTGATTCCCTCTCAAGGGCTATTCTCAGTGCTCATTATCTTACCCTTGTCCCCGTAAAGATCAGATGACTTCGCTACGACTTTGAACCTCCCTCTCCAAACGGGTCACTCGAGCTCCCTTTGTCCTTTCATCTCTCCCTTTGGCTTTTATAAATAAGCCGGTCTGCGTTTCTCTCTGGAGGCGCAGTTGCATCACCTCAGACAGCTGCCAGCAGTGGCTCTCCTTAGAACAAAGTGGATCCAGGCAACTCGGCTCTAATCACTTTTGTCGTGCCGTGTGTGCTGACTATGCCCACAGACAGAATATACAGGTATATATATATATCTATATAGATATATAGATATATATAAAATGGGAAAGAATTTCAGGGACACTATTATTTTTCTCGTCTCTACACTTGTCATTTTGACTGACTTTGCTCAACATCCTGTCACCGAAAAAGCTTTTGTGTGCCTCCACTCCTGTCCATCCCACGCCGACGGAGGCAAAGGAAGCCGAGTCTAAAAGTTAAAGCCACAGAAATGCATTGTCTCGGCACAAACACACCCCCGATAGCCGTGATCACACAATCATTGCACTGTTGGAATCAACATTTCCTGCGCTCTCATCCTTGCTCACACACACGTCTGTTTGCTTGACATCAGCAAGGGGATCTCAGCGGTGGAGGCTGCCTTGCAGATGGCTTTTTTTCTAGTGTGGCAAGTGCACAGAGTCTGAGCTATTGAGCTAAATATCACATTTATAACTACATGCATTTCCTGGTATATGTAGCCTCTAAAGTGGTGCACACAGCAAAAACAAGTGCTCAAAACGGTTCGAAATAAGAGCTCTTCATCAGGGCTCTGGGTGGTTCCATATCCAGATGGCATTTGAACTGACATGCTGTGCTTACAAAGCAGAAAGGAAGAAAAAAAAAGTGGCATTTAAAGAGAGGAAAAGGGCAATAACTACCTCTGTGACTCCGCATCTAGCTCCCGGTGTCTCGTCCCGGACGATCATCTCCAAAAACGTTTCCCTGACAAGCGACATCTTGTAGTCTTCAACCAAACGCATCAAAAGCAGAACTTAGGGAGAACGTCAAGGTGGGTGTTTGTGCGTGTGAAGCATGCGACACCATTCACGCCCCGACTCCTGCTAACAGTCAGTACTGGTTTCCTTTAACCGTAGAGGCAATCTTTCCTGTTTATAGGGTGTATACGAAGCGACTGCTAGCTGCGGATTAGCTTAGCTTAGCACAAAGATAGGAAACGGCTAGCCTGGCTCTGTCCAAAGGCACCAAATAGCATCTTTAAAACTCACTAAACTTTCAGAACAAAAGCAAATACGCGTATTTCCCACAATGTGGGAACAATTTAACCAAAAGGAGTCATTTCTGCAGGCTTTTGTTTCACACATGAAAATGAATCCGAGACATCCAAGACAGAACACCAAGTACAAGTTTTACAACTACGATAGAATAGTGTATGCTTTTCTGTCATCTGTTACTTTCTTCCCAATTCCATGCAAAAACATTGAAAACCAGTCATGGGTGTGTGAAAAACCCTCGACCACTGTTACTGTGGTGGTTTGCTCTATAAAAACATTTCCCATCAGACTAACCTTGAAAGAATTTAGCTGCTTCATGTGGACCGAATGCAAACACTGTGTATGAATCATTTTTGTCATGTTTTAATGGAAGGCAGAAGCAAACTTGCCCCTGCTAAGTGTGTAGTGTGTTTAGCCGGGTAGACTCACAATGTCCATGCGACCTTGATCACAAATGAGGCCAAACGCCGCCCGAGTTTATTTTCTCACTTGTTTCTCATTTGTCGAAAGCGTAGCCTCCTTTTAACTCTGTGACTGCGGCTGCCCTGCAGTCGCTTCTTCAGCCGCACAGTGAAAGGCTTCACATCTTCTGCTGTACCACCCCCTCAGTAAAGACATCAGTACAAACCACCACCGGTCCCTGGGCTTTGAAGTTTGTTTCAAAAGGTACATCAAAAGGCTGCTGGAGTACGGATACGTGGATGACACACCTCATTTAGTCATGTAGCATTTCTGAAATTTGGCCCATCAATTTAATTGCTGCGATGGATTTATAGAAATGTAAAGATCAATGTACTATTAACATCATCTGTGCCTGTACACTGTTTAAAACCTGTACACTGAATAGATGTCAAATAGATGTCAGAAAGCTAATTTGACAGTCTGAGAGCGTACTACTACATTTAACGCTCTCATTTTCATTAAATACTCCCACTCATGATACGCAACGCCTCGCGCCATCTGCAGCAACCTGTCACTCACCTGTCAGCTATATCAACACTTACCTCTCTCACACACACACACACACACACACACACACACAAAAGGTAATTAACTCCTCAGCTTCAGAATCCACTGACAAGACAATTAGTTTAAACATACATGAGCACGCACTCCAAAGCAGATCATGTTCTTAGATAAGCAAATATTTAATAGGCCGCGGGGAAGTCGGACGCTGCGTTTGTTTTCTGGGAAGGAAAAGATTTCACCGGTGTTAACACACAAGTACACATGGCTGCGTTCAAGGCACCCGTGTTCATAAACGCCAGCCGGCAATATACAACTACATGAAGACGTCTGAATAGGAGACCAATAACGACGTCATCGGCTTTCCGTGTTCCATATGGATGATCGCAGAACGTTCATTCTGTGATTCGCTTTGTTGTGCCATGTTGGCAAAGACGTTAACGGAAACCCTGTGGCACGTATGCGGTTAGAAAGTGCAATGGCCGACTTCATCATTAACCCAGACAGGTCTCAGTTACAGATTTTAGGGTTTATAGCGCTGGCTGACGCTTTGCTGCGGTCCAGCTTATGATACAGCGCCATGACATCGGCGTGAGGCCGCTGCAGAAATACACCAAGTGCAACGCCTGTTAGAAAATAGTGTTTTTCACGAGGATACCCGTCAGAGTTTGTGCTGGAAAATCCCTGCTTTAATATCGATAGTGTTAATTAACATCCAACTCGTAATCCATTCATATACACTTGATCTCATCTGATACGGCTGTGGGGTCAAACACAAAAGGCTGGGATTCACTGGATTTGAGGACTTGACCACGTAGCACATACAGTTATCCCTCAGATACTACAAGTTAATACTTGCGTGGCAAAGATAAGATTATATCAGAAGTTACGTTTATCCGAGAAATGAAATTGTTTTTCTCTATTCAGTCCGATCTGTGACATTGTTCAAGGGATGAAAAATAGTTACAATCATCAAGTGGCAGATGTGAACACCGTGACTGAACCTTTGAAATGGGATACAGATTGAAAGGGACCTTATGGTTCTTTTTCATGTTAATGCCTGGTTCTTCAAACCCATTAGATACTAAGATCGTCCTCTACTAGCTGGCAGCTAGCAAGCACAGTGATTCACTTTCTTTTGTTAAATGACTCGGTGTGGTTCCCAAAACCTCTATGTCGACTTGTGAAATGAACTGAATAAAACAAAAGAAAATACATGTCCCTGCACTGTACTTTGATCCGATTTAAATAAAGGCCACCCTCAACAAAAACGGCCTGTAATCATTTTGTCTTTGAATCTTAACTGGGAATACCCACGGGACTCTGGTGGAGGTCTGACAGAGCTGCAGCCAAAAGTCATTTTCTTGTTCTCTGTAAGCCATTGAGCCCCCCCCCCCCCCCCCCCCCCCCGAACATAGCAATGAGAATCAAGGGAACTAAATGCTCGATTTAATCATTTAACACAGAAAGACTTTGAGTCAAAGTGGTATTTCAAAGTACCCTAAGAGTTTATCAGCAGTTTTTTAAAAGAAATGGCTGCCACCAGCTTTTGAAACGCTTAATCTGCCTTCTTCATAAACACTTTTACTAATGAAAATTTAAAAAAAATAAATAAATAAAAATGGGCACAGTCGTTCATCAACACTTCCCTCTCAGAGAAAACACCATGGCAGCCTGCCCATGCCTCTGCTGAATCAGTATATCGATACAACCGGAGTGGAAGTGCATTCGGGGGACTGGGGGGGGGGGGGCAGCAGTAAGAAACATCACGCCCTCCTCTCTCCAGAGGCCAACGCAAGCCCTGCTATTCTCCCGCCTCTCACCTTGACATTTCCAGCTAATAACACAGGCCGAGGGGCTGTGGATTTCTCATGGCTTTGTACGTGTGCGTGCCATTTCTGTGATTGAACTAATAACTCAATCTTGGATGTAATTGTGCAGGTCGGCTCATGATTGCTGCCCAATAACTCTCAGCAGAATGACTTTGTGTCTCCAGTGTCTTCCGCAAAGATTTTTTTTTTCTTGGGATAGTCTGCTGGATGTTTACATTCAGTAATTCCGATTCTGTATACGTGTGGTTTTAATTGCCCGCGATGGAGTACGCCACTCCTAATTACATTTCGATGTGCGAAACGACGCGTGCGCGTACTTCAACGTTGCTGTGCGTAAGTCATCGATAGAAGCCTCCCTGTTTATAGATCACTCTAAAGACAGAATTGAGTTTCGGCTGACGGAAACCGCTGCGTCTTCACATTAAAACAGTTTAACTGGTGGTTGTTATTGAGATGCATCCACAGGAAACACTGTATTTGTTACACGTTACTCCCTGCTATTGATCATTAAAATATGATATTTTTATTTTCGGCACTTTTGGAAAGCAGATCCATTTGCAATTATTGCGAGGAAGGAGTCGTAGTGATAGATGAAGAGCTGCAGTTGACAGACACCTTCAAAACATCATCAGTGTAAACAACTCATTTCACTATGCCATGCTGTTTTGTTGATAAAACCGTAAATGATGTTTGACATTTTGTCTCATACTTATTTGCTTTTCCTGCCAAGATTTATATCAGAACATCAATTCCCCTCGAACATCTCTACAGTAAATGTGTAGCTACAGCTAGCAGCGCGTTAGCTTAGCTTAGCTGGCTCTGTCCCAAGGTAAAAATATCCACCTAGTGGCACCTCTAAAAGGTACTCCGACACACAAAACGAGTTCATTAGTGAGTTTAAGTAGATGCTGGTTAGCAAATTATGTAATCTTATGACAGAGCCAGACTAGTTGTTTCACTCTTTTTTCGGTCTTAATGCTAAGCTATGCTAAGCTAACTGTAACTGTAAAAAAATATCCAACCTAAAAACCCAGCTCAGTGTTGCCAACTCTTTTCCAATGAAAGTAGCTAGCAGCACTAGCTGCAAAAGTTGCTAAAACTAGTGAGAAAGTCGCAAAGTCGGCAACACTGACAGCCAGTCCCTTCAGGCCTCCCTACAAAGCCACTCCCCCATAATTATCATTATGAACATATGCAACGAACATGGCATTTGTTAGTACTCAATTTCAACAAGTGGACATTACCAACCTTAGCTTCACGGTCTACTTTTCTAATAGAAATGAAGTGTCAACTTTGACGAGCATTAAGTGCTTTTTTATGTCCTCTATACATTTGTACTGTAAAACTCAGCAGCTATTTCAGGGAGTGCGGGGAAGTGTTTTCTCATTTGCACTCTCTCCTGGGGTGATTCTCCACGGAGCGCATGCCGCCTGTAAATGTGTCATCTGAACAGCAGGAGATAACTGCTGTGCTTTCTTGGTTTTCAAGCCTCTGAAGCTTACCTTTGATTTTCCTCTGCTCTCAGCTTTGCATTGATACCATCTGGCAGCAATAGAGAGCCAGTGAGCTGGGGGAGAGAGGAGGGGCGGAGAATCATTGAGTACCTCCGCTGTCTGATTAATCATGTTAATCAGCGATGAGGGGATAGAAGTCCATTAACCTGTTCGGAAACAGCCACATTTCCGGGGGGGGGGGGGGGCGCAGACCAAGCAGAGCACAAGCCACAGATGGGGGGGGGCCTAAAGAAATGGAGGCAAAGTCAGGAGCGGAACATCTGTGCTGATGATGGGATGAGGAGAGCAGAGAAAAAATGGATTCCTCTCTCCTCCTTTGCAGCACACACTCGGCCCTCCCACCATCCCAAGACTGTTAAGGAAGCTGCCTCTGAGGGGTCATCGTTGTCTACAAAACAGGGAAACGAGTATAATTCCATGCTTGGCTGACATGTGGACTAACATCACCGAAATAGCAGCCGAGGTGGCCGGTGTTTCTATTTAAATCAATAATGAGCTGTGAGATTACAGAGGCAGCACACAATTGTGTTTCTAGTATTTCTCTTGTCAGACGCTTGATTTCTCTGCTATAGCCTGAGGCATCGAGCACAATAGCACCAATATTTCCATTATACAGACATTGTAATTACTTCCAGTATGTATCTGCAAATGAAAATATTGAATTTTGTCCTTTCCTGCATTTGTTTCTTTGTTGGGTCGTTTTTTCTTGTTGTTGTTGTTGTCGTCTTTATATTACATCCCTCAGGGGTTGCAATTGAGGTTAAGATAAGTTTGACTATAAGGCCGCGTAATTAACAATAATGTAAGAAAGTGTTTTAAAAAAACAAAAAGTTGTGTGCCTCACTGTGTGGGAGTGACTGGGATCATTCTCTTATCATCAGGCTTGACATAAACATCGCATTTCTAACTTTGTAAAACAAAATATAACTTGTGAATACATTTACTGAATTGTTATTTATGAATAAAATGATAAGGCGTACACCAGCAATTTGGTAAAAGATACAAATTCATGTGAAAACCTTTTCAAAAGGCAGAAACAAATTGGCCAAACTTACACAGGAATTAAAATTCCGGTACATAAAAATAGGATTGAATGGATTGTCCCAATTGTCACTGTTTTCCGATAAAGCTGTTTGAGTCAATATCTTCCCCGATGTCTGATATCGGTGATTCCCAATAAAAATGGTTTTCTTTTTGTGAAAACTTAGTGTGAAGGGAAATGTCACGGCTATCAAACTGCTGTTGTTATTGATTATCTGGAATACATAAAAATACTTTATGTGACCATTACTATTCATCAAAGCTACATGGAAGCAGCACTGCTGAGTTTACAGTGTAGAGGGGAGTTTGCCTTCAGACTGATATGGATCTCTTTCATGGGGGATATCTGCTGGAGATTCAATAATAAAATACTGGCAGAAGGTAGCTAATCCAACTTTAAAACAGATCTCTCTTGAGTCACTAAATGTGGATTTAACCACAAAAAATAGATAGTCTCTTAAAGCAAAAACCCAGCTTCAAACACAAAGCCAGTGGTACCCTTGAAATATTAGAGCTCCATTTTTGTGAACAATTTGTCTCACAGCCAGAAACCCACCGTGTCTTAAAGCCTTAAAGCAATAAAACTCATCCAGTGGAAATAACCTGGGGATTTCCTCCAGTTCTTTTAGTTGGTATCAAGGTTCATCTAGCCACTCTGCCCTTAGCTCTGTTGTTTTCACCTTTGGGAGAAGTGATTTTTTTTTTGTGTTCATAGATCCAAATTGGGGAGAGGAAGGTTACATACTGTAAATGCACCAGCCTCCTCCTGACCAATAGTCTGTGGGGACACAAACTCTAATATTGAAGGCCTCTCCCTCTGTCTGGCTCTTTGCTCCGATAGTGTCCGTGTGTGGGTGCAGCAACATGCACAGGCTGAAAACCTCCACAGATGACGGATCTCTCAGGAGGGATGAGCAATTTTGAAAATAAACCACAACAGCTCAGTTACTGAGCGTGGAACGGCCTTTGCCCCACTGTAGTTACAGTCGCCTCGTTTGCATTTATGAATAAGTTTGGTTCCTTTCCCTGATTTGGATGTTTTAACTGTGTATACAGACTAAAGGCAAAGGGATGTGAACACATACAAAATCCACACCTGACACTTCAATGCGACCTACCTGATCAGATAGTGATATAGAAGATATATTTGGAGGTCAAAGAAGTGGCTGTGAAACAGTTGATAAACACATTATATTTCCAATAAATTGAAATAAATGAAACAAAAGTCTCGTTATTAAAGAATAGCTTCTACCAAAGCACCGCAGAATTCTGTGATAAACACATTTCTGTATACTCTTTTTCAGAATAAAAGTCCCCCCTTATGTTGTTTAAAACCTCTTATTTTGAAAAAGCAACAACAGGAATTGTTTTTTTATCAGCAGTAACTTAACACAACTCAGACAGTGGGTCTCAGCTGGGCTCCAAAACAAAAATGTACCCCATGCTCAGTCTGAATACACTAGAAAACCAAAGAGATGTCTATAATTGTTTAAAAAAAAAAAAAAAACTGCCAAAGAAATTCTTAGTCAACTAACAATCGTACAACTTCCTCGACTAAACTTAGTTTCTCCAAAAAGAATCACACAAAAGCACCACTCCATATCTTGTGTTTACCAGATAAGTATTCATAAGTTTCTTGGAAACAAGTCATGCAGCATGAAAAAAGCATAAAAAACAACTAATCGACGAAAGACATCTGAATCGACTAAGGCCAAAACCACCAATTAGTCGAATGTAGACTAAGAGGGGGGGCAGCCCTAGATGCGTCTAGCACCATTTGTGTTCATTTTGCCAAGTCAGCTTCAATGGAAACAGCTGTCACATGTGAAGATATCTGAGTCATACTGTCAGAGAACCATAGAAAGAACATGTGAAATGTAAGTAGCCTGTATGCCGAGGTATTTTGTATCTGTATCAAGTTGTCTAGGTTATTTTTAGGTTACAGACTAAATATATGCAAACTCATTTAGGGAATGTATAATTTTACCAAACTATATCATCTGGGGTTACAGACACAGTTAGGGTTAATGGCCGAGTTATTGTTTATTCATCCCTGTGGGGAAAATTTGTCCTCATTGCATTTCACCCGTCCTTACTATTTAGGAGCAATGTGCAGCCACAGTGCAGCACCAAGGGAGCAACTCTGCCTCTGAGGAAAGTGTTGTGGTCAAGGGCAACTTAGGTAGTATTTGTAATACCTTAAGTGGTATGCAGGTCTTTTGAAACAGAAAACAGAGGCATGCAAAAAGTACAGGGCTACGATTTGAAAGCGGGGTCTTTTAGATCTCATTTAGATATACATTTTCCATTTTCTTCAGTTCACTCAAGTACAGCGGCACCTTATTTAATTGAATGCCCAGATATGAGTGGGCCTGAGTTTGTATTTGTCTTGAGTTTGCTGTGGTTGGTATTTGTATCTAGCCATTTGGTTTTGCATTCAGAGTTTTCCCATAGCTGTGCAAGTGAGACGCTATCAACTCTGTAAGCAAACTTTCCACTTCTGTTGTTTTGATCAGAAACAAAACATCTCACAACACAAACAAGTCTTTATATTGTTGCAGATGAATAGAGGCTTTCCAGTGACTCATTTGTACATACTGCTATGAATAGAACACCCTGCCTGTGAACCTACCGCAGCACTGATCTGTGTACTCGATGTAACAAAAAGCCTTACAGTGCAAAAATACATATTAATTAGAGGGCTCCTGGTCAATGCTGCCATGTAGACTAATCACTTTGACCAGCAAAAGCTATTTAGAAATGCCAAGGCTCTATTAAACAGAGGTCTTATCTTTCCTCTGCAGATCTGAGGAGACCCAGATTACTGGATCGGCTCTGTCCAAACAGTGACCTCCCTTGAGGCTGTGCAGGATACTTTGATCTGAAATGAAACTTCAATTTTAGGCAACATTTATCCCACTTTTCTAGGACTTTCAATGGATTGAAGATATTTAAATACATTTTAAAATGAAAAAGAAAATCTAAAGCCACATTTTGAACAGTTCATATCATGTTGTCCCTTGTATTAACTCCTTAATCATGGTCCACAAAGCACAAAGCAAACATAACATACCACACAGAGGGAGCACTTAAAGGCAGCCCAACAGCACTAGCATAACAAAAACCTGTCACTAACCCAACACGGTCAATATATCACTCAATGCTCTGGTTCAACCCCGATATGATGCAGGCCAGGGATTCTGGGCTTGGACGAAAAAGGGGGCTGGACACTGGATCCGTTATTTATCACCATAACCGTAAAACATGGAGGCAGGCCAGGGAGAAAAGGGAGGAGGGAGGGTGGGAGCAGTCATGTTAGGAAGAAGCCCATATCTCCATTGGAGTGATTGATGGGGATGAGGAATTGGTCCTGTCATGGTGCAATTACACCAGTCGGACAGGATGTGTTTGAAGGACATAGCAGGAGCGTGCAGACTGGGAGGATGAAGTGATTCATGCTGAAGGAAAGAACAGCAAAACAAATGATGTTCCGGTCTTGACCTTGTTACGGTGACACGATATCATCTCTCTTGTTAATTTTAAATGATTCCCTGCCCGGGAGCTTTTTTCTTTTCTTTTCTTTTGTTTTTAATACTGCAGTTTTGTTCATTAAATCTCTTCAAAATGGTCATGACCTCATGTCTCACCGCTGGAAGGTTAAAGTCTTATC
Organism: Pholis gunnellus; assembly: GCF_910591455.1. Classification (NCBI taxonomy): domain Eukaryota; kingdom Metazoa; phylum Chordata; class Actinopteri; order Perciformes; family Pholidae; genus Pholis; species Pholis gunnellus. Next base: position 8,774,927 of record NC_136547.1, read on the forward strand.
AGCTTAGCCCTTTTTGCTCCTATTTGCTTCTCCTTGACAAGTCATCAGCTGGTGTGTCTGTAGCTCTAATTTACAGGAGGGGCAGATTAAATATCTATTTTCAAGCTTTGGTTGAATGTATGAGGATGATTGTGCATGCATGCTAACACACGTGCATTGATTTCAATATTCTCAGCAATCAATAATTGGTGGCAGTGACTAGGGATGTTCCCAACGACTAATTTCCACAATGTTTTAGCAGAAGTTTAAACCGAGACTAGTCGACTTAAGAACAGAAAACATTGAGCACAATTAAATTACATTTTTATATATATGGTTAACGATTGTCCGAATACATTTTGCATATATAAGAGCCATTTGAAATAGTTAATCACATTTTTCAATAACCAACGCTTATCTTAAATGCCGCTGAAATCAATTCCTCATTGTCCCCTCGGGTGGGAATCAGCCTCAGCCCCACAGTGCACCTTTAATATCACCAACATGTCACTTTACGTCATAAAAACGTTGTGCTAATGGCTCCATGCTAACATGCTCCCAATGACAATGTTAACATGCTGATATTTAGAAAGTATGTTTACCAGGTTAACCATCTTAGTTTAGCGCGTTTGCATGCCAACATGGAAACAAGGAAACTTAACATAAAGCACGAAGGACAAAATCCAACAAAAGGAAAATGGCTTCAACCACATCTGTCCTCAATCGCCTCTTGTCTTGGAAAGCTTTTAATCCGAGGCGATGCTAATGTTTATGCTAGTTTGAGCTCAGAGATGGAGAACAGCCATGAAATCTAATGTAAAAGCTTTCAAAATGTGATTAGGTCGTGTCGAGTCAGACTTTTTTTAAATGAGTTGGCAACAAAAAAAAAAAGAGTTGCATTAAATATAATCTCATACTTTCATTACTTAGCCAGAAGTTTCTAACTTTCCTAAAACTGCATTGTCTCACTGTTGATCTCATCAGCAGTGGCCAAAAGGTACAGCTGACCCTGCTGACGGGAAGAGCCCACTCAGCAGTTCTGTATGGATAACAGAGTTGCGAGTGACCTCGAGAGTGATTTGGGGAATTGGTGGTGGATTTATAATATCCTGTCTAGCCTTCAAATCCGCTCAATAACCGCCGTTTCTTTCTCGCCTTTTCTTTGCTGCCCTCATTTTCTCTTCTCTTCCATGTGACACACATCTATCAATTCCCTCTCCTCCAGCATTTCTTCTTCTCTGCGGGAATTATTCGTCTACATAAACAGCTCTGGTGCGACTCAGTTGGACTCAATCTAGTCACACTCATCTATGTCAACGGAAACATGTCAAATGGTAAATAAATGAATATTGATCTTAATAAAGATTCACACCCCTGCTTCAATTAGCTTTGAAAGCGTTGTGATTTTTCACAGCATATTAACATCTGTCACTGGTGTCACATCAGTGACATTGTAGAGGATTATCTAAATTGGCCGACGGGGAGGCATTAATTTGATCAAGCACTGAGTTTATGATATGAGAGATCTATTGCCTTCTTTAGAGACAACATCATCAACATCATCAGACACAAAGAGATGTTATGTGCTGCCTGATGGGCAAAGCTGTAATCAAATTTTGAAAATCTGGATAAGAGATGCTTATGCCTTATCTTGAGTGGCACAACCTTCAGTGACCTCGTGTCTGGAAAAGGTCTTTAAATGTGCATTAGCCAGAATATTAAGCCGGATAATGATCTTTCAGATAGCAGCAGGGACCACAATCTTAAGCACAAATGTAACACTGAAATCAACCGCTGGATAAAAGGTGGAGCTGGGCCTGGATAAAGGTGGAGGTCTAAACAGACATGAGTACAGCTTCCTGCTGTCACAGTGTTTTAAATACATTGATAAGGCAGGGTATGCTAAATGCAGCCTCTGCTCCAAGGAGATAAAGTACAGCAACAAGGGCTCACGTGTCCTCTCATCACACGTAGACACTGTTCACTGTGATGACCACAGCCAGAGTACGTCCAGTCCCAACAGTCCCACGTGCAGTTAAACCACAGCTGTTATTTTACTCTTGATAAGCTACTTTAGCCAGAGTAGATTATCATTTTCATTTAAATAATTGAACTGGATTGAATGCATATTAATTGCAAATAGAAGATAGTCTACAATCCTAACAGCTGTACAGTAACAGTAGAAGTTAATATTAAGCCATACAGTAATGAAAACTAATCACTTTATTGGTACAGGCGATGGTTCTCGCTATCTTTGTTTTTATATGACTAAAAATGTTAAAGATTAATAATAATAGAGCTGAAATACTGATTAATAACTGAATAATAAATTAGATTTTTGCTTAAAGTAAATGTCTTATCACTTCATTTTCTTCTCAGAGTTCACCAGAATGCTACATTTTAAAGCTCATATTTAAAATAAAATGCTCCTGGTATGTGTAAGCATATGGCTCACACATATCTGCACTCGTGTTGTTTTGTTTTGCACAGGTTGCATGTTATTGTTGTTTTGAAAAGATATGCAGAGTAAAACTCTTTATTGCCAAATATTAGAACTTGTTTTGTTTAGTTTTTCACAGGTTGCACTTTATTGTTATTATCTTGAAAAGATATTCAATGCAAAACAGGTTAATTGCAGCCACAGTAAGTTATTTTATGCCAAATATTAGTTATTTTGCACAGATAGAACTTTATTTGCATTGTTCTAACAAAGGGATTGCAAAACGTATTTGTTTTTGTCTGATGGAGCAATCTGGTTTACTTGAAAGTGATTGCAATGTTCTTTATTCTATTATTTGAAAAAGCACAGATGGAGGAGTCACAAAATGTTGTTATTTCAATAATAGTTCAACATGTACCATTTTGTTACAATTGTGTTGGGGCATGAACATTTTTCTTGCTCCAAAGTGGGGCGTGACAGAAAAAGTTTGAGAACCACTGGGCTACATAGTGTGACAGGCCTACAGGCAATACTGGTGAAAAGCAATTCATTGCTGGTTTGTGTCTTTTCATATGATTTGTTGAGAAAAAACAACACCATATATAAACACAGTAATGTACACTATCAGTGTTATTATTCGAAAAACCCAATGGAACCATGGCATTCTAGAGCTCATACGTTCCATGGAAGCTGTGATGTCACAGAGCACATAGAACAACACATTTCTGTTAGGAGAGCTATTATTTGTGGCATAATTTTTTTTCAATGAAGTACTAGGGGATGAGCGCTTCCAAGGCATTCTAGAAATGTGGATGAACCGTCATAACCAACGTGCAATTTACGGTGAAATTTGTGAATTTTGGAAATTATTTCATCTATCTTTTTAACTGGAAGAATTTCAGACTCCACCTTTAAGGAAGTGTTATGTAAATACACTTAATCAGAGCGTTATGTGCTAATTAGCGGAGTTGTGAGTTACAGGTTATGAAGGTTTAAAACTCCAAGCGGGGCGTTCTAGCACTCGCCTGAACAAAGAAATGGGAAAACGGTAACTCTGAAGGACACGCTTGGGCAACTACACACTGATATCAAATCTTGGAGTAAACTGCCAGCTGAGAACAGTACCTACCACAGCTTGAGATAGCAAAACGTAGACTACACACTTTGGAGCCTGTTAGGCTTTCACAACATACACACACACTGAAGACGCATCGAAGGAGGCTCCCGGACGAGAGCCAGTGTGAGCGGATAAGCTCAGTGCTCCAACCAGGCCGTCGCTCTGCTAAAATCGATCCCGCCTGCACCTTGACTTTGACCAATAGGCTCCTCTAAGGAGAACCTACAAAACTTACCGCGCTGCCGTGTCCAAGCGCCTTTTCACGTTGCTCTCAATCGGAGAGGAACTGTTAGGACCGTGCACGTTTAACTGCTCGGCTAATATCTCTGTGATAAATAAAACTATTGCTTGAATCTAAGTAAACGCCTCGAACTCAATTCGTTAACTTGTCTACACGACAGAAGACTGATTTCTTAGTTTAATGCAATAAATTGTAAATTGATAATGATAATGATAAAATGTTTCTTTACCTTGCCCTTACCTTTAATATGCCGGGGATCAACCTCGTGTTGGACTCTTCGCCGTGTTGCAACAAGTATTAGGAGAGGAGGCCTTCGCTGAGATTCTAGATATGTTCTTGAACAAGAATTTGTAAATGACGGTGACATTGATGAAGACTCAAACGACGATGAAAACGAGGACAACAATGAAGACCAGGAAGATGACAACCAAGGAACCAAAGAGGACAACCACGGAAACAATGAAGACCAGGAGGATGACAACCAAGAAGAGGACAACCATGACCTCGATGAAGACCTAAGTACTTGGTTTATCAATTTAAAGACCTCTCTGTCATGTACAATCTTTCCAAAAAGCTGTTTATAGATAGCTGTCTGTGATTCTAATCAAAAAACGCTTTTTGTTAAATTAAGTGATTATCTCCTCATGCTCTGCTAGCTGTCTGTTCCGTTTGCACTGAAAATATTGTTCATTAACAGCCCTGGCTCTTTAAAAAGGAAACTAAGAAAATGAATCAGACTAAGCGACTAGTGCTGTACCACATATATATTTATTTATTTTTTACATTCAAAGCTTCTATTGAGGTTTTCCAATAAAGCTTTGAATGCCTGTTAATACAGGTGAGCCTCCCTTGGTGTGTGGCAAGCAGGAGAACAAACCGACCACATTGAAAATGTTGTTTTTGAAAGGCAAATGCCCACAAATATTGATTAAAGTAGAGCATTTTATAAGTATCAACAGGATGTACTAGCAGAAGTCTTTAGAAATAGTGTTTAGCCTGCAGCTTGCCTCAGAGAGAGGAACAAGTATAGGTTTAGTGTTAGTTTTGTTTGTGTGTGGGATAGGGTTATGGGATGGTACACCTCTAGATTTTTGCAGCTTGAATCTGCTTTTGCTCTGGTTAGAGGTCACCCATGGAGCTGTGCACTGTGTTGCAACGATTTTTTATTTCAAAATATTCCTCTACTTTTGTTTTTTGATTTAACATGGAAAAAAGAACTAATGTGAGTAAGGCTGATGTGCGTTTCATTAGCTGGAATGTAAAAGGCCTAAATGGGCCTGTAAAAAGAGCTAGAATATTCAATCATCTGAAATACTTAAAATGTGAAATTGTATTTCTTCAAGAAACTCATTTATTGTTAAAAGATCAAGTCGGACTTAAAAAAGCTTGGGTGGGGCATATGATTCACTCAAATTTTAATTTAAAACCATGTGGGACAGCTATACTGATACAGAAAATAATTCAGTTCAGTTAAGTGGTTCTTAACCCCAGGTTAAGAACCACTGCTCTAGAGAGCATTCTGAAGGAGTGCACCTACCTACTCCAACACGATGCTCCAAGAAACATCCTAAAACATGTAGTCTGCCAGATCAGCAAGGTAAGGTAAATTGCAGGAGATCGACGCAGAGCCTGGCTCCCCTCTACAGGACCACATCAACACTATCATTAGCTGTTTTCCTGAAGTGATAGTCAGGTGTGTTTGTCTCGCCAATACAAACTGTGGCAAACCAGGGGGAAAAGCTGAGCAGACACAGCCCAGGGGGCGGATCCCCAATCAGCAAGGTGAGTGTATATCTACAACTAATATCACAACATGAATCAGCAATCTGCATTTTGAAAATGTAAAAAAAGAAAATGTTTTAAAATTGTCTTATATTTATTGATTTATGAGTGTCAAATGTTCTATCTATCTAGAGCTAGCAGCTCTAAGTAAGGCGGAAGGGGGGGGGGGGGGGGGGGGGTACCAAGTTTATTGCCTTTGTTTACATGTATTACAATATCAGAACCAGATCACAGAATGCATTTATTTATTTGTCTTCTACAGTGACGAAGAATATGAGCCTCCTCTTCCAAGTGTCCCAGGTCCTTCAACACGTCGAAAGGCAGTTCCTAAGCCAAGCCCAGCAGCACCTCACCCGACTACTCAGCGAAAGAGAAGGCGCTCCTCTCTGGGAACTTCTGCTCCAGCTACCAAGCGTGGGAAGAGTCGGTTGGCGTCTCCAGAGAGTGAGGAGGACGACAGAGAGGATGAGTGTATCAAACCTGACTCTCTCAAGTTCACACCGGCCAGGACCCCAGGCCCCACATTCGACACCACCATACCATGGTCTCCCATCAGCCTCTTCCAGCTTTTTTTTTCTGCAACTGTTGTCCGAAAAATCATCGACAGCACAAATGCCAACGCTGCAAAACGAAAGCTAGCTGGGATGAAATTCACCTGGGAAGTGCTAACGATGAAGGACTTCTTCATATTCCTCTCCATCATCCTCTTCACTGGCCTTGTGTCGGTCCACAACAGGTCAGACTACTGCTTTGATTCCATCGTGTGGTCACTTCACCTCAGCGACCCAGAAGAGGACGAGGAGAACAACAAAAAAAGGAACACTGCTGAGTACGACCGGCTTTTCAAGAACAAGCCGCTCTACACAGAGATGGTGACCGCCTGCAAAGCATATTTCCAGCCGCGTCAGAATCTGTCCATTGATGAGCGGATGGTCGCAAGCAAAGCCCGCATCAGCATGAAGCAGTACAAGCCCACAAAGTGGGGTTACAAACTGTTCGTGCTGGCTGATTCATCAATAGGCTACACCTGGAATTTTAGCAAATTTAGAAATCAGAATTTTGCTCTATGATAACGGTAACAAGTATATCAGTGTATATCGTACAAAATATCCTTCAGTACAAAACACAGTGCAGGATATTTACAGGTTGTGTGTTTTTTTTTTTTTTGATGCTCTGCTCCCCCGGCTACTTAGAGGCCTTGCTTGAGCAGTTCGAGCAATACCAGCCGGCTTAACATCATTTCAAACAACACATCTTGACGTTGTGTAAGACCCTGAAAATGGAAAACGGAGGTTCAAACTCTATTCAGTAATAATGAGTAACAGTATGCAAACGGTGTTCGTATCGTGATCGTGATGTGAGAGCAGGTCCTTGGTGGTGTGTTCAAGTGCTCGGGGAGACTAGAGCTGCAGCGACTCGTGAACAGATTGAATTGTCAATCGACAGAAAAATATCTCAAATTAATCTAAAGTTAAAGTAATTTTTCATTCAGAAATTGCAGACAAATGCTGTTTCAGTCTCTCAAATATGTACATTTCCAGCTTTTCTCTGTTTTGCATCATATTAAACTGAATATCTTTGGGTTTTGGACATAAGATATTTAAAGACATCACCTTTTTCACTGTGTTCTGACTTTTTTATTATGCTTTGAGTTTTAAAAAACTATCACTGAAATATCCTCCATCCTGAATAATTAAAATGTGAGCGTTTGTTTATTTAGAAGAAAGAATATGTAAATATATATAACTAAAGTCGTTGAATACCCTGTTGATTTTTGTACAAAAACCTTATTAAAAGTCAGATGTAATATGTTACATTCAATCATTAATGTGATTATGTTTAACTTTCAATGATTACATTTGTTTGACAAAGATTCAGAAATTAGATTTCAAGTTTCCAAACTGAATTTCGGTCACGTTAGGATTAAAAGATTCATCCAGGCTACAGAAAGCAAATACCAGTAATGAAATATATAGTTAATACGTAAACCAAACAATTCAAAACATTGTTTTCATACTCCAGTATATCTTTTGTTGTTGGTCCTCTTCTAATCTGTTTTCATTTGTAGAAAGAAGTGGACGAGACTCTGCTGACGAACGTATGGATAGACCACGTACGTAAACGTTACTCTCCGCTTCACGTTGAAGTTCACTTTTTCTGACTGAATACTTGACGTAACTCTCGGTGTGTTTGTGCGTGCTCACAGATGTGGACTGACTACCGCCTGTCGTGGAATGTGACAAGAGTTTCGATGGCATCGGCATAATTCGTCTGCCGACCAGCATGGTGTGGCTACCGGAGATTGTGCTGGAAAACAAGGGAGAGTTATGAGAGTTATGATATACTATACCATGACTTTGTTATGACTTACTGATTTTTGACTTTTTTTGACATACCATACTGTGATACTTTTCGACATGCTATACGGTGACATTTTTTATGAATTTTTCAACATGCTATTCTATGACGTTTTTCAACATGTGTGAATTTTTTATAACTTTTTTCAACATACTATATAGTCAAATCACTTTTTCAGACATACTAAACTATAACTAATAAACCAGTAACTACATTTGTTAAGAGTGAACTTATTTTGAGTATTAAGAAGCTGCATCCCATTAAATAGAAACTCAGAAAGACGACATCGTCTGCATGCGGAGTACCTACTGCTATCACTACTACGCTGTCTGGGTAAGTTTGCACACGGCCCACGTCGTCGGCTCCCCGTTGGTTAAGTTGCATTAGTTAACTCAGGCTGGAGAAAAGCTAGTTAACGTTAGCCGTTAGCAGCCGACGAGCAGCACAGTCCTGCTTGGCTAAATAACCGACGATAACAGCTAATGCTAACGGAGGTCGCATTGAGTTCAAACTCTATTCAGTAATAATGAGTAACAGTATGCAAACGGTGTTCGTATTAGTGATGGGAATTCCGGCTCTTTTTAGAGAACCGGCTCTTTTGGCTCGGCTCACTAAAAAGAGCCGGCTCTTTCGGCTCCCAAATGGCTCTTCAGATTTTTTGGTGCTTAAATTAATTTATTACCAATAATAATGTAAAATTATGCGCAATATGAATTACTAATGTAAAAAAAACATGCACTATATCAAATGTGTATTATATAAATACACTTTTATTTATACATTCTACAGAGTGATAAAAAAAAAAAATTAGAAAGTGCAAAAACAAACGTTTAACTATTTACAAATGAACTTAACTAACTTTTAACTAACTAGCTTTTTAATACTTAACCAATTTAAAGTGAAACAGCTCTCTTTCTCTCTCGTGACTTGTCTCCCTCCCACCTGTTCGTGTGCTTGCAGTGTGCTGTGCTGTGTGTGTAACTCCCGCCCCTCCCCCCTCTGCTCAGCGCAGGCACAGAGACGACGCCACACATATTTACCAATCAAATGCGGCTAGAGAGAGAGAGAGAGAGAGAGAAAAACAAAGCGGCTCCCAATCAGGAGCCGGCTCCCGTCGTTCACGTCAAAGAGCCGGCTCTCAGAGCCGTTTCGTTCGCGACCGACACATCACTAGTTCGTATCGTGATCGTGGTGTGTTCAAGTGCTCGGGGAGACTAGAGCTGCAGCGACTGGTGAACAGATTGAATTGTCAATCGACAGAAAAATATCTCAAATTAATCTGAAGTTAAAGTAATTTTTCATTCAGAAATTGCAGACAAATGCTGTTTCAGTCTCTCAAATATGTACATTTCCAGCTTTTCTCTGTTTTGCATCATATTAAACTGAATATCTTTGGGTTTTGGACACAACAAGATATTTAATGTTCTTCTGTTGGCAAAAGGGTATTTCGAAAGAGCAAGATACAAGCAAACTAATTATATTGTGCATGGATGTCCCATAGTTGTGCAGTATGGTTGTACACACTAACGGTAGGAAGTATTGCTGGTATTTAAAGTGTGGAGAATTGCAGTATTAAAAGCATTATTTAGTCAAATTAATAACACCCCTAGTGGTGAATAAAATTGTCACAATGATAAGAATGTAAATTATGTTAAGAGTCACAATATATTTACTTATGGAATGTATGATAGGTTTACAGGATGTTTACTTAGAGAAGATATTATATGTTTGCAATAAGTTTACTTGTAGGAGTTTTAAACATAATCATTGGAAGTATTGAACCAAAGTATAGTCAAATAGTTAGGGGGTTCTGAGCCATGAGGCAGTGAGTGCAGGGAAGATAAGGATGAGTGAGGAATGCAGGGGACAGGCTCTTCACGACCATATAAGGGAATAGGTCGAGGGCCAGAGACATCAAAGTGGTCGCAGAAGAACTGGTCAAGGTGACCACGAGGGCTTATCAGGAGTCCTGCCAGAAAGCGGATCGATGAAGGAGGGGTCAGAGCGATTGGAAGCCAATCACTGACCCCAGAAGACGGCCTTTGTGTTTTGCGACAGATTTCGGACGCTTTCCGACCATCAAAGAACATAAAAGGAATGTTTGAGAGAGCGTGCGGTAGGCCATGGCACTTCGTTTTTCAGTACCTAGGTCGGACCTGTGAGTGGAGTTGCACGTGGTCTCTGCTCTCGAGAAGCATACTATCGATAGTGTATTTTAGATTGTAATTGTCATCATCAGTTTACAGTTGTTGTCGTTTAATTAAATACTGTTTTGAATTTGGACCGGATCGAGTTACTTTTTGATGCGCCTGCGCAGTAAGAAGTAACCACAGCAGCGGCCTTACGATTCCTCCAGAAACTTCAGCCTTAACAAAAGCCCATTTTCTTACCAATGTGAGTAATGATACAATGGGCCTAATTTGAACAGACACACATTTTAGCACCAACATTTCTATTAAGTTGCATTTTATTCAATTTTAATGTAGTTTTGGTTGACAGAACTAAATCAAATTGAGCCCCACAAGCACAAAGATAGCCTCCTGAAAGTAATTCATGTTAGCTCACCTCTTTTTATAGAAATATATTGGCTGGGTTGCCAGTTGTATTGTTGCTTCTTGTCCAATTTTCAGTGGGACTGAAGATAAATTCAGTCCTTGAATGTATTTTTCCTTCCCGGAACCAAGAATGTCAGCTAACACATAATGCTGCTGAAATTCAAGAGGCTGATTATGAGTGAAAAAAGGTTATGAATCAACTTGTGAAGAAGAGTCTGAAGAATCTTGATGGTAGGATACAGTTTTAGTAATTGGGAAGATAAAATGCATGATAATAAATAATCATATTTATTTTTGTCAATTCTTTTGTTTGTTTCATTTTTCGCCTCAAGGTCACCAACACGTATTTTTTATAGTTGACAAAATGAACCTTGTCATCGTATCTCATCCATAAGGTAGGTATTATATAGTACGCAGGATTCATACTGAACCTTCCTCAACATCAGAAGTCCCAGTGCAGCAGGATGCAGCAGGAACAGTGATTTGCTTGAGTAAGAATGCTTTTGACAGCTCCTGGAATAAGACACAGAATATTGTGTAATTGAACATCTGTACATATCACGCAGTGTATTAACGTAAATGAAGATTTACAGCGAGTCGTCGTGGGTAAATGAGGATTAATTGGTCAAATCTAAAAGTTAGAATGGATTTTATTATGTTTTTAACACGCAGAGCTAAAACTGTCCTTTTGGAAACAATGTCTTTTTTCATACGTTATAGCCTTATAAATCCAAGCGAGAACTTCCTTGAATTGTGATCTCAGCCGAGCATGGAATGGGCCAGCACGTCGCGTGTATTAATTATTTTATGACAGCCGTCTGCCGTTGAAAGCCAGTTATTTCTCTGCCGCGTGGCTCAATAGATTCGGGCATTAATATGCGACGCTCTTTTAACTTTCATTATTAACCTCTGGGCTGGAGTGTGCGGATGGCCCACAACAAAGAAAAGAAACCCCATCATCCATGTTGAGCCTCAGTGAGAAAATTGAACAGTGAGCTTAGGAAATGAAAAGAGCAGCTTGATAAGAGAAATCATTGAGAATGATTATTTTTTTTTCATATCCCTTATTGTGATCCATCTCTGTGAAGGGCCGCGCGGGAGTCTGTCGCGAGTGATTCTGTTTTCATAGAGTGGTCTAATCCGGGCTCTCCATGCTGTCAGGCCCACCGCCTCTCATTGTGTCCCTCGCCTGCGTTATTATCTACAGCATTACGAGTGACCAGAACCACATCACCTCATACTGTTCCTCATGCTGTTCAGGAGCGTGACTATGAGCTACTGTGAATGAGTTTGCCCCCAAAAGTCTGCAGAGGGCTGAAATGACATGTATAACCTTTCCTGTGTCTCCTCCAGCAGCCACTGATGATGTATTCCCCTCCGGGTTCCCAAAATAAGTTTCCCGGCTAACTTAGAAACCGTCGGTGTGTACGCTTTGAGTTACACGTCTTCCCCCCTGACATTCTGCTGAACGCTGGTGATTGAATAGACGCCACATTTGTTCTATGGTTTTATGACTATAGTATTGATTTTGATTCAATTAGCTGTAATAGCTAGCATGCTATCAGTCTCCCCTCAAAGTTAAAGTTGAACTGGAATTTGGATTCTCGCTTTGTGTGTAAGATGCTAAAGCTGTCAACAGAGGAGATATTTGGACACATTAGTGGAAACAGCATCAAGCACCAAGCCTGTGTGACTTGAGTTGCTAGGAAACACAATTCCACGTTGTCCTCGTTTGTGTATAATTAGTATTTTAAGCTGATAACAAACTAATTATCGTGCCCGCGTCACATTAAAGTACCGACATCGTCAGTTGGAACCAAAAATAAACTCTCCCTGCAGAAAATGTAATACAACTTAAAATACAAATTATATTTTAACGAAAGTGTCTTGTTTTTGTTCATTACAATTTGACCAAATAAGGACAAGCAACAAGGATTTATATACTGATTTCTTAGCAAAAGAAATTGAATTTCAGTTCAACTCTAAATGGACAGTGAGAGGCCGCGATTAATGACGCTCCTGACAGGTGTGAAACTCCACAAGTGAAGCGTGCTTAATGTTGTGAATGTAAACGAGAAAGACAAAACCATCGCCGTCAATCATTATTTAGAGAAATCCAAAACGCTATCTTTTCCACGTCTTACTGCTCACACACACACACACACACACACACACACACGGGAGTTCGGAGACGGTCTCGTCACCATAACAGCCTTGTTATGCAGCCCGAGCTCACAATGGGCTCGGCATCGATGGCAGCCAAAACATCACTCTGCAATCAGCTCGATCGCAGCGCAAGCCCCCTTTTATCAGGCAGCGTGCGCTGACGGGGCCTGAAGCGCAATCAGATCCACCTTATTAATGAACAAACCCAGACGCTGACTGTCACTTTTAATGTGATCGGGCAAACGGTGAAGAAATGGGGGCTCGCTGGGAGTGAAGACTGTTTTGGAATAGAGGAGCGTGAGAAAAACCCTCATGCAAAGTGTAACATGAATTATGCCTCCGCCCCTTAAAGGCAGTCATTAGAGCACTTAATCATAAAATATTGCTCCGTGGATACCTAGTATAAGTCCTGCTGAATTAGAGCAAAATGTGCTCCTTTGCACGCTTCGTGGCAGAGCTCGCATTTTTCACAGTATCAGACCTACTTAAAGGACAACGTCCCCATTTTTTACCCTCATCAGCTCATTTGTCATCCGTGAATAAGTCCTAGAATCTCTCCTCTGCACGCTTTTGAATTATTCAAATTTAAAGTGTGAACTTTGGCGCAGATTACATAATGGAGTTGGGCTGGTCAGTGTCTGAAAAACCATCACATCTCATTCCATCTCCAACATTGTGCCACGCCACGCTCTATTGTGTGTAGTGCAGAGGGGAGCATGCTGGTACGATGCAGCATCCTTTCAAGGAAGTCAAAGGGACTTCAAATGGCCTGTTCATCAAAAAGGCACCAAAACGCTCTGTCGTCCCTTTAACCTTCCACAGCACAAGAGCTCAGATGTTGTCAAGAGCTGCAGCACCTTTTGATTTCAAAGTGATGTTACGTAACCTACTTTTCTCCTGACGGTGGAAAACATCATCTCTTCTCCCTCGATATGTATAGTATCTCTGAGACACAATAAGCTTACGTGAAGAGAGGCGATGCTCTGGCAATGTATTTCATCATAGTTTCAGAAACTTTTGAAACATCAATTGTTCCAACCAATTAACGGCCATCACAGAAGTTGCACTTTACACCTAGTTGTCAGGATGTGATGTGTATACGGCTGTGAACGCATTTGTGAAATCCTTTAAACTGTCAGATGCGTCTGCAATAGGAATTCAGTTCAAATCATATTTCCGACTACAATTTCTGTTTTGGAGGTAATATTTTTTTCCACAACATGGTGTATTTTCACACCTCTGTTAATTTACATGCACACACATAGACACCTCCATCTATCTCGGTAATCGTTGAGACTTCCTGCTTCCTGTTATGGTTGCCGCTGTGCCTCTATGGTTGAATTCAGATTCTGTGATTGTTAATTAAAACGCATTCTCTCTTGTGAGAGGAGCGCCATGTTTAGCTGCACATTCATCATGCAGTGCTGTGGTGGATTGATCATATCAAAGCAACTTCCTGTGCACTCCTCTCCAGAAACGTCCTGATTGCTAATACAGTTTGGAGAGCCGCGCAAATGCTGGAGCACAGATGAGTCTTTGCCTTTGTTGCCTTGCAGCTGCTTCTTTTGCTCTCAGAGGAAGATTTTTGGAGGAGATACTGAACATTTTTCTGGCACACATATTCCTGTTCACACTTCAGCCTGAGAAAATATTACCGTATGATTGAAATGTCTATTATGGAAATTATTTAGCTGCTCCAGGCCGCATTTTAGAATAACAATATACGTATCTTATCGGTGTAAATCATTCAGTGGGGAGTTTTTCTTTTCATCCAAATGAAATTCACAAGTCAAGTACAAAACATTCCTCCACAAATTGTCGGTAGTAGTCAAACCCTCCCATCGAGAGACTACGGTCTCTTTATCTTTGCTTTTTGTAGCCTTTGATCACAGCTCAGTCAGTCTGGTAAACAGCAGTTCGTTGTCAGTTCATTATAATCGTGAAACATGACTGTAACATGCTTAAGATCTAAAAATAAAATGCTCCACACCCATTCCTATATCTGCATGTGGGCGTGAACATTGTGAGTGACATCTCCAATTAGCTCTTAGATGCTGTGTTGGTCTCATTTGCATGAAGGTGTCATATAGGATGCCTTTTGTATGCAGACAGTTTCAACACGAGGCTAATAATCTTGACATTTCTGGCAATTTTTTGTCATTATTACAATAATTGTCTTTTTTTTGTTCTTTTGTCAAATAGTCCGTTGGCACAACTGAGTATTTTTGGTGATACAGTGTCCATAAAATGGAACCATGAGTCTACAACATAGTCTATATCTTCACCAGTCGTTAAAACAAAAGTCGAGTTTCGCCACATACACACACATAGACAACTAGAACTCATGTTTCTCGCAGAATCTTGTATTTATACATAAAATAAAAGGCTTTGCGAGCTGATATATATATCAGGGCGAGCTGCAGTGATGCTATTTCGGTTGAAAACGGGGTGAATGAATCAGCAGGCTTCAGCCTGGCGGGACTCCAAAAATGTTGGGATTAATTGCCGCAGTGTGGGTGATTCAGCACCTGCAGACGACTCATCTACAGTTTTAGCACGCACCTGTCTTATGCAAGGATTTGCTATCAGGCACAAAATACCGCGTTAACCTGGTTTCATATGAGCCACATTCATGAGAAATTTCCTGACTCGGTTTCCGGCGTTTCTGCCAGAATCAACTATTTCCTGAGTAGGATTGTGAAGTAGTGGTGCAACAGAGCAGAGAGCTGGTGATGACATCCTGCCAGCTTAGATCTTACTGTATTGACTTTACTTACACAAAGCAGCAAAAATGTCCTAATTTAGCCTGTTTTTCTTCATTAGTGGATCATGGTGAAAATCTGAAATCTAGGCCACATGGTGACTGAAGTTTCATAATTTGATGAACAGATGCACGCCAATGATTTTCCCACTGAAAAGCAGGCATCCTCCAGCCAAGCTCTAATGCAGCATAAGGCCACCTCCACAACCCCATCATGACACATTCTGACGGATTTATTGAAGATAGAAATGAATAAAAACCAGACACACACATACAAATACTTTGAAAAATAACCGTATCTTAAAAAAAGTCCTCTAAAAGTCATACTGGGCAACATATCATCCAACGTTTTTGAGTAGGATGTGTTCAGATGCCGGGATGCAACAACTCCCTGGCTTCATGCACTTTTGATGGTCGAAGCGAGAGGGCAGGGCAACAAAATCTCCACAGTAAAGTAACAACAACCCACTTGCGTGCGTCCTTCCGCAGAGTGTGCAGGGCGACACCAAAACACCCCACGGGTAAGAAAATAACCTGGGAGCCGTGGATGAAAATGCCACTTATGTAGCGCAAGAGCCCCATGCAATGTCATAAAATTAGATGTTTTTCAAACATGCTCCCAGGATGAATACAAGTCAGAGCTGGGTATGGTGAGTTGGAGAAAATAAGTAATAGTGGGAGCACGTGTTTTTGCTGAACAAGATGCATTTCTGTGGAACAGGCAGAAACAGAGAGAGGTTTCCTGCTCCCTTAACTTTCAATTCAGCCTCGTCTTTGTTTTCACTATTTCCATCCTGTGTAATGCTCGCGCTGGGTCACTCACTGCAGGCCACTCAATCACTCTTTTACTCGCCGTGATCTCCATGACAAATAGATGTGTTCCTGCCCGGCTCCTTCTTAAACAAATGAATGTGTTCTCTGCATTATACCACCAGACCGGACTTGTTGGTTGTTTTTTTTGCTGAAGCGAGTAAACCGCCTCACGGTTTGTCACTTCAGAGGACTACTGTACATCTCACTGCTCTGGCGATAGGGATTTTTCAGGAAGACAGATTGATACATCAGTTGCCCATTCTCTGCTCGCTCCACTACAAATAAGCTGCTTCTATCGGTGCCTAGTCGGCCTGGGGCACTTGTTTTTAGGAGATGAACCACACCTAAGCGCCGGTCCTGTTAAATTTGTTATCTTGCCATTTTATTTCCCTAAAGTTCCACGGACAGAAAAAACACCCGAGTTTCTTTTCATGACAAAAACACACTTGTGCTATTGATAGTCACATATAAACAGAAGGGGCTGCAGTGCTGTAAATAACACAGTTCTAAAACTACTTCCTGCTTTGCTTAATTCTAAACATAGGTCATCTTAACATATGTGAATAAACAACCAGTGCTGTAGTTTCTCTGGTGAGGACAATCTTAATCTTTTCGTTCTATAACAAATAGGGTTTTTGATACAATAAGAAACCATATAAAGATAAGAGTTTCATT
The DNA here is from genome assembly GCF_910591455.1 of Pholis gunnellus. Classification (NCBI taxonomy): domain Eukaryota; kingdom Metazoa; phylum Chordata; class Actinopteri; order Perciformes; family Pholidae; genus Pholis; species Pholis gunnellus. The sequence continues at coordinate 8,791,814 of NC_136547.1, forward strand.
TGATTCAAGGCTAACTATAGCTTTATATATTAAGTAGAACAAAATAATGACTGTTTATATGAGAATAAACCATGAAGGTACAGTGAGAAGGACACCATCTCCTAATTAACTCTAAATGAAGTACGAAACTATTAGTCAAAAGGTGTTTACCGGCACTACGTATGTTCTATTCTACGTTTTCTCGATGCACCTGCAATATCAAAGATTTCTCCTCCAAAGCTATGAGAAACTGCCATAGTGGAACTTATAAACTAGAACGCATCATTGCCTTTTTCATGTATCAAATAGACCTTGAAATTGTATTTCCAGTGGGATACGTTATTGATAATATAGAGCCTTTGATTGCGTTGAGGTGGGAAAGGAGGAGACCGGCTTAATGTAGTAAAAACAATCTCCATTATTGTGTCCTCTCGAGCTGTTCCTAAAAGGCCCATCTGTGTTGCAGCAGTACAAACACTGGGCGAATTGCAGGGGGGAGTCGAGGGAGTGTGCCGGCCCACTTTTTAGCAGAATGACCAAAATGCATTCGCCTTGTTAACCTGCCGTCCCTCTCCGTCCCCTCGAAGCAGAGAGAGCGTAGGGGCAGAGGGGTTGTTCAGTTGAATGTCTAGTCCGCCTGATGCATTGAGCCTTTATCTGACTACGGCTTGTGCTAAGTTAGATTCTATGGCCTCGACCACGAATCTGAAATATCAGTATAGCCTAAGGGCGTGTGTCCATACAGTGCTTTTCCTCTGGCAGAAAAGCGCTGGCAGGGCTTTATGAAAGAGCACTCCCGCTGCGCATGGTTTTTTTTTCTAAGACAACACTATCTTCACAACATATCACAAGGGGCGATGCTTGTCTATTGTATAATAGACAAGCATCGCCCCTTTGCTTTTTTATTATCTATTTGGGCTACGGGGGATGGGACAATATAGGATGATATCACAGACTGAAAAAACACTCACAATTCCTTTTGTCGGGATAATCGTGAAAATCCTCTAATGAGTGAGTTGTAAAAGCTGTCTGCCTAGTCATCGCTGTAGAAATGTGAAAAATAGAGCCTGATTTAAAAATATAATGATGAACATTATCATGTAAGAAAGAACGGACTCACAACATATTGCTATTTTTTAATAAGTGAATAAGTCATCTATTATTTATGCAGGGGAACCTTGTGATTTATGATTACCTTATTTCAATCAGCAGAGACTTGTTTTATAGTTTAACAATGATTTATTACACATGCATCAAATATGAAAAGTGCAAAGTCTTTGGCGATTGGACTCCATCCTGAAGTACTATCACCGAGGGTAGGGATACTGAGGTCCAATAGGCCTAATCCCCCCTGGAGTCCAGACACTGGTGGTGGTGGTGAAGGGAGTTGCTGCAATCTGATGATGAATCAGGAGCATGGCTGTGAAGCTGACTGGAGGTGACTGGGGTGGAGGAGGGTCGCGTCTGCTTAACGCTGGCTGAAATGCCAACTGACAGCAGCAGAGAGAACACTTTTTAAAGTTTGACAGCACCGATATGATATGACTGTGTGCAGAATCTGGTTGGTTACTTAAAAGTGCACGCCCCCAATCAGCTGATAGAGTAATTACAAGGAGAGGAGAGACAGAGATGATAAGCGAGTGTCTTCCTGGCTGAACTTGCGCTTGAGCTTCATTTGAGATATCTTCTTTTTTTTTCATCCAAAAAGTTGTGTGTCCTATTTGTGATGCAATAAAACCTCTATTATACCGTTTTAGGTATATTCCAATGACTATCGGGATAATATCATGAATCGCAAGTATTTTGGCGAGGATAATCGCGGCAATAAAATGTACATATTGTCCCACACCTACTACTATCCATTTGTTTGACGTTGTTTTTGCATCATGAGCACCGACCGCCTGATAAGGAGCGACGGTGACGATGCCAACGCCCTTCAGAAAAGTTCAAAGATTTTCAACTAGAAGCTCTCAGAGGTGGTGCAAACTGATAAATTGAATTTTCATCCCTATTGCATTATGAACATTCCCGATAAACACATTGCAAAAGACTGCCTGGAACGCTATAAACGCAACAAAAAAAATAATTTTATATAGGGATGGCCGTGGGGCTGAAGACCGTAGTATTAATCATCACGCAGCAGCCTCTCCCCTGCTGTGTCGAAGCTGTGGAGGAGCTCTATACATACATAGATGCAATGAAGTATAAACAGCAGATCAGAGAGGTTGCCTTAGAGACAGTGAAGTGAATCAGTCCGACTCTACTGTGTATTGATGAATCCATGGCGGCGTCCTTGGTGCTGAATTAGCAGACGGATTTGTGATTGGGACTTGTTAAAAATCCCCCTGTTCAAAATTAACAAATCAACTAAGTGACCACAAAGGTGTCACAAGTTTATTCTCGAAGAGACGGCGATGTTCTCATCTGGGATGTTTGTACAGAGGGGCAGTTACCAAGACAAAAACTTGACTAGATACAGTTGGACGACTTCACCAATCTAAGAAGGTGTTTGCTCCTGCTAGGGCTTAATGCAGGTGTTGTGTTGAGGTTAAAAATAAAAATGGTGATGCCGGACAGGCGGTCCAACACTTTCATATTTCTGGACTGAAATCTATCAACACCATTGAATGGGTTTCTATCCAATTATGATAGACTTTGGTGACCACCTTATTTTTTTCTCTAGTGCTACCACTTAACATTTTTGGTCTTGCCAGATGATGAGGAGATCCTCTCAATGTGGCAAATTAAAGCATGTAGAGTTCAGCTTTTGTGAACTTTGACCCGCAAATTGACCAACAGCAAGCCATCTTGACAGTCCAAAAAAGGAGGACGCTAACATAGCTAATTGCTGTGTTGAACAATTCAGTTGTATTTAACCTCCTTTATCGGAGATAAAAAAAAACAAAAGAGCAATGCTTTGCAGACAGTTACGAGACAGAAGTTAATGTGGATACATCTTCTGAATAAACCGTGTGGACTTATTGTTCGGTTAGCAACCAAGCTAAGATAACAAGCGAATAAATTTGCTAACTGAGAAAGGTTTGTTTTCCCTCTTCAATAATCTTTAATTGAACAAAATGGTGTGTAATAGTGGACAAAATGTCAGGAGGACGTAAACAGAAAGAAGCCCCGGGAGCTATTGTGACTGAGTGCTAGTTAGTTAGCTCGCTAGCTAAAACAGTCAACTAGCCCTGCCAGGAGCCACTGCAGTACCAAGCTTGCAGACAAGTCACTTCGTCTTTTTCACATACATATTCCATCTTGAATCTACACATAAAACTCGTCTGTGGTGAAAAAATGGCATATTGATTCAAAGGAAATGGGATTGTGGTGTCACAGGTTTTTCTAAATATTGCTAAAATGTTGGAGACTACTCTATTTCTTTTTTTTATTCCTTGCAGTCAACACACAGCCTCTGCATACAGCAGCCGTCCTGCCACTGCTCTACAGAAAGACAAATAGATACGGCATCAAAAGCACCATTGTGTGAATGCCTGGATGTACCAGTGATTGCAAAGGAGTTACAGGCACTCTTGTATTGGAAGAGAAAGTCTGTAGTTGAAGGGAAAACATGCTAATCTCCCAACTGTTGCCAGATGTATCCGTGTTTGCCAATTATCTTATTAAGTCAAAATCAAATCATCCAAATAATGTTATATGAGCAGAACCGTGCCAACAACTACGATGACAAATGATCAAAATAAAATGAAACTAAGCACTGGAGGCATACATTTTACTGTATTAAAAGGGTAACTAAAGTGTATCTGTGAAACATTATCGTCAAGCTAATCTTTACTCCGTGTGTTATTAAGCTCCATGTCCACTCCAGTTTTAATAGAAACCTCTTGGCATCAAAAGCACCAGAGCAGGTGATAAATTGAGATGTCAAAGAGCCCAGCATTAGGTGAGTGTTTTGTTGATGCCTGGCAGCTTCAAGTAAAATAGCCATCGTTTAATAAATGACTTGATCTTTTTTCTTTTTTTGCACTGGCAATAATCTGTCTGGCTCTTGGCGTCTACCTCTCCATCCGATAATGAGGTGCCTCCAATCTCACCCAAGGGTTTCTTTTTTTTTTTTTTTTTTTTTCAGCTGCTCTGCCAAATTTGCACTTCTGAGCAACTTTTAATTATACTCCCTGGTATGAAAGAATTGGCAGGGCGTTTGACAGTTAACAATAACAGCCATGTGCTTTGGCCCACATTTCTGCGATTATGTCCTTCATCTATATTCATTTAATGTATGTTGAGGAATGCCATTGTTTAAAGATGCATGTTTTACATTGTTAAACAGGTGGATGCCGCTAATCTAGCTCTCATTTCCAAAGTATTGGCTGGTTATTAACTGAACATCAGTGGAGTCAATGATGAATAGCATATCAATAGAAAAAGAATGACTGATGACAGTCATTAAAGTTTCATGACAAGGCTTTGTCATTAGGAGATTTCTCCTATTGATTTTAGAGAGGTCGCTGAATATTAATTATGCCAAAGAAAACCTGATGATTAAATCATACGGCCAAGCATAATAAAATTTGAATTATAAGTATGTCGGGGAGATTAAATGCAGCACAGCAACTGGTGCAGAGCACCCAGTGTCAAGACTCAGAATATATAGATATTAATGATATGGATAACCTTTCATGTTGAAGATATTGTGTGGGTGAAATAGCTTTCATATGCCCTCAATTATGTTCTCCCCTCAGCCCACACAACCTAGCCGTCACGAACAACTCGGCTGCCTTTCGGTCACATGTGTTTTGCTGTGGAGAGCGCGCTCACTGCCCATATGGCGCGTTATAGACGTTTGAGCGTGAACACCGCCTTCGGATCATAAAACTTAAGATTCCCCCTAAAACGTGGCTGTGATTTAATTAAGACGAAAATCCGCAGTCCGCCTCGGTACAAAAGGACATTGCTGCTGACTCCAGCGATTCCAGACAGTTTTACCGCACTAGCACAACATCGTTGTTTGTTGTTAAAGTCTGTAATTGTTTTTAACATTCGGGGGAATGGTGGGCAGAGTGGGTGTTGTTGATGCCGATGGTAAAACTGCGTCCTCTGAAATAACTTAGCAGCCTGGGTGCCATTATGCTCCGAATAATGAAAACAAAAGGCAATATAGCGATTTAAATTTGATCGTTAATCAATGATGGAGTGTTTACAGGAGCAAGTGTATACAGCACCACAAAGGGGAATAGTGATTATGGGCATTCAAAAAAAATTGTGTTGTGTAAGAGGGAGTACAATGTGTTGTTGTTTTTTCATTTCTACAATGATATAATTAATTGTAAGACATTATTTTACAGCCACCGTGGGTGATTGAGACAGCTCGTAAAACCTGAACCGACATGTTTTATTCTTCTCATTCATTCACTTAAGTCCTTTGTTACACATAAGAGAATTAAAGCTTTATTTTAAGCCACCATGTATTCAGAGTGTCCTCTACAACTGAATGGCTGGGAGGGGTCAGTCTGCCCAGAAGAGCTACTAGCCCATCCGGGACACTATCATTATCCAACAGAATTAATGGAGCGTTTTAAACGTTTGGCTAAATGTTGTTTCAGAGAGTGAAACCTAGTTGTAGCCTGGCAGAAATAAAATGATCAAATAAGGCTATTGAATATTCAATCATATACACGTTTCAGTCGGACCATCTTCTTCCACCTGTGCGGACACGCCCACGCTGTCCTCTTATCCGACTCGGTATGCAGAACTATATCCAACAGCGGGAGGCGTCCTCCCTCCTCAGAGATCAAACGGGACGCTTCCATTCCTCTATTCTGCCTGCCTCGTCGCCTCTTTATCTTTCCCCGCAGCCACCCAGACAAGGCGATGGGCTGCGTCTGCTGACAAACGCTTCACTTGTTGCCGATAACAGAAACATGTAAACAGGAAAACGGCCAGTGGGCCAGCCTTGTGAATGTTTGAAAAACTTAACATTCATTCGCCGTGTGATCCAGTCAACAACAGCAGCCAAAGATTTCACATAACGGGGCCGGATCGCAATAGTTGTCCCGACACCATCACAGACCTAACGATGAGAAATAGCGAATGTGACAATTTAGATTGTCAATTACTCGTTTGCTGAATGACTGCAGCTGAAGATACAACAGGGATTTCAACACATTCATCACACAGAAGGCAGATTTTGATGTTTATCTTTTTTTTTGGTTTGCTAAACTGTAGGATTCTTCTTCCTTATTACCACCAACGGACTGCGGTGATCTGGCAAACGTAAAAACATGGCCATCTAACATCTCTATTACGTCTCGAACCAGCTTGGAAGTGGGCTTAATTGATTTGAACTTGTCCCCGTGCGTCCAGGACGTCAGTCATAGCAGTGGAAATGTTAATAAGCTCTTTGCTATTCCAAGAGAAGATCCCCTCGGTAGCCTTTACATTCCATACAGATATGTTGCTTTGTGTCTTGGTCACCAGGCAACACCGTGGCATGTCATTAAAGGAAAGAGGTAGCTGCGGTAGAAATCGTCTGCCATTCACTGTCTCGTGAGATGAGCGACAGTGGCACCGCTACAGTTAAAAGCTTGTGAGCACATTGTATTGTTGATGTGAGACCGTGATTGTTGGTTTATTACAGGAAGAAGAATGACAGCCGAGCACATTAACCTTCATTAGTGGATTTACCGGGGCTAGTCGATATAAATGGCGTCATTACTGGTGACACAATGATGATTAACGGTAATGAATGTTACTAATGTGTGGCATCTGTCAAATGCATTTTAGGATCCGAGCAACCTTTCCTCTCCTGACTCCGTGTTGACATTTGACCGCCTTAACGACGAGTACACCTGTTGGAATTTGCTACCTTGTCGCCAAGAAATTACATTTATGTGTCTCTGCAGCGGATATGTTTTGAGAGAAACATAATGCCAACTGAATTAGTACTTATTAGCCCAAGCAGGCGGCTTTTTCTGCAAAACAAATCTCTAAAAAACAACTCTACCCTACCTGCTCACCACCTAAAAGATTCAGTTATTGCAGGTTTAAGTATTGAACCGAAACCAGAAATTGTCTCCAACTTAACTTGTGTACACAAAACAAAAATAATAAAAAAAAGACTATGAGGGTAGAGAACTCGATGTTCATTGGGGCAGTTCTATGGGGAATTTGGTGGCATGTGTCCTGCAACAAGCTCCAGCACAGCGACACGGTCCCGCCGTCTTTTCTGGTCTATAGCTGCTGTGAAATGAATGAAGCCGCCTTCAAGTGCGCTGGAAATGTCAATATCATAAAAATGCTTTGACGTAAAAACAATAAATGTGAAATACAGTCTACTTGTGCTACGTTGTGCGGTTGAACTTCACAGCATGACGTCACACAAATGGGTCATTTAAGTGCAAATGGCTGCATGGGTTACCATGAAGGTAATTTCTGGGAAAGAGTTGGAATCTCATCATGCAGCGTAAGCACATTATTATGTTTTTCAGTTGGCTTTTTTTCAATCCTGCTGTCTCTGGAGATTTGTTTTTTTTATCTTCGCTTCATTCTCAACACAGGAAAAGGGAAAGAGCTCGAACTCTGCACCCACTGCAGAGAGAAGGAAGTTAATGTCACGTCGTATTCAGATATGCGAGCAAAACGCTCGTGAATGTATTTTCCCAGTGATGCAATAGCGATGAAACATCGCCAGCCGCGGCGGTGGTGGGTGGTTGACAGTTATGTCCATATTGACGTATGGTGCCATTAAGAACAAAAGCTCCACTCTGCCCGAAGAGGCATGACAACAGTATCGCCACAGATCTGACGGGAGCACACATCTCTCCGGTGTCATCTCTGACCTCTATATCTCTTAGCTCAAGATAGATGCATTTTTATGCCTGGCTTCAGGCTCTAATAGTCCATTGATTCATTCGCAATATGGCCCACAGTCAGCGAGGTCTCTGATTATTTATTTTTTCTTCTCGAAAAAACACTCTCTCCCCCGCTCTCCCCCGCCCTCTCTCTCATCTGTCTTATTAAAATGTAATGGCAAACAAAACCCTGGTCTCCCTCTGATCTGATGGCGAAGACAAAAACAATTTTCAGGGATTCGCGGCGGCTTATAACTCGCGGCTTCACACGGAGAAAACACTCGGAGGTCTAAGATGAGATAGACCTCCAAATCAATCACTACCGCCGGAGGATTCCTCGCATTAATGCCGGTGCTGATTGACTGACATCAGAGACTGTCAAACAGAGCCATCTTTGACCACCTGCTTAGGCAGTCCAGCCTTATGCCCGACTGATGTGAAGTTAGTGTGAAATGTAAGGTTGTCTACAGTAAAAAGAAGGTTCTTTGGGGTTATAATAACACACAAGATATAATTTACCGAGCATTAATTGTGGTGTGGACACACTTCTGTGGAATATGTGACCGTTTAAATGCCTATTTTAGATCCCTGTTATATATATAATATACCAGCAGCCTCTGAACCTGTCATTTGGAATCATTTTCTACAAAAAGGTTATTTTGGCATTTTTGTGGAATGTTACTTAAATACCCGACTGGCATGTGATCTGAAACAAATAGATGGTTTTTCAAGACTTTACTTGTGCAGCTGGCAGTGAAGTTTGGCCTCTCTGCATTCTGGGAGGGAGATAGCTGACCACTTTGTTTGGGGCGTGGCCCGGCAGTCCTGAAATGACAGATGAGGGAAATTTTGTCCTTAAGGCCCATCTATCGCTGCGGCAGCTCACAGGAGGGTGGAAAATAAAGTGAACTTAATTGAATGCTTTAATTCTGCAGACGGGAAAGGTTAGAATGGATGTTTCAGCGTCGGCTTCAACGTCTGCCCTTTATATGAGTCAGGAGAGATGCAATGAGGAGAGGAATCTGATCATGTAGCTTCACGGGGCACTGGCTGCTGTGGAGGGAAAGTAAATATTTGGAAAAATGGAAAATGGGGTCATTGATGATTATTGCATTTCGTTAATTAAAGTTGTTTTCCCTTTTATAAAAGTCTTAAATGCATGGCTGCTTTGCAAAACGTTCCTCCCTCTCTGTACAGATCAGTTACTTATTACTCCCAAAAACATAATTCTTCCACAAAAATAGAAAATTGTTAACGAGAGATAAGAGTCCATGCCAGTCTTCTAGCGTGCTGCTGTTTAGGAGGTATAATGTTGATCAGGTTTACCATTTGAGGTTTGCGTGTCAGAATGCTAACATTAGCGCTAAACACAAAGTACAGCAGAGGCTGAATGGACGAAGTGTAATTCTTACCTGATAATGTGACTCGAGCGTAAGCCCTGAGATCAAAGTTAATCAAAGTCATCGTCTGGAGCTGGTTTTTCAAAATGATCTGACAGGATTGGACTAAATCTTGATCTGATTATTGAGCATTTCAAAGCAGATCCAAATATTTCTGATCCAGAACATTTGGATTCAGATTTGGTAATAAAATCCAACCTTTAATCCGGATTAAAGATTTAATGCAGAAGTCTGATTCATTTTGATGAAAATCCCACCTTAGAGGTGGATTTGACTTAGATAGCCTAGACTTCACTTCTTCCACATATCGATATACACGATGTTCATTACATTCAAACTCCTCGTTGAAAGTGCTATTATAATATGAAATTAATTGAAGTAATTATGGAAATGTATGCACTGCAAACTACGGTTAGGTCAAACCTCTTCCTGTAAACAGCTGGAAATACAAGTGTAGCAAATAAAGACACAAAGTGATAAAGGCATTGCACTAAAGATTAGCAGAAATAAACCATTAATTGCTTACAGAATGGAAATACCAAGGATGGACAGCAAAATGGTGCTGGAGCTATTTGATAAACAGTGTAAGATACAGTCACAGTGGGCATGACAGTCTGAAGAGATCAATAGAATTGGTTTAGGAGGTGGGAGCCGGCTTCTGTCGACTTGCTGCAAACTGTGAGATCATTTTGATCTGAGAAAAGTCTGATTTCATTATCCAGATCATTCTGATTCAGAGAGGTTTACTGCTCCCGAGCACCAAGAACATATGTACCAGATTTCACAATGGAAACAACAACTAAAATCATGCCAGAGGAAACTGGAACTAGAGGAAAAATCAAGGGAATCACCAAAGTCGGTAGGACACATCCTCTGGGAAGCATGAATGTCTGTATACGAGTCCGTGCTAATCCATTGTGTAGATGTTTATATATATATATATATTTCACTGGTTAACAGAAAAACGTTAAACTGTAGGTGACACTAAACACTGTCGGACTGCTGTGTTGTTGACGTTGCTGCTGGGTGAATAACGGGTTCTCTAGTATAAGACAAACATGGGGGGGGGGGAGAGTTTGATGCCACCCATGACAGCCACACGGTATTAACTCCAGCCCGCACACGAGGCAGATAATAAACAAAAATAGATCACAATTTCTACAAAGTCACATCGGATGTTTTTGAAATGCAGATGGTTGCTAATGGCAACGTAGCGACGGGAGCTGTTCCAAGAGCTGTTATTGCTGATTATTTTAGAATTGTGAAGCAGTCAATTCTTTCAGCTGGCAGGAAATTGTGTTTTTTTTTTTCTTCCTTTTGTCTTTAAATTTAATATTGACACCTTTAAATAAAATGTTTACAATCCGCCCTCTGACACCCTTCACTGCCCACTTCTAAAGATCTGTTCAGCATAATCTGCTTCACAGTCACTGCCTAGTAATAACCCTGTCCAATGGACCTGACATAATGCTTTACTGGATGATACTTAGCAGTGTCCACACAAAGGACAGGGGCAAAGTAATGGATGTATTCCAGTCGGCCATGCATCCAGGGTTTTGTGTGAGTGTTCTGCTGTGTAGGACCCCTGTGAGCAGAAAGGTTAATTGCTCTCCCTGTGAACCAGTCAGAGATGGTTAAGTTGGCCTAACACGCCCACGGCAGACTCTTCCCCCGAGGCCAGGTCTGAATTAGAAGAGAGAAAAAAACAACAATAAAAGAGCTGTGGCTGAGATGTTGCACATGTTTACCCTTCATTCCAAGGCTGCCCACTTTTCTCCTCCTATATACATGAAGTAAGACAAGGTTAACACGTTTAAAATCTCAGAGGTACACAGCCCTGAAGACATGTGACCATTTAATACAACATTCTGCATGAGAGGAGATTTCCATTCATGAGACGATAGCTGACCACTAGGAAGATTTTATAATAGTACAGTTACTGTGTTTTACTATGTTGTCACTACTCATCAGTTGACACACCAGCCTAACACTAGACCGGTATACAGAATTTTCACCACTGAGTTTAACACTTGACTTAGCTGCCTGTCTCGTCTCGTTACGCCCAACACCACATGAACTTAAACACAACGTACGCTGTACGCCCCCACCACCTCTACAGAAATGTGATCCCCTTAATGTTGCCTGCCTCGTGCATAAATTGCACATGGCCTGTTGTGACTCTAGCAGGAGTTCTAGTTGTCAAAATGACTATTAGGAAACAAGGTTGTCTGTTGGTTGGAAAGTGGAAACGAATGGCAGACTCCTGTGTTTAAGTGCCATGTTTTGTTGGTCCATTCATCCACCCCAACTTAATCTGTAAATTAATTGTGTCACTCTAACGTCACATGACTTGCTCTTTTGTCACTTGAACGTCAAGGTAAATGTAAATGACGTTTTGGAACACTTTGCTCTGCTTGAGAGGACCCTCAATGTCCTGCAAGCAAGTACAGAAAAAAAGATCCAGATAAGCAGCAGTGCCCTAGTTAACAAAGTTAGTTAAGTACAGGTTTTATGTGCAGAAATTATACAGTATGTACATCATTCTTGGCATACCACAGTCTCCACTTAGAGGCCCTACTGTCTGGCATCCATTTCAAGATTTAGTCGGCTTATATATCTGAATGTCAGGTAAACATGGGAACAAAATCTATGGACACAAGAACAAAATTAAATATAATATATATATATATATATATATATATATATATATATATATATATATATATATATATAAATCACCTGCGGTCTAAAGCTGAAAGTAGCTTTAGTTATTTTGTTATCAGTCTGGCTGCCAGCGGCAGGAATTACTGCTCTCCCTCTGAGGCATGCTGCCCAAGGCAAATTAGGTCCCCGGGACAGTGTTATGAAACATAATGGACTCAGTACATCCATCCCTGTAGACATCTACTCCATACCCAAATTGCAATGGTGCAGCCACAGCAAGAGATGTACCTGTTGCTAAAGCCAGTGCAGAGAGCTTACATGACACCTCAGTGTTTTATAAACAAAAGTAAAAAGTACGAACAGGAAGAAGAACATTCACCTGGGGCTTACTGGGACACCACGTTCCCAGCAGATGCTGCACTGCCAGTGGCATTTTCCCTTCCTAATCAATTCTTCTTCCTCTCATGTGGCCAGAAGCAGGGGTCCTCTGGGTTTCCTGAGTGTGTGTTTTTCAAATGTAGAAAGGAGGCTTTAACACTGTGGATAATTTATCGTGTACAGTAAAAAAAAGAAAATAGGGCAGTAAATTTAAAGGACAATGTAGTCGGCCATTTATCAAAAGGTACAGCCGACTTCTCTGCCAGACTTTCCATTAATGTTAGCCTGAAGCTCAGTCCTGTCGAGGATCTCGTCGGATATTAAGCCTTAAAATTGTTTAGGTTTTGGAGCCGTGCTGAGGGTTATAATTACTAAGGCATCATCTCCACAGGAGGCAGATGGGAAATAAGTGAAGGTTAAACGGGTTTCCACATGTCTGTGCTTCAGCTAAAGAGTATGGCTCGAGACTAAAATAACCCAAATACGAAGATGGTTTTAGATAAAGTTATTCAACATGCTCAAATACTAATCCCTTGCCAACATTGCCAAGTGAATGCCAATCACCATATGTAACAAAGACACTCTGGTCCTTTTATTATGTAAATATCAGTGCCTTTTCTTTTGGGATGGTTTCTCTCTGCACCTCTGTTTTACATAATCCACAAGCTCATTCCTGGTATCAGGGTTCAGGCGGTCCCTTCCACTGAAAGGAGACCACTTACTGTAATGACATCATGTGCAAACATAATCTAAAACACCAAGCGCAGCACATCCCCAATATAAACAATCTGGATGGAAACAAACCTCAAATAGTTATCAGCTGCAATAAAAGCCGTGTTGTACCCAGTGTTTGCATTCGTTATAACGTTCCATATCAAAGAACTTGCTGTCACATTGTATCAAAGTTATCCGCTGAAAAATGAAAGCTTTTGCTTCCAGAATTAATTTGTTTGCAGTCGTGGATTATAACTTTGGATGACTAGACTTTTCAGCGGTGAATGCTAATGACATAAACACAGTAAAGCCTCTGGAACCTTGGCTTGAAATAGTCAAAATAAATATACAATAGCAAAGTCAAGCATACAGAAAAATCGGACTGAAATATAGACTATTAGCAAACCTTGTTCAAACACTTTAAACCACGTACACTTTAACTGATATTGATTTCTTTTTTAGGTGAGATGTTGATTAGAATGATATAATCGACTAACTAACAAACTATAACTATACCACCCGCAGTATGCCGCTCATCGTTTCAGCATTTTAGAGACGCTTTGCACATTTACGCACAAGGAACAGCAGCGTAACTTTATTGATTTTTTGAAAAGCAAAAAAGTTGACAAGTTTATAACTAGTTTTTTATACTTGTGCTGGTTAAATGTCCCATGACATTTGCTGCAGTGACATTACTGCCTGCAGGAAATGTTGACAGTTACTGAAAGCAGCCGCTCTAATCATTGAAGTCAATAGTTGGAGAAAACACATCGATGCGATACATATTTTTGAACAGCACCATAGCCTACAGGGACTAGTAGAGGGGGAGTGAAACGTCCATGCGAGTGCGGTTCTCTAAATCGGAGAAAATAATGAATTTGGGTGGCGAGTGGAAGATTTATTTGTGCACGCAGATTCGCATGCCGTTAGAAACAAACCTTAAATCTCTAATATGCGTATTAGATCCCAAATTACATAATTAAGAGGCAATCCTGGATTTGCCCTCCCAGGGGCTTTAAACAATGTTGAAAATCTCCAAATATTTTTGCTTCATTTGAATTATCTAGATGTCCGGCTACAGTCATTTACGATGTCACCGCTGTTGTGGAGACCCACATGGCAGTTGGTAGATATGAAGTCACAGGAAACGCTGACACTCACACAATTCTTAACACAAATCTGTGGTGTGTGGAGTGAATTGTAGTTTCTTTTATTTTGAACAAACGGGACCCCTAGTTCAGCCGTGACATTATTTTGTTGCTACAAACATATACAGTTGTACTTGGCTGTGTTAATCTGTTCCCAGTATGGTCAAGAAACCCGTGTGTGCAAACATGACAGACCTTATTATAATGAGTATAGCTAACACAGGCCTAATGTTTGTTATATTGCATGAATGTATACCGAAATAGTATGAGTTCATGAATACTAATGCATGCTGGAGAAATGTACAGCTTAGAAGCAGTGGTGGCTATTCTACAAGTACACTTTATGGACTACATATAGCATCCAGACTGCCAGGACTACTGCATAGATTTATTTAGAAGAAGCAATATGGTAAATTCTCAAAACTCACCAGAATCATATTCAGTAGGCGACATGTGGGAAACTCCCTCTGTGCACTCAAGAAAAAATGTCACTTTCTTGACAATAGCCCAGACATGCACCACTGTTAAAATGGGGTCCCTTTAGGGCCAACCATTGTCTTGCAAATACACTTTCATGAAGGAGTATGTGTTTAAGTCGATGCACTTTGTCACTGATGTGAAATGAAAAGACACTTTCCTTCCCTTCACTTTGGTCTCACATGACCGTGGAGATTTACAGGCGGAGCAGCAAAAGGATAGAATGAAAGGAGCAGTTTACTGTCCACATTATTGTCCAGCCGGAGTGCTGCGCTGTCACATGACATTTTACAGTATGTAGTCAGTGTTTTCTGTGAGTCATTGCGATGTCATGTCCGGATTAGTAAGATACTTTTTACACAGTTTATCTAGCAGCGTGGATCTAATGATCAGGTCTTCAGCCCATTGCTCCTATAGGAAGAACCTCATTGCTCCTATAGGAAGAACCTTGGTTACAAGTAAAAATCCTGCATGCAAGTAAAGTTTTAGTATTAGCATCAAAATATACTTAAAGTACCAAGATGTATGCATTATGCAGAATTGC
The DNA here is from genome assembly GCF_910591455.1 of Pholis gunnellus. Lineage (NCBI taxonomy): Eukaryota > Metazoa > Chordata > Actinopteri > Perciformes > Pholidae > Pholis > Pholis gunnellus. The sequence continues at coordinate 8,806,929 of NC_136547.1, forward strand.
CTATTTCAGAATAACATATATTATATCACTGGATTATAATTAATGATGCATTAATGTTCTCTGTGCATCCCCAATGTCCATTTATTTAATTACATTTTTAAATCATAGTAAAAGAGAATCGTACAAGATGTTTTTCTTCAATAAAATGCCTTAAATAATCAAATTTAGCTTTTTTATTTTTATCCAATTGATAAATAAAAGAAATAGAGAGATAAATAAACTATCAAAATTGACTTTAGTTGCAGCCCTCGAGCTAATTAGTAAATGTTAGCATGCTGGCATGATATCACGCTAAACTAAGATGAACATGGTCCATGTTAAACCTCCTAAACATCAGCATGTTAGCAGTTGTTAGCATGTTAGCATGTTGATGTCTAACAGGGCTTCTGTGGCTGTGACTTGTTTGTACATATTAAACCCGTATTAGGTTTTCAAAACTGTTTTGGGACCCCGTGATTCAGTAAACAATCATTTACATAACCTTTTAAAAACGCCAACGCTCTGTTTGTGTGTGTAGTTTTACTCTAAAAGGGAATTCTTAATCATCTTAGTTGCTCTTCTCTCCACTCTCCTTGGCATAAAGCCGCAATTCATATGAGCGTTTGGCATGAATGTGAAGTATTCCAATTTTCCCTGTGGTATCCTGACACTGAGCATTGTGAATATTACACAAACTAACAGTGGGAGAGAAACCAAAGTGATACCTCAAGAACATGAGGCTTTGCTTCACTACAACTTTGAATTATAGCCTCTCGCTACTTCTGTCAGCTCCACTTTGACAACCACTTTGAAGTAGAACAGCCTCTGGTTTGCAGCACATACCAGTTCAGACTTAATTGTAAGGACCCGAACAAAAACCACAACGCATTTCTGAGACATTTGTATGGGCGAGCTGGCATTTCCGGTAAACCGAATAGGATGAAAAAGAATGTGTCTGGTACAATGGTTGACTAATTAATCTTTAATGGGAATAGTATTTGCTGCAAATAGCAGGGCTGGTGTGAAAAAGAAAGGCCGTTACAGACACATCACTCATCTAGTGCACAGTGATTCATCTCACTGAGTAATAGGATACTCACTCATTTGCATATGTGATGCTAATGTTGTGTTTGTTTACGGTAATGAGCACTTGTAATTGGATTTTAATTCATGACACAAGATATGGGCGATTGGTGGAAAAGATTTTTGCTGTATTTATGTCAGTGGAGGCATCAATCTTCATGTCAGGGGGTTTCTCGTGCTGAAAGGTGTCTTGTTTCCAGCGTGGGTCCCGAACTAATGTGATTTCGGCAAACGCAACACCTCCTTAAAGAGCTGTTTAGGGTTGTCTGTGGCTCGGTTCAATCAAATTAAATTGTTCGGCTCTCACTTTAAGTATCTCCCACTTTGCGCTGCAATTCATGCATCATTTGTATGTACAATGGATCCTCTCTGCCGCCAAATCGATGTAGCCACACAGCTTCCAGCGGCTGTTAGATGAATATCTCTCACTCCTCCCCTCCGCCGCACCGCTGGAGAGTTTCAGCAACATCAGTGGAAGACAACCAGGACAGCCGCATTGTGCCGTGTAAATTAAAACCATTGTCCTGCGCGGCTCCTCTCGTCACAAAAGAAAATTGTATTTGGACGTTCTGGCACAATCTAGACTGAGATAACCAAAATGAGTTACCAGTTATGTTAAGAACACTTGGTACGGTCTGATATTTGAGAGAATGGAGTGGATTCTCATTTGAATATGAATTATGTGATCGACATTTTAAAAGAAATTAACACAGAATTTAAATCACTAGTCTGACAGTGCTGCCACAGTTTGTTCTACCTTTTATTCATTCAGATTGGACCAATGAAAGTTTTAAAAAGTAATAGTTTGATCATTTTGAAAGGGCATTCATTCAATTTCTAGTGAGAGAGTTAGATGAGAAGATACCACTCTCATCACAACATGAAGCTGGAGCCAGTAGTTGGTTAGTTTAGCTTAGCATAAAGGATGATATTAAATAGCGTGACCCCACAATAAAGATAACATCCACCTACCAGCACCTCAAGATGTAGTTTTACACAGGTTATGTTTTATATTACTTAGCCAGGAGCAGTTACCGGTCTTTGTTCTTGGCTAACCGGCTGCAGGCTTCATATTTAACACATGTATGAGAGAGGGAGCAATCTACTCATCGGACGTATTTCCCAAAACATCAAACTATTGCTGTAAGAAAAATGTCTTGCTGCACAGATTAAAAAATCTTGCACTACTCACTAGTAACCCATTTCTTTAGTCATAGCTATTTTTAATAGCATCATTTTGTCCCCCACTCGGTTTTTCCTTAATAACGGATAAATGGATGATGGATTGATAAAAGCTTTTCTTCGAGTGTATTTTGAGTCAGAATTGATAGTAAACGAGTTCCTTTAGTATCCTTTGTCATAATCTTGAAATGTATAAACACCAGTTGCCTGCAGCGACGGCAAATGTGTGCCTGAAACATTCGGAGTGCTGCGTGACAAGACGTCAATATCAAATAACTATACGTTGCTGCAATCATCGACTGGACTGCTACAGCTGACACAATGATTTGATTGAAAGTACATGGTTATTGAATGCTTACTGATTGCACAGTCCTTGTGCGAGCTTTGTTGGGACAATTTCTCTTTATTAAACATGTGCACTTATAGGGTCATGACTTAAACGCATAATACTCCAATCAGACAGCAACATGACCCAAAAAAAGACAATCTACTTCAATCCTTTAATGTTTAAGTTTCAAATAAAAAAAATCTTTGTTCTGGCTTTAAAAGAAAGGCGATATTCCAGTGCAGGTTGAATTTTCCTCAAAGCGCACGTGTGTCGGGGCTAAAATCCAGCAGTATACCTCCTCTAACACACCTCTGAAATCTTGTTTCCATGTGGGAATCATCTTATTTAGAAAACCTTTCCACCTCGCGTAGATCAGATTAGATCGCCTGAAGGCTTTCAACACAAGAGATAGGCAATGCTTTTGCCGCCTTTTTTTTTTTTTTTTCCCAGAGAACACAATGGTCTGAACCCCCATCCTCTTAACAAGAGTGAGCCGAGGCTCCGAGTGCAATGTCGGAAAAAACCGGCAGCTCGCACTCCCAGCTCAGGTTGCCATGGCGATAATGGTGGAATCTATAGCCGTGCCGTTAATTCGCTTATTTTAGCGCGAGAGAGATGGACCTCGCCGGCGATACCGCCGAGCTGCAGAGACCACAGTGAGACGGAATTAAATTCTAATGACGAATGTGTTCACTCACGACATTCAGCGTGATTGAAAGATACAGAGAGAGTGTGTGTGTGTGTGTGGGGGGGGGGGGGGGGGGGGGGGGGGTGTAAATGGAGGGGTTTAGAAGTAACACATTTCAAACTCCATCACAAACTCCATCAATCACCTTCATATCTTCTCATTATCTACGCCCATGCCACAGTCATTGCAAGCACAAAACCCCGCACCTTATTACCTCAAACATTTGCAGTTGCTACTGGAAATATTGAGAAAATGTTGAAATAACTTTATGTATATTGTGAACAAAATCATTGACCCCATTAGAAGTCCCGTACTGTACCATCGTCATACTCTCCTTGAGCACCGACCGTGAAAATAGCATCAGCAGGACTGAGAGAACCGTATATGTTTATGATCTCGAGAGTCCCTTTTCTAAAACAAATGCAAATACCCTGTTCCATGCTGTCGTGAGGATATACAGTGTTTTTCATACATTGATTTATTTGTGGCGCCACAATATCAACATTGACCACCACATATTGATTTTCTCTTTCTTTTTTTTTTTTGGCAGATGCTATTAGAGCCCAGGTGTCAGAAGACAACAATATTATTTGGACCCGGGTGGAATAACCGATGTGGCCATTTACACCCAGGTGTGTATAGCGTGGCAGAGACCCAGGTATCTGTAGCCAGCAACGCTATGATCAACCACATTAGATACCGTATATGTAGCCTGCTGTAGGATACGAATGTTTTTCCTCAACCTAACCAAGTAGTTTTGTTGCCTATATAACCAAACTGTTATTGAAAACGGAAAACAAACGGTCATCTTAGTGTAAATATATGTTCCTCACAGGATTCCTGGGTCCCTGAGTGTGACCCATTCATTCACCACAACCTATTCCCTACACATACTTTGTCGCTCTATACAGAACTACGATAACTATTACTACTTCTGAATCAAAGCCTCACGGCTAGCTAACTATTGCTAAATGAAGTAGCATAAACTCAACCTGGCCGGGTGTAAATAGTCTGATAACTGCCAGATGACTATTCTCACCCGGGTGTAAATTGGCACTTAGTTTCTTCCTTTTTAAACTTTATTTTATTGTAGCGCTGCGCACAGCGCATCGATTCGTTCAGCCAAGTTCATGTGTTTTGCGAGCCACCCGCTGAATAAAGTGAGGGTGGGTGAGCCCCTAAGTTTGCGTCAACTTCAGCCCAGGCTCAATTAAAGTGCGCTGACCTTTAAGGTTTCTCGGTCAATTAAACACGTACTGAAGATTTGATTGCTTCATTTGACTACATTCACCATCAACACTGATTGGATACGCAAATAAAAAGGTGGTGAATTTTCCCTTAGACATTTAAACAGCACGTTCTTCTCAGCACTTTCCGTTTGGATGGATGGATGGATGGATGGATGGATGGATGGATGGGGCTCTTCCTATGTATGGGAGGAAGAGCCCCAGTGGACACCAGACAGTATACTCGGAGAACAAGGAATGCTCATAAATGTTCAATCAGCAAAAACAAATGTTAAATCTAAAAATAAATCCAGCTGCATGGGGGGCTCCACAGCTGTGTCTTTCTTACGGGACATGTGTAGATACTCTGAGGGAGATGTACAGTTGGTCTGAACATTGGCAAGAAAGCTCAGCACATTGTTCTACTTAGCTTTCTCAGCCTCAAGTCTTTGCCCCGAGCAGCAGTGGAGGAAGTATTCATATTCTGTACTTGAGTTAAAGTAGTAAAAATACTGCATTTTATACTGAAAGTAGTCGACAAATACCTGTCTGAGAACATTGTCTCCACTTTCCTGATAATTTGTATATTTATTTATTTAGAAGTATAAAAAGGCATGTTCAAGTAAAATCCAAATAACTGAAATGTGTACTTGTGTATGGTACTTCAGTAAATGTACTTCGTTACTTTCCACCACTGAGATGCTTGGAAAATAAATAAGTGCATGACTTCAACAAGCCAAGTATGGTGCACAATTCAAACAAAACACATTTCACAGTGACATGCTCTAATAGGGATCACAGTCACAGTGCACATTTGAACATATGTATGGTTTATGTAAAGCAAAAGGAAAATACTGTAACCAATCCAAAATGTGCTACCAATGAATTCTTCACATTTCATAGTCTTTATTAATAAAATCCCCTTTTCTCACCTTTTCTCAGCCAAGAACCATTTCTGTTAAGCTCTTGCCAACGAAGAGTACTCCTCTCTCTCGCTCTCCTTTCAAAAAACCTTACGGATGATTCAAATACAAACTGACTGCAAATCTCACAGTCGATACTCAGACATTCAGCTGTTGGTACAGCAGTGTGGTTAGCAGCCAGGTGGGCCTCTCCAATCCTTCAATTGAGTCATAGTAAATCAAGAAATTACAGAAGTGGACTGTTGTCAGTACGGAAAGCCGCAACAAATTCTGAGAGGTAATTCCACTAAAGAGATAGTACTCCATTACTGATATTATGGATCAAAAGCTATGAATAAATTATGTATTTATGACCCGTATCTTCGAAGACTGCACTCTCACAATGGTCTGCGAGGAGGCTTGAAGATCAAGCACACTTGAACCCCCCCCCCCTCCCCCGCATGCCATACCGGCTCCCTGGGCGCACTTTGAGCCTCATTGGAATTTTAAAACCGCCAACCATAAACAAGCACTGTGCTGCTTTCAGAAGGTGGCAGTGGAGACATAGCATGAGCCATTACTCCAGGGTCCACCACTAACTGGCCACCAGTCCCGTTTCTCCTCAATTATGTGCGTCCCGCGCTCCCAGTTGGGAGGCAGCGAAAGAGCATTTCCCTCCATGAAGCATCACAATACTCCACTACTTGCATACATCATCACAGCATTCTTACTTCAAAAGTTGGCTGCTAGCATGTCGTATATAGATGCTTGACAGAAAAGAAAGAAGAAAAAAAAAAAAAAGCCGCTGCACTTTTGATACAAGGTGTAACATTGTGATAGCAAAGAGAGGCGAACAAAGATACGGCAAACGTGACAATCTCCATACGCAGCTGCCACCTTGACTGTGTGGGATTAATGAGAAATAAATAAATAAAGTCGGATGTTTCGCTTGCAGCCTCACCCCAAGGGACGTTATCAGTGTGACAGGCCTGGCTTCATGTCGCTCTGAAATGTCAGACATGCAGACACCGGTGCCGTGGTCCATTCTTAATGATTCGAGACACCAATCAGGTTTGCACAGTACCTGCCAACTTCATACTCTTCCTCCGAAGAGAAAAAAAAACACATAATGGGCGGAGAGCGGATAAGGAGAGCGGATCGCTGCTTGCGGAGGATAAAAAGGAGATGGAGTGCTAGTTTCGGAGCCGACATGAAATATCGAGGAAATTGCCACCATCTCGGAGATACTCTCAGAGCAAAGAGGGGGCAGATGCAAAGACTAGCGCTGTCGCATGCTTCTGGTCTGCCTCCTCTCTCTGACATGATCTACTTTTACAGCCAGTTCTTTGTGGTTTGAGTGTATAAACAGATACAATGATGTAGGACTGCTAATTTGGGGAGTGTGTGGCACGCATCCGACGGCGTGCCATCGTCGGAAACGAGGGCTGTCATAAATTGACTGAAACTAGTGGATGAAACATGGGTTTTCCGAGAGCTTTAATCATTCTATTTTGCCAAGATTGAGGTGCATCCTGTCTCTCTTCCTCCTGCCGGCTCCATGGCTCGCCTCTAATTCAGGCCCATTGAAGGAAGTGCTCTCGGTTGCTATTTCCGACACGCTAAGCAGAGAGACCGTGGCAAGCCTCTCTGGTTGAGAACCAGCTGGAGGGAATTTTCTCAGAGTATCGTCAAAGAGGAGGAATGACCAAATTGGAGCCTTAAATCTTAAGTTGTTCTTCGCTCACACCCACATGATAACGTATGCTCCCGGAGGATGTGTAGAGCGGTGAGAGTGTCAAACCGGGTGGGCAGGGTGACCTAGTGATCAAATGTATAAATCAGGAAACCTAAAAAGAAGGAGCCCTGCTAGCAAAGTTAAAGGTTTGGCACCTTCCTTGACTCCCAACTTGTTCTTTTAATAAAAGGGGGTAACACTAGTTATTAAAGTTGTTTAAGAGGTTCTCACGATTTAGTTTCACCCTTCCATAAATATGGGGGGACTGACAAGAGCCGGATTAAAAGAAGAATGTTTAAAATTGATGCAGAGGCAGAGATATCATGACTTTGAGTCCATAGGTTGGGCTTCGTAAAATGCTGGATAGCCTACTTTACTAATGTAATTCGAACTGGTGACTAGTGCGGAATAGTTGGACATTTTGGGAAATACGCCGATTTGCGTTCTTGCCGGGAGTTAAGAGGATCGATACCACTCTTACATTTGCAGGGCGAACATGAAGCTACCGCCAGCAGTCAGTTAGCTTAGCTTAGCACAAAGACTAGAAGCAGGGGGAAACAGCTAGCCTGGCTCTTTCTGCCCACCAGCAGCTCTAACGCGCACGTGTTACATCGTCTTTGTTTTCAATCCATTCGTGGTGTTTACTGGTGGTTGTGTGCCGCACTTGAATCGAGGCACATGCAGTTGCCTCCTTGGGTCTCCATTGCTTTGGTAGATTGACTACACCCAGCCATTAAATCCACTTCTTCTTGAATCCCCTCATCTTTCAAAACTACACAGCCGCCGGTTTATCATTTGAGAAACAAACAAAACACTTTCGTCATTCAGCTTAAAGAAGTGAGATCCACCCTGCTGAAGTGCTCTTCAGCAAGGCATTCAATTCCCTGGTACATCCAGGGCTGCTGTTATGTAGTTGACCATCATCTCTGCTCTCCCTGGAGGACAAAGTGTCTGACTGTCTCTGCAACAAGGAGTTTATCTGATAAGGCATATTCAGCTCAACCGACTCAGCTGTTTCAAATGCAGCTTTACCCATCAGGACGTTTATCCTTACTGATGTCATGATGCTACATGTGCAAGATTGACGTTCAGGTATTCTTACAATTCCCTGTTATTATGCGAGACAACGCCACATCTCGTTCCAAGCTAACCGCTCAGGAGAAATATATATATATTTAGATAAAGCAAGCGATGTCTGAAGCTTTGAACATACGATATAAATAAACAGGATATTTTTGGAGGCCCTTATCCTCACATCATCCTTTCAGGTGCCCTCAAACAAGAAATACTTGTGAAAGTCAAAAGGTACGCGATGACAGAAGTACAAGGTGCAATGTTCAATGTGAAAGCCGGCAAATGTCAGACGTTTGTTTGGGAGGAAAGTAGCGGAACATCAGTGCTCTTTCGCTGCAGTATTTCTGTGCCGGTACTGAGGGAGCACCGCGGTACCACTGGGATCAAATGAAACCCCCTTTTTTTGGCGCGCATCGAGAACGGCGTATTAGTGACACTTTGTGATCACACACACCTGAGATGCAAAAGACATGAGAGTCCTCGACGCTTCCTCCAACTTTATTTTTTTCCTCCCTCAAGTGTATTTCCTACATGAGGAGCCATTTCATGTGTTTATCCCCGAACAAAAGACAAAGTTTGAATCGCGTTGGTTGTCTGGAATAAATGCATAATGCATAAGTCTGCCACAACAGCGCTGCTACTTTATCTTTAGAAGTTACATTCTCAGCTGCGGTGCATCTTATCTGGTCATTGAAGCTGTAATCTTGATCAAGTATCACATTTCAAACCATCGTTACGGTCTTTTAATTGGCTTCAAAGGTGCTCAGTGGTCTTTGTAACGTTATTTAAAGGTTTAACACCGACCTGCTTGTTTACACACCGTCAATTAGAGGCCAAGAATAAGAAATGCATGACTTCTCACTGAATCACTGATCATCCCAAGAGACAATTGTTCAAATTACCAGCGACTCTGAAGAGCGGGGACAGCGAGAGAAACGTGGGAGTCTTCTCTCTAGCGCATGACCTTATGCATCTGCAAACAGTGCTTTGCTGCAGATAACGACGCTTCCCTTCTGGAAAATATGTAAATGTGTGCATTTAACACCAACAAAAGAAAACACAACATGAGATCTCGCATGTCATCCGCCTACGGTGTGTGTATCAAGTTCTGCCTCCGTGCACAAGGTCCATCAGCAGATATCCTCCTGCAGTATAGGCAAGTCTGGAAATAGCCGACATTTCCAACGCCGTGTTTGTTGTGAATGTGACACGCCGCAATAAAAATGTAAAAGTAAATACTCTGCGAGCGCAAAAAAAGAAATATCTGTAAAAAGCTATTGTTTTTCTTTCACTCTGAACTCGCTCGTTATTATTTCCACCGCTGCCTGAACGCGGCCGTCATCATGCCCTCAGGCACAGAAACCGCATCTCAGCCTCTAATAGACCCTACAGTTGACCAGCTGGCCGCACGATTGTTAAACTCACTTTTTTGGCCAAATAAGCCTGTGCTTCACTCTACTCCGCCTGGCCCTTGTGTGTGTGTGTGTGTGTGTGTGTGTGTGTGTGTGTGTGTGTGTGTGTGTGCTCCTTAGCCTGAAAACCCGGCATGTTATCATTTCTCCTCAGACCGCTGACTAGCTCTGCCGTCCAACTGGAGCGGGATCCCTGGGCCCTACCGTGCTCCGAGTAATGCCACTAATGAGCACGAGGAGGCCTGGTAGCAGGGATCAATGTTCTCAGCTGTGACTCGGAGAACCGGCTGCCCCGGCCTGACCGGCTGCCCGCCTCCCTGCATGCACCACAGCCCTGCTGACACCAGCACGGCTGAGGCCGTCTGGGTGACTCTGGGTGTAGATGTTCCTATAATCACCTGTTATCTCTTTCAAACCCTGCACCTGAGCCGCTGATACCGTGAACCACTGTACAAGTGCTGCAGCGGCTTTCATACGGTGCCTTCTTCACTCTGCTGCCGTTATACCCAGAACATATTCTGGCACATTTAGTACTTAGTACTCTACGATACGACGACCATCTTGTACTCCGTAATGGATTTTATTGGTGATGTCGATTTTATCGTCTGCTCACTGCGAGCCCTCTTTTGTGTTATGGCAGTGTACTTAAGCCATCAGTGCTCTGCTCATTCTCTTGCTGCCACACTGCTCAGCCGGAAGCTACACTGTCACTTGCTGCTACTGCTGCTATTGTTCATAAAGCATTTAAAAAGGCTCGCCGTCACCCCCGGCATCCACCTATAGGCTCTGGGTCTACCTTACCCTAGAGGGAGTGTTATTAATGTCACTCCCCACTCCCTGCTGTCTTGAGCTGCGGTGTCTTCTTCGTGGGGAGTGAGCCTAGACTTTAAATATCCACTGTACATATCCTACTGTGTGTTCAGAGACGACGCGACGCGTTTGCGTCAGCTTTATAATAGCACCGATACGGAGAGTGATCAAGTGACACTTACATCAGGGCATTGGCCAATTAGGGTGACACAGTTGGATGTGGCAGAAAAAGCTCTGCTGTTCGAGGGAATTCTCAAGAAATACTAGGATTGTGCCGACATTCAACTCTAGTTAAATCAACAAAACAAAGTAGCACATACTGTGAGAGGAGGTTGGAGTGTTGGAGGAAGCTGAAGAAGTGTAATCAGTCTGTAGTATATAATGTCCGCACCCGTCGAACATAGTTGTAAAACAAACAAAAAAAACGCTTTCAAGCCGCTCAGTTTGAGTAGAAAGAGTGAGTCGTTAAAACCAAAGATAAAAAAACAATAGTGAAAAGCTAAAGGGAATATTCCAAAAGATAATTAACATAATTTTCTACCCGCTGAAATGTCTTTCTGATGTCCTTATTTCATTATTGTTTCTTCTCTGACAAGCTGCATAAAAAAAACATGCTCGGCAACATTCATTTAATATTCCGGCATCCAAATTCTCCTCATGGTTGCTTGCGAGTGATGTCTTCAAAAATCAATAATGCATTAAACATGAAAACCTCAGTTTTATCAGTTCATTCCTACTGACACAGAGTCCGATCGCCTCCATATGAAAGAAAGAAACGTGGAAATAATGACCTCGGAATACACAAGGTTGATACAGCTTTCCTCGTAGTTGCATCATTTGCTGTCCAAAGTATTTTCCACAAAACAAACATCTGACTGTGAACACAGTTTGAAAACCATAAAACAAACTCAAATTCTGTCGCAGCACAATGTAAAAACAGCCACTTGCATCAGGGCCAATTTCAGAATGGATTAAGGATCTTTAAGTGCCTCTCTCAAAAACAGATTGTGATTCCGCTGAGTCATCGAGCAGTTCAAGCGGCTCACATAAGTGGGTGGATGTGCGCTCCATGAGTGGACTCTCGCATTGGAAAGAACAAGGGAGTGAAAGCTTGAAACAGTTCACAGCATCCATGTAATTGCGCAACATGTTGTGCTTTAACTTTTCAATGACTGCGTCGGCCAGATGTGTTGCTCAGAGGACAGAGAGAGAGAGAGAGATCATTAGAGGAATTACAAGAGCAGATTTCAGATCTGAATTAGGGCCGGGACAATTCATCGACGTACTGTATATAAAAACAACCAACAAGAAACAATAGAGTTATGGACACTGCGATGCAAACACGAATGAATTCAACAGCAGGAGACACATCACTGAGGGAGACAACACGGAGATGTAAAATATATTTATATGAATCCAGCAGAAGCTAAACATTAAAGCAAGAGAGCCTGCACAGTGTTTACACACCAGGTTCCACTATGAGCACATTAGCATTCCGTATTTGAGCTTGACCCAGCATGCACCTGTTGTTCATGAAACACCGTGGGCGTGTTTGATGTGGGTCACTTAGAGAACTCGCGGGGGCAACGCATTAAATCAGTAATTAATGCTGCAATCACATGGAACCAGGCAGACGGTGAGCGGTAGACTGTAGACGGCACCTTCTGGACGGCACAGGGAAAAATGAATGGCAGCAGGCGGGGCCGGGTGGTATGGAGGAAATCAAATAGCCAACTATATTTCACCTCAATACTGCAACTGCGACGAAAGTCCAGGGTTGACTCTTGGTGCGTTCATGAAATAGTTACACGATGAGATTTTTGATAAATAATCATCCGTAACGTTGATATAATGACTAAGTGGCAAAAGAAAAATAATAGAACAGCTGGAACAGTCTGGTAAGATCAGAAAATGACATCGTTTTAGTGAAATGCAGTCTTTAAAAGCAGGAAAAGACAACACTTATGCCGTAGTATACTACGGTGAGGGAAGGAAATTAAGGTAATAGGTAATTAAGGGAAATAGAATTAGCACATTGTCACAAAAACTAATACAAAATCAGGGTGAAGCATCCACATGTTAAAAGTCAAACTCTTTTAGCCAGCTTCCCCAGATTTATATCTAGCAGCAGTTTAAAGGATTGAAAGATACAAAATGGGATTTAGACATCAGTTGACATGAGACAATATGTATCTAGAAAGCGACCTCCACTGTGGTAAACAGCCATGTTAGTTGACATTTCCCATCCATTGATCCCATCATTGGTTCAACCTTTCGGGGTGCTTTGGTCTGACCTACACGGGGCTCCACAGGGAGGCACAACACCACCGAGCCTCGCACAAAGCGGCCTCCTATCGATCAGCCCTCGCCTAAAAATAAAGCCGGGGCCAAGAAATGACAGAGAGGCAGGCAGAAAGCCCTCGTCTGCTAATCAATGGCGACCTAGAATTTTTTTACGTCCCGAATCGATATATAATGCTTTCCCCCCCCGATGATCTAATGATCTTTTGGTCGTGTCTGCCTCACTCTTGAGGAGTGTGGGGACAAAATATCAGGTGGAAAATAAGTGTCATTTTTGCTTGTGCTTTTTGGAGGCATATTTCTTTTTGCCATTGAATCCAAATGGGTTCAAGGATTCACACTCGACAGACCCGCGAGGGTTCCTGACGTCACACTGTCAGACACTTCCCTTCTGCTGTTTGTCGACTTGCCCGTTCACATCCATCATTCTCTGACGGCGCGGATGAGTTCGTGTCCTTGCGACCGTCCGAACCACAGCTTGAGACTCCCCTTTCTGAGCTCCATAACACATTTTCAACCTTAATAGGCACCGAGTCCGATTATCAGTCTTGAGGTGTGTGCTAACTGGTCGTTTTTTCTTTATCTGCTCTTCAATAACTCTCTTTTTACATTCCCTCTCACTTTCCATTATTCCCCAATTCTCCCCCATCTTCCTCCGGTCTCTTTCTCTCTCCCTGCATCTCGCAGCAGGAGCCCAGCTTGCTCAAGGCTATTCGCTATCTCCCCCATATTTCTCTCCGGTGAATATTATATCTTGCCTTTCAAGTATCCTTTTCATACTGAAAGAGGGCCCGTGTCCCGCAGTGGTTTTGCCCGCACTCTTTGCAGAGAAACATCTCGGTTTGAGACGGAGTGGCAATCTGTTTGCACATTTCAGGAGGGCTTTTGATCAGAGAATGCAGATCAGGATTATGAATTTCCATCAACAGGGGGCTCATGAAAAAGGCATGAAGTCAAACTGTGGTCATCTGGCATGGAGCCACAGATGACAAGCTTAAATTGAAATGCTGTGAATATTTACTGTGGCCTTTGTGGCTTTATAGACAGACTACCCATTATGTCCTCCTCTGTTTCCTTCCCTCTCTTTCCATCTCCCTCCCGTTCTGTCTCTCTCTCTGCGTCATTGCCCAGAGTGACAGTGATTTAAGCTGTCAGACATTTCAAGGCCCAAAATTCTCGACTTCAGTGGCTCACATTTAGGATCGGCGGCTCCCACTTGTTTGCATTCGACCAATTTATAGCCTCTGGTTGCGTTTCCTCAATGCATGATGGTAATAGTCCAATCCATTTTTTTTATTTTTTATTTTGCAGACAGCAAAAGGGTGAAATGGAAAAAGAGAGATTGAGGAATATGCTAACGTCAGTGATTATGGAATAATGGATAAAAGGGAAAGGAAGGGGACAGAATCTGAAGAGCAATCTATAGCGTATTCATAGAGTTATATGTAAATCAATATACGTGTTTATTCGTAAATGTTTTATTCAACAGGCACATTCTCTGCGGAAGAGAGAATAAGCAATAACTTGCATTTGTGATGCTCCGGCTGGTGCATTAATTCGGTTTGACACCATCCTGTGCATGTGTGCGTTTGTGTGCATCCCACCATGAATACATGCTGGGATTGACGTGCGTCGGTATTGTGAGGGAGTAAATGTCACATACCTCGGGCTTCTGATCAATCATAAGTGCTCATTAAGATCATATGAGGCTTCCCAGGACTTCAGCATACATTAGGAATGCCCATCAAGCTTTGAATTACACCTCGCCAGCATGACCTCTGAAGGAGAAGAGACAGAAAGCAAAAGAGACATGAAGAGAGGGAGGAAGAGTCAGAAACCGAGGCGGCAGCAGTGACTGTGACATAAATAAGATTTGGGTTATAAAAAAAAAAAAGAAAAAAAAGAGCTGAGCCATAAATCATTTAGTTTCCTACCACTCCAATAACTGATAAATCACCCATTCAGCGTTCTGTGCCGTGGCGAGCCAAGGCACCAGATCTGGGTTGGGATTCAGCTGAGACCAAATCTGGGTTAGCGAGTGATTTAAAAATGCTGAAACTACTGGAAATGGGCCTTTGATAGAATCCCGTGTTCAGCACATACTGCAGGGAAACTGGGATACACACCGTCTTGCTATAAACCGAGAAAGTCTGACTGAAATTGGTCCTAAAATGTGTCTTTTAGGTTTATTTAGTCCGTGCAGCAGCTTGATGCTCTGCAGCTGAAGACTTACTTTATCAGTTACCCTTGTGTTTTGTTTGCCTTATACATCTCCCACACCCTTCAATGCTATGTGTAAAAGTAAACCAAATACATACCAAAGTTGACAATTAACCCTTCCTATTGCCACAAACCATACAGCATCGTTAATAACCACATGTGGAAATCATTTCATAATTGTTGTATGTCAAGACTACAAATATAGGGAAATAAATATTACACTATTCTAAAACTCCAATTACTCAACTCTAAATAGACCTATTTGGGATTTAGGATGATTAAAAAGTAATTTACTGACCACAGATACAGTGTATGGAGATCCATTGTATCCAATGACCAATTGACATACAATTTAGAAGTAATAAAACAATGTTACAGAAATATATTGTATGTTTTTAGAGCTGTTGTAGTCTCCAGAACACAAATATGACATTGCATTGTACATCCGTTGTACATCCGGGTAACGTTAGCTCTGCTCAAGCCCAATTCCACGGCGTTGTTGCGCTGCGTTCGTGTTCCGTGATCCTCTCAGGGAGGCGCTTGATATCCTGAAAGCCTGTTCTTGAACCAGGTTCCATTTCCTCCGAATAACAGGCACGGAGATCTATAGAAGCTCTTTTCACTGACAGGCTAGCCGTCTGCAGTAACATTCTAAAATACTCGTTTTCGCTTCCAACGACTGTGCACCGCGCTGCCGTGGCACTTGACGTTGCATTGCGGAAGCTGCAATTATAAACCCTATTTTATAACTATCATATCCAGCCACTGATTTTTTTATGTTGTATGCATTAGTCCAGAAATATATTCATTTCTAAAACCACACTTTATTTTCTGGCAGCACAACAAGCAAATGACCCATTGCCTCTAAAAAAGTATTTACTTGTCAGTAAAATGTACTTGAGTATCCGACGTAGGAGAAGTTGCTGAATGGCCCCTTTCCAGTGTCATTAGATATGATTAAATGATTGTAATTATGGATGCATTTACTTGTCGGCGTAAACAGCATTTTATGTTATAGGCTGGCTGGTAGCATATAGCTGATTTAAATTTTTAATGTACTTACCCAATAATAATGTGTTTTATACGCTGATTATGTGTTGTTTTATTCAGCAACTAGTAGCTATATGCTGCTAAAATGAATAAATAATATATAGTGTAAAGGAGACGAAAGTGGAAAATTAGGTAATGTACAAGTAGCCCTCAAAGTTGTGTTTAAGCTACCTTTAACCACCATATCAAATATATATGAAGGACAACACTGCAGCTCCTTTTTTCAGAATAAATGTATATGTTCTGATGTATTAAAACATGTATATGACTCTGATTAGAATATATATATAATCCAGTATGTCATGAGAATGGAGGTGTCCAGTCACATCCTCTCCTGCAGCACACCATAATTGCTGAGGCTGTGAAAATCAGCAGCGGCTCCACGGACACCCTAAGATTACAGTTGATATCTGCTAAAAACCTGCTGCTTGACTTGACACAAATCCAATCTCTGGGCAGTTCTGTGACTGCAATGGACACTGAAGTCATCGCGGCACCCCGCGGGGAGGCCAACCCACTCCGGATGCTCCCCGGGCACAGTGTGTGGGACCAGGCTCGGCCGGCGATGACAGATGGGCGCTGAGATAGCAGAGGCCTGCTCACCCCTCAGACGGTGTGTGGTGACAGCAAAGAGCCACCTATAAAGCACAGGGGGGGAGAAGAGGGAGGGACGGGTGGACAGAATGATATGTAGGCGATACAGTGCTTGGCAACAGGCTTATGAATCACCCAGGGGTAACAGTCACAATAAGTCACAAACAGAAGCTCTGTCTGAGAGACACTGTCAGAGGAGAGGCCTGTCATGACATCCAAATTGGTGCCGTTTGACCCCCGTTTCACCACCTTTTCAATTTGATCAAGTCCGACTCATTGTTAACAAATGTTTCACCGTGAAGCGACTTGCAAAAATCAAATGTGGAAAGAGCGTCTTTAAATCGTTCAAGTCAAAGCCATAAGTGCCCGAGCTTCAAAGCACCCGCAGGGAAATCATACCGTGAGGTGGTTTTATCGGGAAAAATGCTCGTGTTGTTCAATGAAGATAAATATTGGGATGGACACAATATCAGAGCAGGCAGTTAGCTATTAGTATATCTAATGGATGTTATTGATATTTATACTTGCACCTTTATTGATATTTTACTTACAAAGGCAATAACACTGCCTGTGCCAAAGCACAGTGACTGTAATGCTGCGGGCTTATTGTTGGAATGCTGTTCTCCAGGTAGTTTTGTGGAAAATCACTGTTCACTCTAATCGCTCTTGATTAGCCTCTAACACACAGGTGCTCCAATCACCAACCAGCGACACACATGCACCCAAGCACACACATGACTTAGAGATATACGTGATGCAGCTCAGCCAATCAAATATGGGTAGTCTGACAAGTTTCCTGATTTGAGTGAGATGTGCGCACACCGAGAGACGAGGAAAGAGATGGCAGAGCAGGACAATAGTTACTTTACTTTGATACTTTACTTTTGTTACTTTAGTTGAAAATGTTAGAACACAGAACGACCTACGGATGAGAAAGATTGCCAGAGAGATCAGTGTCTCTCTCTCTCTCTCTCTCTGTCTCTCTCTCTCTCTCTCTCTCTCTCTCTCTCTCTGTCTGTCTGTCTGTCTGTCTGTCTGTCTCACAGTCATTCTCTCTCTGTCTTTCTGTCTATGCCTCTCTCATACAGTCATTCAGGTCTTAGATATTTTAAGAGACCCCCCCCCCCCCTCCCATTTCAAAATAAAAGTCCCACAGAGTGAATTCTAACTGGAATGCTTGTGATGAAGCCTGTCATTTAATAACCTCTGTGTTTGTGTGTCAAACATTATCCTCTCCCCCTCTCTCACCCACCCAGTCCCACCCTTTCAAAATAAAAGCCCCATAGATTAACTGTATCTTAACATGAAGCTCAGAATGAGGATCGTACAGAAATGATGGGAGCGTTACAGAAATGACGGGAGCCATTTGTGGACTGTCCATCACGAATACAAGATTCAATCCCAGAGTATGGATCTAAAATGCAGAAAAGAGAGAAGCGATATCTCAATCGAACCTCAACGATACTACCGGTAACATCGGCGTGTGTAGCTATTGCGACGTCTTCGGGCAGTAGAAGCCACACTGTCAACATTTCTTGCGAAATGTTCTAGTCTTATCTTATCCTATCTTAATTTATCTTATCTTAATTGATCTTATCTTGACTTATCTTATCTTAATTTATCCTATCTTAATTTATCTTATCTTGACTTATCTTATCTTGTACATGACTGCTATTTACATCTGTGGACCATCGGTGGATCTTTGTGAAACAAAACAGAGAATGTTTACCATAGACACAGTATACATACTCCCAAAAAGCATGCATTTTACACCACTTTTGTAATTTTACAAAGAAATGAACTGCCTAAATTATGTTTCTTTGCTATATAGCACATATTGCAAGTTTTGTAACATATGATTTAAGTAAAAAGCAATAATTGGGTAAATTCTTAATTTTGGGATGACTCCTTGATGTCATTGTTTATGAAGTATTTTTTTTTGTCAATTCTTTTTACTTCTATCGTTGTAGTCCACACATGCCAAAGAACTACAATACCCTTGAGTGTGATCATGTGTTCTGAAAACTAGAATTTAAATATGCCAAAGTGTTCTCGCATTATGTCTGTGGCAACATTTATAAAGAAATAAAAAGAAAATACTGAAGTTTAGTTCCAGTTCCTCAGTACCTTTATGAGTTTATTTAGTTACATTTCAACCACCTTTGCAATCTTACAAAAGCTTCCAAAGCTGCTTATTTGCCACTGAGTTGCTGCTACTTCCTGTTTATAATCCAAAAATGATTTAAAGGACATAATTGCTTTGTGAACACTCTCCGTGTAGCTGCCCCTGTTGTGTCAAATAAATATAGAAAGTTGTCGGCATGAATATAAAATTAAATATGCGATCCGTTATTCATTGCAGACTGAGCGTGGACATCCTTTGGGTGCTTTTTTGGGGGGTTTAATAAAAGTGTCCACTGGCTCTGATGAAACATAAGATGAATAAGTGCAAAAAGAGGAAGTGCGGTGCATCCTAACTCTGCTATTTCAGCTTTTCGCGTTCCAAAGTGTCAGCATATTCACAGTGCTAACTCTATCAGAGTGTTTTATTGCTACACAAGCTAGAACAGACCGGTGATAGCTTATCATTACACCCCCTCTGAATGATTTCACAGCTCATAGATTCATTTGGTCCAGTGAATAATGGCGCGCTATGTGCAGTGGTGCCAATAAAATTCCTGCTGAGGCGCACAATCCAATATTAGTGAAGTGGATACAGAAGTCACACACTATACAGCAATCTCCCCGTACACGAGTGTGTTTGTGTGAGATGTGAACTGAGAGGGAGGGAGAGAGTGTAGCATCCTGCTATGATCACACAAGTGTCACGTAATGACTCATTATTCACATAACAAGCTAACATGGAGGCCCTCTGATCATCTGCTGTTAAGGATTTCAGTGGGAGGCCGGGGC
The DNA here is from genome assembly GCF_910591455.1 of Pholis gunnellus. Taxonomy (NCBI): domain Eukaryota; kingdom Metazoa; phylum Chordata; class Actinopteri; order Perciformes; family Pholidae; genus Pholis; species Pholis gunnellus. The sequence goes on from NC_136547.1 coordinate 8,826,426, forward strand.
GTACGTCGGCAGTCAGGGAGCGCTTGTTAGCCGAGACAACAACACTTCATTATCACTGAGACCCACAGCCAGGAACACTCGCGTGTTTGACACTGGGGGGAAGCAGTCATCGTGTTCATCCAATCGCAGGCGTACTGATGTCAGAATTCTCTAGATTTCAGAGCAGCAGACAGACTGAAGGGGACATCGTGTATTTGGCGAAATGGCGGGCAGTGTCTCAAGCCAGACGAAAGCTTGACTGGCTGTTCGTCCTTTGTCGTCTGAGTCACGAGGAGCGGTTTCTCAGCTCAAACATCTCCATCGCTCAGCAGCTTCGCTAAGCTTCTCTTCCAAATATGTACGAGCCAACAATTCTCATGAGGAAGGAGTCCACTCGTAGTGATATTCATCCCTGACTCGGCAGTTTATCTCAGCTCTTAGCATATTAGCATCGTTCAGCTGTTTGACTTGGTTGTTTCAGCTCACAAGCTTCACTGTTTTGGTCAAGTCTCGACGCCAGCTCGACACTCCTCTCCCCAGCACCAAACAGCAACCAGACAAAGTGTAGGGACGAGCATGGCGGAGCATTTAGCAGCTAAAGCGACAGGTTGATTTAGAGCAAAACAGAGCTGAAAGGAGAGTGACTATGTGGGTTACATTCGTGGTGTGGCCAGAAACACGACTCCAAATTGACGCGAATCGGGGGTTAGATATATCAACTTAAAAAGGTGATCTTATGTCGCCGTTGTATCTGACAGCTAAATTGAAACTGCACTCTTTTGCTCTTTACTCTTTAATAACTGCCAGTTAAAAGGAAATGTCTGGTGGTTGACAGACCCCAGAGTTTTGGATACTATTCACTACACTTACAATTCAGTGGACACTTCTTCTCCTTTCACTGTTTCCACATCAACTTATTTTTGCACTTATTTTTCCTCTCCTTTTTCTTTATTCTTCCGTTTCTTATATTTGAATTAACACCATTCCTACAGCTCCTTCTGCATCGGTTGCTCCTTTGTTCGCAGCTTTTCAAGCAAAAAACATGCAGCATTGCCTTCAGTTTGTATTCATTTATTGACAATGGTTGATTCATTATTTATAAAGGCTTTACAATTCAGTGAATGCATTTATAAAACATGCCACGATTAAGTGAAGGATATCGGGTTGGTGTGTGCACACTGGTAATTTCACTGAGTTCGCCTTTGAATCTGCCTGAGTTTGTCGACAGGGCATCAGGTTCCCGCTGTATTTATTAACAAGCGTCAGAAATAGCAACGTAGACGTCGCAAGTTCAGTTAAAAGGCGCAAAAGATTATTTCTTCATGAAGCAGAATCAAATCTCAATTAATTTTCTTGTAAAAATATAACTATATACAGTATATTCATCATACAATCATAACCAATTTAGCTCCTTATTCTCTTCATACTAAGTCATATAATGTTGAAGGAAACTGTGAATAATGCACAACCATGCTGAAGCTGGTGTTTTGCTCAAACATGCAGTGCTTCAGCTAGAGGAGTGATACTTGTGAACACGAGTAGTTGATCTCGGGTCGTCCAGTTGAAGGTTATCGCCGTTCAGTCGGCCACCCGGCTGCCTAAAGTAACCGCTGCCACGGGAATAAAATAAACACCGGGTTCTTCAAATGTCTGCTCTTTAAAATGCAATCAGAAAGTGTCAAATCAGAGAAGCGCTTTGATCCTCTCCAGATTCCGACGGCCATTTTAATAACTATTTATTCACATGCAAAAAGGCGGCGCTCTCTCTCCTGCATGCTAATAGGCAAAGAATGGCAACTTTTCAGATTCGTTCTGATATCAGACGTTGTTGATAGACGTGAAAAGTCAGACGTGGGGGGATTTATAGAGCGGAAGAGCCGGTTTGTATTTGTGCACATGAAGCTCTGTTGAAGTGAAGTCAGACTATTCTTTTGCATGCTTAGGCCTGTAGTTTTGTTTTTCACACGTGCGCACTCATAATTGAATTGCCATCATTGTTTGGCGCTGTCAATCACACTATCAGCCTCATCAGCTGGTCGTGTCTGTCCAACAGTCACACTGTTAGCTTATCAGTTTGCTGCTGCCTCCTTTTAAATAAGATTCTCTCTGTCTTCAGTACGTTCATGCTGCTGTTAAGATTGATAGGTTGTTTCCGCATGAGTAACAGGAAGCTCTGTGTGTGTGTAGGTGTGTGTGTGTGTGTGTTTCAGTCACAAGGGATAGTACGTTTTAAAACATCTGGGTTTTTCCAGTATAAAGTGGACGTGTCATTGACCATAAACCAAAGAGAGCTCAGGTTGGTTGCACCCATGTGAATAAGGACGTTAAGGTGCTTTCTGATAACTACACAGACCATGAAAATGGACAATTTAGTTTTTGACGCATTTATATTAGGAAAACGTATAAAAACCATAAAACCATAAAACATGGCAGATGTGTTTCTACAAAAATAGATATTTTCAAGATAAGCAAAACCAGGATACAAAGTAAATTTAAGAAATTGACTATTCTCTAAGAAGTTCTCTGCCTCAACTTCTGAACCAATAATCAGCATGCTGTCATATTAATGTGTGATGCATTGTATTGAATGTAGTCGTCTGATTTTCATGAGCAGCATCCAACACCAATGTGATGCAGGGGAAAAAGTGAACAGCACAAATAGCCTCGTATCCTTTAGCCGCATGTGACGGAGAATATCTGAGCAAAAACAATGTGCAATTTACAGAGAAAGATAAATGGATAAAGCAACGGAGCAGGAGCATCAGCATTCATCACTTTGGTAGCTCGTCATCTTAATTGTATTGTGCTTCATTCCACAGAACACAGAGATGTGCAGCTACGCAGCGCCAGGCTCTGCATTTAGTTGTTGTGTCTTTTGTCTGAGGGACGAATATAATCACATAAGTTGTTACGGATGTAAAAGTGACGCTTTGAGTTATAATAACCACCGTTTGAAAAGACACTCTTAATAGTGCGCCGGCTGCTATTAAAAGGAGTTACGAGTCAATGTAAGGCATTTAGTTTAAATAAGAAAACCTTTACTCATATTTAAGGTCGGCCGATAAAATAATTCCCACATAGTTTTGAGATTTTGTAAAGAAACAAAGTAGAACGCAACCTGTCTGTATCTTTGATGACTGCTGATATAACACGTGCACTTCCTTTGTTTGTCTGTGTGCGGGCGTCTGTTTCTCTCCCCGTCTCATGCTGCTGTCAGGACGAGCTGATTGATACAAAGTAGCGCAGCAGAGGACTCTCTGGCTGCCTGTTCTCTGCTCCTGACTAATGTAGCCTCTAAGTGGCTGTGGCAGGCTGTGATCCTGCAGGACCCTTCATGTTTCGTGTGAGCGTTAAAAAATTTTCATTAACTCCAGGTACACCGTCCCATCCTAACCCCCCCCCCCCCCCCCCTCTCCGTCTGTCATCGTTGGCCAGAGTTGCACAGCTTCTCTCTCTCTCTCTCTCTGAGCAACGCTCTCGCTTTCCGCTCTGTTTAAACCAAGTCCAGATAGGCGGAAACGCATGACAGACAATCTCTGCCCTACTTGCAGCAGCTACACCACACGGGCACGCACATCAGAGAGAGAGAGAGAGAGAGAGAGAGGGGGGGGGGGGGGGGGGGGGGGCACAGAGATGTGAAGCCACAGAAGACAATCCACTTTGGGGAAAAGCAGGGCTGAGGGCCAGTTCTGAATCCGCCTCTGGCTGTCCTTGACGAACCTCCGGGCCAGACCCTCCTGGGTGGTCTGAGCAGCGCGGCGCTCGGGAGAAGATTTATCTTGGATGCTTGACAACTTCTGCACCACTCCATCCGGGCTGCTCGCGTCCCCACAGAGAGCACATGTCACACCGCCTTAAAAGCACCGCCGCTGTGACAATGACATTGTGGGGTTGTTTTTATCCGCTGTTCACGTTGTTTTGGAGCAGTTCTGAGGGGTGGTTTTGAGGAAGTTCAGTTTGAGTTTTTCCACATTTGTTTGCAGCTATGATGGAAGTTAGAGATATTCTTATTGACACTTTGCAGGCTACTGTTAGTTGGTTTGGATCATTGGCTGTTTTATCACATTCAAAATGTCAATACAAACACAACTCACAGTTACATTATGAAGATATAAAAGCCGATATAGTTACACTTAAATAAATACTTCACCCCAAAATGACAGGACATCCATATGACTTGCGTACAATATAATAACCTAGAAAAGATCATGCAGGAATTTAGGGGAATGACAAAAATGGATAACACAGTATTTGTTTAACTTTATCACTGTAAAGTATCCTATTACCACAAAAACAGTTGCGTATCAATACCAGAAGTACATTATTTTTTTTGCACAAAATATATGGGGCTTTGAGAGTATGATATTTCTGATTAAACAAGTACAATAAATGTACTTTTTAACTTTATCTGGGCCTTCTTGCTCTACTAAAAATCAATCACAGTAATCACTGTAACAGATCACTAATGCTGCTACTATGGGTAAGAAAGGTTGCACAGCAGGATAAAGAGCTACGTGGGTTGAAAGGTTTGGAGACGTACAGGTACGTGAAGTAGCATTGAGCGGTGCATTGTTGACTTTCCTGAAAACTAAATATGGTCAATTTATCAGGACAACCTGTCAAGAAGGAGCACGTTGTGGATAAGCTAGTCTCTGTTAACCTTTGGCTGAACTTGTGCCTTTTGTTTGAAGTTGCAGCAGATGAAAACAGGATCATTACATTTAGAGATGTCTTTGTGAATGTTTTCATTGTTTTCATTCAAACATCAAAAAATCCTCTTTAGATTCTTTTATTCTCGAGTGGAGCCGTGTCGTCAACAGAAGGGAGTCAGTTGCGTTTTAAATGTGTTTTCCACTTGTTTGCACTTTTCAGTGTAGCCCAATGCGATGGTAATAATTCAGTGCAATAACCAGGAAGAATATGACCCAGAAGATTTCTATCTTATATATTAACAGAAAGCCCAGAGGAGTGTGTTTGGTCCCTACAAACAATAATAGGCCTCCAGCCTCAATTATTGCTTGTTTTTAAATGTGGCGCTGCGCTATCTATCAACAAGAATGCATTTTAAATGATTATTTTTGCACCTCTGGGTCATTTTAAGCCAAATAACTGCTCACAATTATGTTTTCCTAATTATGATTATTCCATGATTACATTACAGAGCTCCCTTGCCACAGCCAACCCAACACGCTCTCCGGGCTATTGAGGGAGTGAGGTGACAGTGTCACTGAAAGCAATTAAAAAGCCATCAGAGGGAGCTGAAAAGAAAACACTTCCTATGAGATTGCAAAGTTAACCACTGGCCTGAGCCCAACGTGGCCACGGGAGCACCGAGATGTTATTACTCTCGGCAGGCGCTGTGCTGTTGTTCCTCCGTGGCGATGTTGGATACTAAAGTGGGCTCAGTAATGACCACCGCCGGTCCAAAGAACAGCACATCAGGAGCGGGTCGTCTCCAATCAACTTGTCATTGTTCACATGAACTCTCAAAGGCGTCCGGTACATTTTGATTGTATTATTTTTCTCCGGCGTGGCGATAAGCAAGGGGCGGATGCAGAAGGGGACACAAGGTGGGATTGTCCCTTGAAAGATAAAATACAATTACACTGTAAAACATCAAGCATATAAGTCACATGACGCTCCCGTGTATGTTCTCTGTGGTCACGTACAGAACGTCAAATACCCTGACATAGAGTTTTAAAATGGCCGCCACAAACACAAACATTTTTGATCAGTCCAGCGGTAGTCAATGCGACCCCGTGAGCCAGGTCATAACAGGACCAACTACATACACAACGTCCTTGCCAAGAGCTGAGAAGATTAACGCCGTTCATATCTCATGTCTGTTTAATTAATATGACACAACAGCTAGGAGACAGTTAGCCTAGCTTAGCTTTGTGTAAAGACAGAGGGACGCAGACAAGCCTGGCCACCGACCAGCACTTCTGAAGATCACTGATTAACACGTTCTTTTTCAATTTCACTAAAACTCAAGTGTAAAGAGATTGAGTTGTGGTTTAATGTGAGGTTATTTGAGGAAGTGTCTGCTCCAGGATAAGGAAGAGTCAGCCACATCAGCCCATGTAAAACCACAACCTATGGAGAGACCATGCTAACTGTTCCTCCTGTTTTCCGGTCTTAATGCTAAGCTAAGCTACCCGTCTCCTAGTTGTAGCTTTATATTTCGCGTACAGATATGAGACTGGTACGGATCTTCACATCCAACTGTCTGCAAGAAAACAAATGTGCCAAAATGCCAAACCATGTCTTTAATTCTCTATATAATAGAATGTATAATAGAGGTATGTCAGGTTCTGAATATAAATATGTCAGCATCCCACATTGGATTGAATCCGTGTTTTGTTTTGTTCTTGTCTTTTTTTGTGAATATTTGTTCAAGTGTGTTACTTATATGTTGAGCAGAGAATTAAACTAGAACAAATCATGTACAAACAAAAGACAAGAGGACTGAGGGCCAAACACCGCAGTTGATGTGAAAGATAAAATCATAATATCAGGCACCAAGTGGGCAATGAATTATTTAATACACCAGAGTGGGTCCAAACTCTAATTAAACCTAAAACATCATATATACCCTTTTAGCGACATGTATATTAATTAGAGAAGCCCATTAATATTTTAAGGCCACCACTCCCCACAACAAGCCAATCTTGAATCTTGTTTGTGATCCTGTCCTGTGATGTAAGCAATTGCTTTTACGGACACAGGTACAGTACAGCGCATAATATTCAGTATAATCTCCATAAACAGACAGCCCTGCCCTCTGCTTGTGATCCCACCCATTCAAAATGACATGCCCCTGAAAGGATTATTGTGCAAAAGCTCTTAATTTAAATAAATCCCACTTTTCTTCACAGGATGTAGCGCTCAGCTCCGCATATTTCCAGAGCTATCGGGTTTTTTAACGGACTTTCTCCCGAGCTCTGCCGATCCTGCAGCGTGTCGCCTGGGCGGCAAAAAGGTCCTCACGTCTACAGTGTTGGTGTGCATTAGAAGAAGTGTGCATCAGTGTACATAAGTGTTGTTACTGTGCCATCATTAGAAGCCAGCTGGCTACAGTCACTATGACGGGGTTTGGGAGTAAGCTCTGGACCCAGCAGGGCCTGTCACGTAAAGTCCCTGAACATCTGGGTGAAGGGACTAAGGCTCAGATTAAACACACACACACAAGTTGACGGACCTGTTGTCTTCCTTGACTGTGAAAGCTGATTTTTTATTTTTTTAGCTCTTTGGGTAATCAGGTTGGAGCATGGAAACAGGCCCCTGGCAAAAAGGTGTGAGTGACGGCGTCAGCACATGTCTCCTCCTCCAGGAGCAGTAACGTCTCAGGTACTGTAAGTCACCCTGACCCCCCCGGGGGGGACAGGTCCCTTTAGTGAATGATGACAACCCAGGCAACATCATTAGGCAGCTGCTGTGTGGCAGCGGCTCCTCGGCAGAGTGATAAGCAGAAAGACTCCGGTGGGAAATGCTTACGGTGCACTTAAAGGTGACAGAGATAATGCGGGCCGTGCACTTGTTATTCTCTGCAGAGCTGCGCATCATTTGTACGCTTCAGCTATAAATAAAGATTTGTCACAAACCGAGATGTGGAGTCCGGATGAGGCGCTGAGCCGCAGTCGACTTACATTTTAGGATTTCTAATTGACCGTTTACTAAACCTCTCACAGGACCGGTGGCTGTCCAATTATAGCTGAGCAACCGTGAACAGGCCTGACTGGTAGGGGTGGGTGATACCACACATTTAGGTTTAAGGTCAATACTATTTATTGTAAAAAAAAAAAAGACAGCTAATCTACTATATATGGGAGAGAAATATGTCACAGTTTATGATGTGAATGCATTACGAATAAGCTACTTGAATATATTTGAATTACCACTAAAATCGTTTAAAACGCAAGGCAGCTAACGAGGCGAACACGTGTTTTAAAACGACTACAATGCACTGGTCAATGCTACTTTGGTAGCTTTTTATCCTGCATAATAAAATAGAAATTATAATTAAAACTGTGATAAAACATTGTATCCATTTCTGTTATTTTAATATAAATATTCAATTGCGTTCCAGAAACAGGTTGTATGTTTGACTCCCGACGTGCTGTCGTTTATCTTCTTCTCAGCTGACAGATAACATCCCCCTGTGTGCGTTTCTTTGATGATTTTTGATGCAGACGGTGTAACGGCTTTGACGGGCATCTTCGTGCAGCACACAGTCATTTTCACACAACCCCCGAAGAAACATTTTCCAAAATGTCAGGTCCAAACGACGGCAAACACGCACCATCAATCGGCTGACAGGCTGACAAGCGGCTATTAAACCCGGTTTGAACTGTTGGTGTGAAGCCACATGCACCAAAAATAGCCTGACGGGAAATTATCTCTGTGTCGATGCTGATGGTGGAAACGCACACGAAAGAGAAGTTTTAGCGACATCTCAAAAGGGCACATTTGTAGACATTGTTTGTGTAATTAGGCGTTGAGGTATTTGTGGCGGCAAACAGATGGACTTTGGCAGCTGCGGCCATCTATCAACCGTATTGCAAAAAACCATTGCTTTTCTAACAGGCGAACAAGTGTGGGTTGGTTTCTATGGTGAGGAGAGCTCATCAGCCATTGTTGAGTGACACAAACGGAGCTCAGAAATAGCCCTGAAATACGGGCTAAAACGCATTAACTGCAATAACCATCAATCTCTTCTACCATGACCCCGCGCGGCCCCGATGCCATTAAACACCTCCCGTGAGTCACGATCACTAGCTCGCCTTAATATGCCATTTCAACACGAGAGACGTCAGAGTGTAATTGCCCTCGTCTAGTGCGCAAGATTGTTGGTTCTCCAGAAGAAAAAGAGACAGGAGGCCTCCTTCATTTGCCGCGAGATGAGGCTCGTTCTCAGAATATACGGCGAGGTAATTGAGCGATGAATTACTTTTTGCATCAGCACCACTCGCTGACACCGATTCTGATGTAGCCTAGTAATATATTATCTCCCCCCTTTGCGGTAATTCATCCCCAAAATGACAGCCAATGGAAAATGAACATCCCCCTCCTTTATCAGACCAGAAAAACAACCCTATCAAATTTCCCAGAAGCAACGTATTCGTTCTCTCAAACTGTGTGAGGGTCAGTTCTTCAGAAAGTACGGCGTGACATTGTGCTTTTTCCCATTACGTAAAGTCACGTCTCCGAGTTTTGACTTGTAAGCGCCGCCGTTCCCTAAAGAGAAGAAATAAATGAGTTTCACATCACGCAACGCAATCAGTCGCAGTTAAACCTAGATCTCCCAAAATTTGATTACATCTGCTATAATTGAGTTGGCACCTCTACCTTGAATTATATCGTCGAGAGATTTAAAAAAAAAAAAACACATTCATATGTGCGATAATTGGAGATAGATGGAGAAATGGATGTCTAAATGGAGAACAGACAGGAGGAGATACGTCAAGATGGACAAAAGATGCGAGTCAACAAGAAGAAAAAGAGGACAATCTTTATTTCAATCTTTCAAACCTGTAATAAAGTGTGACAATCTCAATTCAAACCCGAAGGAGGAAGTTTGGCAGAGAATATAGGCAACTACAAGGACCGGAAGGCAAGGCGAGGGCATGGTTTCCTTTAGTGCAGATTCACAGTAATGATACAGATGACCTCTGTATATTAAAAACAGCAGGTGTGCTTAGGTTGAGCAGCCTAAAATCGATCACGTTACAAGATTTACTGAGCTGCAAAAGCACGACGAAATGAAGAATAACGAATCTTATCATATCACTATTACACTTTCTAAGACTGTGGGGGAGGATCACCTTTACACAATAATAACAAACTGCTCAAAACATTCATTACTATTTCAAAGTATCCTCTGAATTCAAAGTCCACCGAGTAGATTAGCAGTTAGTTCAGTTGTCACGACGTGAGACGCGATCGAGTCAAAGCAGGACTGAGATTTCTTCCCAAGGTCAGGGATGAACTGAACGCTCATTCATCACCATGTGGTGAAGTTCCCTCGAGAGAAAGCCTGTTACAGAAGCTGTCATTGCTCATTCCAAACTTTTAATTACTCGCCAGCTCTGTACGTTAAATATTATGCAGGAATGCTTCGGATGAATATTGTTAGAAGCGAATAATAATAATCCAGTGCACCACTCTAAAAAGGAATAGTTTGCCATTTAAGGAAGTATGCTTGCTAGCTTTGTCGCCGGGACTTGGAGAGGATTGCATGGTAAGCATGAAACTAGGGTCAGCTGCCGATTAGCATAGCTTAGCATGAAGACTGGATGCGAGGGGAAATGGCTAGCCTGGCTCTGTCAAAGGCGGGAAAAAAACTGCATACCAGCCCCTCTAAAGCGCTCTAATGAACAAGGTTACATCTTGTTTGTTTAATCCATACAAGAATGAGTAAAAAAACAACACGTTGTGGTTTTAATGGGGGTTTTGGGTGCAGGGACTTCCTGGAGTCTTCACCGTGAGGTTTCCAGGAAACCAGAGAAGACTTCCTGGAAGTTACTTCAGCTTGTGTACAGATAAAACAAGAGAGATTTTAGAGCTTTAGAAGTGCTGGCAGGTGGTTGTTACTATCAGAACCAGGCTGGCGGTTTCCATTCTTTGTGCTAAGCTAAGCTAACAAGCTGCTGGCACTGGCTTCATATTTTCCCTTCAGACATCAGGAACAACTTTCTTATGCAACGCTTGGCAAGAAAGTGAATAAGCGCATTTCCTAGATTCTCAAAGTTTTGAGTTTCCAACATGATTTATACTTTTATCTACCATTCTGGTTGTTTAACACAATTTTGTCACATAATTCATTATTTGTTTGTTTGTTCCCACTGGTGACACGGCTGAATTGGAGAAAAAGAAATGTGTGATTTCATCTCCATGCACCAATTAGCACGAAACATACGACAGCTGTGGAAAAATGTGCTTTTGTTTCCATGGAAATGTCACTGTATATTACAGGTTCTCTTTGTCTTTTCCTTCTTTAGTCACAAACGTGTAACAAAGATAATGAAACCGGTGCTTTAACTCGCTGCCAGAAAGGCCCCAAATCCAACCAGGAGCACTCCACCGAGCATCTCTCATAACAAGTGTATTGCACTGGGAGGAGCAGATCTTAGGAACACTGGTTTATTATATGTAACAGACTGGCCACTTAAACCCAAGAGGAAGCCACAACCCATACCAGATTTCAGCTATTGCAAACAGGAACGCAATGGCATTGAGAAAACTAACAATAGTGAGTTATGGCAGAAAAAGAAGGGGTGAAACTAAGTAGCAGGAAGACGGGCTTTATATTTTGTGCGCTCAGTGTATCGGGATTTAAACTTTAACCTGCCTACTGAACTCAATATGGCAACGAGTGATGAAGACAGATTGAAATATGGGAAGAGACGGAGCCAGTCGATCTGAAGAATATGACTTGTTAAAGCTGCAGGGACTACTGATGCGTGTTATGGATGTCTGCTATACAGGTACAACCCATCTATATGAAGAATTTTGAGCAGGTTGGCCATGTTGGAAAACAAAAAAGTGGATTTGCCACATCCCAGAATCAGACACTGTATACCAAATACCATTCCAGCTTTTTTTCATTAACTCATAAATGGACACTAACAGGTGGCTGGCTTGGGAAATAAGTAAGAAATGCGCGACTGTCTCGGCACTTTGCACCCCTAGAACAAGAAGAAGAAGAAGAAGAAATATTTTCAGGCAATAACATACAATAGATAAAGCACGATTGATTTATGGCAGATTTACCTTCTTGGGCACTTTGCTTTCTACAGACGCCAATTAAGCTTTAACTTTGGGTTGGGGGTAGAGGTGCAAAATGTCTGTGTATTCATGTCAGTTTGAAGGCAGGTTTCTACTCTTCTAAGATATAATAAACTGGAAACAAAAAGAAAAACATTGATTGGGATATGACAAAAATAAAAAAGATACAACGGGAGCATTTTAGTAGTTACAAAACAAGGAGAGAAAGCGTCACACAAACCACTGGTTGGTCGAATCTTAATAAATAAGAGGTTTGTTTGGTTCACAGCCACGCCTCTATCGCTGGAGCATTACGTGTTTACACACCGTCACCAAAAGGCTGTTAGCTTGAAACAAGATTCGATGGCTTCGCTGAGCGGCCGACCTTTAACACAGAACTCAAAGATGGGAGAGCGGTCTGTGCTAGAGGGGCTTTGAGGGGGAGTGATATGAAAGACAAAGAAGCAGAATAGTAACACATTGATAAGTCTTTGAGTTTCATGTCACCGCATTTGACTAGGCCCATCATCCTCTATCCGGCGGGAGCACCTGCGTTAATCGGTTTTCTTCTCTTCGGGATCCTTCTCTCCGGCGGCGTCGGTGTCGTCCTCCTCCTCTTCCTCTTCCTCCTCCACTTCCTCTTCCTCCTCCTCGTTCTCGCCCTCTTCGGGGCCCTCCAGCTCAGTGCCGCGCTGCCTCTCCTCCTCCTCCTCCTCGTCTTCCTCCTCGTCGGTCAGGCCCTCCCTCTTGAGCGCGTCCAAGTCCTCCGAACCGTCGTCCGACTCAGCTGTGCAGATGCCGTAGCACATCAGGCTAATTACGCCCAGCGGGAGGCCGAAAAGGAAGCAGCCCAGCAGCGGAGAGCTGCGAAACACCGACTGACGTGGGAGAGGAGACGACGAGAGAAAGTGTGAGGGGAGGACATGGAGACAAAAGAAAAGAGGTGTGAATTGATTGTACACGTACAAGTAAAAAGCCTTTCCATCTACAAACAATACCATCACTCAGACTCTCTTCCTCGTTGTTGTCTCATTCAAGTCTGGATCACAAACCGGGCAAAGCGCGTCACATCAGGGTGCTAATTAGTTTGGGATCATTTGCTAAATTGCTTGGTGGTAATCAAGTGAATGAGGAGTGATAAGGGGCCGGAAGGCAGATCGTGGATTTCCATGTGAAGAGTTGCACTTACAACCAAACCCAACACTGATGTCACAGTGTGACAACAAAACAAACCCCCATCCCAACCCCTCGAATAGAAATCGGCTAACATGGAAACCAGCTGCCATGTGTGGTCTGCTGTGTGCAACGCTCGATGGGTACTTGAAACGGCAAAAAGGACGACTGTACCAGTGTCGAGAAAGCTGGAACCATCAAAGTTCAACAGGGGCCCCAAGCTCGCTTTTTTTTGCCCCCGGGCCCCCAAATAGGTTAATCCGGCCCCGACCTTAATTCTTAACTTCACACATTAAACCATAAACATTTTTATCAGTTTCTTTAATTCTCTCAATGCTTCCCCAATATGTCACAGCCCAGCTGTGGAGAGGGCGTCCGTCTGTGTAGTAGAAGTGTTGCATCTCTCTCAGCAGCCAGTGTTTACTACAGTAAACTGCCATTACAGCGGCTATTAGGGAGAGCCCATTCAAAATCCTATTTAGAGATCCAGGAATATTGGTGTGAAGAATTGCCGACATGCTTTTATGTTTTCAGCGGTACTGCATTTTTATTCATTCATGTATTCATTCATTAGCATTACACCATTAAACTGCGTGTGCGTGTGTGTGTTTAGAAGGCAGGTCACAAATCATTTGCAGAAACCCGGGCAGGATTTAATATTTTAGTATTAATTACATTTCTGTCATGTACTTTCAGGATGTCTGCGTCATGTTATACTGTTTGTGTTTCTGTCTCGTAATGCGCTGTCTTGTTTGCTTTGGTTTTGTTTTACACTGATGACCATATCGCAGAGTTTTACCCTTTTATCTGCAACACTTTGGGTTTCTTGTACTTCCACATTGTGCAGATTGAACCGATATAAATAAATAAATCTCAAACATGAAACACGGGGAAAAGGTCCACCTTTATAAACACAGGACTGACAATATTTTCTGTCTTCCTCGCCTATAATAGGCTCACCTCCCATGACCACACACACACACACACACACACACACACACACACACACACACACACACACACACACACACACACACACACACACACACACACACACACACACACACACACACACACACACACACACACACACACACACACACACACACACACACACACACACACACACACACACACACACACACACACACCCCCGCATCCTGGAATGTATTTTTGTGAGTGAATTACAGCTACATTTTGTTGCAATGCTTCGGGAAGAGAAACTATTCATTTAATTTACTACCTGTAGATTCTAGAGTAATTATAACTCGGTGACAGTCTGCACACTTTGGTGTATGGAATTGTCCGGGCATGAATCCCTAAAGATCAGTAAAAAGAACAGTAACTGCTCATTCACATCCGTGCCCTGAACCTGCACATAACAATTTAACATTTTTTTGTGACACGTACCACTCCACTCCTGCAAAGCACCGTCCCTGCGGCAACAACGCTGCCCGGGTCACTGAAGGACAACCTCTTCTTTAAATGATCCCAGTGACAAATGAGTCATTTGGCCTGAATATAGCGGGCTACAGCAGAGACAATGTACCTGGGAGGGAGTATTCGGTCACAACTTCTGTCAGCCGCTGAGCTGGGAAGGAGAGAAACATTCATGCGCCCTCCAGCCATTGCCACAGGAAGAGGGACGGTAATTGCCGGTGCTGTGTGACGCTCGATGAGGTGGAGATGGGTATGCTATGCTAACACAGCAGGCTGTGAGTCATTGGGCCCAATGTGGCTGCTCCCTCATTCTCCTGTCAGCCGTGCATTTAGATTTCGGCTCTCCGGGGGCGAGGTGATGGCTGCTGCCTGTCCGCTCTGTATCATATCGTGTCACTGTAAGCAGGACGGTTCATGGGGATGCATGCAGCTCGCCAAATTCAGGGAAGCGAGGAGAGAATAGCTTTCCTCTTACAGGTGTGAGACAAGCCTTTCACATGTGGATTCTTACTTTTGTGCAGAGAAACAATTACAATCCTTCACTTTTTGCTCTTCCTTTTCAGCACAAAGAAAGATTTTTGTATTATTAACCTTTTCAACCAGGTTTTATTCTTCCTCTGGTTTGTCAAACCGGAGCTAGACAGCGTAAATGTTGAAAACCTTCAATAAAAACAGGTTTACAAGCCTTTCTTTGTACGTCGAGGTTAGCTTCCAGAAGTCACTATACCTTCCATTTTCACATTTTCCTGATCAAATCTATAATTTCCCCTTTAAGGACAGTGTTAAGGGCAGTGTCGAGCTTTACCCGTGTTACAGTACAACTGGAGAATTACTGCACAGCTGTATTTACATTCCTAGCACACCCGTGGTACAATAAACACCAGCTCCCCCTGAAAGAACCAACTACTTCAGGTCAGGACGCCGAACTTGCTTCTCCTCCCACTTTCACTCGGTCTGCTCTCGCATCACTCCACCGCCTGCTGCTCTCTCCCCATACTGTGTTTACTGCCTGCATTGCACATTCTCAGTCGTACTCCGCGTCTTGTTTCTCTGAATGTTGTTTTTCCTCCCACAGGGAGAGAGCAGGGCACTCGGGCATTTGTTTTACAGTGTTGCTGAACTTGCCGCATATGCAGATACAGTACTTGCTATGGATTGGAGAACACAGTGAAGGTGAGGCGCGGCGTGAAGCATATCAACGAGCACGAGGGGTTCAGCAGTATCATAATAAAGAACGAGGTGGGAAGAGGTATACAAGAAGGGTAATAATAGTAGCCTGAAACTTATACAAAATGGACCCGAAAGTTGGACTAATCCACATTTCTATATGGACACTGGACAAAGGATTATGGGTCATCATCCACACAAACCCACGGAGAATAATCACCCGAGACTGCTGTTTCTCTGAGGTGTACGGAGCGTTTAAGAGTCTTTCAGGTCATTGTTTTGGTCAATTTTACTGCTTCGGTTCACCATCACCTCTCTATCACATCAGACACACAACTCCATATCTTTGCCGATGTTGCGATGTGTCTGCTGGTTGTGTAAATAAGAAACTGTTTGCTCATTTTTATTACTATTATTACTGTATTTTACAGTTTGTTGTGCTGCTCCCAAGTGGACATACATATCTTTTAATGGAGGTTTAACTAAAGCTACAGTACCATACTTCAGACATGTCTGGGCTTTCCGAGCAACGGAATTTTGGTGAAGTACATAATTGTTTGGGGCATTTTTTGAGTGAAAGTCATGATGGTGATATCCTGCAAAGTAACATGTATTTAACTATTTTTGCAATTTCTTCATTGCTGAATGGTTTGAACATTTTAAACTTCAATAACGTGCTTGAGAAATCTTCTCCGACCGTCTACATGCAGCAGCCTAGAACCAACTCTCACCCACTTACCATGATGGTGGATCTGGCATCAAAGGCCACGCGTTTGATCCTCTGAATGAAGCCATCACCTCCGTGCGCCTGCGGGGAGACAGATCATTTGATAGAGACAGATGAGCGACTGTGTCTCGTCGACACCAAAACTTTCTCAAAGTACGCACACAGAATTATCTACATCTCAGGCATCCTCACATGGTCGGTGCATCCCAGACATTTAAACGTCTGTTTAATTAAACGCTTCCTTGCACAAAATCAGCAGCTGTGCCCGACTCTAGTTTGTTCTCTGTCCGGCCGTTCTACTCCGTCTGAGCTCATTTGTTAGCGACAGCACCTGGTCAGCCAATGGGCGATCTGTCTCAATGCTAATTCATCAGGATGGCCAATTGGTGATTGTTGTGGAAGCACAGACGTATGCCGATGCCGTGTGAGGTCCGTACTTTAGTTTTAACATTATGTGTATTTTTTGACAGCATGTTGTTGGGGTTGTTCTTTCTTAAATGCAAACGATAGAGGGCTGAGACAGTGAAGCCAGCCTATGTACCACAAGAGCAGTGAGTGGGGAGATACTTAAAACATTTTTTTTTTTTTAGCAATTTCCTTAAAAACCTGCTCGAGAGATGCCTGCCAGCTCCGTCCTCCTCTGGTTCAGGCGTCGTGCGAGGCTCAACACGCCGTCTGTGAACCTTAATGTTCATGCTTCTCATGGAGAACACTCACACATTTCAGAATTTTGGTCCCTTTTTGCGCCATCTTCATTATCCTAAATTTAGTTCAAAGCATCTCACACACATTTTTCTGTGTATTTTCTACATGAAGCATAAACCAGCCTCATGGCGGACATTACTAGCATGAAGTGAAGATGTTGAAACTGTCCAAGCTTGGGCTGCAACCGGGTTTGATTTTGGTGGTTTGTTCTGCCAAGAACGAAAAAAAAAAATAAATAAATAGCTCAGACCTCTCGGAAAATAAAGGACAGGACCTCTGGCTGTTTGGCTTATGGTTTCATACATCTGGTGACTTACAGTGCAGCACAGAGGAAAGCGATGACGTTTCTTTTCCAGATTAGTGTGCACACCACAATACAGAATCCTGTTGTAATCTCCGTGTTTGACTGAGGAAAGAATTATTGTAGATAATCCATTCAGGGAGGAGAGCAATATGAAATCTAAACATGCAAAAGGAGATTGCAAAAATACCTCATCTGCTGAAGCTATTTTCCTGGGGAGGACTTAAAATGCGAGGCAACGTGGTTGATTAATGAGGACTACTGGTGTGATTACAACGGTACAACACCAGGGGAAGGGACACACCGAGCTGAATGCATGAAAAGAAAAGAAGAGAGAGGAGGAGGAGGAGAGTTGGACCTGTGCAGAACCGTTCAAAACGCCGTTGATGAACTGGACCAGCTGCTCCATGGTCTCAGTCGGCTCACTGGGCAGGAAGTACTGCTCGTTGGATGTGTTGAGGATGATAACGGAGGGCACCGTCACCTCACTGAGAGAAACAGGAAAACACAGCTTTTAATCTCCTTAACCCCGGCACCTTGGACTGCCATTACCAGGGTGCATCATTAGACGGGAACACGTTGCGCTTTCTTTAAAAACAAACTGTAACACGGAGAACACAACAGCGAGATAAACAAACCCGTTGTACTTAGAGCAATGGAACTTTCCCCATGGCAATCATTTTTTAAGGATTTCCTTCTCGTCTTTTACTCAGAGGAAAAAGCCGATGCAGCCCGGCTCATTTCAGAGTGCCATTTCTTCTATCGTTTATGCATACAGTGTGCAACTCTGGGGCTTTATGGGTCTGTGCCGGTCACAGTTAAAGAGACCTTCACAAATTACAGCTGACAAGTGAATCGCAGGGAGGCCAGAGGAGAGCAACTCTGCATCCACTGCCGAGACACGCACACAAAAAGTATCCAAAGAAGCCTCATTTCACAGAGAAAGAAACGCAGCGCGCTCTCCGGCCCGCGTGCTTCGACAAACCAGCGGAGGAATTACAAAACTGCGTGAGATAACGAACAAGGTCATACAAACAGGCCATCCCTCTTTCACATGTCTTGCACAACGCCGAGCCCTGGCTTAGCTAAGGTACCCTGGTGCTTAGAGACACACACACACACACACACACACGAACAGTCCATCACAGCTCTGCCGCCTCACATCCTGCAGTGTTTCTCAACCCGGCAACAAATTGCACACACACATATCCATCACTGTCCCAATCCACCACCCAGCCGAGATCAGGAGGGCAAACACACACACGGCCGTGCACTCGAGTCATCAACGCCTCACTACTCTGTCCAGCTGAGATCTGCAATCACATGAGTGCACACACGCACACAGACACACACTATGAGTGTGTAGTCCATCCAACAACCAGCCTACTCCGACAGATGGCACCCATTTAAAATAAATATGGATTAGCCTATTCACCTCTGTGAGTGGAGACTACTGGGGGTTTGCCGCCCATAATGAAGGGTCACACTGTACTCTATAGAATTAGAGCTGGCACAAAACACACATTTAAGACATTTCCCCTTCCGCTGCCAAAAACGGCTGCCATACTGTATAATTAGGGCTAATTATTCGTGATTACAGAGGAAGTTCATCCAGGTCCGTCTGGATTCTTAAAAAGGGACAATCCGACATTTTAGGAAATACAATTACTTCTTGAATACCGTTCGATGAGAAAAATGTACCCCACCACAGTCATACATGTGCTTCAAGTGTATCTGAAGTTTTCTGCTGAGTGCAATGACGACTCCCGAGGTGTCTTACGACAACAGTTCATTGGTTATGAAAGGGGCGGGGCTCACATGTAGGGGCGGGGCTAGGAATCTATATTAGCATGTAAATGTCCTCTGGCCTGGAGGCCAGATTTGACAACAACAACTTCATGTTTTCACCTCCACACTAATGCATGAAACGCACACGTTTGACAGCTTTTGATCGCAACGCTCTTTAGATTGGATGCACCTTGAATTTGTGGTTTCAGGGGAAGTTAAATTGGGGAGCAATGTTCAGGAGGACACACCGTGTTACACTGCTGTAAGCTAACTGTGTGGCTTTAGCTCCATTTGTGTGGGACCGATCTTCTTATCCAACTTTGCAAAAAACTAATGTTGGAACTAGTCTTTAAAAGGAATAAATAAATAAGTAAAAGGAGAAAACTGGATTTTAAAAACACCATTTGCATGTCTGTTTTTTTACTCACTAAGTGGGACTCATTATCAGCAGTTCATTAATTTCTCTTCTGCAAGTTCTCTTTTCACTTTCTGTGACCAAATGCATTTCTTGGGTTTTAATTATAGCAAGAGGACGGTGATAATGATTAACAGAGTGTCTAGGAAACACGCACGGGGACATACAAACTAGATGACAAACAATCTACCCCTTAAAAAGAAAAAGTTACATTTCCAGGCTACAATTATTCCACACAAGCATTCTTTAGTAAACAAATCTAATGGCTGGTTTGTGTGGTAACAATCTTCCGAATCATTCACCTTCTATGATTACAAATCTTCCCTTCACACAGACTCTCCAGTCACCTCACAACTCTTACGTTTTACACAGCCCACCATGCATTCCATATAAGGGGTGAGTGATAATCCCACGTTTAAACAGAAGAGACATCCTCGGGTTTAGAGTGGTGCTCGTGTGTGTGTGTGAGTTTGGTGGATGCAGGGGAAGCCTTACGCCAGACAGACCGCTGCCAGAACACAGTAATCGCTGTGATGACAGAAAGAGGGATAAAAAGCCATCAGATTTATTTCCATGGGTTTCCTAGGGGAGAGAATTAGTGGACAGTGACAGGCCAGGATTTCATTCCTCAAAGGAGGGCAATTAATCCCGCGCTGTGGCAGCCAAATTCAGTCCGGCAAATACATATTGTATCTACACATAAAATTAGGAGGGCTAATCACCGCTTTCATCCTTAAATATAAACACTGCCTGTCTAATTTTAGCCGTGCACCGGGAGTCTGCCGTTTGAACGCCGTCACATGTTCCAATCCGACTTCTACTGTACTCACTGACGCACTCTTAATTACGCAAGACTTAGGAGACCATGTCTGCTGTAATCTCCCTCACACAAACAATAATGTGCTCAAATTAAAACAACATCCCGCAGCGGTCTCTTACGCTCAGAGATTCTCACACAAAACACGCACAACATTATACAAAGACAGACGTAATTAGACACTGTACGTTGTTAAGATATAAAAAAAAACAGACGCGCCAACCGCTACAGCCCTGCTGGCCTGTAACACTATAGCGCAGCTCTGTCTAATTAAAAGTGTGTGGGATGTCAAGTTGCGGGGCCTCTCCGAGCCCGACGCACTAACATTCGGCCTCGGCGCGGAGCTCCTGCAGCAGGGCTCGCTGTATCATTAGCGCTGCTCTTTGACACGCTATTAAAAACACATGACCATTACAGACCTAATCCAGGCATAGCCTTATCCGTACATTCCCACACTGTCCCCGCCCCTTGTGCAAGCAGATTTGCAGGGGTCTTTGTGTGCTTTTTCGATCGCATGTGTGCTTAATAGTGTGGGAGGGGGAGGGTTACAATTACAATAGAACAGGCGCACAAGATATGACCGTCTGTGTAATTGAATTCTCCACAAGAGCGTCTTTAATGGCAGAGGCTGACAATTACATGTCAGTCCAGACCTGGATAAGTAGCTGACAGAAGGTAATTATGATGGGGGAGAAGAGAGGAGGACATGACAAGAGAAGAGAGGAGATTTGAGGCACTCACCCCATAATGAGGCTGTTAATGTAGTCGTTCCCATCCATGTGTCCAAACTGGAAGTCTCTGGAGAGGCAAGACAAATCAGTGTCATAACGTGCATCAAGAAGAACATACAAAAGCAAAACAAGCACTTTCCCTCCCGTCTCAGTGGACTGCGCGAAACTGGGACACCAACTTTCCCGCACAATTATGAGAACACGTTGAATGGAATTGTACGCTCTGTTATGGAAAAGTGGTATTTTTGTCACTGCAGGAAAAATAAAAATTCCCCAAAGCTCCGTCCTGCATGTCTCCCGTTTCTCCACCACAGAAAAAGACTCAGGTGATTTATCTAAACGATAAGGCAGGAGAAGGAATTCAATTTGTATCTCATTGTGCTGCACTATGTCTGAGCAGAGTGTATTGTGGGTAGAATTGTGTGTGTGTGGGGGGGGGGGGGGGGGGGGCGAGAGAGCCAGTGACTTCCACTGAATGATTACGGGGGCCTCTACATATATATTATATTCATTCCGAGTCAAAGCTACATCCTGCGCGGTTGTCCCCTGGGTGCCACACAATACTGCTCCTGCTTATATCAATGACACGATTATGAAGAGACTGAACTACATGATAAATCCTGTGGATGCAATATAAAAAAATCAGTCTGCGTTAGTGACAATAACGCTGACAATACTGGGACAAACTGGGAATAAAGCTCGTCAAAAAGTCAGTTTGTAACTTTCGCTCTGAAGGCTGCAGCAGGGAGTTTGGGATCAGACTTCACTGGAAAAAGCATCTACATGTGCAAGACTTTTTGCTTTGTTATTAATTCTTTGTCTATAATTTAAACATTTACAAATCTGTTTCCCCATGTATGTCCATCTTCCCACTCCCACTGACACATCTTGGCCAGACTGCTGAGCAGACCGGCCCAGAGGGGTGAGTAAACTAACTGAGAAACTTGCATGCGTTGGAGGAGGCGTGGAGAAAGAATGCACAACAGCTACTTTCTCGGAAACACTTTCAGATTTGTACACAAGAGAATTTTTAGCTGTTTACTTTAAATGTTCCCTCTGGAATCGTTCAAGTGTCTGCTTTTCATTTGACGTGAGAAATTGTAACAAATGAAGGCGATATTTATTGGCGTTATCTGCCACGTCATGTGGTTCTCATGGGGAGAAGAGTGTTTGCTGAAGCCAGACTCCCACTGAATTAATACACCAGGGAAAGAGTGTGTGTGTGTGTGTGTGTGTGTGTGTGTGTGTGTGTGTGTGTGTGTGTGTGTGTGTGCGTGTGTGCGGTGTTAAAGCCATCGCCAAATTACAGAAGGTGGTTCATAACACGGAAAATCATGTCACCCGTATCACCAGGAGGCTTTGGGCTCCCGCAGATAGATTTCAAATGTCTTTGTGGACAGGAATTAATTACTGAACAACCAATGATCATAACAAGGAGCATGTTGTTGGAAATATATGAAATACTATGCAAAGAAAAATCCACCACATATGCATTCTAGACACTGGGGACATTTAGATCGTCCGTAAGCTTTATTTCTTGTTTAACGAGATTGCATTACTGTGTGTCTCTTGTAAAAGATGTTCCTATACTCGTCTTAATTTATTTATTTTGGCCACTTGGTGCAGCACAGCAAGCTGTGATTGCAACATCAACCTCGTGTAGTTTGGCTCCGTTTTTGGCTCTTTAGCTGCTCAATCCTCCACTACAGGATGTTCAGCTAGTTCACCAGCTAACTAGCGTACAGTGGCTTTATGGGAGCTTTTCTGCTGAAAACAGCTGCTTGCTGCGTCTGGAAGCAGCAGGTGGTGGGAGTGTGCACAAAACATTAAAATTGCAGACCACAAAACAACAATTGCAATATTGCATATTGTCTGTTGGTGGAGAGAGAGGGATCCTTCCTCAACCCTTCTTCCATTTATTCCACTAAAAAGGTCTTTTTTGAGGGGGGAGTTTAATTTTGGTTAATGCAGCTTTAAGATGTCCTGAAAAGTTAAGTATGTTGCTCAACATCTAATTGGCTCTAAGCAGGGCAACGCCTGTGAAACCTAAAGAGTCCAGGTCCATTTATGGGAAGAAAGTCAAAGGTTTCAGTTTGTGAACAGGGCTTCTTGTCTGGTCTTGTTGCACCAACCGTCTGTGCAGCAACCGGCACATAAAAGCCAAGATAATAATAATGACAGGTGTAGAATTTCAACCCAACACACACGCACACTAACTGACGAAATCAGACTCCCACACAGACTAGTTCCCTCTCGGATGTGCATTCACTGTTCTGTCAAAACGCTACAGATGGCGGGTGAGCTGAGCACCACGACATCTACTACTGCATCAAATGTCGTCAGCTCCTCCATCAGTCACCTCTGATCTGCTGACTATGCGCTGCCGCCGCCCACCACCGGGGGCATCACTCGAGCTCCTGGCTTGTAACTACAAGTACCGTTTATATGTCAGAACACTGCAGGAGGCTCTGATCTCAGCGGGGTTTCTCAAACGCACATCTTAAAAAAAAGAAAAAGAAAAAGTCAGCACAGTGGAGCGTGGCGGATAGTAGTCCACTTGATGATAGGGATCTGTGTAATTCAATCAGTCCTAATGGGAATGCCTGGAGAGGGAAAACACTTTGATCACGACGGTTTGAGATGCACCTCTTCAATCAAAAGCAGAGATCTGTCTGATGAAGCAACGTGGTCAATGATGGGGCGCAGTGAGGAACTTAAGCACAACATAATGATGAAAATGTGATTTTTTTCTTTTTCTTTAATCCTTTTGAGGAAATCCTGTCGCCTGGCGCTCTGCTGGGAGTGATCAGAGATAAGGGTCAGCTACAGAACAGCAACATTAGAGGCGATTTGAATTGGAGCCACTTCAGTTGAGCGCGTGTGCTTTAACCTGGGTCCTTCAGCTGAAGGGTGACCTACCGACTGCACTCACTGAAGCATGCACACATGCAGCTGCTGTTACAGGAGCCCGATGATGAACCTCAGAGTGTCCGTGTTCTTGCACCGTCTTACTTTCCGACCCTTACAGTCCGCCAACAGCGAAAACGCGCTTGTGAAATTATACATTTGAGGTGCATTTCCTCTTTGTATTGGATGCCTCGTTTAATTAGTTCCCCTCCAGGAGGAGAACAGGTCGAACGAGGCGCCACGCAACACAAAGATCCCATCTCACAAGAGAAAACAGAAAGATTCTGCATTTATACCAACCGAGCTGAGTTTCTGACTGACAGCTGAGTAGAACACCTATATTTGGAAGCTGACATTTTGCATAATTACCTTTCTACTGAACCTCAATGAAAACATGCGTGCCCCCGACAAAAGGCATGAGCTTGCTTGTGAATAGACAGGCAGCGCTCCCCAGCGAGTGTGCCATCCTCGAATAAATGTATAAATTGGATATTCATCTTTGACCTCACCGCGCATTCGTGCCTTACCTGTTAAAATGTTCTCTGTATTCCTTCGCCACCCTCTGAATCAAGGTCTTTAATCTAAAAGCAAATGAGAAGAGAGTGAAACACCACACGAGTCGAAGTCTAACCTTCTTTTTCTTCTTTTTCAGAGCAATGCCTGTAATTTGTGGAGCGATCCAAACACTAACAGCAAGCCTTATCTTTATTTGAAAGCCGTGCACTTGAACACAACCACGGTGGAATCCGTGGGACTGTGTGGGAGTGATTTATACAGAGCCATGCTTTTTAATTTCAGAGTTCTTTGTACCTGCCACTCTCCTCTGTGGGGTCCTTCTCATCGATGACTGCAATCGCTACCAATTTGCCTGAGGTGGCAGACAGGGATTACAAATCACAATCACACACACACACAAAAAAAAGAGAGGGTGAGAAGACAATGGCAGGCAGATAAGAGGCGGTGGAGGAGACAAATCACCTCTCAGCCGCGGAAAAGAAAGAGAGAGAGGCACCGAGAGCGCTTTATTCATTCATCACTCAAACATTAAGCCAGCTTAGGCTTCCTACTTGGTTGAACAGGAAACAAGTGGTCACTTTTCTGGTAAACGAGATATTTCGGTGCCATTCAAAACTCAAACCCACGACAAATAGGTCTACTTGGAAAAATACATTTTTGTTACACAACTCAAAGGGTCTGTCATTCAGAGGTGTCTTAGTTTGAGGCCTTGTTGCTTGGATGAGAGTACCAGCCTGCCCCCTGGTGGTCACTGGCGGTGCGTTTTGTGTCAAGGTTTCGTGTGAAGGCAGTGGACAGTCATGAAAATGAATATTTCACATGCAGAGAGTGTGGAAATGGAAGTTAAGCTACAGAAACTATTTTTGTGTTAAAGGGCCAGTCCTACTGTATATGAGAATATTTGCACTCCGTCCATGTGCACTATTAATCTCCAACATACTTATGCTTTATAGATCAGGGAAGGCTGCTTAAGTTTTAATCGTTTTGTCCGTCTGCTCTCTGTTGTATTAAAAAAAGCACAACATGGAGGTTAGAGCTCAAAGAAATATTCTGTCTTTAAAATCAATGAATAATCTCAATAATGATCTAAATAATCCCTTCTAACCTTTCTTTGTGGTAATAATGTAGTTCAAATGCTGATAAACATTAATAAATACTCATAGGTTGTCACATGAGACGTCTATGAGGAAACCTTTTCATTAAGTTAATAATAAAAGGGTCACAGGCTTAAGTTTCTAATTGTTCTGGTAAAAGCTTAATAGAAAGCGCTATCAGCACTCACAAACTTCACTGTGGAGTGATGTAATCGAATTTCCAAGATTTCCCATCCGTCAAGTTGCACGCATCATATTTCTTCAAATGTGTTGAAGCCTATTTATAGACTGGACTACATCCTCTAACCAGCGGACTTTGTTGAATGGACTATTTGTGAGTCTAAAGACATGCAGAAAGTTTCATGTTCATGTGCAAAATCTTGAGAAAATTCACACCAAAAGCTGCAGTTTTCATTAGTTGTTGGTGCGATTGTGACATTATTTCACGGTGCAATTGCACAGCAGTGAAAGTTTGCCGTGTGGTCTCTTTTTTAAAAGGGGTTGTTTGCATTGAGCTCATCAGACAGACGATCCTCTCTGCCTCTGAGCACCGGTCCCTGTGAACCCATCAAATAGATTTTCTTTTCAATACGTAATTTATCCTCGCCTCTGCCTGTCCCTTAAGTTTCGCCCCGTAAATAGAACTAAATTACAGCTCGAGACTATTCATTGATTTTGGTCACACTGGTATTTAAACATAGACACATAGGCTTGCGTGGGATGAGGCTTTTAGAGCGTTGAAATGTCGCCCCACCACCACACAATGAGCCCGAGGGCATGAAACTCGACACTTGATTGAAAAGCCTTTAGAGACGAAGCTGGAAAATTCTATACCGTTTACACAAATATACTTCGATCTAAACTATTTATGTTTGTTGTTTGAAGCTGCAGACTGTGCCGTCTTAAATCAGTCACTTAGGGTTCATCCAGCTACGGTGCTTTAGAGACTTTTTTTTGTGTTCAGAACTAAAAACTACAAATTTGGTATAAATGGGTTAAGAAGGTGCAATGTGTGAGATCTGGCCACATGCTCCCAACAAATAAGAGGCATCTTTTCACCTCTATTACTGGGTCCAGCCGCTCAAAATAACACTGCTATCTAGTCTGTGTGGTGTCTGCTTATAGTTCATGTTCCTGTGCAGTCGGTGTATCGCTGGGACAGGTGGTTTATTGGATTAAATCCCGAGGGGCAGAAACAGGGAACCTTCTTCGCCGGGAGGAGAGCATGCGGCGGCTCGGGGAGACGGACAGCCAGTCAGCAGCAACTCTAATTCAGTCAGCACAAACCCCAGCGCCGGGAGTCACAGCGGGCTGGTGGAGCGCAGAGAGTTAGCCGGTCTGGCCCCGGTGTTGGGATTTGCACTAGCTGAATTCGAGCTAACTGCTACTGAAGGTCCGTCTCCCGGATCATGCGTCCATCTCCTCCCGGCAAAGCATCCTACCGGCGGCGGGGAGGACGAAACAAAAAACACTTTTCTCGTTTCTTTGGATTTAATCCCAAAAAACAAACAAACAAACCTACACAGACCCGGTACCTTCAACGTGATTGACAAGCCCTTAGGCTTGAGCAAAATATGTCAGAATGGACGCTGCAGTTACTCACTATCGCCTTCCGACGTACAAGTTGTAAAACAAGACATGACGGGCCGGGGCTAGCACGCTCATTTCTGGTATCTCAATACATAGACGTCTTTGACACAGCAACACTGTAACCTCTTCAAATTCTGTTGATAAACTAAATTTCACGCCAAATCTTACACATCGCACCTTTAAAAACGGACCACAAAAAAACAGTCCAAGCACAGCTTTCTCTGCACAGAGCATCAATTTACTGCCGTTTAACAGAGAGTTTGACTTCCACTCTGGAGCTTAAATGTCCTCAGAGAGAGAAAGTGGGTGTAGCAGAGCAACGTGGGCTGAATCTAGATGGAAGTGTCAGACTTTCTCATCACACACACAATTAACACTAATATTTATACAAGGAACTTTTGACAAGAGCAACTCTAACATGTTTGCTTCTTAATTATAAAGTCATCATGTGGTTGATTTGATACTTGGGCAGTGGGAGGCTCAATATTAGGGGATTTAGTGTGAAACAGCATTAAAGAGGAAGGCTGAGCAAAGCAGAGTGCTGATGCACTTCAAATTAAGCTAGATCTGCATAATATGAGATATATATATATATATATATATATATATATATATATATATATATATGCATGTATGCTGATGGGAGTACAAATAATGTTATGCATACGCCACCTGTTTCTCCGAGCTCATACAGTGTAAAGCCATCAATCTGGAGGTATCCTTGGAAGCGCTCCTTGTTCACCCATGATGACAAACTAGCATCTGCGTACTCTGCAACACAAAGAGACAGAATCTCCTTTCAGGGGCAGAGGGACAAAAATCGACATTCAGCACACAGCCAGTCTATATTAAAAGCAAAGCACAACAGGGTATTGATGCCTGGATTGTAAGAAGATCACCGTGTTTACCACTCGTGCGCTCTCGAGGGAATAGAGAGCGGGACACAAGCCGAGCGTTCAAAGACAGAGGTTAGCGAGACAATGATCAGAAACCGTTATGACAGCCGGCTGCCTCTGGGTTAAGTAGTCAGGGAGGCTATTGTGGGTCTGAGAGTCAGAGCTAGTGGATCAATCAACCTGAGAATCAATCCAGTAGTCAACAATCACATGCATCAGTGTGGTTGTTAAGACACGAATGAAAGGACATTATGTTCAGCCTGCATTTTACACGATCAGCATTCATTTCGTATTCTTCAAATAGTCAGCTGTAAAGATATTTTAAAAAACTGCAATATTCATTCTAAATAGATGCTGGGGGTTTTATTTCTGGGATGCTGGCTCAACTAACCTCATTTTCACAGCTATTTTGCCTTTCTGTCTTTAAAAAAACATTTGGTTTGTAAATGAATCTCCACGCGTACATACATTTATCCTCAGGACAGTTTGGGCAGATTTTTACACATTTGGAGCGAATGAATAATTCAACAGATGCATTAGGGGGGAGAAAAAAAAAGAAGAAAGAAATGAAGTGCAACAAATGAAAAATAAATAAATAAAGTGAAGTCAAATAAAGGATTGCTTGCTGAATGTGAACCACATGTTTGTTTCTACCCTAACATCTGGAAGGCAACATGCAAACGGGAACCGGAGTCTGTCCCCCGAGGGTTTGAATAGGGTGGTGTAGCAAGGCTGCTTCAACGGCACCGCTTTCTCCGGCTGGGAGAGGCTACAGGATGCTCATAATTGATGTCAAATGTAGCCGGGACCTCATTACGACATGTTCATAAGTTATTACGACCCTTCTGCTACCGGTACAGTAATTACAGCAACGCTGATGACTTTTACGCGGTTCTTAAGCTGCTCCCCAAACGAGCTGGGAGCTCAGTACCGAACATGACGACCTAAAACCTGAACACCCACCCCCCCCCCCCCCGAGGTCATAGCTTGTACTAGATTCAAAATGACCTTATTGCAATGTAATCTATTCCCTCACTGCTGCTGTGCAAAGGCAGAGTTGTTGTTGTTAAAGGCTGCTGAGTCAGTCAATTTGGTAGACATTCCAGAGAGTTCTTTCCACAGATGTTCTGGCTTTATAGACAGCATGCAGCTGCCCGACTCTCTTCTCCCAGATGTAAGAAAGAGCGCGCGAGAGAGAGCTAGCTGAAGGCCCCATGCTGGGACCGTACAGCCCGACGAACCTCCGCGCCGACTGAACCTGCTTCACCTTGAAACGAATTAGCGCTGCTCTCTTCACGGGCGGCCACCTCGCAATCACCATACAGCCCTACAGGAGCCTGTCAGCCCAGAGTTCACACAGCTGGAGACGAGAGAGAAAGATGAGGGGGGGGGGAGACAACAGACAAGAGGGTGGAGTGAGGATGATCCAGTGTCAGAGCTTCGAGCGCGGGGAGGAGGCAGCTCTGACACGTTTCAAAAGATGGAGGTTAATGGCACGGAGGACCTCCAAGACAATGCAAATAGTGCAGAAACAGAACCAGTGGGAGAAACGGGGGGGGGGGGGGGGGGGGGGGATATCAAAGATAACTGAGACACAGAGGGAGGCAGAGGATGAAAAGATTGATGAAAGAAAGCTCAGTGAAATGACAGGACACAGTCGCTACAAGTCGTACAAAAAGGAAAACCGAGAAGATAGACGATGAAAATACTAAAGCTAAAAAAAAAAAAACAGTGACGGATGGGAAGCATGTGTTATGGAATCAGCATCACCTGATGTGTAAGAAAGCAGGCTGGTTTTTTGAACACGTTCTCCAGCTCATTTTAGCACGTTAGCATGCCAACATTCACGTATTAACACAAAGTACAGATGAGGCTGATGGAAATGTCAAAGAAACCAAAGTTTTGGACCAATTGACTCATAACTGGATGACGGCACAAAAAGGTAAATTAAAATTAAAACTAACAAAGGACACACCTGGTTTGTGATACAGTACAGATGTTACATGTGTGGAAAATATGACTAACGCTTCCTCCACACTGACCTTCCCATCTCTGCCATCTCAAATAACCAATGAAGTCAATTCTCTCCATGTGTGCCGTGACCAAACGTCACATAACATCAGTGTGTTATTACCTTTTTAGGTAATCACAGTCATGGACTGTTAAGCCGCCTGTCAGTTTAGTGCTACTGATAAACGCATGCAAAATAGTGCTACCTCACAGCTGTCTGTGTCATGTACATGTCCATACAAGGAGAGGCCAAAGCACTGAAACAGATTACCAGAGAGCCTGATGCCGAGCATTACATAATGTGTATTAAAGGGAAAATTCACCACGTTTTATGTGGGTGTCCAGTCAGTGCTGATGGTAAATATAGTCCACTGAAGAAATAGTGTGGCTTTATTGACCAAGAAAGCTGATTTCTCCCGTTGTGGACCAAGATGCATTGCATGAGAGCGGCAAGTTCACTACGTCTGATAAATAAACTCACAGAAATGTCAATGAAGAAAATATTCTTTCACCTAAACAGAAAAATACAACCTTCTGAATTCAAGTGTCATAACAAGCACGTCTTGTTTAGTCTTTCCACAGTTCCAACTCTCAGCGAATCGGTCGACATTCGACTTTGGTCGAAATATGTCCTCAATTCACAAACGACACATTCAATCCAGCAGAAGGATTTTGTTTGTGTTGGCTCCACCAGGTTCCCCGTCGGCCATATTCTCCCAGCAGCAGCATCCTCGAGCGGCCTCTCCTCGGTTGACTATCCGAGTCAGCCAAAATACTGTAAAATCGACTCCGTAGAAATCCTCGTCTATAACATCCTCTGCACCCATATTTTGCCATTTTCACTGACACGACACAAGCGAAGAGAACGGGGATGTTTTTGAGCGGCTTTGCGGCCCACAGCTACCAAAACTGAAGTAGCACTCTGTAGACAGATTACGTCACTGGAAGGAGAAAGAACTACAGATTTTGCAGCTGCTCCCCAAAGACAACGGGAACATGGGCAAGACCCACAGGCGTTTTTCTCCATCCCTAACTCAGACAGATAGAGATATGGTTGAAAATCGGCGAGTTTTCCCTTTAACACTCAAAAACATCTTTGAAAAAACATCTCTGGCGAGTGCAAACAGCATGCTGTGCAGACTAATATACATCCTAATTATAGCTTTCTGTTGTCTTCTTACAACGCCAGCATGTAGCCCAGTAGATTTCCCTACACACACACACACACACACACACACACACACACACACACACACACACACACACACACACACACACACACACACACACACACACACACACACACACACACACACACACACACACACACACACACAGATTAAAACCATATGGCCCTTGAAGCAAAACAACAGCGCAGACCTGTACAGCAGCATGAAACTAAGGATTTGAGATATTAAATATGTATGAGCTGGAGCCTCCGTGCTGTACTATATTCTAACAACGCTCTTCAAAAAGGATGCTGCCGCTTGTGATGCGCACTGAACCAATCAAAGCTCAACTAAATGTCAAATATCATTTCGCACAAAGCGAGAGGCCGTGTTTGGACAGCGTGACGCCGCTCTATGACATCTATTGTTTAGAATCACAACAAGTCAGACCTGCACAATAAGAACAGCAAACGTGCTCCGAATTTCTCATCAGCAGATTGAATCTGAATCGCAGAATAAATACAAAAACAAGGGGGAGATGAGGAAAGTTGCTTTTAAGCCTCCGTAGCTGGTGGACTTACAACAAAGCCAATAAATAACGTGTGTTATTCATCCAAACACTTTCATTGATATCCTGGTCTGCCATAAAACAGTGTCACTGGGTGGCTATGCAAAAGTTTAGCCAAATACCATTTGATTAAAAAAAACTTCCTGCATAAGATGCCTCATCCAACATCCAGTCAGTGGGACCGGTCCTCTGAGAAACGCAGCACAGCTGGAGAGAAAAGCAGATGCCGAGGACTACAGATGGTGAAAATGGGATCAGGAAAACTATTTCTGTAATGCAGAGTGGGGCCGTCACTGTAGGTAAGCGCTTAATGAGCTGTACTCTCATTACCTTTCATCCATTTTCATCTACAATAACCAGCGTCTCTCTTAAACAATTCCTAGACCCTTGAAAGGAGGAATCCGCCATGTGAGGAAGGGCACATGACGCTCCCCTTCTCAGTCCTTGACAAGCTTAATGTGCCGTCGCCATGGCAATGCCAGACATCGGCCACATCCTCCGCATCAAGGTCCTGGAGGACTCCGCCGAGTGTGGAGTTTTCGTCATCAACGTCTGCTGCGGCGAGCCTCTCCTGCTGCAGTTCTGGCACAGGAAGCCCCCGTTCCGTAACGGCCAGGTGGAGCAGACGGATGTGAGGTGGCGGGCGGCAGTGGAGGTGGATTTCGTCCTCCGGGCGTTGCACCGCGCACCCGATCTGCCCAACGGCCACTACTGGGGCCCGTTTGTGCTGACGTTGTGCCTCAACGCCCTTCCCTTCCGGTTCCGCCTCCCGGCTCGGGCCCACAACGCCAGCAGATTACAAGACATCATGGGGGAATGTGGTGAACTCAGGCTGTTGCGTTGAGAAGCTTCAAATTGGGCAACAGAACAAAAAGGGCAGCTCCTCTAAACCTCTTATGTCACAGAGACTTGACGGCTGCTCCAGTGAGTGAACTCTTGGCTTTAAATGACTGTATACACTGTGCCAGCTCTGCACTCATTTCAGTCGGCCTGAACTGTGGTCTCTCACGCCCATCCATCCCGACCCGCTATGTACGTCCGCCCAAAAGACAAACCACCACGACATCGCTGGCCTCACCGCGCACACAATAGTGGGCAGAGCCCCGGGTGCTTTATGATGGGCCAAGGCACACCATAACTCAATGTGGTGAGGAAGATGAAAGGACAGCAGCAGAGACCGGAAAACTAGAGTAACACAGCGAGAGAAAACAAGGATGGCAGGGAAGGAAAAAGGAGACGAGGAGCAGTGCACAGAGAGCGCCCTACTGGCCCTTTAAACGGCAACGTAGATGAAGACGCGGTAACACAATACTCACCATCATAAGTAAAGTAGGCCCCATCCTTAAAGACTACAACCGCAGGAACCTCTGGCAAAGTTACCGACTGTTGAGAACACAAAAAGATATTTAAGTCAAAACCAAGTTCCATGAATCATTCTTACTCTATGGTTGTTAGTGCACCTGCAAAATGTGGGACAAGACTGTTGGCAGCAGAGCTTTGCGGCAAACTGTGAAACTTGTACTGTTTTGCATAATGTGAACACAGCATGCAGGCCCGGTATCTGTATATGCAGTTGAGAGAGGCTACGCCAAAAGAATTCATTATTTACAATTTAGAGAAACAGCAAGGATAGATGTCTACTGGTTACACAATACTCAAGAGTATCATGATGACAAAAATATGGGACTCTCCACAAATGATAACAATGTGTTTCTGAAATTCAAAGGGAGGCAAATTCAAAGCGTTACCTCTGGAAAGACTTCCTCTGATGCCGAGAAGAAATAAGTGTAGACGATGAGCTCAGAGGCTACGTCGTTGTACTTCTCCTGCAACGGCAAACAAGACTTTCAGCGCGCACACAATCGCTTTCAATAAATTGGTGTTTAAACAGTTGCAATTAAACTACTTAGTTCAAATGTGTTACAACCGCAGCAGTGTGCTTATCCTGCAGTCAATACGCAGTTTTACCATCGCGGCTCTGAAGAAGCTTGAATAAAAATAAACCTGGATTCGTGTCTTTGTGTCACAAATGGTGCTTACTTTGAGGGGAGACTCCCCGCCGACATACACAAAAAGCACATTGTGTCGTTTCATCATGTGCTCGAACATCTGCTTGCTGGGAAGCGCCCTGACGGCCGGTCTGGAGGGGGAAATAAAACCCGCGCA
Source organism: Pholis gunnellus (assembly GCF_910591455.1). Classification (NCBI taxonomy): domain Eukaryota; kingdom Metazoa; phylum Chordata; class Actinopteri; order Perciformes; family Pholidae; genus Pholis; species Pholis gunnellus. The sequence goes on from NC_136547.1 coordinate 8,860,351, forward strand.
GATTAGTTCATTTTAATGAGTGAAATCCATTCAGCACAAAAATGGCACACTAATGCAATAACTGATGTAGAAGCGCCAACAGTTCTGGTCTTGATTCGCGTGCCGGTGGCGCCACCCGGTGGAGAATCAGAAACTCGCAGCCCTGAAGTGAGAGCCAAGCTTTTGATCTACCCCCTCTGTCACGGATCAAGCTTGATTTCCCTCAAGGAGGAGGAAATCTGTCAGGCACAGTTGATACAGTGGCTTAAACTGGAGCATCGGAGGGGGAAAACCCATTGAGCTATGAAACAAATACGGGCTGCATTGATAAGCTTGCTCGGATGGTTCTTATTTGCGCAGCTGTGAAGTGAAGGAAGTTCTACTTCATTTATATTTGGTGTCTTTTGTTTTTGAAGCGGTGGTCGGAGGCTTACCCTGCCACCCTGTTGGCAAACTCTACGATGTCATCTTTTGTCCTCGGTCCTTTGTAGTTATAGGCAAGATCCCCCTTTAACCTGAGGAGGCGGGACAGACACCAAACAGAGAGTGAGAGGCTGATAATTCAAATGTACCATTCGTTATGTCTGCGTTATTCATCCGCTGCCGGGTGAAGACATTCATGTGAAAATAAAATGGAAATGGAAAAACAATTACGTGACATTGAACTTTGCATTCAGGATATCGAGTTCGTCTGAAAAACCTCATTCGGTGAGAAAAAGAGAATATGAAATAATATAAAAAGAGATATTACAGTAAAGACAAAGCTCGGTCAGTGGACGGAAAATGTATCAGCAACTATGTTGACGTCCAATGAATCGCTTTTGTTGTCTGATAAAGCAAAGATGGGAAACATAAGCTGGTTCAAGCTTATCGAATGTCAACATTTGCTGCTTTTCTACATTCTAGTGGTGGCTTTCTTCAGTACACCTTTTTAATACTGGGTAGGCATTAGACTGCTCCCAGGTATGAGACTGCGCCCAGGTATGAGACTGCGCCCAGAACAGGCTGAATTCTTTGTGGCATTGATTCAACAGGAAGCTGGAATCCATGGATTTGTCGGATGCACAGAATCTCCCTTCCCACCACATCCCAAAAGATGCTGTGTTGAGTTAAATGCTCACACTGGAGACAATGTTTAACTTCATTGTAAACAGAATATCTTCAGGAATTAGAGACCTGGGCCTCTCAAAACCTGTCAGACGCATTGTCAACATTCTTCTGTGGCCCCCCCACCATCATCTCTTCTCTGGCTTTCTGTGTGTTTTAGGTTTGTCGTCTGTGTTTAGTCGTCGTATCATTTGACAATTTCTGCACTTTGTTTTACTGTGTAAAGCACTTTGGTCAACTGCAGGGTTGTTTTATAACTGTGCTAAATAAATAAACTACTCAGCAGTTACATTAATTAATAAAGAGTAAAAAATAAAATCGATAATGAAAAGAGTCCATTAGTAGCAGCCCTACTTGAGCCCATTAAAGACAGCAGCTGCCTTTGGAAGTATCGGAGCGCAGTAACGACAAGCTGTCTAGTTCAAGGTGAGCTGATGAAACAAATCTACCAGGAAACGCTTATTCATCACAAAAAGGTCAACTTAATCTAAATCCTCTCACCTCCAATGAAAAACAAAAACAAACGACTGGCCCTAATTGAGTTCCAGCCAGAGAAAGCGGCTGGAGCTCCTCCAACCAGCAGAATGCATTAAGGATTGCTACGGTTGCATCAGCCCACAGGGCTTAATGCACTCGAGGGGGAGCTGAACTCTAAATCTAGTCTCCTCCTCACCGAGGGAGACTTCTCGTGTTCTTCGATGGAGGTTTCATCACTCGCCTGGTTTGATGTTATGAACCCTGCCGTGTTCCTGTGACGGTTCTTCCCAAATGAGCTTGATGAAACTAAATGGGGAGGCCATTACGGCGGCGAGCAGTTAAATGATTCTGTATCGAATGCACGGAGGAATATTTGTCTCAAGTCAACAGGAGTTGTGCTGTTGAGCAGCTGGCGTCTACCCAAATTCATCCATTTTATATACAAAATAAAAATAAAAATGTCACTTGCACTTCACGAGAAATGAAAATGAGGAATCAGTTGATGTAGATCACAAGTGGCTGTAGCACCAAACATTGATTTATCAATCAATAAATCAAAAGATAAAGTGGGATAAACCTGAGCAAAGTCAAATATAAGAGTCACATTTAAAGTTAAAAGGCTGGAGCTGATTTTAAACAGTTGATCGCCCACGAAATGTATAATTAACTCAAGTGCCGACGCTAAAACTATTTTAGCTCAAGAAGGTGTGAAGGTGTGTTTGTCACGTAGTTGTGCCTTAAGGAAGCAGCAACAACACCTTGTTCCCTCGTGAATAAGTCGTCTAACGGCATCTCAACAGGCCAAACCTCAAGAGGAAGAAGACAACATTGTCTGATAATAACAATACAATCTAAAGTAAAGACGCTTCATACAATAAAGTAGAAGACCAAATTACAGCCTCAAAACTGACGGTAAAGTTGAATCAATGCCTCTCCGACACAAGCTTAATAAATACTTAAGACTAGTGTTATCTGCAGATATATTCTATTGAGCTTATTATCAGTCTGTGTCAGGACCCCGTAGGTCCACACAAAATTCAATAAGCCTTTTAATCTTATATGGATTTCTTTAGGCCTTTTCAAAGCTGCACGGAGTGGCTAAGAAAATTACAGCAATTTGCAAAAAAGAAAGAAAAGTGTGCACAACGTTTTGAAGACTTGGTACTGCGGTGTATAAAGCTCGTTTTTCTGTCACTTACAGTTTTATTGTGGGGTAACCACGAACACCGAACTCTGACGACATTCCTGCAACATACAAAACAAATGCAGCATCTCAGACAAAAGAAAGATATTAGAGAACCGTCATTGTCTTCAGAGGTTTGACGTATCCTGGGATTCAAATACTGAGGATTAAAGGAGTAGTTTGACATTTTGGGATATTTCCTTCTTGCCGATAATTAGATGAGAAAACAGTCGGCACTCTCACGTCGCTACAGAAAATATGAAGCCAGGCTAAGCTAAGCTGTTATCTGTAGCATTATATTTAACAGACCTAAAGCTCATCTAACTCTCCGCCACAATCTAAAAAACAGTTTCCCCTAAACTGTTGAACTATTCCTTTAAAAGCTCTGTGGATTAAAACAAAGGTATCAGTCCGTCAACCAATGAATTAAATGTGTCCGTGGATTACTCCTAAAACTAATTTAATGGAGGATTACTGTCATTTTACTCACAATATTAATCTTTCACTGTATGATTATTGTGGCAAAAAAAAATTATATGAACAACAATAGTATTGAGATGTCATAATAATGTCACAATAATAAAACAAAACCCATCTTTAATATTGTCTATGGTGCTTTTAATGAGACCTGAAAGCCTTTCACATACAGGGCTTCTCACCGTGTTGTTGAACAACAGTCAATTAGTTTGATCCATCTCCGTCTCCAGCACATGAAGTAACCACCTGGGGACGAAGGGCAGCAAGGGAAGCCCCTGAAGCGCTCCGTCGTTTACTCACCAGAGTACGCGGTGGCGTCCATCTTTCCCACGCGGACCGGCGACCCGGAGCTCTTCAGCTCCACTCCCACGTCGTGCCATACCGGCTCCAGTTTCTTACAGTAGCCGCACCACGGCGCATAGAACTGAAGAAGAAGAAAAACAGGAGAAGGAAGCTTCAGATCACGTGCAACATATTGTAAAAACATTATGGTTATTCTTGCAAAATATAACATCTGTAAAGTTAATAACCAATTCTTTTGGAATCACACACACAGTTTTGTAGATTACTGTCCTGAATTTTGAATGCACAGCTGCTTATTAGGACCCAGATAAAGGGCTATTGTTTGGCCACTTGAAGGCAGCGGATGTGAGCGCAGGTTGATCCATCCTGCTGGGCCCCGACGCTACTCCACCAGTGCAAGGTCGTCAGCCGGGAGCCATTCTTCACTGATGTTTCGCCCCTTTAATACCGGAACATCTAGTGGTGGTGGAGCAGCGGCGCCCCTGCAGCCAGATCTTTGCTTCCCCACGTCTTGTCCTTTCTTGGGAGTCAGAGCTCCCTCGTCCTGCCCCCCCCCCCCACCCCCTGACAAACTGGATCAGCCGCTGTGCTGTTTCCAGCCTGCATGCCTCCAGGATTCCAGCTAGCTTACGCAGGGACTCGACGTGACGCCATCCGTACGGGCCCTTCCTAAATGCTGCCCTGCAGACAGAGAGGCTGTGCTGCAAGCTCGGGTTCTGGGAATTGCAGAGTTGACAGGTCTCCTCTGAACCGTACCAGAGGTGCAGGTTAAGGGGACCGGGAAGTTAATCGCTCCCAAACGGTGCCATGTTGGAAAGACATCGAAGAAGGACCAGCTATTTACAGTTACTGTTAGTTGTTCAATTTTGAGTAAAAACAAGTTATTAACGCAACACTAACATATCCCCTTTTAATTTGATATGATGAACTTGTTATGAAACAGTTACTTTTTTGCAGTGGTGTTTCTGGCCACCTGACAAATGTACGTCCATTATTCATTCCAAGTTGAGCTCTGTTTTTGGTCTCTACCAACTGCTGAGGGAAGTATCCGACTCTTTAAGTTCACCAGCTAGTCGCTAACTGTGTCCGTGTGCCGTTTGGTGCTGAGCAGGTACTGTAAAGTGGGTTTATTGTTTACCATTTTTTGCTGCCAACAGCCGGACGACTTCTGCTGGTAACAAGACTGACAACAGCTGTGAGACTAAACCATATCGTTAATGTGCTATAAAGCAAAACAATAGAGCTGCACAATTGGTGAATAATTCTCTGAGAGTTGATCACTGGAAATGAGACTGTTTACATTTGATTCTCTGCGATTAGAAAAACACTGATTAGTGGAGCTTACAGTATGTAACTGGCAGTAATTCAGGTCAAATACTCCCCAAACAACCCTTTTCTGGTGGATTTGGACAATTTAGTATTTTAGACAAGGACTCACTGCTGCAGCCCGGACGTGGAGTGAAAGCAGCTTTGGGTGCTCAAGCTTGGTTTGCTTGTATGGACCGTCCCAGACACAAACTCTTGATATAAACCCATCCGAGCCCCCCTGGCTTTGCCCCGCATGCATGACTTGTCATTCTCTAATCACAAACACAGAGGACAGTCTGCACACCCCCTCCGGCCCCCCCCCCCCCCTCGCCGCCCTTCTACAGCCCACCCCGACCGCTGCCACTTCCGCAAGGGATGATCCAGACAGTGGCGTTGCTGGATGTGAATTAAAGCATAGCTGAATGGACCCAGACTGGGGGGTGTGGGTGTGGGTGTGGGTGTGTGTGTGTGTGTGTGTGTGTGTGTGTGTTTGTGTGCGTGTGTGTGTGTGTCAGACTCACATCAACCAGCCAGACATCGTTCACTCTGGTGTCTTTAAATCTGTCAAAAACGAAGAATGAATGACAGTTAGATAAAGTTATTCATATGCAAAATGCTGAAGAACTGACACCACACGATGCGCGTTATATGTTAAGACATTAAGAATAGTTACTCTTCATGTTGTGTCGGTATGAGTTATTATTTATAAAAAGAAAAAGCTGCAGAATAAAATCCCCCAATTACAAAAACAGACAAATAAGAGGATCTCACAAACACAAAGGAAAATGCACAAGCCAAACTTGACAGAGAGGAAGTAAGCACTGAACTGAACTCAGATTTTTGGGTATACTCGGAAGTTGCATTAACACGAGCACGTTATAATGCCACAGCAGCAGGAAATTGACATATTGAAGCAGGGGTGCATCACTTACGTGTCATCTAAATCTTCAACAAATGCAAGCACAGCCGACGCCAGGAAAGCCGCTACAACTGTAACATTGAAAACACAGAAGTACATGTTATCTTAATGCGAACAAGAGCTTTCTGCAGTCTGTATATGTTCCCTGAAACCTCATGACTGGAGAGCATCAACAGCTAATGCTCGTCCCAGAGCTAACTGAGCATCAATATTTCCCTTCACAGTTTCGACAACAAGGCGCTCTGCGGGTCGTTTTAACGGCTGCTGTGATAGCGTGTTTAGTGTAGCACTAAACGTACGTGAATTTAAAAAAAGTGAACGTACCGCCACAAATCAGGGAAGCTTTTACTTCTGCCATCGCTTCGAGTGGAAACAGCAATCAGGAAATACAGCTGCTAAAGCCAACCAGTCTGCGCATGCGCGTGGGTTGCTCCGACTCCCAACGGCTCGCGGCTTCTTCTTCTTCTTCTTCTTCTGGTTTTACGGCTCACGACTGCATTTAGAAATGTTTAAAATAATAAATAAATAAAAAACTGTAACTGGTGCCTGATTTCCCATACATATGTAAATATGTTTTAAATACTATCGGTGCATTTGATTTTACTTTGGAAGTAAAAAAAAAAAATATGCCGCCATAACATTTTCTGCATTTATTCGTAAATGTCGATACTCACCACACGGTGGCGCTCTAAGATAATTAACAAGGGTAACAGGCCAAACTTCCACTGCTTGTATTCTTTACTATAAAATATATGTTACATATCTATGCTACAGTCCTGCGTTCAAAATGATAGTGTAGTATAACATGTGCTATATATGAAAAGTAGTCTGCTCAACATTATTATAGAGAGATTTTGTTTGTCCTGTTGGTAAACTAATTATTTGATTTCCGATGCACGTTAGTAGCAATTTCATTTAGTTGTCAACAAGGATGTACTTTCACTTTTATCTTACATGTCAGATAAATGTGGTGGAATAAGACGTACAATACCTCCCTCTGAAATGTAGAGAAGAAGAAGTAATGTATGGCCATAAAATGAAAAATACTCACATAAAGAGCAGGAACCTTGAAATTGTACTCAAATGCAGTATTGAGCAAATGTACCAGCTGCTAGTAAATGTATTTCCATCACAACTTCCACACAAAACACCAGATAAACATTTATTTTATTGGAAACATATTTGTTTTGCTTTGAGAATAATAATTTGTATCTAATACTGTCTGAATAGCTTTAAAATTATCAAACATTTTAACACATGAACTACATTTTCAAAAGGTTATAACTCATATTATCATTATGTACACATGTACACACACAAATGTACACACAAAAAACTAAATCTCACATCACACATAAAAAAGTTACAAGTCATAAAATGGTTAGCTTCACAGAGTGTGGCAGAAGTTTACAAAATAAATAAAATCTTTTGTGTAATATTATTTCCATATTATCTGTCACACTGTCCTCTAATCGCTGGCATGATGGTCTTATTGAGTGTCCTTTTAGTCATAACATCGCAGAGACTGCAGAATATTTATTATGTGTTACTTCCAGCCTGCAAAGAGTCCTAAGATAGACAGAGGTCTTAGTAGACATTTGAAATATGAACTAATCCAGCATTTAATAAAACATTAATTCTCTGAAAAATAGAACATTTGACCTTGGTATGCAAATTTAAATACAACCATATTGATCATTACCACTAAGTATGCTGGGACTTTTTCCAACTGTAACTTTTATGTCCAAAAAAATATCCTTCAATAGCCGTCATTCTTGGAGGAAAGAGGAAAAACAAAGAAGAAGCGTGAAATAGTTTTGCACCGTGAGAAAGAGCTGTTCTTTCTCATGGGGTGAATGCTGATCATGACTGTGTTACTAAACAGACTCATGCGGAGGATGGTCCTGTCGAAGCCCCGTGTGCCAAGTTTGTTAGGGTCCAATGCCTTTTGTATTTGGGGGGCAGGAAAGTGGACGCACGCTGTGAGCCCACATTGTAAGGCCACAATGACTTCTGCTTTGACAAAACTGTTAAAAACAATGACTGCAGATGGACTTCCTTTCAGTTAAACCTACACAAATATACATTTTGTTTTGCTTTTCACCTGCACTCAAAACACATGTTACGCTTTGATGAGTTCCACAGTTTAAACAAGGCACTGAGAGAAGTGAGAGTAACCCAGAAAACCTTCAAAAGGCAGGACTTTTAATCAAGTGTTTGATTATTTCCCACACTTGTTTTTCCTATTGAAAGTTTTAGTACAGCAAGATCGTTTGTCTTGTTATGAGATAAAGAGTGGACTTGTTCCCCCGTCGCAGGCCGAGCTGCAGACTCCCACATTCAGTAAGGCTACAGTCAGCCGTCAGACTGAACCCACACACGTCATCTTACCGAACGGGTCAGATGTGACCTCAGTTGACCCATAAAACAAAGCTTTCTTTCCCCTAGTTCATCACTCTTCACATGGCAACAACAGCAGTGAGAAGATCCAGTTGTCCACATAACGGCAACAATGTTCGCCCGCTCTATTATATCAAATTATTTTTCTTTATAAACGTAAAATAAGCAACGTTACACAAGCTACATTACAAACACATATTATAATTTATAATTCAGACAAAACGTAATAAAAATATCACAGACATCCAAAAAGGCAGCATCAAGTTCTCACTTTGGAAAGTTGTAGCAAAATGATGTCTGAATGTGTATTTTCTGTAATTTGACAGTAATCCAAGAACCAAGTAAAACACACGCATATACATATATACTGTATGTTTAGTCTATTAGCATAAAAAGCTTACTTATTTTCGCATTTTTTTATGTCAAAGTTTTAAGCTGGTATTGTACAAATAAAAAAGTTCTGGTGAAAATCGCACCGTAAACAAACGTCCTACGCAAAGCTTTGTGACAGCTTCCTGTATTGCCGCAGGAATAAAACACCAGAGTGGCGACACCGTGGACAAAGAAAAGGTTTAAATGAGAAGACGACAGGCGGACGTTCCTCCTGGCAAACCGGGGCCGAAAGCCTCCATGGAGGTCCACCGGAGAATGAACGCCAAAGACAAGACAACTGAGATAGAAAAAAGACAGAGTGCTGGTTGATTCTGCTATGTTTATCAGTAACAGTGAAAGGTCCGATACTGTAAATGTGACTCCAAGTTCAGGTTGATGTGTGGCCCTATCCCCTCTTTGATGAATTCTTCAGAAAGCTCTCCAGCTGTTTGCTGCCACAGGTTGCGTGAGATACATTAAAGCCCTCTGCAGCCGACATACAGACAGTCCCGTCATGTTTCTTCTTGACACAGTCTTGTAAGGCTCTGAATGAGGCACACTGGTGACGTCGCTTAAAGTGGCAAAAAAGTGGTGCTGCAGTTTTCCGATATTTACCAGGACGAGCAGCATTTACTTGGAGCAGCTATGTGCAGCGTTGCATAGCCAGGTTCCCTTTAAGAGTACATATTCCTCTGTGGCAGCATCAGATGTCCATCAACGGGCATCACTTCAGTTCATTCCAGGATGTCAGTTTCAAATGGGACCAGATGGTAGTAGGAAAGGTTGGTGACATACGCTTCCGTTTCCTCCTCACACAGGTCTGCTTCCATTGGCAAAAACTCGGTTCCATCCTCATACCTGGCAACAAAATCAAAGACACATTACTCCAAGGACAGGACGGAACTGTTGGTCCAAAAACAGGAATCAAAAGCGTTGATTAAAACCCCCGTGTAATGGTCTACATCAATCCATAGAGACTCTATTTAAGAGTTATGTAAAGTGTTGTTTTATGTGAAAGAATGTGTTCCTCTTTTGTTTCCTTCCCACACCCAGGGAAGGAAGAGGTGCACAGACACACTTCCTGTTGGGGGGGTGGAAGGTCCTGTGGTTGGGTCACATGCAAGGACTTCCCCACTCACCAAAACACTCAAGAGCAAACATGGAAATCCTAACATTTGTGGGCAAATAAGCAGTTTATTTGTTCATCTTGCGGCTGGAATGACTAAAAAGAAAGACATATTGAGGAGTGGTCTTAACACTCACGTATGTTCCACAGAGTCAGTGGAGGAGGGTCTCTCTTTTTCTTCAGGGAGACTGTGATCAAATACGATGGTCTCAGTGTTGGCCAGACAGAATCCATTTGACCGCATGATTTCTGAAAAGGTCCAGAGTGACGGTTCAGTCATCACGACACGCAACGGTGGCTCCATTTATTTCGATTTTTTTCTATACTAGATATACATACCGGATATTTTGTATGGACTCTGGAAGCACGGCTGGATTCTGTGGACTTTGTCGTTCCTCAGCACCTGGTCCAGCGGCGATCGCTCAAAGAAAGTCAACATCACCTCCGACCTGGAATACTGCGGAGTCGGGATTGTTAGCGATCTAGTTTCCAAACATCTACCTTCATGAAAACCTTCTACTGCAAAATGGACATGCTGATGAAGTACAGACATAAGATATAATTTGATGGGCAACAGTTCGAGACAGACCTTGCACGGCATGTTGATGGCGTTCTTCAGTAGCCGTTCCACCTCGTTCAATTTCTCCTCAATATCGCTGGCCTCTTTGATTTTTACCAGCCCTGAAACATACATGTGAACATCTGAAATCCGATATTGTGTGAAGATTTCAAAAACAGTTCAAATCAAATGTAATTCAACACAACTCTGCAATTAATCCCGTCTTTGTGAAGCCTATAACCTTTAGAATTTGGTGATGTGTCAACTGTAAGGTCGTTGTTTTTTATCTGATGTTTTTTTACAACCCCTGAACCTATCACCATACAATACAACAGCATCAATAACTACAGCCTAAAGAATAACATAAATATATCAACGAATCTCAAGTAAAGAGTCTGAATCAAAACTATTTCTGTGCCTGTGCGATACAAAAAAAAAGGGCAGCTGCTTTGACCTTTATTGCCACCAGACTGTTGACTGTCCAAACAAAAAGCCAGACGGGTCTGATTTTATCCATAGTCTTGAAAAAGGTTGCTACGAAAGCAAGTGAAACAGTATTGGTCCTTAATACAGTAACCTTTTGATGAACAATGATCCCTGATATTAACCCAAAGTAGGAGGAGGGGGAAAAAACAGACTTCTTATCATCATCTTTGGAACAAGACCACAGTGAGACGCTGTAAAACTGCCAGAGTAATTGCGAACATTTGTAAGACAGTCGTAATAACAGAGGGAAGAAATAGAGAGGAAAGCTACACAATGACACGTTAATCCTGCGTAACACTAGGAATGCAATTTAAGAAGCAGTGGGAGTGTAAAATCAGCACTTTTAGCAGCACAGGGCTGCCGCCCATGTGAGCGAGCAGTCAGCGCGGCATCATTTACTGCCGTGCTGACGAAGGGAAGTGGTGGGGAGAATAATGATGAAGACGGCAGCCACACTGATGAGTCTCTGTCTGATGCAAGTGGTGCAGACAAAACCTAGTCACACAGCGGTTACTGTTACATGGAAGTACCGAGTAAGAGAGCCTAAAGCAACACAGTCACAGTCACAGTCTCATCCATTTATAATGGCCAGCGGTGATGACATCATACCCAGGGGGACGCGAGGAGTGATTGGGCAGTTTAATCATCACCAGGAACCGACTGAGACTCCCACCCAGTCTGAACCTCATACCACCTCTGGATCATGTTTGATTAAAGTCCCTTTTTACAGTTTTTTCCTGTAAATGTGACAGATATTACAAGTTTAAAAGGCTTATACTGATATATTGTGTTGTTTTGGCAAGCGTTTCGTACTGATGCTTGAGAGTTTATTGCCAAATACAAATATATGGAAGACTCTTTCTTCAGGAAATTCAGTCAAGTTTGCTCACACAATCTGTATTTGCATATAAATATAAATGATATTACTGAATAACAAAGACATGTAAATAAATAAAGAGTGCCAATGAAATAAAAAACATTACATATTTAATATTGTAAGCATATTTAAAGCAGGCCTACTGTGTGTCACAGTGTGGTTCCTCCTTTTCAACGGTGGGAGAAACTTACCAGAAGTTTAAAACTAAACAATTCTCAACAAAGAATTTTGTAAACCATAACATTGGTGTAATTTATGTTGATACGATGCATGCCATTCTGCGAAACGGTTGATTCTCATGGTCAATTCGGAGCATTAACAGCAGTGAACGTCTTAAGTGGAAACAAAGCCAGGATGATGAACTTCACCACAGAAACTACACCCAGTCGTGTTAGCTGTTATCCTTGTCCACACATTAGTTACGTTTATGTCCTGCCATGTAGGACTCTAACGTTATGAATCCACTGCTCATTATTTATTATTAGGTGCAGGCACACAGCGCACCCAGGGTGCTCATGGAAACAGGGTGGGGTCAGGACTAATGCATTATGTTATTATCAAAAAGCTGTTTCTCCTCCATGACATACTAACAGTTTGCTCATGGAGTGGAGGGCTCAAACATGCTGCATAAGACTGAGGATGTCTCTTTTTCATTTCAGAGTTCAGAGGGTTTTTTTTAAGGATGCATGACTCAAAATACAACCATCTTTGAATTCATAAAAACTGCTGTAATGCATTACAACAAAACAAAAGCATAAACTAGCAGACTGTGTGGAATACTGAGCTATAACAGGCCTGCTTTGATGTGCAAAAGAGAAGTATGCATGGTAATTTTTTGCAACAGCTCTCGGTGATGGTTGCGCAAGATTTAATCGCGGTAACCACATTGGATCTGATGTGTGTTGCTGTAATTTGAAGATGCACGCCCTCCCCTAAATGGAGACATCAGATTCAACGCATATACCTGCTGCCATCAGAAGCATAAGAGGGGACGTTAATGTGCTGTTGTGGCTGACAGATATTTACTCCGCATGCCTGGCATCACTGCAATAATCATAATCACATTCTGTGCGGTTAGACGTGTCGACTGGTTGAAGATGAAGGAAAAACACAGAATAAAGGGGGTGTCTGGAGAGGTCTATCTGGGTCGCATCCATCAAATGAAGTGTATGAAAAGGCAGAAAACTTGGGTGAGCAGTGCTGACTTGGTGCGAGCAGGAGGGCGGCACATAATGCCATCAATCTTGACACCAAAATTGCTGTGTGCCACTTAAGTGACACCACTCCCGCTGCACCTCTCCTCCCACTGTAAATCAACCGAAAGTACCAAACAGGCACAAAAAAAAAACTGCGAATTTTCTCTCCAAACACTGAAATATAATATGTTGTGTGTATATTATTTCTCAGATTTGCTGTCTGTGACAATTACAGGGTTGTCCACTGGATAATGTCTTCACAGACTTTGTTTTTTCTCCTAACAGGGTCCCTCGTGTATTTCCTCCAATTTCCTCTGAAAGGGTCTATTTCCTGTCTGGGCTTCTAGTGTGGTCTTCTTCAAAATGCGGTTGTTCCTTTATGCCCTTCACTCTGAATTACCTCCAAGGAGCTAAGAGGCAGTGTTTATCATGTTCAGTAACAGTACATGGATGCCATATGGAAGTTTGTTGTATGCTCATGTCTCATATTTTTTGGTAATTGAACACTTAAGTTACCCGTCTGTTAGTTGTGTGACAACACGCCGTGTTGACAAGCCACTTCTTCACGTATTAGCTGAAATAACACAGTAGAAGTAGATGCACAACAGGAACTGGACTGTGTCCAAGTCATCCTCAAAGACAATATCTGAAGAGTCATCGCATGTGGTCAGCATCAGCTGTTTCACAGCTATCTCCTGCATGGATCTGATAAGCACATGTCGGCAGGCTGCTTCATCACCTAACCGCTAACTCTGCTCAGTTTTGGTATCGGTCATCGAGGTATTTTTGGACGCCTCAGTCAACAAGCAGAGGACGTCCAAACTCAGTGAACTTCCATGTCCATGAGAATGTCCGGCTACACGCATTTATTTAACCCGGTGTATACAAGTAACAGTATTCAGGGGCAGTAACTTCCTGCAGTGTTATATTTTGTCACTTTTGAACAGAGGCAAGCTAACTGTTTCCCCTTGTTTCCAGTCTTTATGCTAAGCTAAGCTAAGCTAACCAGCTGCTGGTTGTTGCTCCTATCTAACAGACATACATGTGAGTGATATCGATTTTCTCAGCTAACCTTAAACAAGTGAGCGTATGAGTTTATTTCCCAAGATGTCAAACTATTCCTTTAATACTGGCACTACTTCACAAAAGCACACCGACACCTGTCAGCCAATCAGAGACGAGAGTTTTCCGTGGCCATAATATAACAGCTGTGACAACACCCTTCAGGTTGTGAATTCTATAAATGTAATGTTATCTATTCTATCAATCTGTCATGAGGGAAGGAGTAATGTAATGTCCAGTGACCCTCCTTTGTTAACGTGTGAATTAGCGCTGTAATAACCGACTGAGATGATGATCCATCAGTGTCCAAGAATACACTGTTAAGTATTTCTTAAGTAGGTAGTAGTGAATGAGTGGAAGAGGGAGTGAATTCGGACACAGCTTGTGTCCGAATTCCTCGGTGGAATCCGTCTCACATGGAATGTGAGCAATCGCTTCCTGCCTGTGTTCACCCGGGGGTCACATGTAAGGTAAGTGTAAAGGGGCCTTCGCAGACCAGAGGGACTAAATATGGGAAGTCCACTCCTCCCTCTCTCTCTCCCGCTCTCTCTCTCTCTCTCTCTCTCATCATCATGACATCAGTCTGAAAGCTCTGCACGCCTTCCTTGTTGCTTAGACGCAGCACAGAAACAGAAAAACACCAGCGGAGCCAGAAACTGGAGCAAAGCGGAATGAGAAAGGCCAGAGCCACACTTTTTCAAAGAGACTTTCAATCTAAGTGGCGATTAGAGGGGATGCAAATGAAATATTGAACAGAGGTAGGAATGAAAGAAAGGCCATTAGGAGAATGTTATTAACCCTGTGGCTTGCTATCCATCGCATAAATTGTCAAAGCAGCTCGAGTCACTAAAGTAACACTGGGGTCTCCTTCAGTGCCGGATATGATCCATTCATCATATGAAGGGTGACACAGACAGTAAAAAAAAATAAGTGAAAAGTGAGTCATGAGATCCAAAATGTCTCTTCCCAAAATGCACTGCAGACTGTGCCGGCAGCAGCGGAGCAGCGAGCTGTCAACAAGCTCGTCGGCTATTTCAGTGCACGGCCAGGAAGCGAAGCTTTTCAGTCACCACTGAAGGGATGTTTCCAAAACATTCGTATAGGCTGAGTGGGTAGAGACAAAGGGGAAGTGGCAAGGAACAGGAACAAGTCGGGAGCTTTGCCAAACTTGTTGGCAGTGTCAAAGGTCCAAACCCTGAGGGCCATGGCTTTGGGCTAAATATGGCAAAAGACTGCCCTCTACAAAGCCCTGCAGCGTTGCTATAGAAGATGTCACAGCACCTTCATTTACAAATAACAACCATTCAACCTGTAAATACATTTTTTAATTAACCAAATATTCCAAAATATTTGAAGGAAACCAAACTAAATTGGTTATATGTATCTCAGCTCTGGTCTTTTCTCTGCAGAGTGTAGAGTTCCCCCTGTGTTGTTTGGGCTCACTCCCACACCGCTAGATATTAGGGACACATCTGTCATCGCCTTTGATTAAAGCAGAACTGGGGTCAGTTCCTGAGCACCAGATAATAGCTGCTCAGACCGCCCAGTAACCCCCCTCTAAAGAGTTATGGTGCGTCAGATGCAGAGAGCAAATTCCACATGGAAGTCAGAGTTGGTAGTTCTCTCCAGTGGGGAATCCAACCTTTAGGCCACAATGAGGAGAGAGCAGACCGCACAGATCTGACAGCCTTTTAGCTCCTAAATATTGACCAGCATTAGTCTGCATGTTGGTCTTGTTGTCTACAGTTTGTGTGACACAAGAAAGAAACTGTAAAATATTAACCTGTCCAAACAAAAGCATGCAAATCTAGGCTATGAAGTGGTTTAGTTCAGATCAACTCTAAACCGCTTTTGCTTATGTTGGCTGTGTTTTCCTGCTTTTATTTTGCTGCCCAAATCAGATTTTTTTTTTTTACCGAGCCATATATTGAAGTGATGGACCATATGGTTCTCAATCGCACATTTAGGAAAATATGCTTTGTAGGTTTATGCTACAGTATGTGCGGCAAAATATAAACAGAAAATATTATTTCCCGTGCAAGCAGATGAAAAGTGTTCCTCCCCAGTTGTAATCCACTACATGGGGACATTTTACTGGTCTG
Organism: Pholis gunnellus; assembly: GCF_910591455.1. Classification (NCBI taxonomy): domain Eukaryota; kingdom Metazoa; phylum Chordata; class Actinopteri; order Perciformes; family Pholidae; genus Pholis; species Pholis gunnellus. Next base: position 8,876,284 of record NC_136547.1, read on the forward strand.
ATGGGGCAAAACCTAAACTGTCCAACAAGTCCTAAAAATGATCCGTAATGATACAGCCACTGTATTAAGGTGCATTAGTGTTGCAGCAAAGAAGAGACGGATGTCAGTGATGATCAACAGAAACTTAATCAACAAGTGAATAAGGCAAACAAATGTAACTAATAGATATCATCATGAACAGATGTTTTAAAAAAATGACTTTTGCTTAACGTATGAGAAATCTGCAGATGGAAATAGACAAAAAGTATAAAATAAACACCTAAATGTGTTTGGATGTTTTCTTCCCACTAGTCGGAAAGAAGAAATGTTATGGAAGGAAAATAGACCCAAATCTCAAAATTGATCAGTGCATTTTTTTTTTTTTGCCCGGGGTGTCTTGCCTTAAGTCCTTTATCAAGCAAATATTTGGCATTTAGTTCCTCCTTCTCAATGGTTTGTTGCAGCCCAATTAAATATAGTAGTGCAGAAGAAGAGAGAGTTGAGGGGCCCCCAGCCACCTCCTGCCCATATGGCCCCATAATCTGCAGCTACGCCCTTGATCCAAATTTAACCTTAAAAATGCATATTAATAATAACATTATGTGTGACACTGTCACTGTATTAAATGCTCCACCATCACCTTCCTGCCATATGACTGTCACATTCCCATCAGACCCACCTTCTATCAGCGGAGACTTGGACAGCTCTCTTCTGTCCTCAGGAAAGGACTCCACCAGTCTCTTAAACAGCCTCCCCAGATCGGCGTAACTCCGATGCAAGTATAAAATGTTCCTGTCGGACCACTCCGTCCGGATCTCGAAGAACTCCTCTTCCTCTCCCCGCTGGCTGATGATGAGTCTCCGGATCCCGTTGACCCAGCAGTCCCGGACAAACATGTTGACCAGCGACGTGCCTTCAAACACGGCCGATGCCATTCCTCAGACGTCAGTCCAGCATGCTGGGGCGGGCCGGCGGACAGCAGGGCGAGTGGGCTGAGCGAGTCGGAGGATTTGGAAAATAATAATAATAATAATAATAAAAAAGACAAAATCTGGAAGGAAAGATAACTTCAGTAACTTTTTCGGTCTGGACGCAGCTGTGAGTACGCGCGAGCAGGACGAGGAGTTGCTCAGCCCATCACACGGCGTGATCTCAAACGTGGCATGATCTGAAAAAAAAGAAAAAAAGAGTCATAGATACCGCCCCTGCAACAATTGATTTGCCTATCGATCCGACAAGTGTTTACCTTTCTGTCATCTGTGGCAAGACATCGACGAGATTCAAAATAACAAGTCCAAAGAGCTCTCAAAGTATAAAGTGCTGCTCCCTCCTCCAGTGCGCCATTAGTTTCCTAAAATCCAGAGCATGTCACTTCACACTGTCTGGATAAGCTTTTCTTTCAGCACAGTTTCCTCCCCTCTCCTTCCTCCCTCCTTCCTTCCTCCCTCCTTGACAACAGGGTATTATTATGCAAAGAATGCAAAGGGCTGCAAAGACCAAACTGTCCATCTCCTTGTTTGAAGGAGAAATAGCTTATGTTTGCTCTTTTTCTTTATTCAAACAGCTCCGATTACCTCTGGATGTGATGCCATTTGCCACGTCGCTCCTTTAATCTGTATGTACTTAATCTGAAAATGAGTTGTTTGGAAAAAATAACCACACAAAAAAAAAATCTTGTGCCAGCAAAGGAGCATTAGCATTTGCCTGTGCAAGCGTCTCCATTTCTGACCTCACATAACTCACGTCTCCACTAAATACCAGTATTTTAGCCGATATTTAGCCACAGCAACAAAAAAAAAGATGCACTTCAGCATATGTCTTCTGTCAGTAAGACTAAAAAAAGGAGCAGATCGTTTCTGCATCGCATGACTGAGCGGCACACTAATGTTTCACCAGCAAAAGAGCTTCACAGGAGGTCATGGCTGAGTCAAGTAATGGTGATTCAGCTGTAATGAACTACTGCAAATGGTTCTGGTAAAAGCAATTCATAGCAGGACAGGAAGTAGCATGCTCACTGCAAGCAAAAGCAAGCTGCAAAACACTGGACAGAGACACAAATGCACACAGATCCATGCAGAAAACTGAGTATTGTGCTGTTGAGATTAGAAAAAGCAATCCTGCTTTAATGTGCACATTACATTTTACGAGACAGAGCAGGTGGCTGCTGCAAAGCTCTGCATTCGTGCCCGTTTTCAGCTCGCAATTGCACCTTTGTGAGTGTTTCAGTCTCGCTATTGTAAATGTTACGACTCCAAACGAAGCGATGCAGCCAGTGAGTTGGGGAAATATAAAGTGTGAATTTGCCAGACTTAAAACTGTGCAAAGAGTCCTCCTTTCACGTGTGGCAGTTTCATATTCGGGCCGTTCAGTTCCTGGTTGCGTCGTAGAGGGGGTGGCATATTGGATGGTGATGCTGTCAAAGTGTCTGCATTCAGAAGATGTTGCTACAAGATAGAAAATAGGGAAAGATAGATGAAAAATACAGGAACTACTGCTTCTCCGGAAGTTCCACGTTGTCATTTTCCATTATGCACTTGACCTTTCATGTTATTTCCCTGTACTATTCTGTGTTATTGTCTTGAAAAGTAAACCCCCTTCTGACAGTGTTTTACGTAGGCTATAGTGGAACCAGATTTGTACTCGTGATCATAATTTCCTAATAAGCAGCTTCTTTAAATGCATCTGTTTGGATACTGGTGACTTTAAAATGGAGATGAGACAGATTGAATGAACTAATTCTTGCTTTGTGAGAACAATGTCTGAAGTAACACGCTTGACTAATACTAAACATACAATACTTTGGTAGTTTTGTGAGAGTATTGAATAATTAATATAATATTGAAAGGGAAACATAAAGAATGCCGTGGGGCAAAACGTGATGAGCCATCTCAGTGTTTGTTTGCAGAACAGAACATTACATAGAGCTCCAGTCCGCTGTGTGCACACTGCACAGTAACCTGTATCATTACGGCAGAAATTATAGAGTGGGAAGAAAATGACTGTGATGCACTGTGATCATAAAATATCTGTTGTTGAATTGTCGTACAGTGAGATGAGGTGTGAGATGCAGCTTTGTGTAAACATACAGAGACAGAGGTGAATCATACTGCACAGCAACCAAACCCCAAACGTTATCGTTCCTCTGCTATATGGCTGGCCTTTACTGGAACAGAAACAGAGACATTAAGAGATAGAGAGTGAGGTCGAGGTTTGGGGTTTTTGATTACGCTTCTGTGAGTGAGTTCAACCTCAGTGGACCGCGTCGAAGAACCACGATTTCCTGACTAACATCGGACTGACTTCCAGAGAGAGAATCAAACTGTTCTATATCTATACAGCCAGTCAGCCTAGTTGATGCTCCAAATTGATAAATCTGTTGGCCTTTGTCTGCCAACTTTAAATTAGGTCCGAATGAACTTCTTTGCCATTCAGCGCTCCCAAACGGCAGTTTTGCAGCACTACCCATTGAGGTTTTATTGAACAAAAGAGATGTGTTTTTTCAAAGTCGCTTTGCATCTGAAAGGTTTTATGTTACGTTGCAAAAGTCTAACTAAAGTAAATGAAGCCGAGCTAACTGCTCCGTGGGGCAGCGTTTTGAGCAAAATGCTAACATCATCAGCATGCTAATATGCTTATAATGGCAATGTTAACATGCTGATGTTTAGCAAGTATAATGTTTAGTGTCTTAGTTTGGTGTGCTAACATTTATGTTTCGGACGAAACACAAATTAGTATTAGTTTCTTTACAATTATTAGTTTGTTATTTGGTTGTAGTCAAAATGCTGGACAAATACAAATGTTGACGTGATGATGAAGCTGGATTAAAAGTCAGAGGAACACCAAACATACTCAGATTCACCCTCTGTGCACCATGAATGTCTGTACCAAATGTCATGGCAATCCATCTGATAGTTATTGAGATATTTCACTGAAAAATAAATAACCTTGTGGTGGTGCTGGATGAAAAGTCAAGGGATAAACACAGTCATTCGGGTTCATCCTCTGGGGACCATGAATGTCTGTATTCATAGCAATCCATACAATGGCTGTCAAGATACTAAACAGACGAACAGCCCATCCCTAACTTTAAAGTGTTAGGAAACATGGAAGCACGTCCTTCTGTGAAATAATCTCTTTCTTACTGACACTATAGTTTGACTTTTTTCAAGTATGGAGATGCTTTTGCTGCACTTAAAGCTCGAATGATTACAGAATGATTGTACTACACAGAAAAACCGCCTCAGTAGTATCAGAAAACCCCTGCTCTCCCTGCGTAATAATACGACCTGTCTGTTTTCAACCGGGCTTCAATCTGTGGTTTGCCCACATTTACAGAGTCAGCACATTCTGTCTCAATACCTCATTCCAGTATAATTCCTCAGAAAGAGTAAGCTTTAAATGGAAAAATAGACTTTTGCCCACTCAACCCTAAAGGCCTTTTCGTGCAGAATTTTAAACACATTTGTCTCTCGTTGCAACAGAGCCGAGGCCAAAACCCTGTGGGGGAGAAGAGTAAGAGAGAGGAATCGTTGAGGGTTGGTTTGTTTGACGAGAGGCTGATGTGTCACCAGATAGAGGACAGTTTGTGTGATAGAGGGATGTGAAAAAACGCTCCAAATTGAGGAGCCAGTCTGTACTTTTAATGGACTAATTTAGGATTAGCAACTGGGTTTAGGTTTGAAGTAATGATTTTGCTTAGGGTAGGAAAAGGATTAAGAACTTTTTTTTAGTTTTCAACATTTAAAACCTCTAACACTAAAGACCTTTAAAAAAAGTTTCACATTTTGGAAAATATTCACATTTGATTTTTTGACGAGAAGACTGATACCACTCTCACATCTGTCCATCAAATATGAATCGGGAGTCAGGAGACAGTTAGCTTAGCTTAGCATAAAGAATGGAAACATGGGGGGGGGGGGGGGGGGGGGGGGGGGGGGGGGGGCTAGCTTGGCTCTACGCAAAGGTTAAAAAAAAAAAAAAAAATCTGCCAGAAGATGCAGCCGCTTATAAGCGTGTTAATTCATTTCTAAAAAGAAAGTAACGAGAAGAAACCTTGAAGGAAAATCGAACTTTCAGTGGCGCAGTCAGTGGGGTCGATAGTTAAAGTGGATGTTTAGCTAGTAAGTTGGGTGGTGGACCAACAACACACAAAGGCTGATATTTTGGGCCTTGATTATCGCCCTAGTAAAATGTTACACCCATGTTAAATTATGCAGTTGACAGGAGGGAAATTAGAGCTACTACAGCTCCTGTTTACTAATATGCCACTCCGTCAAAGCCTTCTGCCACGCCCTAGACCTACAGTCATGGTGTTAACACAGATGTGTCCAATTAAGCGCCACATGATGCCCCAAATTAAAAGAACTTCTGTAGATTTCTACATGAAAATCACCTGTGAACAACAGAGAAATGACCGCCAGTTTCAAAGTCGTTCCACCCCAGTTGCTCCTGTAAGCCTGCTTCCTCGTCCCTTCCCTCGAAGCAAACATAAATTTCAAACTCTGACAAGGCCGTATGCTTCGGCCGTGCTCCCAAGCCTGCTTCTCTGCCCTTGTAAATCCTATGCTAGCGCCCCGTTCTTTTAGAAAATCAAACACCAGAGGCTCGTAAAGCAAGACTGTTCAGAAGAGAAGAGAAAGGGGAGAGAAACATAAAGATGGACACATCTGTCAGTGAACAAAGAACATCTGCGTTGATGGAAACAGGCGTTCCCTTTTCATTGACAAGTATTGTGAGTTGAGGCAGAGCTTTGCTCTGAGGAAGTCATTCTGAGCCATAACTCTGTCCTCGTCCACAACTACAGACAAAACCCAATGAAGAGTGCAGGAGCTGGGGTGAAAGTGGGTTAGCGAACCGCCTGAGTGTTTTTAACAGGCTGTATAATGGACTGAGGTTGTCTTCACTGAGCATCTGCTGGACCTAGTGTTTTATGGCCTCCTCCTTATTGTGTCTCCAGCGAAGCTTGGAGAGCAGAGGCCCTAAAAGTCAAGGCAGACCGAACGTCTGCCTGCTTTATTTCCCCTCTATGGAGATCCAAGTTCCAGCAACAAAAAGTCATGAATCACATCTTTATGTGCAATTGTTTTCTTTCTTGTTCCAGCAATGTTGGTAATGCTAGATGATGCTGCTCAATGTAAATGAACTGCACCATTACAACAAGTGGAAATATTCTATGTGCATCGATTTATTTAAATATCCGTTTACAGGACACATGGGATCTCCATTTTCAATTTAAAAGAAAGTTTTGTATGTTTGAAAGCTTGACCACACACACAATGAGTTTGTAAAGAAAGTTTCCCCAATGGACCCGCTACAGTTTCAGGATGACTTAAAGAACATTGACATTTGGGGGGAATCTCACCATAAAGTGCGCAGACACGGGGAAACAGCTAGCCAGTTTACAAAGGTAACAATATTCGTCCCAGTACCAACACCTTCAAAGCTCACTAATTACCGTTTGTTTCAATGCATATAAAAAAAATAAAAGTGAAATGTGCCTCGTAGCAGTTTTGCGAAATAATTTGATTTCTTATAGGGACACGAATTGTCCATATGTTTTGGAACTATATTACATTAAAAATGACAGGTTTAGGCAACCAAACCACTTAGTTAGGTTGCGGAAAACCATCATTGTTGGGCTTAAAATAACTAATTTATGTAAATGTAAGTTTAGGTAACAAAACCACGTAATTAGGTTTAGGAAAACTGTGAAGAACATTAAGTTTAAGCAGCAAAAACAAACACCGCTGTGTCTGATGGTGCAGTTGAAAGTCGGATATTTGTTGTAACATCCACCTTCCGCCCACCATTTTCATATTAAAAACTACATCACTTGCTCCAACTGTTGCTTAGTCACATGGATGCATTTCATGTTGCATTTTGTGTCCACCACGAAAAAAAGGATCCTAATTTACATTCCATTGGCATTATTTTCATCCTGAGCTAAAAAAAAAGAAGAAAAAAAAAAACACAAATGCATTTCGTCACTATTTCACAACCCGCCACGATACTGGGCTGTTATTCCTTGATCGGGAGAAGTGACTTCAATTCAAGCTAGCTGGTTCCTCCAGTCTTCATGCTGAGCTCACTGTCTCTTGGCTCCAACTTCATACTTTCGGGACAAACATGAGAGTTGTATCAATCTTCTCATGGCAAGTAAGTGAATAAGGAGATTTCCCAAAAAGTTGAACTATTCTTTCACGATTTATGACACTTGGAACAGTTCTGGGTCAAACGGAGACTGAATTGCAGACACAAGACAGGTTTCACTATTTCACTCTCACACACACACACACACACACACACACACACACACACACACACACACACACACACACACACACACACACACACACACACACACGTAATCCATCCAAGTAGAGCAAACAAATCGAGACAGGCAAAAGCCAAAAAAACTGAAAACAAGGCAAAGTCCAAAAACAGACCGCTTATACTTGTGAATTATTGGAAAGCAATGAGCACAGGGGTTGAATAAAGACAATCTAGCAGCAGAACAGAGAGCATATAAACAAGGTAGACTAATGGCAACAGGTGAGTAATTGAGGACAGGTGTGAATAATCAGAAGAGAGGCAGGAAACATACAGAGACAGGGAAATGAATAATCTAAGAAAAGGAGAAAAACACCCAACAACAGAAAACCCCAAACAAAACCTCAGATAACGGATAACATAGAAACAAAGACGGATAAACTAATAAAGACCACTAATATATTATAATGCCAGACAGTCTAAATATCTGAGCCCTCTGGACACAGAGCCAGAACGGTACACCACTGTAAACAACCATGTGCAAAGTCAAGTTATTTGATGTGTCTGTTGTCCAGTTAACACGGTGAAAACATTCAGCAAGACGGATTAAAAAAAAAAGAAGGAAAAAGCATGTATTGCACAAACCAAAGTGCCCAAGCTTCATCTTAACAAACTGGTCACGCAACATAATAAATCATAAACTGTATGACACACAGTCACACAGTGTCTTCAGCAGCACACACCATTAAGCACTGTATAGGTCCATGATTTACTGGACGTACTGGGACAGAGGTCTCAACTAATGGAATACCTAATGTCTCCATGACCGACACTTTAATCTGCGGTGAGACCTCCAGCTTCCAACTTCACCATATAAATCTGAGATACACTGTCGCGCCCAGGCTGTGAGTTACACCCTGTTAGATTTTTTTAATATAAATTGCTTTATAATGGGAAACTTAATCAAAGGAAATATATATTTTTTTTTTACATTTTTAGTCCAGCCTAAAAACACTTGATGATAATGGTAACACCTGCAGGACTATCATCTGCCAGAAGCACTTGTCCCATCTGCCTGGATGTCAACATTAATGCTGTTCTAGCCACACGCCTCCATTACTTTCACTGTGAATAAGCAACCACAGGTGCCTCACAATAACGCGATTTACTGCTTCATATAACACTGTCAAGTGAGGATAATAACCATCCCCTGAATGCACTTGCAACCTTGAATGTCACGTGATTTCACCGAGCTGTGTTCGAAGCAACATGCTTAGTTCTTAAATTTAAACTTTTTTTCCCGTTGCAGCACGATGTCTCAGATCTGTCTCATTGTGTCTTCAAACGAGACGAAAACACCGAATCAGATGTGGTGTTTGATATTTTTTACACTTTCCGGGTAACTATCGCATTGTGTGGTTTCCCTTCTGAGAATGATTAACATATAGGGGATGATGGACTTTGCATGTGTACGTCTCAGCAGGTCTGATGAGTATCGTAAGGCAGAGGCTGCAATCACACTATAAGCACAATATGCCAGAAATGGAACTTGCATATCTCATTGTGAGTGCAGAGCGGATTCAAATGTATCTTGCATACAAACAACAAACGTCCGTAGCTAAATATTAGGTTTCTGATCTTGTCAGGCTGTTGTTTTGCAGTATGGAAACACTGAACTTCATCTTTAAAATATGAGATTTCAGGAAACTATTTGTCTTGTGCAGAGTCCAATCCTTAAATAAACAATACGCATCAGTTTTACAAATGAGCCTTTTAATATAAGTCTGAATTGTTTTGTTCCAGCCAAAAATGAAACTGCTCTATAAGTAAAATTCATGAAATGTGTTTTTTTTCTTCTTTTGAGACAATGCTGCTTAATTAATCATGGAGGATAAATGGGACGCGATCTTGCAGGATCAACACATTCAAATGCTCTTTTGCTGCATCGATCAGACAACTCAAGTTAAAAGGCCTACAATTAAGACAACAGGAAAGTTTAATGTCAGTGTCCTTACCTGCTAAAAGTGCAGAATAACTCATATCTCACAAAGTAAAGGCTAATGACATACATAGACAGTATCTGTAAAGAAAAACGAAAATATATTGCTCACAATACTAAATAAATTCCTTGTAAATAAGACAATAAAGTACAGTTTCTAAAACACAATTGTGCTTTTGAATTCAACTTTTTACTCAACAAATACAGAGAAAACTGCTGTAAAGGGAAAAAATAAATGACATTCAGTATTATAATCTCTTAGAATACCTTAGAATATATTCCCCTGTAGAAGATCAAATGAAAGAGAACATTTAAATCAAGCACTCGTGTAACATTTGTTTTTATCATACCAATGGGGCACAGTGAGGAGCTCAACCCCCTCATGCAGCCCATGGTGCACAAGGGGCTCTTAAAAACCACTAATTGACTTCCAGGTCCATCCTGTGGTACGAGAAAACTAAGCAAATTCCCAGAATCCGCTCTTTGCTGTTTTCCTCTGTGTCTCAAAGGCTGCGCCCGAGGCTCCTCGTGTGATAGTTCAGTATCTAACACGGTAAAAGTCTGTATGCTTGCAGATAAACTCTGGAAACTCTGAACACGGTTCAGGTTATGTGTGATTTTAGATAGATTGAGTTTAAAATGTGTGGCTGCATTTTTTTTTCTCCAGTCCAACATGTCCAACTCATTTATTTGGAGGTTTAGAAACCCCAAAACTTAATAGATACAAGATACTGGAATCAATAGGAAAAACGATAAACAGAAAAACATTTTTTATTCATTAATATCCCTTATATTGGCTCAAGTGTATCCTGTTGGCTAGCTCTTGCTAGTGCATTTTTTAAACACGGATATAATAACACAAATATATGTCAATTCATGTCAGCTGTCAGCAGTGGGGGAATATTATTAGTACATTCACTCAAGTATTGTACTTAAGTACACTTTTTTTATGGTATTTTCTGGTTTATTTCTATTTTATGCTACTTCATACTTCTTCTCCAATACATTCTGTTGAGGAATATTTTACTTTTTTTTTTACTCCAGTTCAATTATTCAACAGATTTAGTTACTTTCCATTGTGGTATCACCACTGAATACTTCTTCCACAGCTGGCTGTCATCTTCTTTATTAAAGCCTCCTGTTGTGTGTTCATGTACTGTAAAGTTACACAAGCACACACCCTGGTGGACAAAAGACTAAACTCAGTCCACCAATCCGGATAGCAGTTCCACGCCGGCCCAACAGAGGGAACATCGGTATTTTGGTGCCATTGCAATCTTGTGTTCAAAATATTTGAAGAAGAAGAAGAAGGCCCCTCAGCTGAGGAAAATGGCCGACGTTGAGATGGACATCGCGTCCACAAGAATGAATAATGGCAACGAACACGTGTAAGTCATTTACTTTAAAATAAGAGTTCCTTGTTAATAAAGTATAAAGGCTTTACCCATCCAAAATAAAAAGGGAACTGTTCTGTAAGTCACAGCTGCGGAGTAACAGCAGCAGCCTCACGTTGTTACCAGAGCTAACGTTAGCTAAATTACTTAGCAACGGCTGGCTAATATTCTTCGCCAACATGCTAATGCTCTTTAGCTCAACTAGCATCACGTTGAGCTAAAGAGTAGACGTGTACATCATCGGAATTGTTGTATATTTACATCCATTATATGGAGCTGTCAGATCACATAGTATAAACACTCGTATTTTGGTCGCACGCACCTATCCTGTAGAGCTAGTTAGCATAGCTACGAGCTAACATAGCTACCCGAGGATGAAGCTCGCTAGCTCCAAGTTTGCTAAGAACAGTTAGCGTAATCGAGCTAATGGAGGAAAATCGTCTTGGCGGACATGCTCAGGGGAAAAACGAGCAAGTGAAGTGTGCATGGTGACAAATAAGTGTTGTTGCGACACAAATTAGTAGATTGTATGTCACTGAAAGTTGGGGCCGTTATTGTTAGCGTTGCTGGTCAGCTTTAGCTCCAGTTTATAGCTAAATTCACCACATTACGTAACCACGATGTACCAATGAATGCTGGAAGAGGAGAGCAGTCTTCGATGGTGTAATTTAGGCAATATAAAAACCATATTTTATATATTTGTATCGTATTTAAAGTGGCCTCTCTGAGTATTGTAAGGAAAAAAGTCACGACAGTACCATTTTTTTTTTAGGACAACAAAAGTATAAACACTGGTTGCTAATGGTTGCAAGTGATGTAGGAGAGACAACAAAATAAAGTTTCCAGTGATTATTGTCATTATCAGTTAATGCACTGATTATTTTGTCAAATAAGTGATTAAGTTATAAAGAAACTGCATTATTGTGGTCCGGTTGTGTCATGACTGATACCTGATCAGCTTCATACGATTTGCATTAGACCAGCCAGGGTTTCCTACAACACTGTTGTCAGTTACTCCCATCGATCAACACATCCCGACTGGTCCTTTACTGTGTAATAGTGTGTGCTCAATATTTAAGATTGTAACTCTTTTTGAAACAGGAAGCAGGATCTGGAGAGCCACGAAAGGAGTGGAAATGAGGACAGCGGAGACGTGTCGGAGGAAGAGGAGGGGGAGGAGGAAGAGGAAGAGGTAGGGGTGGACATCAGCAAGACCTAAATATCTTCAGTGGTATGATGCCATGATTCTGATATAATCTTTCTACAGTAGTTTGATTTCACTTAAACAGTCTAAATTTAGTTTGTCTCAAACCGTAGTGCTTCATGTCTGCACTGTGACAGTATTCTGCTCAATTTAACAAAAATATATAAAAAAAATCATATAAAATTCCTGCAATTTATTTTTTTACACATATTGTTAACTGCATAACAACTCATGTCATTGTATATGGAGGGTTCTGTCCGCCTTCCTCATATTTAGTTTTCCCCTGAATGAACTATAATTTCTATTGACTATGGAGACAGATTCTTGGATCAGTTCATTTATTTCTAAATGACTAAAACGTCAACACAAACACATAAGGACAGATCATTAAAAACATACATCAAATGATACCCATATTCATGCTGTTATGATCACAATGTGTCATCTTGTCATATACCATTTAAATAGAAGAGAAAAGACATCTATACATTGAAATAATCTTCCACCCGAATGAGCTGTCAAGCTGAAATGTTGTCTGGTCCTAGCAGGTGGAGGCTAATGGTCAGAAGACAGAAGATGGGCCCAAACATCACAGCAGCAGCGGTAAACACAAGAGGAAAAAACACAAGCATCGCAGTAAGCACAAAAAACACAAGCATGCCTCTGACGAGGACAAGGACCGCAAACGCAAGCATCGCCACAAACACAGGAAGCACAAACGCAAAGAGGCCATGTCTCCCTCTGCTGCCGCCCTCTTTGCCGCCTCCGGCCACAAAAAAGTTGAGTCCTCTCCCTCCTCTGGAAATCCAAGTCTGGACGACCGGGCCCTGCTGGAGGATCTGGAGAAGCGGAGGGCCATGATCAAAGCTGAGCTGGACAGCCAGTTGATGGAGGGCAAGGTCCAGTCGGGAATGGGCCTCATCCTCCAGGGTTATAACTCTGGATCTGAAGAGGATGCAGAAGGTCGGATCAGAAATGGAGAACAGCGTCAACGGGGCAGCTCAGGTAAACCCATATCGCCCAGAGGGGCGAAAGGAGGGAAATCTAGACGGGAGTCAACAGAGGGTAAGTCCAGCTCCAAGCGTCGCAGTCGGAGTAAGTCGGCGGAGAAGCTGGGACAGGCCAAGGAGTCTAAGCCGGACAAGGTGACCAAAACCACCAAGGACACAGCCGTTAAAGACAGAGGCCGCGGCAGAAGCCGGTCGAAAGACAGAAAGCATTCGGACAGCACGGAGAGGTCCAAGGAGGGAGCCGGGAAGTCCAACTCCCCCACCACCTGGAGAGGAGAGCAGAAAGGCGGCCGCGCCGATAAACGTTCCTCTCCGCAGCGGGACGACAGACCAAACCAGGAGAGAGCGGCACGCCGGTCCAGAACACCTGGACGGGAACGACCAGGTCGCTCAGATGCCGACAAGCGGCCCGCCAAGTCCCCGTCCAAGGACGCGTCGTCGGGGAAGGAGAACCGCTCTCCTCACAGACGAGGGCCTCACAGCCCCATGAGGAAACGCAGCGCTTCCCCTCGTCACAGAGACGCCCACCAGCCCCCGGCTACTGCCTCGGACAGGACATCCAAACAGAGCTACTCTCCGTCCAAAACAAGGTCCCCCCCCAGGAGACCCCGCAGCCGCTCCCCAGACCCCAGGAGGAGGGATGCTGACAGGCAGGACTCGCCGATGAGGTTGGTGATCACAGTTCATTCATGAATGCTTTTTAGATGATGTAGAATGTCCACTTCAGCTTGTGTGTCCACTCCTGATGTTTCGACAGGAAGCGCCTCCGGCCAGAAGCAGGGCCGGGCAGAGACTGGTCACGCGAGAACAGTCCCAGAATGGCCGCTCGCCGCAGGATGAGTCGCTCGCCATTAAGACGGAGGTCACCAATGTCACCACGACGGCGCTCCCGGTCTTCCCCCCGCAGACGGAGCCGGTCTCCATTGGGACACAGGTGATGGCGCTTTAAACACAACTCCCTAGAGGATGTTTCTCTATTTAGTCTGGCATTTGTTGTTTGTACATTTGTCTTGACTTAAATTCCATGTTAGCTTCCCTCTCTGCAACTGGAGTATACAGTATTGTGTCAAGACGTTTTCATGTTGAATGATTACCGAGGTAATAAACTATCCCCTCCTTGACATCCATGCCTTGTAGGGCTGGAGAGAGAGACCGGTACGGAAGACTCCGACAGTACCGACGCTCAATGTCCCGCGACCGGGGTGGGAGGAGAAGAAGACGCAGCAGAGACGAGGACAAGTTTAAGGGAAGCCTTTCAGAGGGGATGAAAGTCGACAAGGACTCCTCGGGGGAAGAAGTGTGAGTAGAAGAAGTTAGCCTTTATGTTTCCCTGCAGGTTATTAACCCAATTATAGGCCCATTGGCCCTGATAATAACAGGAAAGTGTGCATTTTTTAATTTTTACACCGTGTTTGCAGGTTGGAGGACTTTGATGGAGAGGAGGTAGATGAAGAAGCTCTCATTGAACAGCGCCGGCAGCAACGTTTGGCCATCGTCCAGGTCTGTTTACATCTGTGCTGATCCACACCTGGGTTTTATTAGTCACTACGTCCATGTTTTGAGTTTGTATTCTCACAGTCGCTCACTTCCTGCCACAGAAATACAAGCCTGTGAGCGACGACACCAACATGGGGTCGGAGCCCAGCAGCCCTCAGAGCAGCACGCGCAGCCGCTCGCCCTCACCCGACGACATCCTGGAGCGAGTCGCCGCAGACGTCAAGGAGTACGAACGCGAGAACCTCAACACCTTTGAGGACAGCATCAAAGCCAAGCACAACCTCATCGCCCAGGAGAAAGACGGTAATGTCCTGGTCAGAATAATCCAAATCTGAATGTACGCGGTCAGGTGTGTGCGCGCCGTAGTTAACTACGGCTGTCAACATGCAATTCATTCCTCTATAATTATTAGTGGAGGCCTGGGGAATACCTCCGATATATGCCGGGGAATAGTTCATATTTATGTGTAAGTTGGCGCTCACACATGTCAATCGTCGTCCAAACACTTCTCAGAAGTGGCGCTTCCTCATCGTTCCTCTCACTATAACCTCACTATCTCACTATCTTAGTGAAGATGGAATAAGTTGAGCACAGAAGTAGCTCCGTATAAGCGGTCTGTGGCTGAATGGGGCCAGCTTGTCCCAGGTAACTACAGCTTCGCTTAAACCTCTGAAATGTAGAAAAGAGAAGTGGCTCACCTTCATACTGAAGAGCACAATCTTATGTGATCATGGAGATCAAAAGCTCTGACCGGGATAGTGATTACTTTGAATAGTGTCTTTGATTTTTATAAGAAGCAAAATTGCTCCTTTTTTTTTATCCCCAGTACAATCATGGTCCGTTAACAGCAGATATGGAGGAAGTCCAAATTGCGAAGGTGAAGTAAAACTCTAAAAGTGCTTTACTTTGCACTTCCCTGCAGTTGTTGTGGCCGATGTCACACTGATGCTGACCGACCAAAGAGTGGCGCTCTATACGGAACTAAAATGGCTTTCGGTGGCTTGACTTGTGTGAGAAATGCAGAGTTGGTTTTAATGTTGTTTCTTTCTATCATGTGTTCATTCAGTTGCTGGCTTGTAACCCAAAGCCTGAGTGTCTCTGCCACCTGCAGCATGTTTTGATCTCTGCAGAGTATGTGAATCAAACACGTTCCAGCTATTCTGTTTTACAACATGGTGGATGATTAGAAGCTGTAACTTGTCTTGTTTTATTATTGTTTGTTTGTTTCAGGAGCCAACCCAAAGAAGCCTTCAGCCCCCGACATGTTTACGGAGTCAGACGACATGTTCGCCGCTGACTTTGATGTGAGTGTTTTCTCTCGGGGATCAGGAAAATAAGATGATGAGAGAAAACCTGTTTTAAGAGTCTCAGCAGCTGTTGTGAGCCACTGACCTCATATTTGTGTTGTTTCTGCAGAATGCCCGGATGAGAGCAGCAGGTGTGGGGAAGGACTTCAAGGAGAACCCCAACCTCAGGGACAACTGGACCGATGCAGAGGGTTACTACCGTGAGTGCTGCCTCTCAAATCCTTTTCTTTTCTCCGACAGCTGTCGTCCGGAGGCAAACCTGTGAGGTGGACTGTAACAAGTATCTCTTGTTATTTTAGGGGTGAACATCGGGGAGACACTAGACAAGCGCTATGATGTCTATGGCTACACGGGCCACGGTGTCTTCAGCAACGTGATCAGAGCCAGGGACACCGCCAGGGCCGGCCAGGAGGTGGCAGTCAAGATCATCCGCAACAACGAGCTCATGTGAGTCCCATGAATTTCAAAAATGTCTATCCAAAGAATTCAACCCTCCTGATTGAGTTTGTATTGATGAACAACATGATTTTTTTGGGGGTCAACAGGCAGAAGACTGGATTGAAAGAGTTAGAATTCCTCAAGAAGCTGAATGACGCCGATCCCGATGACAAGTTCCACTGCCTTCGCCTCTTCAGGCACTTCTACCACAAGCAGCATCTTTGTCTGGTATTTGAGCCTCTCAGGTACTGAAAAAGGAAGCCCTCCTCCTGTCCTCTCGTCATTTGAGTCCCACTGCAGCATTAATGTGACGGCCTCGCTTCCTACTTACCTTTTGTATTCTCCTCCGTAGCATGAATCTGCGTGAGGTCTTGAAGAAGTACGGTAAGGACGTCGGGCTACACATCAAGGCCGTGCGTTCCTACAGTCAGCAGCTATTCTTGGCCCTGAAGCTGCTGAAACGATGCAACATACTCCACGCTGACATCAAGCCCGACAACATCCTGGTACGGTATAAATACCCGATCTGAAGATCAAGCTTATAGAATGATGATCTTGTGTGTACTGATGTTTTGTCCATTTTTAAAAGGTGAACGAGTCAAAGACTATTCTGAAGCTTTGTGACTTTGGTTCTGCGTCCCACGTCGCTGACAACGACATCACACCGTACCTGGTCAGCAGGTTCTACAGAGCTCCAGAGATCAGTGAGTGGCCTCGTTTGTATGAATCGCCATTGATCAGTAGCGATTCAAACTGGACCTCGCTCACCGTTTCTTTCCGTCTCAGTCATAGGGAAGCCGTACGACTATGGGATCGACATGTGGTCGGTTGGCAGCACTTTATACGAGCTTTACACTGGCAAAATCCTGTTTCCCGGATCCTCCAACAATCAGATGATCAAGCTAGCGATGGACCTCAAGGGCAAGATGCCCAACAAGGTAAAAGTTGCATCATATCATTTCAGATATTGTTTCGCTCTCCGAGATGAGTTGTGTTGCTGTTCCATGCGGTGCTCAGGAAGTTACAGCTGATGCAATATCCTGGATTTCTTTCCTCAGATGATCCGTAAAGGCCTCTTCAAAGACCAGCACTTCGATCAGAATTTGAACTTCCTGTACATTGAAGTAGACAAAGTGACAGAAAGGGTAAGGTGTTCCTACTTTCTTAAATTGTTGAAATGTTCTTTTTATTGGCTGTTCAGGTCTTACGCCCAGTATTTGATACATATATTGAGAATATTCTTGTCATTGATTCAACTTATCCTCGTCTCTCTGCACCAACAGGAGAAGGTGACGCTGATGAGCACCATCAACCCCACCAAAGACCTGCTGGTTGACATGATCGGAGGCCAGCGGCTGCCCGAGGACCAGAGGAAGAAGGTGATGATGCTGAAGGACCTGCTGGATAGCACCCTGATGCTGGACCCAGCCAAACGCATCACCATCAACCAGGCTCTGCAGCACCCCTTTATCCAGGAAAAGATCTGACCCCCTGAACGCCACACACTCTCAGAGCAGACACAGAACCAACCACTAAACCAGCTCTGACCGGACCCGACTCTGCAGCGAAGCAGCCAACCCACAGACATGATTTTTATTTTTCTTCCTCAACTTTATTTTGTTTATGGATTCCTAATTGTTTTATTGTAAATAGCTCATTGAAATGGTAGCCATTCTTTAAGACATTGATTTTGCGATTCATCATTGTAACCCCCCCCCCCCCCCTCATACCCGGCAAATGCAGTTATGGACTTTTTATTTCTTTTTATTTAACTGCCATTGGAGTGACAGATGTTTAAAAGAAAAATATAATTCCTGTAAATACTGTATGTCAATCACATTAAGCATCTCAAGCAGCAGACTGTCGAGTCTCGTCGTAGTTGCAGAAGACTAAAATCCATCGGTTCTTTCTTTTCTTTAACCACAATTGTCATTGTGGGGCGATGCATGCTTTTGAATGTGCACCCTTTGTGCTCTAGATTTCTGTGGTGCAGAACTGTGTAAATGCTCTGTATGTCCATCAGTGTCCCCCCCCCCACACTTCTAACCACGTCTCCAGGCCTTGAGGTCTGAATTGAAGGAATAGATGCATATTATGTACACCTTGAAACCAGATGTTTTGTTTTTTTTCAAAGCAGGTAGTCATTGTTTTCTGTTGCTGGACATTTCCATGTTTTTTACCTTCCTCCCCCTCCAGCACTCTGGCTCGGTCCCGGCTCTTAAGGCTCTCACACTCAAGTGCCTCCTGTATGAGCCTCGTGTGTTCCACCACCCAACGATGTGGGCCGATTGAAAGCCACACCTGTAACCCTCCTCTCCCATTGTTGTATATAGTCCATAGTTACTGTCATTTCAAGTGTGGGTTAATTATTGTTTGTTTTTTTCCATTAAGTGGTAAAAAAGAATTTGTGATTTCAATAAAGAATAGTTGTGGAAACACTGCTGAAAGAGAACCTTCAGTATGAACACTTTTTAGTAATAAAATGTTTCCTATTGTATACCAACACCCTTTCTTCATTTGATCCCCAACACGTGCTGAATGACATAATGTCCTGTACATCCTGTTCATCAATAACTCTTCATATGAAATTAAGTGTTTTATCAGAAGCGAAGCCGTCATGGAACTGGATGTTCTTTTTTTTTTTATCCTTGTACCCAACTAAGTGCATTCTGAAGATGGCAAACGAGCGAGAGGAGACATTGCTGCTCCCTCACAGCACTAGAAATAGAAGTCGGTCCATCTTGTGACCAGTTGGTATAAATTACAGCGCTAATGCGCCATCTCCGGCAGTGGAAAGTCTTAACGGTGTCGCATGATGGCACTTGCGTTGAGCTGCTGAAAAGCATAATGGGAGACTCACTTAGGAAAGTTTGGGGGGAATGATGCGAGAAGCTCTCTGGCTGCACGAAGCGCACTAAAAGGACTTCTGACATGAGCTGATGGGCTGCCGGCCTGTAAATACATGTGGGCTACAGAGGTCCGTGTGAATGAGCAGGGAAGCTAACGCCCACTGGCTTTAATCTCAACATACAGAGACGAGGGCTTTTAATGCGAATGTGTAACCAAACGACTGTATAATCAAGCTATTAAATTCATGAGGACATTCACACGTTGCATTGCTCCCGTCTGACAATGCGGTTGTAGTTTCTTGTGGCGGTCAGAAGAGGGCATCCGAAGTCACTGATGGTGACTGACCGTGGAACTTTTTATTATTAATGAAAATCTGAAAAGTTAAACCATTTGATACAATTAAATTGCACAACAGGGTTTATTTGAATGTGGGTTATTTTCTTTTCCCCACAGATACAAAAAGGCGTAACTCAAACTATTATGATTCATCTATTAGTAGAACCAGCATCAAGAAGAAAAGAGACTTAAAATAAAATGTATTTTTAATTTCGTTTCTCATTTTTATTAAAACCATACAAACATTTGTAGTCAGTTATAAAAGAGCAAAGTGGCTCTTCTGGCGGAGGGGCCGTGCTGGGCACTTGAAGCTCCGCTCTGAGCCAGATGTGTCTGGCCTCTGCCCAGGGCCTGGGAATCCCTGCTTTCAAAGTCAATTCTTTATCGGCCCCAGGATACTCCCCGTTTCCTCTGCTAAACCTACAGAACGAGTACTGTATTTACACATTATATATAAAAGAGCACAATAAATGTGAAAACTTAAAAACAAAATCAAAGAAAAGTAGAATGCATTTCGCAAATCTTAACTTTTCTGATAGTCAGACTTTTCTTATATAAATGTTCTGTCATTTTTTATCTTTTTTTCAGGTCTCACAAGACACTTTACATGTTCTTTTTTTTCTCATAATTCACAATGGAAGATTGGCAGTGATCTTTCTCTTTACCGACAGGCAGATACGTATAAGGCACATACCTCAATGTGATTTCCTTCTTTCGAAAGGAAATGATTTCTACTTCTTTGAAGAAAAGAAAGAAAAACAAGAATGCACAGCTACAAACCAAAGTACCAAAGAACAATAAAACAATTTGTACCTCATTGCTTTGACGCTGAATAAAAGGTAAACCACTCAATATTCTGTGTTCAGTCACATCAGACTGCAAGGCAATACTAACACTGTTGACAAAGTCACTGCAATACTCGACGGCAGTACACATTCTGACTTTAAGAGCTTTGGAGAAAACAATACAGATGATTTCCTATAAAACGAAACACGTCACTTTACAGCATTTATCATAATGAGAAGGAGATTCATGTGCTGTGGACCACCGTTGGATTCAAAACGTGAAGTACTCACATCTACTTATGTACGCAGACGTTAAGCACCAAATGGGACCTTCGATCATCGAGGAGGAAATGTCCATTTTCATATCGGCTCCAAACAACCGGTGCAATCCAACGTCAATAATCAGATTATCACAAACAGAATATAAAAAAAAAACACTGTTATATACACTTGTGAGTACCTTTCCAGACTAACTAAATCAAGATATCAAGGAGACGACTATCGACGGTGCCTTGAAGACTTGGATGTGTTCGATACCATACTCTTGACAAAAACACCACTTGGTAAAACTTGGTAGAAGCACTGAAACATTTACAGATTCACAAAAATAACGTACAAACAAAATGACAACAAATGTAAATACACCACTTATTAAAAACCTATGATATATAAAGTTATCATCAGGGCCTGTTAAATCAATGACCCACCTGCTGTTACAAGTATGGGCACGTACCTGTGGGATCAGAAGGGTAGATACTTGGCACACGGGCTGGTCTATGTACTCATATAGACAGTGTTCATGTTTAACCTTGAATACATGCATTTTTACCGACAGTGTGTACAGCAAAAACAGTGACAATACACAGAATACTGTTTTAAAGAAGTGAACTTTTGCTCACCTTCACACAGAAATACAAACAGAAGAGCTTCCAAAAATAGCCTACATTCCAGAAAAGGAATACAACTATTTATCTTTACATAATTTTGACACATCCCATTTCTGTGTGGGATGACATTTTTACAAAATAAATGGGTTTGGCAACTGCCTATTCCACAACACTTTTAAGTACATAATAACGTTCTCATAATTGCCACTTTGGTCTTAAAATCTTCACATACACCAGAGTTTTTCTCTTCCTTTTTTTTCCATTTTTTCCTAAGGGAGGAGAAAGCAGAGAGAGAGAGAGAGAGCAGCTACTGAATGATAGCAAGGAACTTGCTCTCCTCAGCCAGTGTGGTGAGGAGAGAGCTCATGTCCCCGATCGCCATGTTGTTTAAGCCGGGGGCCACGCTGTGGAAGGCCGCGGATGCTCGAGGGGTGGTCAGGCGCGACGAGGTCCTGGACAGACCCTGGAAGATGGAGGGACTCAACACACCTGAGACCAGGCTACCCTGGTCATAGCCATCCTCCAGCATGGCACCAAAGTCCAGACTCACCCCCTCATCTAATATACCAGGCACATTGCCCTCCATGGTGCTGGTCACCTGGTCTGTACCGGGGGAGAGAAGGGCGGCCGAGTTCCCGCTGCCACTGCCGACAACTTGGCCCACAGACTCGGCCATGGAGTTGAGCAAGCACTCGTCCTCCAGGACAGGGAATGAGGAGGCCTTGCAATCCAATGGTTCGTAAGAGAGGCAGTCACCGAAGCCCTGCTCCAGGTACCCATGGTCTGGGGCCTCCAGCTTCAGCCCAGATACCTGATGTGCAAGGGAGCAGTGGTCCCCACTTCTCTGCAGTTGTTGCTGCTGGTTGAGAGTAGCCTGGATCTCGCCAGAGTTCTCTGGATTGAGGTACTGCTGGGTCCTGACCAAGTTCCTGTAACCGTCGGGTGGGCGAGGGACATGGACCTGCCGATTGTGATGAAGAGCGGTTCCCTGGGAGAGGCCGGGGAGGACGTCCATGGAGGCCCTGCTAAGGATTAGGTTGTTCCCGATCTGGCAAGAGGTGTTACTGTTGTGGTTCTGCTGGAAGTGGCTCTGTTTCGGAGGTCCATTGGAGGCCTGCTGTTTGAAGCCCTGCTGAAGAGGCCCATTGATAATCTGTGCGAAGTTAGGCCTTCCGAAGGTGTTTGCAGAGTTGTTACCTCTCATCTCCATGCAGGAGTTGGGCGGTGTCTCTAGCTTCACCGCGGGGTTAACACAACAAGCACTTTGAGACTGATTAGCCTGGGCACAACTGTTCTGGAAATCAAGGGGCACCTGCTGCTGAACCACCATGTTCCCGAACCTGCCAAAAGGCGCAGATAGGGGTCCGTGTTCAGCCCCCGAATACCTTCCACACTGTGTCTGGTGGTTTTGTTCCCTCTGAGGGGACCTGTCAGCACTCCCGGAGCTCACTTCATTCCACTGGATGGGAAGCTTACTGGGGCTCGTCCTCTCTGCTGTCGGCTGCGGCTGGAGACCGTGGGACCCAGCGAAGCCCATGTTCAACCCTGACGTCTGGATCTGTTCTATCTCCTCCATAGGTGGATGGGAGGGGTCCCTTTGGCTAGAAGCTATTTGGTCCTCAATGTGCATGTAGGAGCCACCGTCCACCTGGTCCTGGGAGCGGAGATACTGCACCAGGTCATCTGGGAGCATATCCTCATCCCCGAGCAACAGGCCAGCCTCGTCCTCCATGGCCAGGGCTTCTAAGGCCGCGTGTTCTGCGATGCTCGGAGTGTACGGTGAGTGCTGCAGGCCTCTCTGCAGGTTGCCCTCTGAGCGCGTGTAGTTCTGTAGGCTAAAGCTGCGAGTTTCAGGTGTAGAATGATGAGACAGAGGTGGAAGAGGGTGGAGGTTGTTAAGGCTGTTGAAGCGTTGTACTGGGGGCAGACTGCTAATATCAGGAGCCTGCGTCCGCACGGGGTCACTGGCCCTCCGGTTCCCATTCAGTGGTCCCTCGCCGGGATAGAGGACCCTCCTCCTGTAACCTGCGTGTCCCGTGTACCCGTTGGTGTACCCGTTGGTGCCATCACCGCAGCAATGTGGCCGGACTAGAGGCGGCAAAGAGTGGTTGCTGCCTCCCTCATCCATCATGGCCATGCGAGTCTTCAAGCTCATGCGCTCCATGTTGGGAAGAGGCGTGGGAGGTGGGCCGCCAGTTGCTGCTGCGTACTTGGCTTTCAGGTGGTAGTGCTGCGCCGGGGTTAAAGTGAGCATGCCCCGTGACCCCCCTCCTCCTCCTCCTCCCACACCTCCTCCTCCCACACCTCCACAGCCCCCACCTGAGAGTATTCCTCCACCCCCTCCTCCTGTCCCACCTCCATAATGGCTTGCCTCGCTGGACCGGCGCGAGGCATCGGTGGAGATGGGGTCGTAAGAGTCGGTGGAGCTGAGGTTGTGGTTGCGGCGGTGGTGGGCGGCTGCCATCGTGCCCTCGCTCTGGGAAGCCTGGCTGGAGCGCCGGCTGGAGAAGCAGGGGGAGATGCCGGAGGAGCGCCGACTGCTGCTCAGGTAGGCTGAACTGGTGGCGCTACCGCTGCTGTCACGCCGGTCCCGGAGCAAATTGAGCACTGTTAGCTCTATGCTGCCCAGCTCAGCATGAGCAGGTGGCTGAGGAGCAGACACCCCCCACTGCCTGCCCTGATAGGATCCTGGCGAGAAACACAGACAGGGGGGAAAAGAATGAATAAGGTTTGGACAGTAAACAAGGCCGATTACAGGAGGATGAAAGAGAATGAGCCAAATACGTGAAAGTGGGGAGAGATCCCTCAAACAGATGTTACCAGAGACAACAGGCAGCATTTGTCCATGAAACCCTGTTACATGCTATTTTCTCTGATATGATATACGGCTTGATATGGTTCTGATACCATTTTCCAGCGGAACAGTACATTTTAAGCATCTGTTTTGCCTGAATGCTTCAGCCAAAACGGGCAAGATGGAATTCAGGATAATATATTTCTCAAAGCCTGACTTGAACACACTTTTGTGTGTTTTGATGTTTATGTTCTGTGTACAGGTGCTGTTTTACTGTGAAACAAATGGCCACACAAGCGCAACCACGTGTGGAAAATAAGGATACTACCTGCTTTTGTGAATTTGTGAGGGTTGTAGACTTTGGTCAAACTTTTTAAGAGCATTCAGAAAAAGGTTCTCATACCCACTTGGACATCACATGAAATACTTAATAAACAAGATGAAGCTTAAATAACCCTTACCCTTCCCCAGGATGTTGGGTAGTGTGGAACCTTTCGGGGGCGGTGTAGGGGACAGGGGCCCCAGCCTGGGCAGCGCTCCATTCACCTGCTTCAGCCTCTCCATCTTGATGTGCTCCATCCAGCGCAGGGGGCGGCCAACACTCCGCCTCGCCTGCAGGGTCAGCATGGCCGCGGTCGCCGTGGAGACTGTGGAGTCCATGATGGGGGCCCGGTCACCCACACACTCCTCCTCCACCTCCTCTTCGTTTTCCTCTTTCTCCTCGTCCTCCTCCAGCCCCTCCCCTGGCGAGCGTCCGGCGCTCACAGCAAGCTGGACTCCACTGCAGGGATAGGTGCTGACGGGGGACTGGTCACTGCTGCATGTAGACTGACCGCCAGGGCTTGGCTGAGACGTCTGACAGACACAGACCGGGGCAGAAGAAAACAACGTAAGATGGTCACGTTTATTTAAGGAAACACAAGGGAAGGACAGTGTCACATAACACAAACAAATGATACAATGTAATCTTTTGAAGGATGTGTTCCCTATGACATTAGACAATGATCATAACAAGTGACAGACCATTATGAAAGACAATTCATGTGTTCATATAATCATCTTGCGTAATCATGGCAGTTTGAGCCGGTTGCACAAACCACAGAACCAACTGCTGCAGCATTTATGTTGGGAAGTTTTGCACATTATTGGGGCATGAGTAATGCCTCCCCCTGTGAGCCCGGCCGGACAGACACGCTCAAACGAGAGAAAAGAGAAATCATGTTTGGGTTGTTTTCAGAGGATAGGCAAATAGGATAAAAGGCCTCTTGTGTGACCAGCTAGAGCATAATTAAGTTGTTTACTGAATTTTAGGAACTATGTTACACTGAGGAATAACGGAATTACTTTTTTTGGCATGGAGTATTCACCCTGTTTACTGTTGAATGAAGTTGGCTGCACAGCGGAGCCCTGGGCAGTATCAGGCACACTTTCAGTGCCCTCACAGTTCTGCCCAAAGGCACGGGCATCGCTCAGAGAGAAAAATGCATTCCCTTTGGTAGCCATCGCCACTCTTCAAAGCGATGTGAAATGAGAAGAATAATCTTTTTTTATGACTGTGTGGGATGACGGAAACTTACAATGAGAGCAAATGTGCCGTGCTTTGGGTGAAAGTCAAGCAGTTGCGATGGGATGAGAAAAGACGATTAAACTATGAGCGAGACGGGAAACAGTGAGACTCAGAAAGAATATTTTACAAATGCAATGTGAAGGGATACCTATCTCACCTGATTACCCACTGTCCTTAGAAAGGGAAGGAGAGAAATGCCGAAGCAATGGATAGAAAGAGAAAGTTTACTCATTAGAAGAAGTCAGTGTTAAATGGGCATGCCCCCAATTCAATGTTAAATCCCACAGGAACGTTAATACTAGGCATTTAAACTAGCTATATTAAAGTAAAGGAATTAGTAGCAAAAGTATGTAAAAGAAAGAATCATTGTCGGCCTTAAATAAAGTCTTACCATAGGCTTCTCTGTCTTGATGGACTTGACCTGCAGACATTCGTCCTGTTTTGAGGTAGCATGGCTGTACTCCCTTTGGTCCGTGTACCCACCCAGGGGCAGCTGCCCTGGAGACCGGCCCTGGCTGTTGCCCCCATGCTCCCGTTGGGGCGGAGGACGCGGGTAATCGCCGCGCTGCTTCTTGGTGACGTGCGCCTCCGGCCCGTGCACCGTCTTCACGTGCTTGCGTAAGGAGCTGGGGTCCGTGTAGCGTTTGGTGCAGCCTGGGATTTTACACACATACGGTTTCTAAGAATGAAGGGAGACAGATGAAGCAGTGAGGAAAACGCGTTGCTGGTAAACACCACATTCGAGCAGCAAAGTCGTAGGAGCATTAGTGTCTGAAATCACATTTTTTCAGTACCTCATTCGAGTGCGTGCGGTTCTGATGTTTCGCCCGGTCTGAGGCATTGGAAAAGGCCTTGTTGCAGCCTTCGTGCTCACACACATAAGGTTTCTCTCCGGTGTGCGAGCGTAAGTGAGTCTTCAGGTTTTCCAGGCGAGAGTAGGCCTTGGCACAGCCCTCAAACTGCAGGACGAGAGAGAAGAGGACTTCACTCATGCGGTCTGAATCTCCTGTTAGCGGCTTACATGTAAAACAGCTTTTCATCTGCAAACAAATGAAGTCATCTGAGCAAATGGCAGTTTCCTTACTGTGCACTTGTGGGGTTTTTCCCCAGTATGTCTGCGCATGTGGACCACCAGCATGTATTGCGCCTTGAAGGGCTTCTGCTCTCGAGAACATTCCTCCCACCGACACACGAACTCCTTCTTCTCCCCGTGGATGTGGTCATTGTTGATGTGCTAGAAGAGAAGATAAAGGCACTTTAACTGAAGTGAAATGCTATTTCGACTTGATTTGTTGTTCAGCTTGAGGGATGTTTTGCTCTGCAGCATGAGAGGGAAATATAACATTCCCTTTCCTGTTTCCCATTTCTTTTCACGTATATTTTCTCGATTGAATTTCTCTCTTAACTCTTTCCTTCTTTCCCTGCCTCACTCTGTTGACTCGTGAGCCTCAGTGTCCGATCAGAACGGGATTTCTGAAATAGAACCCTGTCACTTCGTATCACATTGGGCCCTCGCCCCTCCATGACAAGCGCTGACAGTTGTGCTGCCGTGGCAACTTCCAATCTGAGGCTTAGGAAGGAGGGGAGGCGGGAGGGAGGGAGGGAGGGAGGTGAGGAGACGGGGCGAGAAATCTAAAGTTCAGTCGTGGCATCTGAAATGCGAGGGCTTTACAACTCCAGCCAAGCATTTATTCTTTTCTGTGAGCACCACCTTTCTCTTGCTCCATCCCCTCCTCTCTTCTTCTTCTTCTTCTTCTTCTTCTTCCCTCACTAAACTATCTTGTAAAATGGTAGTGGTAGATGTTACAGAGGAATGAAGGTGAAAAAAAAAAGAGTCACGCAGACCCTCTGGGGACAAAGTCAACATCTGGCTCTCTTTCATAGACAATACTGTCGTGGCCTCTGAAGTGCCTTTCAAGGGAGCAATTTAAACCCAGGGAGACAGACACAATATCCTGACCAGTAGAAACCGGTATTATTACATTCCTGAGCAGCGGATAAAGAGTCTTTTTACCTCGGGCTTGAATGAAGAGGGACGGATGGAAACAGGAGAGAAGGAAGGGAGATAAATAGACTTGACTTTGAATGCTCTTAAATGTCTGGGGAAAACATGCTTTCTTTGAGCTCTTACTCGCAAGATTGTTGAGCTATAAAACATGCAGCGCCAAAGCAAATAAAGCATTGAGGGACAGTTCCCCCTCCAGGCATGACATGGCGCTGACAATGGCATCTTTGTGCCTTCCCTGCACCCTGCCCTCTGGCCAGATCATGACCCCACATATAACCATAACCATGACATCTACTAGAAAGCGCCCCATTTCTTTATTCTTCCTTCAAGACATTTTGACCCTAAGTCTGCCACTGCACTCATTTCCCAGTGGTACTAAAGGGGGGAGTATCGACAAATAAGTCAGCGCAGTAACAGCAGGGTGCGACAGCAAAAGCAAAGAGTAAAATTGACATTAATATATCCGCACCAGGACCTCCATTATTCTCGCTTGACATTTTCTTAATTCTAAAGTGACAAAACAAGACTAATTCCACGGAAAACGATTGGGGACTGGATGACCACAGACGTTAGTGAAGTTTCCCCAAGATTGATCTCCTCCCCACCCCGGTCCGAGCCTCAGAAAACCTGACTCGTCTTCTCTTTTTCTTCCTCTATGTGAGGGAATCCCTGTGGCAAGCAATCGGTCTGCCGTGAGCAGCGTTCAATATCCCCCGGCCGAGAGCGATGGGAGAGCGTCGTGGTGTCGGATATCACGCGGGTGGCTGGCACTTGCACACACACACACACACACACAGATGGATACACACTCGCACCCTGTTTGTACAAATGGAGGAAGGTCGTTGACGGGTGTGATGCATGAGCCTCTGAGCTGACAGAGAGGGGGACAGACAGCACGGGGAGAGGGGCCGCCGAGGAACCTAATGGCATGATCTAATGGCAATTCTTATTGAATCAATAATCTCCATGCTGAGCAGTCAGGCCCAAATGGCCGGCTAAATCGACAAACAGGTGCTGATAGCAGCGGCGCGGCAGGTTATTCATCTTCCCCCTGCCAGCTTATCGGCCAACAACTGTAAAAACGCCACCAAGATGGATTTAGGAGGGAGTCGCACGACAGGGAGCGCCGGGGACACGGACACAGGGGACACTGAAGCCGCCTGTGACGTATGAGAGGTGCACACACACACACACACACATATATACACGCAGGTGCAGGCTCTGTTTTCTTGTCCAGACTCATCAAGGCAAAAACATCCATAAATATGAATAGCACTAAATCACACAAACACTTGTTTTTATGTTTTCTAAAAAATGAAATCCTCCGATTTAAAATCATTCTTGTCCCCTCTATGCTCAAACCCATCTCGACACACATTACTGTAAGAGACAGAATCCTATCTTCTTTTTTTTCTCCCCTATTTCCCAGCATTTGCCCACTTCAGTATCCGTCTCCATGTCTCCTTATCAAACTCTCTCTGGGACACAGCCCTCATGCATTAGAATGCAAGCGTGCATGAAAAGAGGGCCTGTTTACAAGGCAATTTCACTAAGCTGTGGGACCCGCAACACCGTTTAGCTTTATCAAACACCGCCTAATAAATCATATGCTCTTTTGTGATGTCAGTTGCTGAAGTGCTTTGTGTAAAGAGAGGGAGAGGGAAAAAAAGAGCATGAAAAAGGCAAAGAAGGGAGGGAAGGAGGAGGGAGGATGTAAAATGGGGGGAAAAAATTGAGTGAGCGAAGGTAGGAGGGAGGATGAGAGTAAGTGAGTGAGCGAGCAGGGGGCAGGGAGCTAGAATTGGCATGTGTAATTCAGCACAGTCTTTTCATCTTAGAGTAAGATACTCTTGACAGATAAGGGGCCTAATCCTTCTCCTGATCAAGAAAAATCTGCATTTTACCAATTAAAAGCCTGCGCCAGCAGCCAGAGAGGCGGGAGGGGGGGGGGGGGGGGGGGCTGCCTTCAGACTGTGCCCGCGTTTATCTCCCTTTAACACCGGGGGAGGCGCACAGCGGCCGCCTCAACAAGGCCGCGCACGGGGAGAGCCAGCTCCCCATCGAAGAACAAGGAACATCACAAACGCCACCTATGTAGATGACCTGGAACCATATGGTAAGACTGTGGGAGGGTGGGAACGACCTGATGAGCTGTGAGAACACACACACACACACATACAGACCACCAACCCCATCAGACACCCCTCTAATGGACTGAAACAGCCTGGGAGATCAGTCTTGTTAGCAGGCCTTCAATGACAAGAGAGAACCTGAAACTCTCACGTTCGCAAGCCACTAATGGTTCAGCAGTTGAAGAAGAAGATGAAGAATTACAAATGATGCTATTTTATTTTATGCAGATTCAAATTTGGCCCCACTTTTATTCAACGACCGCAACAAATACTGCAAGAGCCCAATATGGCTTCCATGAATTCTAACATCATACCTGTACAGGGGCCCTGCTAATGCAGAGCTCCCGTTTAGCTTTCTCCACACAGCAGTATCAGTAATACATCAATGAGAAAATAAAAGCTTGTTGAGCAAGGCCATATTAGGCCGTTATGGGAGTGTGGGGTTGGCATCTCCAGCGACAAAGAAAAAAAAAAAAAGCGAGTGAACAAAGCCCACTTCAAGAGAGACATTAAAGAAGCCACCAGGCCTTATCTTTAAAAGTACTCCCTTCAAGGGGGAAAGAGGGGAGGGAGAGAAAATGAAAGAGAAAATGAAATAGAAAATGAGAGAGGGAGAGGTTTATGCCCAAAAAAGGGGAAGCAAAAGAACGTGGAGCTGAGTGCAGAGGGAGATGGAGAGGTATAGAGAGTTGAAATGTAATAAATGAAATAAATACAGCAAACTAAAATTGACACCCGCCTGGCTTTTGCTGACTGGGTAGGCCAGATAAGTGAGCTAAATTGCGCAGATCTGATGTTTATCTTATCGGCTGCACCGAGAGCGCTTAAACGCAGACGATAAAGGAACGCCGCGGCATGTCATGGTGAGAGCATGCTTGAGAGTGTAAAAATATGCATGAAGAGCGCGGCAGGAGCGCTTTTGAACAAGGTGGAAAGCGATGAGGGTGGCGTGAAAGGCTTAATTCTAAAATTAGGCCAACCACAAAGGAAAGAAGGGATGTTTGAATCAGTGCAGCTGTTACTTTTGATACTTCCAAAAACATGTTTCTGCGTGACGCAGACTGTCAATACCGCGGTCCCACATTCTAATCGTCGAATATGAATCTATGTATAAACTTTGTGCAAAAAGCTGCTGGTTAAATTGGTTACGACCAAGGAGACTTTCTTTTTTCTTTTTTTGCTCATCATGATTTTTTCCCCAAAGCCATTTCAAAAGACAAGTACAAGGGGGAAGGGACGCTCCATTGTTTGGTTAGATGGAAATTCCCCCCCAACACCACCACCCCCCCCCAAACCCCTCCCAGTGTGCGAGGAGAGCCACTGTGGTCCAAATACTGTACTTATCCTATTACTGAGGGGGGTGGGGGTGCGGAGAGATAAGAGCATTTGCTCGTCCGCTCTGCTGAATTAGAGGGCACGGATTCTGTAGGCGAAGACTTTTATTGGCATCTCTCTGCATATCTGCATGTGCACGGAAAATGAGAAATAAAATGCAACATCAGAAAAAACAATTCTCGAGATGGGGGGGAAAAAAAAAATGTAAAACTAATAAGGGTTTTGTTGGTGTCTGTCTACACGCGAATCTGATAGTGAGTGCGGCTTGGCAAGGTTAGGCTGGATAGTGTATGAGGAGGGATGAGAGGACATTGTTTTGCTCAGACGGCCACCTGGTGTGACTACAGTAGGGGGAGGATGCGAGCAAGCTTTTCCTCTATTAAGAAGCCATCCTCCCCTTCCTCTCCCACCACCTTAACTCATCCCGCCCCCTGAAACAGGGGCAAGAAGTTGTCAAGATTCTCAACCTTTGAGTCGAGCCCTTCAAACACGGGAGGCAGCCCATTCCGCGCTGAGGATATCAATTATAGATAGGGGTTACCACCGCGGCTGAGGATTGCAATGTCAAGACGGCAAGTAGACAGCTGTGGAGAGCTGAGGATCTTTCTATCAGATGTGTGCTGATGTGTGTTTCATGTGTGTGTGTGTGTGTGTGTGTGTGTGTATGTGTGTATACACTCCGCCGTCCCTTGTTCACAGCATCATATTGGTGTATTTCCACCACTTCTCCAACTTCAGTGTGCTCTCTCAGTTGGCCGACATGTGAGCGGTTCACAGGCCGCGAGTGAGCAGCAGAGCTAATAGCGTCAGTGTAAGTAGAGGGGGGGGGGGGGGGGAGGGGAGGCGAGACCATAATGTCATTAATATTTAGCTTTAACAGCGAGTGAGCCATCCATCTCCCGGGCTGTGTGAGAGTTCTGATAACAGACAGGAGGAAAGGCCGGTCCACTGTTGTACACAAAGCTCACGTCCCGACTCTGGGAGGCTTAACCCGCCAAATCAGTTAGCGGCGTTTCAGCTGCGAGATGTGTGCTCTCCAGCTTCTGAGCCCATTACCACCGTCCCTGGATCCAATCAGGAATCCGGCAGCAGTATCAGTCAACGCCTGCAGCTCTGACTCCACTGTAGCTCTGCTGCCGTACAGACACACAGACTGGGGTTGTGGCCTGATAGGAGGCATTGTGCAGAACAGCACAGCTGCGGTTGATGTTGCAAGGATCTACTGAGCTTGAGGAGAGAAACACTGAGCACTCTCGCGGCATACAAACTAAGAGGCCTTGTAGTTTTGGTGTGTGTAGGTGTGTGTGTGTGTGTGTTTTTTTGGAGCTGCACCGGGAAAGCTTTTTTTTTTTTCAATGTAAGTCTTCACCCATCTTGAAATTAGACACACCCTGTTGTGTCTCCTTGTTTCCCTACAAGAAACTCTGGTCCTGGAGAACAACTGGAGTGAAGTGTGAACACTTCTCTGACCACAGGACGTGAGAAAGTGAACTGTGAAACATCTGCTAAACAGCAGCAAGCAAGCACTCGTATTTTGGTGTTCCTAACCCTAAGTGTTTATATCAATTCACAGTATTTCTGGCTATTGAAATTGTATATTTGGAGTAGTACAGAAAAGCTTTATGTAGACAATCAAGTGTTTTTTAAAATGCGCGATACTCACATGTACTAGCTGCTCCTGCGTGTCAAACTCGCGGCAACAGTTCTCCCAGTGGCAGTTTGTCTCATAAACCAACTCAGGCTCCTGTTTGCTCTCATCCTTGTCCCCTTCCTCCTTCACCAGGGTCATCCCATCCGGATGGTCCTGAGGAACAGCAGTAGAAACAGTTCTAGTTCAACAACCGAGCACATGATGTGAAAATAGTGTAAATAAATGAACTTAATGCCAACGTAAAAAAAAGAAAAGACAAATGATTAATACTAAGTAATGAAACAATATTTTTTTTAAAGAAAACAATTATAATATACTAAAGAAAAAAGTTAAATAATACTAAAGAAAAAAAACCTACAGGAACTGGTTCCCTCTCCCCAACATCAATCTATCCAAATCTGTCTTTTAAGTAATTTTTTACAGCCCTGCTGGTTTACATCTAAGGCACAGCTAAAAATGATTTGGTCACAGGTCTCAGTGCCCCTGTGAATCTGGCCTTGTTTGGCTGCCTGGGAGGAAAAAGTGTGCAGAGCGGAAATGTAGCGCTGAAAGCCCCGCTCTGTATTTGGGGGTTTGTTATACGACCGGGACCGGGGCGAGCGTTTGAGGAACCTCACCCCCTTTTCCTGCTGTAGGTTGCTCTATTAGCCCAGACATATTTCACTGTCACAGTTAGCAGGACCGAGTGGAGCGGCGAGGTGGTGGGGGCAAAAACTGGAGAGTCTGGGCTCCCACCACACACCCCAGGCTGAATGTGCTGCCGCCTGAATATCGACTCTAATAAGGTTTTTCCTGCAGATACAAACACTTGCTGTTATCACATTTCTCTTTTCCAGCCACTTAAAATTTTGATTAAACAAAAGCAAAAACAATTTCCTCCTCGTCTCCCGAAGATCAATGAATTGTTTTGCTTTTTCGGAAACAGCGACTGATAAGAGCAGGGTGGGAAACACCAAGAAACAGCCAGATGCAGGTAAATGAATACACTCTGTGGCTGGTAAGCTTGTCTATTGTTGCGTCCCCTTTGGCATGTTGTGGGCTTCCTATTCCAGTGCAAAAATCTAAAAATCAAAACCCGGCTGAAGGGTATATTTTTAATAATGCTGATGAATGTAGATGATCCTCACCTGTACGCTCACTGCGCCTGGACTCGGCAACTCCTCCTCTGGTTTCATTTTGGAGCGTTTGTGGTGCATCGGGTCTCCCGTGCTGCTCACTGCAGATTCACTTGTTGGTTTGATCTGTGGAAACATTTCATCATTTGGAGTTCTCCTATAGAGATGATTTAATGTCACACTACTTATTTTTCTTATGTTATCCTCTATAAAATCATTAAAAATGCATGTGATGCTTATAAGTCAATAAATCATTGACTTAATCAAGCAGAAACAACAACTGTGGTTAAAACATAATGATTTCCGTATCAGCGCTAAAGCTTTAAGCTGTGCAAATGAAAAACTATGCAATTCACTGAATCACATTAGCTCCTCTAATCACGGCAATTAAAACAAACTCATGGACCAACTCAATGAACCATTTACTGAACCAATGGATGACCCGGCTTTGGCCCTGGCTTAAATGCACCCTTGGGGGAATTCTTGCTGCATACGAAGCTCACAAGAATAAAAGAATGAACACGTTTTTGTAAATGTGAACTCCCTTAATGTTGCTGTTTTTCACAGGACTCTCAGAGTTGTAGTGATCCTTTCTGTCTCTTAAACATGTAACTATCTTCGCAGAAACAAATGGGATTCGACCTTGGCCCCCCAAAGCAATATTCTGTTCATCCAGGAGAAGGAAAAGATTTGAATGAGGCCTCATTCGCAATGACACCAAATCCGAGGGATGGGGAAACAGCGGGGAGGACGGGTAATAAACATTGAATATTTACTTCAACTGCGGGCCCGCACATAGAGTAAGGGTTGGGGATGGAGAGAAAAAGCCCCTTCGGATCCATCCATCCATGTCAATATTCCCTCTCTATATCCTTGTTCTCTCTCTAGTGATTAATGGAGTCAGCAGTGGGATTCTATGCTAACAAGCCCCTTGTTGTATGCTGCAGGCACGCTCAGTGCCGAGCTCGGCAGTCTAAAATCAAGAGACAACACAAGTAGGAGGAAACTCCCTGGAGATGAGCTCGTGGAGGGAGGGGAGGGAGGGAGGGGGAGGGGGGCTGCCTGTACCACGTTAGCTCGCTGCGATTCTCCGAGACGTGGCTGGCATGCGACGCCGCTATCTATTACCTATGATGATGAATCGCACAGGCGCCCGCCGCTGCCGCCGCCGCCGCTCTCACCTGTGAGGAGTCGTTGGAGAGGGCTGCGCGCTCGCTGGCGCTCAGCCCAGAGGGGGGGATGCCAGGCATGGGCCTCTGGGTGGCGTAGGCCGGCGACGGGTGGATGAGTGGCGGGCTGTGGCCAAAGGCAGAGCCCACGAGGCCCGGCTGACGGCCAATCAGCTGCTGGTGCACGTGCAAAGCCACCGGGGTTGGAGGGTAGGCGAAGCTTAGCGCGGGGCTGGAGTGAGCAGGAAGGCAAAATAATCAAAAGATTAAACTTCACTAAAACATCAGTTGCAAAGGCAAAAAAAAAAAAGGGGGGAAAGACAGTGAATAAATGGATTGTTCTGGATAGCTTCTCCTCCCTGAGGACAATCTGACAGGAGACGGTGTGGTAATGCTGGAACCACGGGCCTGCCGGCAAATCCCTGCCAATGAATGTTCAGCTTGTTAACACACAGTGAATTATCATGTGTTCTGTGTAAGGCAGTATGTCATTCTTCCACTGGGCAAACGATACAGATGATAAACAAATCTGGAGTGTGTCGTACAGCCATGTAAATAAAGCTAAATCAGTTCCCTGTCCCCCTCAACCTGAGCAAACTTTGTTTATCTTCAAAAAAAAAAAATCCCAGAAGCCACCACAGCTCCTCCGGGGTCTGCGTAACCACAGGTGAACCGCCGGATAAACACGGCTCCGTGTGGCTCGACAGCAGCGGCATCCATTCATCCTGCGCCTTGACGCCTCGCTCGCGCCACGGCCCATATGTCTGCTGATCTTATTACGAGCCGAGTGGAAATCAATGGGCCGAGACACATTTGGGGGCCCATACGCTTGTCATATCACTCATCAGTCTGTTGGCTCTGGCTATTTGGGTCCTGTCACCGGGACAGTGGCCGAGCCTGCAAAGCGTGATTGATCAGGCTCTGCTTACAGATCGCTGATCAATGGCTGTGGGTGGGGCCGTGGATCTTTCCCTTTCCCCCCTTTTCTCTTCTTCCTTTTCTTTTGCTTCCCTGTGCTCGCCTCTGGTACCGCGGCGTGATGTATGTGATGTTTCCGTGAGGTGCACCGGATGACTGACACGAGCCGCCGGGGAGGCAGGCTGACTGGCTGGCTGGGAGATCGTCACCCACACGGGGGTTTGACATGGACGACGCACACTCTTAGTCGCTCCACCACACGCTTCCTTTCTCTCGCACAGAGTCTATTGTAGCTACAGTAATATCATGGTGCCTAAATACGGATCAATGATATTAGAAAAATCATTTACAACATCATTTCCCCCCGCGGAGAGGCTGCTGTTTGCTCTATCATTGGCACATTTTAGTCCCTGAATGACCACCTTGAGAGAAACACAGTCAATCAAAGCTCCGGAAAGACATCCTGACAGCATAAGTTAGTTTTTATAACTTGATAGAGATAATCCAGGAGACGCACTGTAGATTTAAAAAAGAAATAATCAAAATCAAAGCGGCAATGGCTGAAAAATCCAGATTTTCTTTGTGCATAAAAGCTCCAGAGAAACTGAATCTTACATTTCCCAAAATGCAACTTAAAAGAGAACTTCGATGCACTTCTCTACCTCCTAAAACTCACTTCTTTCCAACCCAACGCAGGCTTTCTGTTCAATTTACATCCCAAGCCCAATCCCAGATAAATACTAATCATAATAACCTTTAAGAAATATTCATGCAGGACAATTTGCAAATCACAGTCCACTACCTGATGGCTCCAGCGGAGAGGTGACCGTAGGATCCGCTGGTGGAGGAGCTGGAGCGAGAGTTGTTGAGCATGGTGACCAGGGAGTTGGGTGAGTTTCGGATCATGGTCTGCAGGTCGAAGCTGTGCTCGGAGAGGGGCGAGATGGGCAGCGGGCGCTTCCTGCTGGGCCTTGATGGCAGCCTCGGGCTGGAGAAACGGGAGTCTGCGTGATGAGGAGAGAGGAGGAGATCGGGAGTAAGGTACTGGGAAAGAATGATTGTGAAAGTGAGAGGGTAAAAACGATCTTTAAAACTGTAAATTCTGCTCCCTCGTTTGTATGTTTTTCGACGAAGAGCATCAGCGAAATTCATACAAATGGGAAACGGATCAAAAAGGAACGTTGACGTGATTTCTGTTTGACTTCATCCAAACTCTAACCTAATCTAACCCTAACAGATGACATTTTTGTCAATCATCAGACAAAGGGCTTATCTGAATGAGTGTTCAGCTGTCACTTGATGCACTGCTTGCATTTCATCCATGAGAAAACATGCCTTTTATGTTGGAGAAATGCTCTGACTGTGTATGGTAATATTTAATCAAGTCCAATTTGACTCGTTATTCAAATGCATCAGTGTTGACTGGAAATACTAAAAAGGGGGTTTGAAAAGGTAAAAGGCGGAAACGGCGCAACCATTCTCTCTGCGCATACAATGAGCCACGGGTAGAGATTAAAACATGACTTTTGTTGTCTTTTCACATGGAGATGTCACAAACAAGACAGGGAAAAACAGAGGGAGACGGAAGGGGTGGGGGGGGGGGGAGCTCTGAGGGGATGTCGCGCTTTGTGCATGAACTGACACAATGACTTTGTGACTCAAGACTCGCAAATAAAACATTTTGAGTTATTTCATAAAGGCAAACAAAACCAGCTTACGCAGCCCCGATACCCCCCCCCCCCCCCCTCCATATTTACGTCCCCCACAATCCATCCATCTCCCAAACGCGTAAATGCTCCATCTCTCGTTTGACACATCCAACGATTACAGAACGC
Organism: Pholis gunnellus; assembly: GCF_910591455.1. Classification (NCBI taxonomy): domain Eukaryota; kingdom Metazoa; phylum Chordata; class Actinopteri; order Perciformes; family Pholidae; genus Pholis; species Pholis gunnellus. The sequence continues at coordinate 8,913,763 of NC_136547.1, forward strand.
TCCATTCACATGGTAATCAGAGTGTGTGGATGTGAATGTGTGTGTGTGTGTGTGTGTGGACGCCTCTTTGGTGGTGGCTGCGGCGGTGTTCTGGCATACATAGGCCTGAGTTTACACGACCGCGGGAAGCTGTATGGAGAGCAACGCCCCCTTTACATTGTCATTGTATGGAAAATCTGTCTTTTTGTATGCCTTAGAGAGGGGGGCATACGTATATTCACATACAAATCCCTGAGCGCACACAATTGCTAAACACAATGTAGTGTGTCATGTGACGCTCCTCGGCGCGTCTGGTTTTTCACTATTTCATTCAGCTTAAACCAAATATATAATCCTGTAAAAATCCTCCTTTTTCTCCTGGTTTGGACAACATTTGATACACCTGACACTTTTTAAACAAGCCGAATTCTCCTAATTCACCACAAGTGAGAGGGGGGGAGGGGGGAGTTCTGCCGAGGAGCGGTGCCAGCGTCCCACCACTGCAAAGCCTCATGGGAGTGGTGTTTATTAATGCACAGCCCAAATGATAAATCGGCCAACCGGAGAGACGGAGAGAGGATCGTCCCGGCTCGTAGCAGGACTGTCCCTCTAATTTCCTCTTGATTTATGGACGGGACGGCTGGTTACGCGCCGCGTCATTAATTCTCGTGGCCAGGGAGGGTTCAGACACGCCGGATGGACGGCGTTGGAAGTAAAAAAAACTGGTTGCAAAACTGGGGTTGAACCCTCGCCGACACAATTTGGGGCCACCTGAGAGGGCCGCCATCACAGGGGAGGGCTGAAGTGTGAATATAAGGCCGTACAGATCTTTTGAGGGAACTGAAAACTTGCTTTTGGAGGAACTATGACAGCAATCCTATTCCTCTCCTCTCTAAAGATTATATGTCATGTTTAGTTTGTGGAAGCGTTTTAGTAAATTTAGCTGAACAGATGAAATTATTGGCATTCTACTTGTATTACAGCAAAAGAAATCGAATCAATAACTACAAAGAAATGGTGTGTTTGTATCAAACAAGAGTTCCAGTGTTCAAAACGTTACTAAAAGTGAAACTCTTAATAAGAAAAAACATCATATCAGTAGACAAAATAGCAGGGAAATTAAAATGAACTAATACAGACTTTAGCGTAGGGATCTATGAGAGCTATGGCACTAATTAGGCACATAGACAATGGCCCATTAAAGCACAAATAGGCAGGACAGGCCCATTGTTTCATTAGCACAACTCTCTCTGAAGGTAATTACACTGATGTGAAATAGACTAAAATAGCCGCAGTAACATAGTAGCCCAGATTATCAGCGAAAGCCTCTTGATTGACTCTCTTCTTTGTACGTTTCTTTTATTTTCTTTTTCTGAAATCCAACAAAGCTTTAAAGTGTTAATTTTTCCGGCGTTGGAACACACATTGTTGAAACATGATGAGTTATTACCGGCAATGATCACAAGCCGTTTTTTTTTATAAGTGAGGAGCATCGCATCTCCACTTAAATTTGGCCCTAATTGTTTTGTTTCACTCTATTAATCTTAAAAAGTGACACAGAAGAAAGGATTTCTCCAGTGATGAATGGCGGGACATTCCAATTCCCACTTAATAGCAATTAATTTTCTGATACCCGCACAAGTTTGGCTAGTTTTAATTAGTTTGTTCTGAGGAATGGGGGAACTTCACCCCGGATTTCCATGAAAGCGGCGCCCGCCTGACTAAATACGTTCTCATCAAAGGGAGCGGGGTGAGGCTGTCTGACCTTTCAAAGATTCAGTGTGCGTTTAATTTCCTATTTACTCTTTAAAATAACTCATTAGCATAAGTCCTCTGCACGCAGTCCTGAGCCCAACACATTAAGACAAAAGCTCATTTAAATCATGTCAAAGTAAAGTTGCAGGTCCCTCCTCGCCGCGGTTGAGCTGTAGCTTGATCTATATATAGTATATGAGAGGTGCATTGTGAAGGTGCATTTTAGAGGTTCAATTCCCACTGGGGCCACCCGTGCTATAATGTGCAGTATGCACTCGTAGCACTTAAAGGTCTAATCCCTGTAGGCATGGATGTGGTGGGTGTCTTTTCACCTGCTGGGCTGCATCTGGTTGAAAAATCCTGTTTTGATATGTTACTTAAAATTGTTGTTTAAAAATAAATTAAATTTCATTTCAATGTGTAGTTAAAATATGCGGCATATTGAAATGCTGGGATTGAAATGCTGTTGAATTTAGTCTGGTTTAAACCTAGACTGCAAGAAAATGGTTGATCTGCGTAACAATGCTTCAGGGAATAAATTCAAGAAAATCACCAAATGCTGATCGTTGCCATCCGCTGAACAAAAACATATCTCCAAATTTGGTGAACTTGATTTTTACGTTCTTTTTTTAAAACTTCTGATAAATAAACTGTGAAACCTTTTTTTTTTTTTTAAATATGCATTGTCACAAAGCTGAAAACAGGGCTGTATTATTGTATATATATATATATAATATGTATTATTACTATAGCACATGAAAAAAAAAATGGTTTCTATAAATAAACAAAATGAAAGATATTATTGTTTTTATCCAACATGGCAAGTTTTGTGAAGATCTGTTATATAAACCTGCCATTATTGAGCTTTAGCTCCCATGATCTGTAAATCTCACCCTCACACAGCTCTGATGTGATGTCATGTCTCGTGTGTGATCTGCTCAGACTTACTTTCCATCGCCTGCAGGTACTCCATGTGCAGGGCGGTGGCGCTGCTGACGCCGGCTGTGGACGCCACCGACGGGAGCAGGTCGGTCGCGTAAGGGCTCCGGTGGCCCGCCAGCAGGGCCATCTGGTGGTAGTACTCGGCTGTGGTCAGACCTGTGTGAGGGGCTGGAGCGGGACAACGATCGGGGTCAAGCAAAGAGGAGAACAAGGAGACCCACAAAAAGGTGAAGGTGACAGTCGAGGAGAGGAAGACGTGGGCAGAAGGGGAGCATTTGAAGAGGAGAGAGGAGAGAAAGAACAATAAGAAGGATGAGGCAGTGAGGAGAAACACGACTAGGTTAGCACCTGCACCGCGTTACAACAACAACAAAAAAAGAAAAACCTGCGTTCATTTACATGAGATGATAATCAGCTCGGCAGAACAGTAATGAGCACATTAGCAGCACCATCAAGTTAAGCAAAACAGCTGCACAGGGAGCATCACCTGAAGTGGAGAGCCTCACTGGGGATTACCGGATGCTTGCTCAGAGATTACAGTGAGTGTGTATTAGTGTTTGATTGATGCACTCATGCCGAGCACAGCAGAACGGATCGTCTTACAATACAATTCTTTAACAGCCTTTTCTCTTCTTCTTACTGTTTCTTGATCACTTTGAAGAGACTGTGTGTGTACATGTGTGTGTGTGTGTGTGTGTGTGTGTGTGTGGTAAGAGTATGTGGGCTGACACATCGTTTGCCAGAGATGCCGCTTGTGTGTTGTACACATCAGGGCTGCAGTCTGCAGATATGCAACCTGCTCCTCGACTGTGCTCCCTTAAACTCAATGGGAAGACAAAAGGCCTAAATCTGCCCAAACGTATCCGCGTGCATACAGATACAGCAAACCATTCTGCCTCCACCTCACTTTCTCCCCGTTTCCTCTCTCTTCCAAGTCATTCCCTTAGTTAAAGAGTGCCGTAAGTCCTTGAACCAGATCCTAAAAATAAACATCTGGTGGTGGGCTTCCTTATGCAAATATTCTAAGAAAGAGAGAGGGAAAAGACTAACACTGTGGTTTTGGATGCAAATATAGAATCGGTTCAGACCTACAGAGTGCTGCAGCTCCTTTTTTTTCCCACCTCAGCTGAAGAAATGAAGAGGAAATAAATAAAGAAACACTGTATGAGGAGATTTCCTCTTAAGACTGGCCTGTATGCCTGCAAAATGCATCCCTGATTGGTGGAATGAATGTAACAAAAAAAAAATCTAAATTAATTCGATCTGGGTATTATGTCTTCAGTGGAAGGGGGGAGTTTCTTAATTGTCTCTGCTGTTCCGCCTTAGCTTTGCTTTTGCATTCAACCATAATATGGCCCATTCAGTATCCAACACACAGAGAAAAGGGCTTTGCAGAATTTCTAAATCAGAAATGCTGGCATCCGAGATCGATCCTGGGGGCAAAAAAGGGGAGTGTGGGGCGGGGGGGCTGTCAGTGTGGCACTTGGGCAGAGATGTGCCTCAGGACTTGGTGAGCCACCGGGTGCTCCTTCAGCATTACAATAGGATCAGGGCAAGCTTACCTCTGAACCCCGTCTCACATAGAGAAGAGAGAAGTAGTGCGTGAGAGGAGGAGCACACAAAAAAAAAAGAGAAAAAGATGTGAAAGCAAATGTGTGGCAGCAAGAGGGTGGCACTAAATCCCACCCACTTTAAATCTCCATTAGATTCTGTTAATTAATTCATCATTATTCAAATGTACATTTTGGTCGGGAAAAAAAAATAGCATACTGAAGAAGGAGGCTCCCTGTAAGCGTGGTGATATACTAACAACACAAAAGCTGATGGGTTAATTAATCACTGCGTTGATTAAAGGAGTAATTAGGTGCCTCATTCGCAATTCACAGCGTTATGAGCTGAAAGGGGATCGTGTGGGAGGTTGGAGACACTATTTTGATTTAAAGCAAGCTGAGACTGGTGCGCTTGATGTCGCGGTGATGGAAGATTGGAGTGCAGGGAGCTTGAGTATATACTTCCTGTTGGGAGTGCAGGAGAGTAGGAGGTTGAGTGAGACTCTTGGCCTTCACTTAGACACAGCTTTTAACAGACCTGGAGGAGATGGAAGTCGAGTGTGTGCCGGTGTGGAGGAAATGCCCCGGCACACTTCAACACAAGGCGAGGAGCTAAAGTGACTCTCTGCTGCTGAAGCGCCAAAAGGTTGAGGGCCATAATAGGTCATCAAGACCGTTAATGCATAATGCTAAATAAGGTTTTTTAATAAATGTACTTTTTATGGCTTGGTCATTTGCTGCAGTTTGCTGTACTGGGTTTAACCTTTGGCTGGTACAGCTTTCTTTTGCATAATATAAAAAAAACACAAAAAAAACACAAAATAATATAACAAGATTGCAAACAATTATTTTCATTCTTGATTATTCTGTAATGAATTTTTGCAATTAACAACTTAATGATCTAATCTATAAAATGTCTAAGGGAAAAAATGACAATCTCAGAAAACATATATATATATATATATATATATATATATTAATAAAACATTAATAATTTCTTTCTTAATATATGACCTAATCAGTTCCTCTGATTTCAGCACTACTAATTACTAGAACCACATCATTTAAATACATCCAATCATTTCACCACAAAACACTAAGTTGCTAAAAAATATATTTATTAGAGTGTGAGTTCTCTTTTTTAATACCGTTTTAAAATTATTATATTGAATATTTATTTTTTTCAATTCGACTCTTCCTGGTGTCCATTTTAATAGATGTTCTGATCCAAAGCCATCGTGAGATCTCATGAAACAAATGCTTGTGTTGTGTGTCGGACACGCACACACAACACAACGCCCCCCCCGCCGCCCGCCCCCCCCCCCCCCCCCCCCCCCCCCCAACCCTGAACTTGAATCCGCCCCTCCCTCGGCGGGAGCGCTGTAACTGTACGTGACCCTGCCGCTCACTGATGCATCCTCCAGAGGTCTCTGACATGACTCACAGATCAAAAGGATTAGCCTCCCTCCAACCTGCACCCACCCCTAGTTCGCGCCGCACTCATAATACTCCCATCCACCTCCTCCCTTCGCTCAGATACCATCTCACCAACCCCTGGGTCTTAATAGAGATGGATCTAGTTGCCTCTCACCTGACCTCTTCTGATCTCAAACAGGAATTAAACTGATCCAGAGAATCGAGATTCCCGCAAATAGCAATCGAACCTCACTCATCAATTTTAACAATCGTTTTTTAAGGGTCTGCCGAGGCTTTGTCGCCCATTTCTGCTCCGTAGGCATGTGTGTGCTGAGTGTGCAACTGTACTGTGTATGTGTGGGTCATGCTTTGTGCGTCGGTGTATGTTTCACTTTATTCACCATCTGCGGGGCTGAGGCCCCGGGTGGCCGACAGAACAGAGATGGAGGGGCTGCTGTGGAGCGAGCGGATGTAGTCCATGTACGGGTTGATGTAAGGGTGCGGAGGGTGAAAGGGCGACTCCGCCCCCACAGAGGGGTTCCTCTGGGGCGAGATCCGGATGAGGGAGATGTCGGAGAACGCTGGACTGCCCGCCAACCCGGGAGGCCTGCGGAAACACACAAAGAAGAAAATACAGAATGAGCATGAATACATATTCTAAATGTGCGACAAACTCTAAATAGAACTTTTCACACACATTTACTGAGGAATGTGTGCGTGGTTGCGTCAAAACGGATGCTTATAGGACTCACATTTGTACATTTAAAAGTTTGATTGAGGCTAATTACGACACTACGTGTGAAACAGTAGGATCTTTTGATTTGGTGAAGCTATTATCACCAACATTGTGTAAACAAGACATTGATAATCCAGTTGTTTCCACCGTTTCATTTCCCCCCATCCAGATTCCACGACCGTGGGTGGACTGACAGAGGCGAGGCCAGACAAATGGACTGTGACACTATCTCTCTGCCTCCATCTGCAAGGCAGAGAGGAGAGCGCTGCATTCCAACTGCTCCCTACGCAGACATTTCCTCAGATCAAAGGCAGCTTTCACCACTGCGTCTTAATCAGAGGGAGACGTCAGACCGAGCACACCGCTGGCCAGCGCCAGACAAGCAACGCCGCACCACTTTGCTCAGATGGCTTCTAACTTGGCTTTGAGCAGAAACCGTGTACGGAATTTCACATGGCGGAGGCGATGTTGTACAAAATCCATCAGCAGGTCTCCCACAAGATGCACAATCTTTTTTCTTTAAATAGAAAACATCTCATGTTTCTATGAGATGTGAAATAAAGTTGAGAAGAATCGAGAAAACTTCTTCGGAGCCAAGTTTGAGATTAACTAATTTCTCTCCCTTCTTATAATTGGCTGGGAGGGCAAGGGAACTTTATAATGATGGCCTTCACCACAAAGGCCTTCCCCTGAGGATGTGGAGAAATCCACATATCAGCCAGACATTAACAGGCTAAGAGATTAGACCGAATTAGCCCCTCCACTTCTCTGTGGCTCCCCAGTGGACCAGTCTACTGTGACAAAAGACCCCGGGAGAAGGAGAGGATGAGCGAAGCAAGACAAAGTTGGGGTTTAAGAAGGAGAGGTGAGGAGGGAGGGGAAAGGGTGGGAAAAGACGAGAGAAAAAGGGGGAAGAAAGAGTGCGAGACCTGGCCCGGAGTTTGTCTCACAGTGACCTTGAGCAAGGCCAGGGGAGCGGAACAGCCCAATTACGACCTCCGCCCCGTCCCCTGATCCCCTACCGGCCCCTCCGTCCCTCCACTTCACAGCCATCCTAATGAAAGAGCTCAGGGTCAGGGCAAATAATGAGCACTGAGGACAGACAGACATATATGTGTGCACACAGGCATTCACACATACGAACTGTGTCTTCTGTAATGAGTCCAAAGGGGCAATGGGATGAGTTTTTAAAAGGCTTTCACGAGTGTGATGCTGAAGCAGGTGTTCTGTGCAAAAGACACTCTGAGGAAGGAGACGTCTTATTGTGAAAGTGTGCAAAGGTGACAGATTAAGGGATCGTTTGGGACGCTGCAACACAATGCTCACGGAACTTCTTTTTTTTTTTTTTTTTTTTCACCTACATTTGTTGTGTTTCTGCACGTCTACCCGTCAGAAGATTCCCGAGAGATTGTCTTTACTTCCTCCTCACCTAGCGAGTCACGCTGAGGGCAACAGGTGTGTTTATGATAAGCAAGTCATGTGCCCGCACGCCGGCATCGCATGCTCCGCTTACACAGATCAACAAGACAGCTGCGGAGTCACTTTGATGCCACATGGCTGAACATGCGTCACATACACACACACACACATGCAGCTGAGGGGAAAACACACAAAAAAAACATGCTTTTATCAATGATGACTGCAGAAACAGTTTTAATCACATCCTGCACCTGACATTTTTATACACAAGTCAGTGGAAAAGTATGGGACAAATAAGTCTGTGTCCCTGAAACGGCTGCATATGACATTTTTAGACGTTTTCAATGTAGAAACAAGACCCCAGAAGGGAAGGTAGAACGATTTCATGCCACTTTTTTTCCCCCCGTCTGGCCTTCCACATGCCTTTTTGAGGAGAGCCAGACGCCCACTTTGGCTGCCATGACACTGATTAACCCTGTCATGCGTCGGCTGCATCTCCCTACACTGACCCTGGCTAAATGCCTCTGCTTGGCTTGTTTTTCCAATTAACTTAGGGAGTAAGAGCAGAGCCCTACTGGAAGGCTGAGGGGGGGGGGGGGGGGGGGGGGGGGGGGGGGGGGCAAAAGAAAAAGAGAGTACACGTGTTGATTGGTAAGAAGACGATGGCACTGGTGGAACGGAGAGTTTTCAGCCTGTTGAACGGTAAAAGAGGTGAGAGAAAGGCGTGGAGAGAGGACACGAGGGAGGGCCGCCGAGAGGGAGGAAGACAGTTAGAGCAGGAACAGTAGTCGAGGGGGAGGAGAAGGAGGGAGCGTGTGAAGATATGGACTATGAATTGGGAGGGAAAGGCGGACAGAGAGGACTTAAGAGAAAGGGAGGTAAAAAAAAGAGGTCTCCGGGGGGTGCAGAGCCAGGTGTGAGGGGATTTGAGTCGGACAGCAGAGAGATGGATGGTTTTTGGGGGAGTGCGGCGTGCGTCTCGGTGCTCGTGAAAGAAAAAAGGCGAGAGAGTGTCCGATCCTCGGCGCTCAGCTGCTCTCTGCAGGGCCGTGATCGTCTTAGCATCTGCCAGCGTGCATTAATCAACATGACGAAAGGAAGTAATCTGGCAGCGTGTGTGCAGGAATGTTCGCCCTGTGTGCGCGCCGAGTAGGTGTGCGCGCCAGAGAAGTGGCGTCTTAGTTACACCTGATTTAAGATTTACATCAAAGCCGTACCGCAGGCTTGTCTCTGCCTTACCAGAGAGGGAAAAAAAACAAACTTCTTCACTCCTCTACTTCCCTTCGTAGGTTCATAATTCCTATTAACCCTCAAAGAAGACAAACAGGGCACAAGGAAAGGCTGAGCTCCTGACATATGGAAGCCATTTCCTTTCACGTGGCCCCGCTTAAACCAGCCAGCGCCTCTTTAGGATATCGCATGTTTACACGGGGCGGTCTGTCGTCTTATTGCACCGGATGAATACACACTTGCCAAGTGTAAATATGCCCCCAAAAGATTTTGAGGTTTCATGGGCGGGTGTGCATTTGTGTAAACAGGCCTTGAATCTTTGTTTGGAACAAGGTCATATCAACACTAATAATTTATGTTGGGGCGAAAGCTGCAGTAGAAACACACAGTTGCGGCGAAGGTCGATGACTTCACTACGGACAGAAGGTATCATTGTGGCCACAGCAGTCAGACCTCGTGGTATTGACACAGCGGTCTGCTAAAACAGGGGGCCGTGCTTTTTGAGAAATACTTTTAGCCCGGGCACGAAATGGTTGCGCATGAAATGGAATCGAAATGTGTGCTTCACAGAAGGGTATACAGGAAATTGGGGAGTCTAAATCCAATAATCCAGCAACTGTGTATGTTCATAGACCGTCGGTTTCTCATGAACAGCTGCTGGAGTGGTCCAAGGCAGAGATTTGAACAAAAGGAAAAACAGCTTGAGAAGTCACGATACTGACCAAGTCCACCTTGAGAAACAGCTATCAACGATCACCAAGACAAGACCTCTCTATCCTCCACTTTGCAAAAGGAAGCCATAGAAATGGAAAGTTAGGCTTTCATTTTGGAAAACACTAACATTGCACCCACTAATAGTAATAATACTCTCATTGTGTTTACAACAACCAGGTAAACACATGTATATACAACATGTATATTGTTGCTATAGATGCTATTAAATGCTTTAACCTCTGGTTTTTATCTTGGTGAATTAAAAGTTGATTAGATGAAGGTGATGTTTCACACTTTTCCACATTGTGAAAAGTATGCTGCTCATGCATTTCAAACATGAAAACAGTGTGTAGCAGTCTTAGTTATTATATTAAGATTAAGGTAAAGATATCTTTCGCTGTGATTTTAGGCCCTTTTCACAGCAGCCATTTCAACATGTCATCGCAGGGTGAACACAGGTGTAATTGATTGAATTCATTATGATCCCACTCTAACTGAGTGTGTGACAGCCATTCCAATGAGCCAGCATGCACGAAACCAGGGCCCTGGCCCACCTAAATGCACCAGGGCCGTAATTAATTAAAGTAATTAATTACACCTGCGTTTACCCTGCAATGACATGTTGAAATTGTTGTGTGGTAAACAGCACGAAAAGGTCCCGGCAACTCGGTCGGTTTTCTCGGACACAAAAACAACTCACTCGCTATAAATGGGAACTTCCATTCTATACATTTATTGGCGGTCAAGAGTCCTGTGTTTGTTTGACTCCACGTCTTTGTGGTTTTCCCTCCTTTTCTCTGTGTCGTATTAGTCTCGTCAGCCTCGCTCCGTTCCCATTGTTTCAACCACCAATCAGCTTTCAGCCCGCCCTCACGTCTTCCCACCTGTGTCTTGTTTTTCTGATTCGTTTTTGAGTATTTATAGTCCTGTCTTTCCACTGTCGTCTGCATTTGGCTCCTTCGTGCCTGTGCTGCTCTCTGGAAGTGACTAATAGTCACAAATGCAAAACGAAGCACCTTTGGTAAAAGAAGTCCTTTGTTGACAAAACCCTGCTGTTGCAGCCAGGTTGCATTATATTTCAAGGTGATTTTGTACGGGAATGATGTACAACATATGTCCCCACGTGTGTGATGTATACATGAAGAAGAGGTCGGACAAAAATGCAACCTATGTAGACCCATCTGTCTTGACACATCGCCCCTGTGGCTGCGAGGGGCTGAGTGAGTGGGAACTAAGGGTTTTGGAGGGAACTGGGATCAGTCGGGTGTCGGGTCCTCTCCTGACCGAGGCTGACAGCATCACACAGCCATTCCCCCCCCTCCAACCTCAGCTCCACCTCATAGAAACCCGTGCCCCCACCCAGCCACAGCACAAGGCTGCCACCGCTATGAAAGCCTATACCAGAGAGGAGGAAGAGAGGGGCTCCTGACAGCGGAAACAGAAGCACTTTAAAGCTCCAAACCCTTTCACCGAGATCAAAGGGCCACAGGAACAGAGCCAGCTGAGACCCAAGGAGAGAGGAAAGGGAGCTGAGACAAGGGGAGAGAGAGAAGACAGACGGACTGAGAGACAGACACAAACAGAGGAAGGCTGATCTATATTCTGGGTTTCTAATGATTCAACGGGAACGTCTTCATTAAGTTCTGCCACTGAAGTCCATTCCAATGACTTCATTTTCCACATTAGTGATGACAATAATAGCAGCAGTTAAAATACATTTCTGCTTTGGCAAAAATGAAGAAACAAAAGGTGGATAGGTATTAAAAAAACATATTTTTCCAACCCGAGCCAACAATTTCCAACCCCCTTCCTTTTGAAAATACTCCAATGTGGAAACATGGTGTGATGCAGATGGCAAATAAAAGATGATTGCTGTGTCATAAATCTTTCAGAAACACGACTGCCAGCGATGTTGAGAAGCCAACTTTCTTTAACCTTCAACTCTTGATTGTTAATTTTGTTTTTCTATATAAGCTGTAAAAAAATACAGGAGTTGCCACTGGCATATTTTTTCAGTTTCTAATGTCAAAATAGGCTAGAGATTATAATCCTGACAGCCCAAAATTACCATTAACCGAGGTTGGCTTACTCAAGCTTTCAAGCGCATGCCATGGTCTTCATCAGCAGATGGAGTTTGTTCAGTGGTCGTGGAGCTGAACACTTTAAAGAGTAGCTAAACCCCAGAGTTTTGTGCCTCTGGGAATTAAAAAAGTCCCTCCAGAACATGAAAAAAGAACATGTGCAGGGCTGTGAGGGCGGCTAAGAAACACGCCCAGTCGCATTTATAGTCCTCATTTCACTGGACTTGAAATGAAGCCATCAGCACATCTGGTGAATCAGGGTTATTGACTGATTATCTGGTGGTACAACGTGCTTTCCTAAGCTAAACTTGCATTCTCTCTACTGGACATTGTGATCATGAGTTTATGGTCTCAATCTCTAGTTTCAAGTCTTCTTCAATACAGCATGATGTTCATTTAGTAAATGATGGTCCATTTTAGAGTAAAAATAGACCATAAGGCAGCGGATGCTTTAGGGCGGGGCTATCTTGTGATTGACAGGTCGCTACCAGAGCCGTATACGGTGCTGATAAAGCATCTGCACCGTGGCGTCACTCCTCCGCAGCCCAAATATGGTCACTGCTGTTCACTGGTTGCAAAAATCCAGGAACGGCGACGGCCAAAATCCAAGATGACAACGGCCCAAAATGCAGAACTCAATGCTTCAAAACCGCAGTCCATAAACCAATCACTTGAAATATACAGTCTATGGTCGTAACCTCTTAACTATCGGCTATAAATGGAGCTCGCTTGAATGCCATTATCGTCTTGGCATTTCACTGCAGGCATCCAACTTTTAGATTTTTAGATGTACAAAAACACAGAGGATGCAGTTACTATATTTGAAGCTTTCACAAGTAAGCACCTTAACAGATCAGACGTCGCAGAGATCTAATCTGCGGAGCTGCATATTTGAAATGAACTTCAAAAAGAGCCCAATGGGTATATTTCCGGAACTCGTCCGTTAACAGTCTCTGCTTTTCCTCTTCCCCTCCTGGCTGGCCAGAGCAGACGGCGGGCCTGGCATGGCACAGGGAGGTTGCCAGGCGTTCAGTGTAGCTATGTCCCCCCCCCCCATCCTGGAGCCGCGAGGGCTCTGTGTGACCCCCTGACATCAAAGGACCTGGGTGGGTTCAGGGAGGTGGGCTTTCTATTCACGGTCACATCAAGCAGGATCCCCTTCTCTCTGCGGGATACTTCTGGAGGCGTGCCAGACATTCCCGTACACTGCAGAGTCAGTTCACACACTGTCCAGTTGAATACCCGCGACTCCCCCTCAGCTCCTCAGTCTCCCCCCCCCCCCCCTGTGTGTTTCGGTCACACTCACATTGTCTACATATAAGCACACAGAACATCCCCGTGGGCACATATCACTTCCACGCTGCTGGAGTGATAACATGTGTTCATCAACAGGAGCCAGCGAGTGTGACAAGCTCGCAGTCATAACAAACGGGTCCAGGTGTCAAGAGGATCTGGTTATGACTGCTGCCGTGAGCCGTGAACACATTCACGGTGTGTCACACATTTAAAAAAAACGCTTTTTGTTTAAGATCAAGGCTCCTCAGCACTCCTTCCACTTCAACCAAGTCATGGGATTGTGGTTTTTTTTTATCAAAAACGACACATCTTCTCACCGCTCGCTCTGGTTCCAAATTACGACCGAACGCAATCATCGTGATGAAAAGTTGATGTTTGGCTTTGCCACGCAGCAGGAGTTTTTTTTTCTTCTTTTTTTTTTTCTTCTTCTTCTTTTTCTTCCCAACCATTTTTTTCCCCACTCTGCAATTAAATGTAATTTCAGCCATCGAGATAAGAATGGCGACCAAAACGAATCAACAGAGTGTACAGCGAGGGAATGAAAACATGAAAGTGAAATTACACAAAATGAGGCTGCCTTTTTTTCCTGTAATTTCAAGGGGGCTGGGAAAAGAAACTGTTTTTTTTTTGTTCCTTTTTGTGTCCCTCCCATGCATGATTTAGCCTTTTTCATTTTACAAACAGAGCGATTGTTTTGCATCGGCCTTTCCACATTCATCTCCTCTTTTTTATCTTGATTGCTGCTTTTCTTTTTCTTTTTCCAAAGTAAGTGGAATTAGTGCTGTTCTCAGTCAGTGTTTGGAGTTCCTCTGGCATGCCCCGGGCTACAGAGAAGACAGGAGAGGGGACTCCTGGGTGTTGAAGTGTTAAACTTGAGAAAACAGAGAGGAAGCATATCTATCTTCTCTCTTCCTCTCAACTAACGTCTCGATGGCCCCGATGCCTTTACACAGAAACTCAGCTGACGCCTGCAGCTAAACAGGGTTCAGGGTTCCACACCCCACCGCCTCCGCTACCCCGACAACTGTAGGTAACGAGCGCGCGGGTCCGCGTGCGTGCAGCCCCATCTCAGGTGAGGAAGACTGAGTGTGGCCCAGGGCTGCCCACCCCCCCCCCCCCCCCCCCCCCCCCCCCAATTCAACACGTCACGCTGGGCTGCTGAAATGAGCAGCCGCACGGATGGGCCTGAGCAAATCACAAACAATACACAACGCTACAAGACAGCAGAGACACACTGCTGGAGATGGTTAATCCTTCAGACAGAGATCTGAGGTGGAACAACAGAAGAAGAAGAAAAGGGAGGGGGAGGGAGGGAGAGCTACACAGAGGGAGGAGAGCAGGAGCATCAGGTACGAGAAACAAGAATATATGTTTCTTTCTCTGCGCTGAAAATCTCCTTTTCTCAGAATGAAATCCATCACGTTTTCCTAATACATACTTCTTGTAGAGGAGGGGAAGGAGAGAAAATCCGGACAGAAGAAAGGCAAGTGCTGGTGGGAAAGTGAAAAGACACAGCCTACTTTATTCTGGCCATTTCATCCATCTTGTTGGACTAATAAAATGTCATGTGGAGTTCCTTGATATTTAATCATGAAGGGGGCTGAGTGCGTGGTGGTGCCAAGCTTGGGCTTGATGAAGCTTTGGGAGGCTTAAACACAGACCTGTGTACATTTTTGGATTTACCCAGAGGAGGATGTTTCACAAACCGGCTACATAAGTGACACAAAACTGATATGAATGGGAGGGAATTCCTAATAAGCCTGCTGTGGGAAACATTTAGTGTGTCTCAGCTTTATTCAATCCATTTTAAATAAGCAAATGTAGCAAAATCACTCACACACACACACAGACGATTGACGTGCAACAAAAAGTGCGGTCACCCTGCAGCTGCGTGCATGACCGCACATATTTGTGCTGTTAAAAAAAAACACACCCCACGAGCCGACCCCTTGTCAAAAAGAGAAAGTGAAGCATCATGGGGGACAGAGGGTGGTTTAATTTTTGGCAACCACACTATCAGATGAAATGGACGCTGCATCTGATAAGGGAAATAACGAAAGGGCCGAGAGAATAGAATCGCTTTATGTGATATAAATTAATTTGCATTGGTGGGGTGGGGGGTGTAAAAGGAGTGTGACTTAGATAAACAAATGGAAAAAAGGGAGGAGAGGAGGTGCAGAAACTGTAAGGGAGGCAATGAACTCATTTCCTCTTACATTAAACGTGTCTTTAGCTGGACTTCAGCTGGGCTCGGGGGCATGTGTTCATATTTTACAATGTTGCATTTAGTTGTTTTTTTTAAATCACATATTGAAGGCTTGACTAGGAAAGATGGAGAGAAGGAGGAAAGGAAAGGGAGGGATGAAGGGAGGATGGAAAATGAGGAGAGCTGGAGAGGATTTATGACCCTGTTCCCCCGGTCTCGTTACTCGCTGTAACTGGCCCCCAGAGTGGGATCACGGGGTCTGGAGCCCACAGCCCGGAGATCAGAGTAATGGAAATTCCACATTTCTACACTGCTACAGCATGAAGTCTGTAGGGCAAAGTAAAAGAAATAAAAAAAAAAAGCAGAGAACTGACTCAGAGTCAAGAGCTAAAATTGATAATTGTGCCATTAGGTAAGGAGCAAAGTATTTCCTCTCTGAAATCAGCATTTCCTCCGACATTAATGAGGCTAGTTTCTATTTGTCGGGCAGCGAGGTCAGCAGCTGCGTGAGGTTGTGGAGATGATGTGAGGCGGCGTGCCGCCAGCGCTGCGTGGGTAATATCTCTAATAGCTCCCCGCCAATGAGAGGAGGGTCTTCTGCAAAGCCAATTAAGAACCGGCACGGCCCATAAAAGTGACGGCTCGCCACACCCATCGAGTAAGATCCCGAACCCACTGAAGACAGCGTGTGCACTTTATGAGTCTAATACATCGTGCAGATTACATGTTGTTGAGTGTTGCTGCCCATGGTATTTGGAATCAGAACTGGAAAAGATGAGTCCACTAATTAAATAGACGATTGACATAAAATGAATCAGCAACTATTTGCATTAATTGTTGCAGACGTTTTTCAAGCTAAACTGCAGAACTTTGTCTGGTTCCAGCTGCTGCAACGTGAGGATTTATTACTTTTCTTATCGTTGGAAACGGACTATTTTTGCATTTTTAAAAAAAGCATTATGAATACGTCACCGTGGGCTCTGGGAAAAAGTGATTTGCCATTTTTCACTTTACACGACCGACACTTTATAGACGGAATGATTAATCACGAAAATAACAGTCAGATTAATAAAATAATAATTAGGTCCAGCCCTATGTATTAATCCATATTATAATTATTTAAACAATTATTTAGCAAACCATACATTATTAAATATCTGAGATCTGAACTGTAAGAAGTTTACTAATTAAAAAAAAAAAAGGAAAATGTATTTAATATTTACAAGAAAAATAAACGGTGGAGGATCGCAAACAAAAAACCACAGTGAAATAAATAAACTGGCGCTCAAACACTGATGAGAAAAAAATATTTCAAACGAGCGTGTGTGTCAGCATGGAGGCACTCACACACGCGCACCCACACACACACATACGCACACACACACACACACATTAGCGCAGAGCTGTTGGCACCTGCCTGTTATCTCTTCCCCTCAGACCTGGTTTTCCATTGTGCTTCCATGGGAGAGCTACAAATTGAGATCTCAAACATGAAGAGGGGGCAAATGACTTGAGTAGAGAAAATCAAATCCACTAATGTGTTACATGTGCAAATTCACAGGCCTCGTATTAGAGATTAATGTATCCCCTCTTTTATCCGAATGTACCTTTTTTTTCAAAGACATGTATAATGGAGCCTAAAATTAAATGTAACCAAAGGACTAACACTGAGGAAATAACAATGAACAGGAGATATATGTTGAGTGAATAATCGGATGGGATTTGCATGAAAAAAAAAAAGTGTTATGTAAGGAATCATTTGTAGATTAGAAACACTATGAATTTGCATCTTTAGTTGAGATTACTATTATATTAAACCATTTAGCAAGGAGCAAAATAAAACACTGACGGCGGCAGGAGCAGCCTCGGTGTAGGTAATCCTAGCCTGGTAAGTAGTTTTTGGAACATGTCTTAACAGATCTCCACGGGTAATGACTCAACCCTAAAACCTTTACAGGTCTTGTCAAATGTCTGCTGTGCCAAACTCTTTTTTTCCCCCCCTCTCAACCTGCTGGATCCATCATTCTCAAAATACACAGGTGCCTTCAAAATATCATGGTCCTGTGCAGAGGCTGAATATAAAAAAGACTACACTGCCCATTTAGGCTTCTGAAACTGGTGTATTACAAAAAAAATAGATATACTGTAACTTCAATCTGCCCACATTTCTGCTTAGGCATTTATCTCCTTTCTCTCTAAATCCTGAAATTGCCTCAGAAGAAGAAAAAAAAAGGGGGGGGGGGGGCGGTACTTTCCCCCCTCTTCGCACATTTTCACAGTGGTGCACAACTTTCTTTCTTCCCCTTTTTTTTTTTTTTTCCCTCCAGTGAAAATTGAAGAGGCTTTATGTCAAATACGGCTAAAGCCAGCCTCTCCATATCAAACAACGCAGCGCGAAAATTACTGTGGCGATGATAAGGCTGCCAGATAGAGAGGGAGAGGAGAGCGGGGGGGGTGGGAGAGAAACTGAAAGGAAGTGACTCTACTCAATTATACTGCAAAATTGGTATGACTGAATATTTTTCATTCAGGTGACTGATAGTATCAGTGAAACTGCAATGCAGATAAATAAAGGAGCCTTCTGTCAAGAATAAACACCATTAATCATGAAGCCAGCTACTGCGTGACCGCCTGTCCCCCCGACTTACTCCATAGAGAAAGTATTAAAGAGGGGGGAGGATATGGGGGAGGGGGGGGGGGAGTGAAACCAGTGACTGCACCAGAGAGGGGTGACCTATGAAGTCACACAGAACGGGTTTTGGACAGTTCCAGGGGAGGATGAAAAAGTGGCCTTCGTCTCTCTCCCCTGCTCTCCGGTGACAGCGGCCATATCTGGACACAAATTATCAGATGCGATTATGAAATAATCATCAATTCTTAATGTAATTTATGGCTCCTGTTCCACATTCTGTTATTGTCTAGACGATATTCAAATGTGAATATTAACAGCGACAGACTGTGGTTTCTATTCTTTTTTTTTTTTTACGACAAGATAAAAACAATAAAATATTATAGAGTTACAAATTCCAGTGTTTGACTAAAAATGAGTACAAATTGTGTTGAAGTTGGCCTGAAACCTTAAATGAGGCCTTAACAATGCAAAGTCAAACCACACCATATGTGTGATGAAGCTGCACACTTCCAGAACATGTCTCCTCTAGCTTCTATAAAAGCTACAGTAGACCCTTTTGTCTTTCCATTGTTTTGCATTATGTGTGTGTGTGTGTGTGTGTGTGTGTGTGTGTGTGCCTGTATTGCAATGCTCGGCCTCGTCCCATCTGGAAGGAGGTGTTGAGATAAGACCGCGGTCTTTATGCTAAGCAACACGCCGCTCCTCTGTGCCCAGATTGGGCGCTCCGACAACAGTTTATGTAAATAACAAAACAACACGGCGCACATCTTATAAAATAAAAAAAAGAGAAAAAAAAGCACCCTCTCTCCGCCAAAGGCAGAGGACAGCGATGGGGAAGAGCTGGTGTACGGAAACTGTGTGAAATTGGTGAGAATGTCGGGTGCCTACAGAGAATAAGGTCGGTAGGTTGACGAGGTGATTCCCTTGCTTTTTGGTACGATCTTTACATTAAATGATGCAACAGCTCACACAGCCGCAAAGTCAATTAAATCCCTCCTGCGTCTTGGTTTCAGAGCTGAGGTTTGCGCTGCGATGACAGAGACGTGCAGCAGCTCTCTCTCTCTCCCCCGGTGCCTCCAGAATACCTTCCAGTCAGGCCGCAGCCCGCAGCTGAATAAACACACTCCTGAATGAAATAACCACACACACACACACACAACCTCACAGCCCCCACCTGCACTCTCCCTCCACACTGACAGAACATACAGTCCATGACTTTATTCATGAGTCACACTCAGAAGTTCTATTTCTGAACTTTTTTTTGGGGCGGGGGCCATCTTTGAGTTTTAGATTATCGCTTTTGTTAAACACATTAAATCCTTGATGCAGTTCTGTAGATCATTTCAGAACAGAAACATATATATATATATATATATATATATATATCCAGTATATAATGATATATATAGTGTTTTGGTATATAAAAAGTGAAGACTGGATTATAAATGTATGTTTTACTTTCCCTCCTTAGATAAATGTAAATCTTGTGGTTCGAAGTGAAACGTTTGTTCAAAAGTTCAGATGCTTCCGCAAATACGTTCAATCTTGTTGTATTGTATAGATAAGTATTTCATTAGAAATCCACAATAAAAATAAAAAAAAAGTCAAAGCTCAAGGCTTTCTATTTGCTGTACAACTTTACAAACTCCTATATGGACTCTCTTATTGACTAATTCTTTCCTAAATCCACATACGATAGCTGTGCAAAAGGTTGGGAGTCAATTGCTTATCCCATCAGAATGTTTTGTTGTTTTAGTGGCCCCATTCACAGCACGAGGGCCCGGGACTCCAGAGTAAACCCCGACGCTGATAATTGACTTGTGTCGAATACCTCTGTTTGTTCTGAGCGGTCTCCGGGTGACCGAGAGCCGGCGCTGAGCCGCATGAGAGGCCTGTTTTGTTTTGTGTACCGTGGTCAGGCAATAAAGCTGCAATGAAAGGAGCGGTCTCTTCTCTTGGCCCCCGGCCCCCCCCCCCCCCCCCCCCCCCCAAAAAAAAACTCCCATTAAGCCAGTCCCGCACAATGGAGGTGGCAGAGGGGACCAGAGCTCCCATGGAGAGCCTGCTCTTCACCGATCAATGTGTTTATTTAAGCAGGAAGCATCTTCTCTGGAGCACGAAGGGCTCTTTCTCCTTTTAGGTCGAGACTGAAGGGTCAGATGTTTCCAGACCAGAGGCCAGCGGATGAAAACGCACAGGAGAGACTTTCGCTGGTCCTGGATCAGAACAGGACATTCAGGTTTTTGCTTAAGTTGTGAGGTTGTGGAAACGCAGAAGCAGCTTGTTGTTAGTTGGCATTGGTTTCATTTTAAACTGGGGTTGTTGAAACTCTCCTCCATGTGAATATACGAGCTCCTCAGCAAAGCAAGCATCCACAGGAAGAGACCCCCACCCCCCTCCTGACCCTGAGGCTTTAATATTGAATGGCACATTGGTGCCTTCCCCACAAGAATTCATAAACTAAACGATTAGCCTCTGTCTGTAATTGCGCTCTCCCTTGCCTAATAGGGGAGGTGAGGTAAAGAGGGAAAAAAACAAAGGACAGTTAATTTGTGATTTCCTCTGCTCATTTGAAGGCAAATTAAGTGTCAAGCAGCTAATATGGAGCATATTTCATTTTATGAGCTTTTAATTTAATTCTACCGCCTCGTATCGCTGGAGCCCGTTAGCTGCGCTGCTAACACTCGCTCCTCGCCTGAAAACGGGGCCCATAAATAAACATGTTTCAATTAGGCCCTTCACAGTAATAGGATATGATTCTGTTCATTTGCCGCGTACGGATGGTGGATGTGTCATTGTGGCGGAGAGGAAACAAGCTGCTGGGCGTTCAGCGGTGTTTTTCTGCGGACACGGACGCCCAGTGGTGACTGGCTTGCGTGCGTGGCAGGGGGGAAGCTGGCTGGATTGATGGAACTGCCGCGGGGCCAACCCAACTGTAATTACAGGCCGTAATGAGAGGCTGCATGGGGAAGTACTGCAATAATAGTCCCTGTGTACTTAGGCATATCTTTGAGAGGGCTAATAACGATTAATTCTGCTCACCGAGGAGAACTTGTCTTAAAACAATTCAATATTTCTCCATAAGCCGCCTCCTGTCCTCCATTTCCCTGAGGCGACAGCTATACGTTGACTGCCTCTATTGGCTCGGCCTGGTTACAAGCAGAGCTGAGTCCAATGCATCACTTTTAAATCCTCAGTTCACTTTTTGGCTGCAGTTCTACGGCCCTGAAGTTTGGCTGAAACTTGCACAAAGCTGAACCTGGAAGTGTAATTAACCGCAATTTTGCCGTCAGGTGGTTGGACCCAGCTGTAATAGCGCAACTGATGAGTGCTTCTTCCCGCTGAGGAATTCGGTGCCGCTTTTTTAATCAAGCAGGCAATATTGCTGCTTCCCTGCGCAAAGACTCCAAAGTAGTTGGGATGATTTCTGCATGAAACCCACGTACGTTCGCAGATAACGTGCGCGACAGCGAGTTTCACAGATTTAAATAAGGCTGGCCACTAAACAGCCGTCTTATAATAATGACAAATAGTTTCCCTCAGCACGGCGAGTCATATTAAACAGCTCTATGCTTAATGGCTTGGATAAATAGGCCATGAGTAGCATGGCAGAGCACGGCCGTGTTCCCACTGACAGCAAACCAAGCGCACAGATAACGCCTGTCCGGACAGAGTGACTGAAGACACCGGCGCCGCGTAACTTCTCCCCCTTAATTCAATTCCCCGGCTCCATGTTGTCCCTCCACCCCCCTCCTCATTTCTTTCCTCCCCCTCCCTAACCTGTGCTCCACATCGTACCAAAGCACTCCTGACGGATAACAAGCCAGGCTGTTTGTTCAAGCCTATGTTGCCGGCGCGTGTTCGCCCCATTATCTCTGCATAAGCTAAATGCTAAATTATATTTGCCATTTTGTTTGCAGTGACACGGGGCATCAATCACCTCTCTTTTTTTTTTGTATTTCCTCGCCTCTCTCTCCCCCTCTTTTTTTCCCCCCCTGAGCAGGAGATGAGGGGTTGAGAGGTAGGGTGGGCCGGAGGTGGGGAGGCAGAGAGGGGAAGGGGGGGGTGGTACATAAAAAATTCATTACGCTTAGTGGCACATCAGCAAGGGAGAGATATGACTCCTGAGGAGGAGAAGTGGGGAGTTGATAATGATGAAGAATATCAAACATAATGCGGCCCAAGTAGCTGCCCCATCCAATTTGTCCTCGTCGCGCCGTGATCGCTTCCTCCGTGTCTGCGACGAGGAAACAAGCGCCGCAAGAGACGAGGAGGCATCTCCGAGTGGTACCCGCTCACCGGTCAGACGCGAGGAATACAAATGATGGAGAGGAGTAAAAGACAGAAAGAGTATCTCTGCAGAGTAATTTGTGCACGAGGGTATGTAAGTGAGCGAGCTGATGGAATGCTTTGAAGTCCTCTGCTGACCTGGACAGCGCCGTCAGAAGGGAAATACGAGACTACTGTAATAAGAACTTCCCCCTGCTTATAAATACTCACTGCTCTCTCTTACGAGGCATGACACCAGGTTTTACTCTACTTCGTATTTGATAGCCCGCACGTGCAACGTGATTGGATGAGGCGGGCTTGGTTAGCGGTGTACGGCTTGTGTGTGTCAGGAGCCCATCTGTGTCTGTCAGAGACGGGTAGATGTCAGCGGAGGCTTCCTCCTTCTCCTGACAGGGCTTGATCACTGCTCTTATGAGGATCGCATGCTCCCAGGCTCCCCACCCCCCCCCACCCCCCCCCCCCCCTCCCCTTCACCCTGCTCTCATTTCCGCGTCTCTGACACATGTTCATTTGCGTGTCTCTGACATGCGGATCATGTTGCTCACGTACAGGGGCCGTGGCCTTTGATCCTGAAAGGCAAAGAGAGGCGCCCAGCAGCCACGCATGAGGATGCTCCACGCCCACAGGCGGAAGGAAGTTTTCGGAGCATGATTTGTATCGCCATTAGGGGAGCGGGGAGCTCCCCAGTGATGCGTGTGATGCAGCTGAATCAATCGTGTTCTCAGGTACGATCGGCGGTATTTAGGTGTGTGTGTGTGTGTGTGTGTGTGAGCAGTTTGAGAGACTTACACATGAAGAGGGGGCACAGGAGAAGGGTCGTAGATGTAACGTCCCTGGGTATGTCTGTCGTCGATTGGCACAGGAGGATGGAAGGTGGGGAAGAACTGCGGCGCAGCTGTATAGAATAACAGGAAGAGACAGAGGAAAAATAAATATAAGACATTTTCTTTACACTTTGCAAGAGCCCTGGTTCCTCTAAAACATGACATTGGCATGTGACTGTATTCCCTCCTCAGCTCA
This sequence comes from Pholis gunnellus, assembly GCF_910591455.1. NCBI lineage: Eukaryota > Metazoa > Chordata > Actinopteri > Perciformes > Pholidae > Pholis > Pholis gunnellus. Next base: position 8,937,029 of record NC_136547.1, read on the forward strand.
TCTAAATAGCAGCTGTAATGAAAGGCAGTGGATGATGGCTATCTTTCGGCAGACCCGCCCAAATGAGACCTCATCAAAAGCTGCACTGCTCCAAAATGTTCGCTGAGGAAGTCTTTTGCAAATGTCTCTAGGCTGCTAGGAACTCACAATAAAACAGCGACAAATAACCGTAAGAAAAGCAGCCAAATGGCATGTTCCTCCCTGTACCAAGCATAATATGGTTTTGCACAAAGGATAACGTCTAAGTACAACCGATGAAACGCACACAAACGAGAACAAAAACATCCTTTTTCCGTTTCAGTGTTTAGTCACAACTGCCAGAGAGAATCGAGAGGCTTCTTTTTTGTTCTCCCTCCAGATAAAACATTGAAACATTTGCATAATATCAGCTTCCAAGCCGTTCTCTATTTTTACCCCCGAAATTGCCACCAGTCCTGAATTCACATCTTTACGCGCTCATCGCCTAACCTTAACTGCACTCCGCACGACAATCTTTGAAAACTAAAGTTGGAATTTCGTGTTGCAACCGCGTGCATCCATTGTTGGACAAGTTGCAACGAGCAAACCGTGATTTTTGCTGAAACGCTGCCTACCTGAGGGTCGAGTTGTGAAACTGAAATGAGTAACACGCAACACTAGGGGTCCACAGAGCAACAATTCGCCTTTTCATCCACACACTATATGAACTCAATGCCAGAACACTTCTCTTTATTGCCTGTGACTGACACCATGGCCAAGTTGCGTATCACCACCCTGGGGCAAAGCATGTGTCGACATCTGCATACCTTCACGCAGCAAGTCTCTGAGGCTGCGAGCTATGTGTTTTTGTTTTTTTTTGTGCTTGTAAACATTTGCCAGCATGCGCCAAGAGGGCGGATGGCCAAACAGCGGGGTGCCCGACAGCTCTCCGAGTGTTGCTCCATGCCGAACGCAGCTGCATCGCTGGGCAACGCAGCAGGTGTTGATCCCCCAGAACGTCTCAGGTGTGCTTACCTCATCGCTAAGTCATTCTTTGGTGGTGGTGGTGGCTGCTGCTGCCGGCTTGAGCCGACACAGCTACAATCAAAAGGGGATCAGTTTGGGGTTGTTGGTAATCCTGCACTGTTAGAATGCGAGTCTTAATAAAGGTGCACGATACGGGAGTCGGAGCATCCGATTGCCTCTCTAGCGGACGGTAGGTGCTACACTTCTGCATGCACAAACATGCACTTAGAGCGTGCACGGCCGGCCCGGCTATGTCAACAAAGAACGGGGAAGCTCGGATAACAACACGCACAGAGAGAGAGAGCGACTTCATTCTCTGCTCAGATAGACAATACTCCACTACATCTTTACTCAGAAAATAGTTGTTTGCTGCTATATTAATGTTCTGAATTTAGTATTGTTCTTCCATAAAGTTGTGGGACTTTATGGAAGAAGCAGCAGGTAGCCAAGATAGCCCGACGTTTAGTCCCTCATGTGGATCTCCGAGTTAAAACCGAGACACGTGGGTGATGTAACCTGAGTAACATTCGAAGACGTTGGAAAGCTCGCTCTAGAGCCAAATACAACACTTTACATCTGTTTTCCCACGCTATAGAGGGCTCCCCATGATAAGAAAGTAGACTTTGACATGTTGGTGGAGTGTCCCTATAAGTCTACAACACTGGCTCCCTACAGCGTGCGTAAAGACAGCAACACCCACCCACCTGTAGCAAAGATAACATCCCTGTTAACAGTTAACCATATTTCCCTGTGTTGATGACCCAGAAAGCTGCTTTTTTTTTTTTCCATTCCTTGCTTGGCCCAATCTACTGAATGTGGATCTTTAGAGCTCTTGCAGGGGTGACAATGAATAGGGAATAACTTGTTTGGCTTTTCAGATGAGGAATCAAGAGAACAACTCTCCAAATTCACTTTATCCATATATTATTTACACATTACGCAATAGTGTAAAACTTTTTGAATGGGTTCTCTTCCTGTTCTCTTAATAGCAGAGATACAAAAAGACTCCTCCAAGCAGCTCTGGCAAATATCTGACCACTCAGCCTCTTGTCTGTTTGATAGTTTCCTCCTGATGACTCAGTGTTGGCTTGGCTCACCTCGGCTGAGCTGCTGTGGGGGGGGGGGGGATAAGGGTTTATGGGATAGAGCGATGGGCTGGTGGTAGAATCTGCTTTGTTTACTCTCCGCTCCGAGGCTGTCGGCCCTTGGCTGTCAGAGTCGGAAACGAACCTTCAGGTTTACCGAGGTCCACGCACTGTGCTCTGGCTCGCCTGGAGTAAAAGCCTCATGTTCTCTAATCTTACTGAACTTTAGACTAACCTCTGTCCTGTTAGGTAATGAGGGATGACTGTGTAGAGATTACAAACTGTGAAATCATTTTAAAGACGCCACCCCTTCACCCCCGCAACACACACCTACAATCCCACATCCGCCTCTCCTCATTGAATTACCCAGATCCCCCCTCTGTTTATGTCTCTGGAGCTCCTCACTCAGCAGCCCTGCGCCTGGACTGGACTCTTTTTTTTTTTTTTTCCTTCTTTCTTCTTGCTCCTTCATCATTCTTTCCTTCCCTGCCTCCCTCCTCTCGCCAGCGGCCGCATGGCAAACCGTTCCGCCGAGGTTTATTTAAATCAAACTCTGAAGTTTACTTTACCACGGCCCTATCTAAATAGAGCCTGCCACCTCTTTTACGCCTGCACAGCTCTCCATTAGCGAGGCAAACAGCTCTATGTCACTAGAGGGAATGTATACAGTCGCAAAGAACAGAGGGCAGAGGAGTGAGGAAGGGGGGGGGGGGGGGGCTCCATCCTGCAATCCATCTCCAGTATTTCCTGTAGGGACTTCTTACTGTTTACTCCAGGACTAAATTGCCCCTGCTCTTCTGGATATTCACGGTTTTCTCGTCTCTCCAGTGCAGAATACAGCTGGAGGGCGCTTAGGAAGTTGACACGCGCGCCACAGTTTCTACCTTCCCACTGCGGCCACACACACCACAGCAGCTCCAGCATTCCTGGGGAAAAGTGTAATCACGACGGTTTTGTACCGGGCGCATTCGGTAAACCACCACTGGCACAGTGAAGAGGGGTTGAAGAAGTCATCTCAGCCGATCAAACACCGCATGTCAGAGATTGAAACCTTTTTGGAAATGTAAAACATTTTGTACAGCTCTCTACCAATCCAGCAGCCCTTCAGAACTATTCTCAGACATTTTAATGACTCCAGAGCAGCAGTTTTCACTTTTGGTGTACATTTTTTCCCTTTTTTCCTTTTTTTTTATTCTTTGAGCAAAGAGATGGAAGTCATTAAGAGATGATTACAAATGGGTCTTAATGAAAGGGCAATTAGAGGCAAACTTTGACCAGGCTCATTAATTCTAATTCAACACAAACACACCGTGCTCAAGACCAAAAGCCAGCTTCCCCTTCATTAAAGAAAGGATGGTAATTGCCTTGTCCTTTATTGGACACTTGAATAATTTCAAAAGAGGGGGGAGGACAAGGGGAGGATAAAGCCTAAAGCACATCATTTGCAATATCCTTATTGGTTAATCTCCTTTGATAACCGCAGTTTTACCACAAAGGATCTTCACTGTGCTCCGGAACGCATGTGATGTGATACTTTAGGAGAATCTGAGCTGTCGCTCACAAGTCTGATTTGGGTTTTGATAACACACAAACAATTTCTCATCTTCCTCTTTTGTTGTCAACTCAGCATTGTGAGTTTATTGTCTTGACTGCTAAAACCTGGGCTCCTCCTCTGCTCTGGCGAGGGTTCACTGACTCCGCTCTAACAGAGTGTCACCCGCAGCCGAGGACCGAGCGGCTCCTCCGCAAACACTGCACTTCTCATCGACGCTCCGCTGCGAGAGCACAAAGAGCCAGTGACAGATTGTCATAAGCGACTAAGGCGGAGTGAGAAAAGGGCTGCTGGGGCCCTGCTCCAGAGGTTTGTGAATTGCTAATGTGGAACATATGAAGCCTGTGCCGGGGCTGTGACTGCCAGATTTCATTATGCCACCTCTCTCCCCGCTCATGATCTCACTGCTCAGGCACGCTCGTCTGCACCGAGGCCCGCAGTTACGTACACCATAACGCTGCAACACTTCGCAGAGCGTGCGAAGGATGCTCCAGACTAGGTCTGTTTGCGTGTTGCTCCTTTCTGGGAGTGAAAACAAGAACATGTACGTGACTTTTTGCAGAGAACGGGACAATGCAGATCTGGGCGTATTTTGATACTGGTGGGTTTTTTTGATGCTCCTTACTGGAAATGTCACCTCGAGGTCTTTGTAGTAGTGGTCCTCAACTATTAAATCTAAAGACCGCTTTAAATGTGCACCAGCACACTTTGCAAATGACAATGAGATAGCTATTAAAAGTATTTAGTATTTCACGAAAAAGCAAATACTCTGATGTAAGGTAACGTTAAAAAGTCTCAGTGTTTGGTTTGTCCGTTCTAAACTACTGTAGAAACATGGCGATGCAACATGGTGGAAACCTTAAAGAGGACCCGCTCCCTATGTAGATATAAAGGATTCAAAAAGCTCATGAAAACACAACTATTCTCAGCTTTAGGTGATAACACGCTAATGACAACATAGTTATGAATATTATATTCCATTTCTGCTAATAGATCACCCCGAATCGCAGCACACTGGCCCTTTTAGAAAAAGCACAGTAAAAGAAATTAATCAATTCATCGTCATGAAATGAGAGCAAATGAATCACACTTTGAGTAACACTTCAGCTCGAGGGCATCTTTCCGTAAACACAGATGTGACATAACAGACTGTGAGTATTTATCATGTGCTTGTACTTTGCTAAAACTACAAACTATACGAGGAGCCGGAGAAGCCCCATGCGGACTATCAGTGGAAGGAGTTTGGACGCCGGCTCTCTTGTGAAGCCGAACTCTCTCCCTCTGATCAATCCCTTCACACCCCGTCTCTCATCATGTTTGCTTACACTGAGACCTCAAGCTGTTTGGACATGTAAATAACACTTTCGGAGACTGTTTAGCTAAGCTCGATGGGAGTTGCTGTTGACTTTTGGAGCGCTTTGCTTTAATTACGGGGTCCCAGATTGTTTCAGGTCTAATGGCCTAATTACCGCCGTATAAATTAGCCTAATGTTCTTGCCGTGCAGAGCCTTCTCTACTGTATGCGACGCTTGGGCGCTAGAACAGAGAAAGCTTTTATTCGGCAGAGAGCAACGGCACGAAGGAGGGAGAAGAAAGCAAGCAGAGAGGTTAAATAACAGAAGAATGTTAAGTGTTGCCTTGCCAATCTCTCTGCCATTCATCATATAAACAAGGCTGGCAGATCACACTCTGCCCTTCCTCTGTAAATCAATAGATTGTTTTTCTCTCTCTCTCTCTCTCTTCCGCTGTGTTCTCCTCTGTTTTCGCTTTCTCTGTCTCTCTTGCTCAATCGCTCTCACACCCTTAAACACGAACCATCTCTCTGTGGGTAAAAGTAATTAACATAGAGGAAAAGAAAAGCAGAGCCGAAGAAGAGGAAGCAGGGAGTGAAAAACGAGTAGAAACGTCAGCTATGCACGATAAACAAGGCTCCCTGTTCACGTATACATTCCGCCGCTACTCGCTGTCAGAAGTTATTTGTTTGTCTAGACTGAACAAGTCGGCGGCTGCCCATCCGTTCTCTTCATGGTTCTACACGTCTATGCATATTTGCGCCGGGACTTAATGTTTGAGCAGCTTATCTCCATCTTTGTGCCAATATTTACAAAGTTCAGGATCATTTTTCAATCATCCACTACTGCTCATAGCAGCCACTTCACCCGCAACGATTCCCTGCCAAGCTTTGTCTAAAAGTTCAATTGTTTACAGATGTGTATCCCCTAGAATATTAGTATCCATTCGCGGGACATTTATCTGAAATAACATACAGTGAGAAACCTTGATTTCAGCGACCAGGAAGTAGGCTGTGCTCCAAGCATTTGTTCCCTTCCCTTCTCCATAAGTCACACAAATATCTAAATGGAGCTCCAGCATCTGCAAGACATTTAGCGAGCCGAGTCAATCTTAACAAATTGCACGCCAGCACGAGGACCCTCGCCTTGCTGCCGAGTGGAGCTAAGCACGCACACTGCTCTTCCAGGGGCCCCCCAGCACCATCCAACCCCAGCTATACCCCGTTTTTTCCCCCCTTCCCCTTCCCCTTCCCCTTCCCCACCTTCCCATGTATCCCAGTGTGAATCAGGGAGTGAAGGTTATTTCACGAGGCCTCTGCGGAGCGCCAATCTATCTCCTGCATTTGGTGAATTCCTCCAGATTGGGATAAGCTGGGGAGCAGAACAAAGCGCTGTGCGTTGGCCCCCCCCCCCCCAACCTCGCTCCAGCACCCTCTCTACCCTACCCCACCCTCCAGCCTCCTCTCCCCCACCCAGCTCGGGAGAGATTTACACAGCAGTTTAGTAGCTGAAACACTGCGCTACACCTCTTTCCCCCTTCCCTCTCTTTATCTCTCACATCTGTCTATCTCCTCCTCTCCAAACAATGATACCTCTCCGAGAGAAGGGAGTTGATTTAAACCTTGGGTTAACTCACCAGGACTCTGCTACATTTATTTTACTTCAACTCCCCGCAGTGTGATTTATTCTACTCAAACACAAGGCCGCTTTAGGGTTTGATCCTTTTTGAGATCTATATTTAGGGATTGGGGTCACAAAAAAAAAAAAAATGCATTTTTTCCACAATCTGTTTTTTAAAGACTTCCTTTAAATGCCTGTATCATAAATGTATGATAAATTATTCGGATTTACTACAACACCTATTTATGAGCCACGGTCGTATCAGTGACAGTGTCCATGATTGCCACAGCTGTATCAGGCTGCCGCATGACAGACTGACCCTCCGTAGCCCCGTGTCACCGCTCCTCTCTGGGCCCCTATGAAGGTGATACTAAAACTGCATGTGGCTGTGTGATAGTGACCGTGAGGCCAATACACCTGCATTATAATAACACTCTGGGCTGCTTGGGGAAAGCTTCCCAATTCTGAATCATGCTGAGAGGCCGCTGACCAAAGCCGAGTCATTTGAATGTAATATTCTTTACAGAAATCCCCGCGTAGTCTCAAGTTGTTCTCTATTCATATTGTGTGCTCTGAATATCAGCTTGGTTAAGATTGGTAATCCATCACAGTGAGTGTTTTGTCACCTTTATTTTTACGTCAGCAGTGCGTATTATCACATGGTAATGTGGTTAAAAGAAGGGGCTGTTTTAAAAAAGTGGTGCGTTCAAGGGCATCCAGGATTTCACCTTCGGAAAATGGTCACGCATTCAAAACCTCTAGTGCTTTCCTTTTTAATATGTTTGACATTCAAATGGTATTTCCCCCTGTACTGTAAGTCTATTCCTCTATTTTTCCACCAAACCCATACAGGCATTAGACAAAGTCTGTGCAGGCCTCTAGAGGTACGTGGCCATTATTTGGGCTAATGGAGGAAACTGTGTGTCACGGAGCAAAGACAAAGCCCAGTGTCACAGCAATCAGACAAATGGCTGCTGGACTCTGCAGGGCCAGACAGAGGTCGATGCTTCTGGACCAATTAGGTCTTGCGAGTGCAACAACAGCTGGAACTCTCTGATTCTCTCCCTTTTTTCCAATCTCGGTGCTCTTTGCGTTGCAGTCACCTTCGCCTCTCTTTCACCCTCTCTCTCTCTCTCTCGCTCTCTCACTCTTGCATCGTCTTCCTAATTCTTTCTGTTAATCCTGCTCGCTGTCTCTATCTCTTTTTCTTTGCCTCCCTCATTATTCACGGCGCATCCTCCTGATCTCTCCCCTTTGCCTCCTCACAGCATCCCCAAAACAAGGACAAAGTTGTAATCCATTTACTGCACCCCTGTCAACACATTCCACCCAAATAATCCGAAAAGACTTACAACCAGGCCTAGGTACTATCAAGGGAAGGGGAGTATAGAAGAGGCAGAATGCACAGGGGAAGGCGAGTGAGAGGAAGAGGGAAAGGAGAGGAGAACATACAAGTCTAGTGGAGGAGCGCGGCAACAGACGGAGGGAACTTGTGTCACAGTGATTTGAGTCTTTGTCACGCAGGTGGCGCCCAGGGGTTCCCTCAGCCTGGGCAGAGAGACAAACTGGGGCCCGTGTAAACCTTAAAGAGGATTAACCCTGCCGGAGCGCTTTAATGAGACCTGAAAGTGCCGGGCACCGGAGAGCCCCACTGATTGAGCCGCGCTCGAGTCGGCTCCCAACGGTCCGCCGGGCCCAGTGGCCCAGCAGCGCTGCTGCAGCCCCGTGGCCTACAGCTGCCCGCTCACACTGAGCCACTTCAAAGCGGCAGTGTCTGGAAGGACCCAGAGACGGGAGGAAGGGGAGGCGGGTGGGCATGAGGGAGGTGGAGAGAGTGAGTGAAGGAGGAGAGGTGGGAGGAGGAGGGAGACGAGGGCGCCTGGATGGAGGAATCCCTTATCTCCTCCAGAGAGGATGCTGCTCTGTGGTGCAAGATTGTCTGGAGCTGCCACCTGTCCCAGGCATCTTTAAAGGCAACACTAAAGCCTGTGATGGGCCTGACCTCCTTGAGCTACCATTCTTTTATGTCTCTCTTCATTTTCTGCTTTGTTCCCCCCCCCCCCCCCCCCTCCTCCTCCTCCTTCTTCTCCACTCTCTCTGGCTCTTCTCTCTTTTTCCTACCCCTCTGTCTCACTTCTACCCTCAGACTCAGCCCTGACTCCTTTTCTCTTCTCTCCAGCGATATCTTACATTTTCACCAGGCTGCTAGAAACATTTTAATTACACTGTGTTCATCAGCCTCCTCTCCGTGTAGAACAATATATACCCGCGACCCTCCAGAGACGAGAGCAAGATACGGGCTGTTGGCTGAAGGGATGAGGGCGCTTATCTTTGCCCCTATGTGAGAGGAATGCAAATACAAAAAAAAGGAGCGATAGAGATTTGGATACACGGGAAGCAAACATGAAGAAAGGCAAGAAATAACTCTCCCGTAGCACACAGAGGTGATTATCCTACTGGAGACTATACCGGGTAACTTGAGGAGAAAAAGCCCCCATGAGCTTTCCGTCTTGTTGTTTTTTTAAGTATCGTGCTTAATGTTATTGTTGCCCGTGGCGTTTGCTGCAGTGGATTCTCCTTTTGGGTGGACAAGATGCAGCAAATCTTCATTTTAAGCCGTCACAACATCAGGAAAGTGCTATTGTTCCTGCTTGCCTCTGTGACTCGACTGATTAACCAATCTCATTTGAAAGGAAGTAAAACACACTGACAGATGTTGAGACGACGATACCGAGAAATGCTGAGTATTCTTCTTTGAACATCTTAAGTTCTCTGGAAATTCTTCTTAATTCTTCTTAGCCCCTTCACATTTAATCTTGTCATTGTTAATAAGAACCGCCATTATTCGGAGATATTGCGTTCACACGCATCAGCTTTGTGGTGAGAGCACCACATGACCCTAAGATGTTTTTTTTTTCTTTTTTCGCCGCACTTCAAACTCTGCTTAACCCCCTTAAATCGCCACGCGCTACAAAGGGGCACATGCATGTGAGAATATGGCCTATCTTACAGCATGAGATGCCTCTAATAAGCTGTATAAAAGGGGATCATCTGATTATCCCTGGTGCGCTGGACCAAGGGGCCACAGCAGAGCGCAGGCCCATGTTGTTCTTTCTTGATGAAAGGAGGTGGGTAGAAGGGATCCCTCTCCGTTGCCTGCAGTGTGCCCCGGGCTTCTCTGTGCCGGCACACCGCTGGGGGACTACATCGTGCCACCGCGCTCTAAAAGCCAATATTGAAACAATCACAAAGACAAACACTTACCCTTGAAACGGGCACGTGTCTTCTCACCCCAGGCTCTCCTCTGTGCTCCCCAGTTCTTTCTTTGGGGGGGGGGAGGGTGTTTGAACCTGTATCCCAGCCAGCACTTGTCATGTTTAAACCAACAAGAGGCCATAAAGTTTGCTCTTTCACTGCAATTTCAGAAGAGTGCTCTGTTGTAACTTTTTCTCCTACATACACATACACATTTTATAATGACTCTTTTTCTTTCTTTTTTGTTACTCTCTTTGCCGCTCTTGCTCTTTCAAGACATATGGAAAGGTCCAGTCCATATGAACTGGAAGACCAAGCACTGTAATTAAGTGTGGAGAGTGGAGAGGCCATTGTTGTGCGGATCACGTTCGGTTTGGTGACAGCTAGCTCACTCAGTTCAGTGGTCAGCTGCATTTTGATATTGAGGCAGACAGACTGACGCCGGGGCAACGGGGCTCGCGTGCTACGGCCCAGTAGGCCTGAGATCAGCCATGCACAGCAGTTTAGAGTTTAACCCCTGTGACTGGACACCCACCAACCCCCCCCCCCCCCCCCCCCCCCCATCCACATCATAAAACCCCCAGGACTGGTTTGGCGCTATGGCTCAGTGTTGCCGCTAGCTTTCCCCAGGACACAGGGCCAGTATGATCCAGGTAGCAGTCACCTTTTGCCAGGATCAGAGAGCAGGGTTACAGTGATGCATGTGAAGGAATCCTTCAGCCAAGAGACCCATACCTCCACTGCCTCTAGCTTAGCAGGCATGGTTTCTGAGATCAGTGAAGGACAGCAAAGGCTTTGGTGTGGGGATTAGGCCCTGGCAGCACAGATCTGGGTTAGATTTTCTTAAGGAGCTAACCCAAAGACTATCGGGCCGATAGGCAGCCATCAAAGCCTGGAGAGACACTTAATGGGTTGTGTCTACAATCATTCGCTGTATCACAGATACAGTGCAGCCACAAAACTTATGTCACTTCTGCGCCAATATACTTAAGCATTGTCTCTAAAGCTTGGCAAATGTACTTTCCTCCCGTTGCCTTCGTTTCAATAAACATTCTGAGAGCAGTTCTAACATTTGCGAGAAAGCCATTGGAAAAAGGATGCGCTTTAAGTCCCTCCACGGATGTGTGTAGTCTGACAAAGAAGGGCAAGTGTTTAAGAAAGAAGCACTTTAAAGAAGAAGATCCCCTTCGGAGGAAGCGGAGATGCTTTGCCAGCAAGTGGGCTCACTGTTGCTGCAGGACCACTGACCGGCTAATCAGCGCACAATGTAAACAGATGTCGGCGCCGCGCATCCCATTCACACTTCTACACAATTAAGATCTTAAAAAGAAAAAGAAAAAAGCGACTTCTCCCTCATTAATCCGCATCTCAATCCTTTCTTCTTATCCCACAGCAAAGCCCCGTGTATTAGTGTTGTGGTAAGAAGGATGTGTGGACTCTTATCCAGTGTTTGCCCAAGAAAAGCGGCTAAGGCTCAGGCATCACCACAATTAGCTAATGCTAACAATAGGGGCGATGTTTCCTTAGCGCCTCTTCCTTTCTGCACTGAAGTGGGTGTAAAAACCAGAGTAAACACAGTCTTAGGCCGCGGACGTGAGAGGAGTGGGAGATCACAAGTCTGGGTGAATAGCAGAGATTTAGCAGAGCAGGGGCCCCCGGAAGATAAACCCCTTTTTGCTCTCTTCTCGTTGTTTTCCGACTCCTACGCCTCCCAGAGCTTCGCCACCACGCTAACGACCCGGCGACCAGGTGTGGGGAAGCTGCAGGTGCCGTCGCATTTAGGCACATTAAGCACTGACACACACCAGCGCTAAGAGTAATCGGATTTACCTGGCTGTCTGCTGCGTGGCGTGGCACACTATGCAAGCACAGCACAAAGGCTTAGGGCCCCCTCTCCATCACAAACACATACACACACACATGCAGACACCTGGGATGAATTTAGGAGGTGACAAAGCCCTCATGGAGAGGGACTACCGCTGGTGGAGTAAGGGCTGTGTGTGTGTGTGTGTGTGTGTGTGTGTGTGTGTGTGTGTGTGTGTGTGTGCTCACATGCGTATGGAACCAGACACCAGAACAGGAGCCGGTGGCTTTTTACACCTTGTGGCGCAGGAGTGGCGACAGACACTACAGGCTTCTGGTTCAAAGCCGCTGAGGGAGGGAGGGAGGGGGAAGTGGAGGTTTTTAGGGGAACCCTTTGGTTCGGCTGACCCTCAGACCGCTGGAGCTCATGGGGATTGAGCTCTGGTGCTGGGTTCAATCAGACAGAACGGGACCGCCGCCTTTAGGGACACCACATGTCCTTAACACCTGGGGCCATGAGGAGGTGTTTTACAGAGCAATGCTCTCATCTCAGATCATAAGTCTTCCTGAGCAGAGTCTGGATCAGAGAATCGACATCAATGAAAAACACTAGCAGCCTTTCGGACTTTGTGTTTTTCTTCTTTGTTGGTGTTATTTCTCCTTAAAGCAAATCAAGTCTTAACTTTTTTTTGTTTGGGTTTTGTTAGGGCTGCAACTAACAATTTTTCAATTCATTTCTCAATAACTTTGTCTATGAAATGGTTATAAAAAACGAAAAGCCTAAAGTGACATCGTGATGCTTGGTTTGTGTGACCAATAAATGAAAACCTTAAGATATTCAATCCACAATGATATCAAAAAGGGAAAAGCAGAAGATTATCGTATATTAAGAAGCTGCAACTTGCAAATGTTTGGCATTTTTTGCGAAATTAAATAAAATGATTGCAGATAAGTTGATCGTCTTTTTATCCCAGCACTAACACTTCATACTTTTATATTCAAATGTGGAAGAATCAGTGCAGGAGGAGGATCAAATCTATGTTCATCAGTCCTGCAGCTTCTCAGCATCGCTGTGCTCTACTCCACTCTGTATGATTGCAAGTCGTCCAGCCTCTTCAGCCCCAATGCACAAAGAAAGCCTCTTGAAGCTCCACGGCCCTTTTGACTTTTCCTGCTGCTTTTGAACTCTCCATTTCAGACTGTGACTTTTCCGCATGACCCCAAGCCTCAGAGTGACCCCCCTCGCTCCCCCACTCCTACCCCGAGGCTTCAGTGGTCTGGAACCTCCAGAGCTCCTTCACACACACCCACACACACACACACACACACACACACACACACACACACGAAATGAAAAGTGGCAGTGTTGCTGAGTTAGGTCAGGATGTAATGGGCAGTAATGTTCTGCCCTCGAGGGCTCTGTCCACAGCATTGGTTTTGAGTAACCTTTCCCTTAAAGAGGCACCTTGGTGACTCACAGGCACCCAAGCACGAGGGAGCAGTAGCTAATGAACTGGCTGAATAAATAGAGTTACAGTATACTGTTGGGGTCTACTGGACTTTTCATTACTGCCACTGGATTAAAATCGCTCTGTCCCACTCTGTCTGCCCCAATTCAGAGCCAATTTAACCAAACTAAACAAGCTATCACATCAAATCCTTGTCTGCAGGCTAAGTCCTGGCTACAGTGGCCGCTAAATTAACCTCCTAATCAGCCTCTTACTCCCCAATCATCTATCTCCTGTTCTCTCTTTCCACATGCACACACGCAGCTTCGCTTTCATCTAACTCCTATTGTCTATCTCACCTTTTTTTTTTCAAATGATCTTCGGTATCTTACTCAAGCCACATCTCTCCCTTCACCTCAATCTCTCAGGCTTCATCTCCATTAGTCTCTCTCTCTCTCTCTCTCTCTCTCTCTCTCTCGCTGCCTTTCTCTCACACAGTCTCTGAGTCCCAGAGAGAGAGAGAGTAGGGGGTGGTGAGGTTTGACGCGGCGCTGCTTTGGGTCTTTGAAGTGTGTGTTGATGAGGGAAAGCAGAGCACTGTGTTCAGACAGGCCCCTAATGAGGGAATTAAGAAGCTACGCTGGCCGTTCCCCATACTAACTTCCCAGGCACAAAACAAGACAAGTGTGCGTGCATGTGTTCACAAAGGTGTGTGTATGTGTGTGAGTGTGTGTGTGTGTGTGTGTGTGTAGAGTGAGCGCAAGAGAGGCTAATCTGTCAGACTTAATCAAGCATCTGGCAGTCCTGCCTCTCGCCTACAGTAAAGAGACAAACTTGGCCTCAGCGGTCGGGTTGCTCACATGTCCTTGAACTGTGTAGTTTCTTTTCTTCACAAAATCTACAAGTTTTCCACTTTAAAGATAAATAACACCTACTATTTTGTGGCTAGTGGACTTACGATAGTGTGGGTCTAGGTATCCGTTGCGGGGGTCCATGGCGAACAGAGTGCCTCGGTACGGCAGGGCATGTTCAACCAGGTGGGGCAGGGCCCCGTGCAGCTCCTTCTTGAGCAGGGAGGGCCGGTCTGTGGAGGTGGAGGGCTCCTCGCTCACGCTCCTGTCTGGGCCGCGGGGCGCCTGGGAGCTGATGGCATTGCGCCTCTCGCGGTGGTAAGGCGTGCCGGAACTCTCGTCCTCTGCAAGGGATGATAGAGAGAGAGAGAGCGAGAGAGAGAGAGAGAGAGAGAGGAAGGGAATCTGATGTTAAAACAATGAGCTGCAGATTTATTTTAATAATAAAAGTTGGGAGAAGCAGATGTGAGAATCTCACTCACTTCCTGGTTCACACACACACACACACACATAGCCAAACACAAGCATGTTCTGGACACCCGTACACATGGTGAGGAGGTCAGTTCACGTAGAAGGCAGGTGAATGGAAGAGCTGGAGATCAGCTTTGTATGCTTAAAACCTACTGGGTATTATGGGTTTGCCGTCCACGGCGCCAGATGTGGGAGTTCAGAGGCAGACGGTGAATGAGCACATGGACATTATGGATGAAAAAATCAACCTTTTTCCAAAAATCATTTCCTAAATTCAGCTCTGTCTGTTCTTTTCTTTATAAAAAAATGGATTCCCATGGAGGAGGCAACGCAGGCTTTCAGTCTGCATTCCAAGCTGCCCATTAACCAGCGTCATGGGTTTTATGAACCCCACCCTCCTTCATTCTCTTGTTTTCTCCTTCTCCCCACTCTCTCTCTCTCTCTCTCTCTCTCTCTCTCTCTGCTCTCAAACTAAATCTGTCTTACTCTGACGGCAGAATTAGGAGGAGTGAGGTCTCTGGAGAAAGCTTCCTGGCATGCTGGGTAAAGAGGATAAATGTGGAGTTGAGTTCAAGGGCTGATCTCCACCAGAAAGACATGACCCTTGACCCTTGGCCTGAACTCTGAACTGACATGCATAAAGGTCAGCTAGCCTCCTGACCTGGTATTAGTCTTTTCTGTGGTAGGATACTATATAGACTAACTCAGAAACTGGCATAGCATGTACTGATGAAGGCTAAAAATGTGTTGTGCTCTTCAGTTCGATCATTTGCAGAGTGGGGCGCTTTACTTGTCGTCAAATCAACCGATCTAGACAGCCTGATCTAGTCTCTATTCAAGCCCTGACTCCCGCCTGAATATCACTGAGAACCTGGCAAAATGCCGCTGTGCCGGCGCCAGAGGTTCTGCCGTATTAGCAGGCGAGCGGTGCAAGGCTCCCCTACGCACTGCAGCCCAACAGCATCCAACTGCCAATTAAGAACTGAGGAGGGGGCCAGATTAAAGAGCACTACCTTAAGCGCTGAAGAGGGCCGCCATGACGCTGTACCACTTCAGAGAAGAAGAGAAGCGATCAGAAAGGGGGAGGTTAAGAGAGAGGCGCAGGGAGAGAGAATGAGATTGAGAGAGGGCGAAGAAGAGAGAGCAACCCACGGGTCCCGCTTTTATTCCCCTCACTCTCCCACATCCATTACCGGCGTTCGGGCCAGCCGTGCCTCATGCGCAGCACTGGCAGCAGATTCAAGGATTCTTAACGCGGAACTGACAGCCAGAGAGGCAAGCCACTCTCATCCGCAGGAAATGACAGTGTCAGTTATGATATAAGTATTTAATCCTATACTGCGCAGCCAGTGATCTTATTAAGGGAATAATGGCACTTATACGGTTAAAGCTGGATTAATAGGTCTGCTCTTGCAAAAGCGCAATATTAACATAAAGGGATTTCGAAATTGGGTTCATCTCCTGACATGGATTGAAAGAAGTCGAGACTGTAAACTATGCTGGGAGCGAGCACTGCTAAGGGTGGAGCATGTAGCTGTGTGTAGCACATGCTTCCACATGCTTCCCCCGCGTTTTACATCCAGAAGATCTAGCATTATGTGGGAAAGTAAAAAGCTGTGTCCATATTTATATATATACTCTTTTTCTTACCCTCATACAAGATATTTGATGTTTTATAAATAGATTAATCACTGGGGCCTCCGATAGCGTAGCATTTACGAGGCCACTGGGCACTAAAACATCTTTTAGAATTTACGAAAAAAACAACTACTAAGGAGACCCAACTGCTTACTTTGAGAGACACACTATGTATTCTTATTTTTTCCCTATTTTATTTTTGTCCTGTTCACTCTCTTTCCCTCTTGTTGTTCCTTTCTTTCCACTCCTTCCTCCAGTGACCCCCACTGCTATTTAGATACGTCTCGCTCCTCCGAGGGAGGTCAAGCGACTAATAGTTCAATCACAGCAGTGTCACAGTCCCACCATCCCCCTCCAGTCACCACAGAGGGGGTTCATCATTCTACAATATACCACCTTAAGGGGCTTCATTACTTCAGTTTATAACACCTTAAATGGTTAAACAAACACTCAGCAGCACAAGGGTCAATCGACTCCTCGGACTGGTAAAAGAGAACCAGAAATCTCTGGTGATGTTTCTCTTCTGTACCTGCCGGTGGAAACTTTTTGTATCCTTACAACATGTTAGGCATGGGCTAATAAAGACAGGGCAGACGCAGGTAAACACATGCAACTTTGAAAAGTTCAACCATGCAACACTCCTCTAACTCTGACCATCAGCCCAACAGACCCTTTCCCTTTTTCCCTGCCTCATTTTTCATTCCTCTTTTATTTTCTGCTCTTTTCCCATGGTTGCCGCATCCACTCCTCCACCAGTTTGCAGGTCTATTCAGCCCAATACAAAAGCAGCAGGCCGGTCCTCTGTGGACCAGAGGAAAGCATGCCTCTCAAAAAAAAAACTGAAAAAAGAACCATCCCGCTCTCTCTCTATGGTGATTGAATTTCTTAACATCTTTTCAAAAAGCGCTTAAATGCCTGGAGGCGAGAGGAAGAAACAAGCTAATGGTGGATGGGGAGCACTGAACAAATTTCAGAGCCCTTTCCTGCTCGCGTTTGAGGTTGAAAGCAGGCTCCTGCCTTTCAAGTTTCAAAGTCCTCCTTCCTCCCGCAGTGTCACTGAAGGATTTGAAAAGAAGGTAATTGTGCTCACTGCCGTCCTGATCAGAGCACACGCCCCAGCTCTAGTATTTCAGGAGCTTTCTCTGCCACTATTATGGTACCTGGTGCTCCATTCCTGCATTCTTCCTCCCTTACTACTCTTTCTCCTCTCTCTCTCTCCAACCCTCTACAAATGCACTCTCTCTTGCTCTACCCCACTTGCTTTCTATCCTTCTTTCACCCCCAGCAAGCCACTCATTAAATCCTAAAGCCCAGGTTTCTCCCTTTTTTCCCCTTGTCTGGGGTCTCTATTGTAAGACTCTGGTGCGAATACCTTCAGAGGAAACCCTACGCATGGCCTTTTAATATGGCGGCGTAAAAGAGAGCGTGGATGCAATGGCAAAATGAAATTTAAAAAGAGATAATGAGATATGGAGTGGGGCCAATTCCTCTGAGAGTTGGGCTCTGGGGCAAGGGGGGCGAAAGTTAAGGGTGCCAAGGCAATTCAAAGAAATGAAAAGTGAAACAAAACCCTTGGCTTGTTGTTTCTATTTTCAAGAGGCAGAGGTTAAAAACAAGGATTGCTGTTCCTCCACATGCCTGACTGTCCTTGTCTCTCAAGCATCTGATTTGCCCTCCGGCCTGCACTCAGTCAGTCAGACTCTCTAAACTTGCGGGATTGTCAGGGATGCACAAAGGGCCATTGCACGTTGCAACTCTTTCCCCTCCTTGCCGCCTTTCCTAAAAGCCTAAACATCAGAGGAGGTGTTGTTGTACCTCTGAGCCAAAGCCAGACATATGCTGTGTTCCACCTTCGAACTTCTCAAAGCACCGTTGTCAGTGGCACAAACAGGTTTTGGCTGGGGAGCACATGGAGAGCGAACAAGGAGGAGAGGAGAGGAGGATATACAGTGAAATCACAAAACACTTCTTCAAAGCTCCTCTCCTCCTGTGCAATAATCTCTTGCTCCTTTTTTTCTTTCTCTTGCAAATCAACTCCCGGGAAAGACTCAAGACTCCCCAATTAACAATGAGAGGGGGAAGAAAAATTCCAGCAGCTGGCTAGAGTTTAATAAGAGCACCTCTCCAAGCGGCTTAGGCTTATGTACCTGATTCACCGGCCCTGGCATTGGCGCTATAGACAGAGGGAATCATTCACGATTAGCGCAGGCTGAAAGACGAGGGAGAGGGAGAGCGCTCAAACTCCACCAAACCCAACACAACAAGAGCACGGGGGATTACTGCAATTGTGTGAGGTATTTTTTTTTTCTGATCAACTTCTTGGCCGACGGCGCTCGGAGCCACTTGGAGATGGGTACCTTCCCCACAACAGAGTTCAGCTCTGCATTATGTGAAGGTTACCAAGTCCTAATGGAGCTTTCCAAATCTGCCTAAAAAGGATGACATTCGAGTAACTCCTTGACGAACAAATCTTCTGAATGTCAGAAGGCAGAATCAGGTCATCAGCCTGATATCTGTGGGCTGGGTAGTTAGCAATCCCCAGTCAAACTATTTGACGGAGCTCTGGAGAACTTCAGCATACACAGAGTTCACTCCCTTTAACTTTGCGCTCATGTTTGATTCGGTCTCTGCAGAGTGAATCCGTGGTGGTACATTATTTAACCATCAGCAAGTGACTGATGTTTGGACGAATTGCAGAGAGAGGCATGGGCAGGTCAGGATGTTCCCTCTCCTGGTTAGCAGTCTATTGTCAGCGGCTGATTTCCCACACAGCGCCCGCATATGCCGTCTTCAATATTCATCTAGGCAAATTTCGACGACTCCCACATCTCAATTTGGCTCTCGGCAGCCCACGCCCCAACCCCCTGCTCCACAGCCCGCAGTCCCAGCCTGCTCCCTCTGCCGCCAGGGGTCTGCTGGGACGCACCCAGAGCTCAGCATCTCGCCATCCCAGCCTCCAGGCCCCGGGGCTGGGGAGGGGCAAATCAAAGCCTGCTTGGCGCCTTCCTTCTTCCCTGCGCTCACCTCAAATCAGCCTCACAGCAGGGTTGTATCGTGCCAAGCCTCCGCCTGCCCCCAGCTACTCCTTATTCACCCATTAGGGGCGCAGGCCCACCATAGAGCAGCCCGAAACCCCACTACCATTTCATCAGAGCCACATTGTGAGGGAGCAATGAGGATTGCAGTGAGAGCGCTGAAAGCACACTGATGCATTTTTGACCATGGATAGTTATGGCTTTTAAGGTTTTTCACTCAAAGGGCACCTTGGCCTGCATTCTTTGAGGAATCAAACACCAAGAGACGCATTTGATCAAGGCTTCAAAGCAGAAAAATGCCATTTAGTGCTCTGATTGGCTTATAGACTGTATGAGCTTCAGATAGTCACAAGCCAGCTATGATCAGCCATAACCTGTTAGTTATGTATACTGTCCTCTGTAACAATGTAAAATGATTGTGTGCTAGGGCAGACTAGGGCAGAACTATGTCCGATTGGGATAGTGGGTCTTTTAGGGTGAATCTGGGCACAATGCCCACCAGACCAGAGTGGGCCAGCTTTCCACTGGGCCTCAGCATTGGAATCCCACTTCTGACACCAGAGTGATCCGGACCAAGTCTGTGGCACTCAGATTAGGAACGGCTCGCCAAGAGAAATGGATATCCAGCCAAAGCAAAGAAACACGGAGCCAACAGTTTGGATAAAATAGAAAAAATAATACAGCAATTTCAAGCACATCAAAAAACGATCCAAAATGCCACTGTTGATGTTTCCCACCTTACGGTATAGAAACTTTTAACAGTTCAAACTTGCATTTGTTCCCTAAATACTTTCATGTAAACAATGTGTTTTTGTGCTTGTGTCGAAAAATGTGCATTCACACATTCTGGCCCACGTGTTAAGTGCATAACTGTGCGCTGCGTTGAGGCATAGAGGCCCCCATTAAGATAGTTAGCCTGCACTTACTGAGAGCTGGATAATTAGACACTTCAAAGGCACCTGCCCGCCATCCCAGAAGGGGCAGGAATCGCAGCGCCCCGCCCCATTTAAAAGCATGTTAACTCCTATCTGAGGCTAGCAGGCTAATTTAACTCTTGACATTTGATATCTAAGGAATGAGAGGGATCAGCCATTTAGCTGGAACAGGATTACCCCCCCACACACCAGCCCTCCTCCTCTTCCTCTCCCTCCCCTTCAACCCCAAAACCCCCTCTCCCAGTCGGGCCGGATTCATTAATTTTCCTGCTGCTAAGCACTTTATCAATGACTGGCGAACGTCTAAGTCCAGAGTGGACTCTCTCTCTCTCTCTCTCTCTCTCTCTCTCTCTCTCTCTCTCTCTCTCTCTCTCTCTCTCTCTCTCTCTCTCTCTCTCTCTCTCTCTCTCTCTCTTCTGTGGTGATTAGGACTGTGGATGTTCAGATCTGTCTGTCTAATTCACTGCCTGCTCTGCTGCTGATGATCTATTCTCACACCTGCTATGCAGCTCAGGAAAAGAGCAGTGTTCGAACAACACCAAGCAGGCAAACTTTGAAAATGCTGTTTAAGTGTGAACGCCAGCATAACATTCCCCGGTCATTTTCGTGAAGGCCTCAGTCGACAAGGAAATGTCTAAACTGTTAGAAAATGGCTAAAACTCTTCTTCATCTCTCTTCAGTCTGCAAAGAACGACTTTGGTTTGTTGGATTGGCTTCTTAACTTCACTACGACACACTCCCTGACTAGGCTTACCTCATGATTTTCTCTATTTATATTGAAATGCCATTTTCATACCCATCCACTCTGGACGCCATTTTTGAAAATCTTTATCGACGGGTGTCACAAACACCGTCATGGAACAAAACCGAGAGAAAACTATTAGATTTAGCCAGAATTGTAGGTTAAATTATTAATATATTATTTGTAAACCTATTAATTTACAGCAATAACACCACCCTAGCCAAATACATTCAACTATAGAGTATTACATATTACTAGATAGGTTAGATTGCTAGAGAGGTGCTGGGAGTAAATTTGCATCCATAACTCTATATTAGTCTCAGTCTAATGCCTTCTGCTGAATGTCTACATTACAGGTTGAATCAGGGGCTACACATGAGTGTGACGGATCTGGGTTAAATGAACAGCATGCACGGGTCTTTGATGCTGCAGCTGGTAATGCTTACGGTTTCTAACCCGTCACATTTGGACATACGGCCTTTTTACCAGAGAGCATGACAATCAGAATTCCAAACTACAAGCCAAATGCCATAAAAATAACACAACTCAACTGAGACCTTCACTCTGCTCCCACAATGAGGGGCTGTTCTGCACAAACGTTAAGTCACCTCGTATTAAAAAAAAAATACTAAAAAACACTATTAAATAAACTTTTTGCCTTTACAGCTTGACACATTAATCATCTAAAATAACATTAGTTCATTTTCCACCATTCATTTATTTCATCGAGACCTAAAAAGGTGCCAAAGCACCTCACAAAGAACTCTTTCTGGACCTTTCAATCAGCATGTGCCTTCCAACGTCCTATCATCATTACGGCTGACGGTTGGCTGCGAAACCCCAGACCTGACCCTCACCCGCCCCCCCAGCGTGTGATACGAATGGGAGTGCCCGCTTAATAAACAGGGTGTAATTCACCACTCTCCCCCTCAAAATGCAGGTGAGACCTGGACCCCTTCATTACAGCGCCTGCAGCAGGCAGGGAAAGCTCTGCAGATTAGAGGATCTGCTATGTTGGCCAAACAGACTTAGCCGCCGTCTGCAGGGAAGGGGATGGAGGTGAGTGGGGGGAAAGGAAAAGGCACCAGACTTTCTATATGATTCGATAAGCGGCTCTGCAGAGCACAATACAGGATGAAAGCTACAGGTTTAGACGGTATGATGGACTCGTGGCTGGAGCCGCAGGTTAGATCACTGAGTGGACATTGTAGTCCATCTTGAGATGTCCGAGATTTCTATGCTTTGGTTTGCCATGAAATTATTTCTATTTAATCAAAAGCGTATAAATTGACGACCTACCTTGAAAAGAAATCTGATTCTGTGATTAAAAAGCCAACGATACTGTGCACGACTTCGAAGCAGCACTGGCGCTGAGTTTAAAGTTCTGTGTCTAGCGCCACTAACGGGGAGGTTACACCTCGAAGAGCCATGTTAATACAGCCAACAGTTCGAATCAGTTCACTTTTAGGTACACTCGTCATTCCAAACTATTTCTAATCATTCAAGCGACCATACATCAGAGATAATCTCCCATTTGTTGAGAGGGGAAAATGTTAAAAGAAATGTGTTTGTGCTATTTTAAAATGGGGGAAAATGCGATCAATGAAAATGTAAATGGCACCATAAAATAAGAAGCTTTAGTTAGTCTATAAAGTGAAAGTTGCTCCTTTGGCAGCTCATACATCTCCTTTCACACTTTCTTCTTCCCTTCCCCCCCCCCCCCCCCCGTCTGTTACTGTCCCCTCCCTGTAATGAGCTCTCCTCATGTATGACCTCTCCTGTCACTCCCGTCGGTCCAATCCTCCTCTCCCGCTCACCTCTCGCCTCCTTCTCTAATCTCTGCATTACTTTGCCATTAATCCCACATTCCACACGAGAATGGCCGGTGCAGCTCAGATGACACTTTGCCTTCGCAATCTGGTGTGGGAATGAATCAGTGGGATGGAAGGAGAACAGTTTAAAATCATCATAGTGAAAGGCTGTTCAAGCCTACTTTCGGATTCACCTGTGGCATGTAGCATTCCCTTCCCTCTCCAGCCTCCCTCTCTTACCTCTCTACATCCCACCTTCTGCATCTTATTCACACTTTCTTCCCACTAAACTCTCATTACTCACTCCTGGTTTCCTGATATCGTCCCACATTCTCACAGTTCCCGTGTCTTTCCCAAATCTCCTCAATCTCCCCTCATCTCTTTCCCCGCACACTCCCTCCCTCTCTCCATCCTCCCCCCTCCCCCCCCCCCCCCCCCCTCCCCCCCTTCCCCTCCAGAGCCGCAGTGGGACTGTTGGACTCACGCAGCCCCATGCTGAGCTGCTCCAGAGCCAAGCCAGAACAAAGAGCCCATTGAGCCGAGCGGAGACATAATGTGGGCCGCCTCTGACAGCGCCGAAGATGAAGTCATGAGGTCGCCAAACAGTTAATAACGACGGACCATCCTCCAGCTGTACCGAGTGCGTGTGTGTGTGTGTGTGAACAGTTTGGTGCCGTCGAGGAAAGTGGGAGAAAATGAGAGATTATGTGTTTGCGTGCATGAATGGCCGAGTATCTACAGTATGCGCCGCATGTGTACATATCTTAAAGCTTGTCGATGGATAAAAAGCTTTTAAGAGCGTAATGAGATACTCCATGACACTCAAAAATGTGCTCAATCACTTTGTAAATACCACAGAGGAAAAACAAAACCTTCAGAGAATTGCACTTTTAGTTTTGGCTTGGCTCCAGCTGCGTTGAAGAACACCCACCCCACCCCACCCCACCCCCACCACCGGCCCCCCCTTTCCTTATTGGAGTCTGTCTGGCGCGGAGTCTGACATGAGACACATCTCCGCGGGACTGGAGCTGTCGCTGCGAGGCCCACACTCCGAAACATCATTAGACTCGCAGCTCCAGGTGAGATCAGGCAGGGTAGGAACGACAGAGAGAGGTGCATGTGTATTTGTGTCTCTGTGCAAAAGCGTGCATGTGGGAGATTAGGTTCAAGTATTAATCTCAATGCCTCTGAACGGACATGGCCCATTAAAATGCCTTCACAGGACCAGTTGCTCGTCAAGAGGCCTGCAGGCGGAGTTGGGCTCAGGACAGCGGGGGGAGGAGGAGGAGGAGGCGGGGAGAGAAGGGTGAAAGACAGCTATGCAATTGATTAACATTAGAAGGACTTGCTCAAGTTCAAATTGCACGGCCCCTCTGCTGTAAGCTACAGACATTTGTTTCCCCGCAAGTAGAATGTTTCTTTCAGACCCCGTCTCTGCTACACATCTGAGTTCAATTCTCCGCATGCCCTCTCTCTGAAAATCAATTCCTCCTCCTCTCCTCTGCTCTTTTCCTCCAGCTCTGCGAACAGACCAGGGCGAGGGGATTACACTGTCCCTCCCCAGATCCGAGCGAGACAACAAATGGTTCTTATCAACTGACACCCCCCCCCCCCCCCTGCCATCCAGGAGGAAGAGGCAGGAAAAACTGGCCCGACCGCCCCGGCACGGATGTGTTTCGGGGCCCTGTCTGCCAATCGCCGCAACTCTTTTCACACTTAAAGCATGAGCTATTTACGAGCGAGAGCCCTGGGAGAACGCGTACGCAGCACCGGAGGGTGGGAAGAATGGAGGGGTGAGAGCTGCTGCTTCTCAACCTCTGCTTCTAATCAATCACCAGAAATCACTGCCATGGTTTGTGGCCTTTGATCCTAGCTCCTCTTTCGCACTGCGAGGGAGAGAGCTGGGGCGGGGAAAGGGGAGGGGGAGCAGGGAGAAGGGTGAGAGTCAAGGCCCAGAGGGTGTGGAGGTCAGGGGAGAGAGATTACGGGGTATGGGGCCTTTTTGCTCCCTCAAACCCGAAAGCATGTCTTGATTTAATCCAGTGAGTTTTGAGCGGAGAGCAGAAAGTGGCCTGAAACATACAGGACGCTTTGTTTAACTGGACATCAACCGAAGACTTTGATGGACATTTTCATTTGATCTTTGTACAGCAGACTCGCATGCTGCTACTTTAAAACTACAATGCATGCTGTTAATTTACCTCAATTCAATAGTGCATGTTGATCTATCATCAGCTGCCACTACGCCAACATATTAGAAAGAAAAATGTCCTTGACATGCACATAAATATAAAAACATATTTAATAAACTGCTGTATCTTATTTCTTGTAATCTACACATAAAAAATGTATATGAACTCTAATGACGCACGCTGAGAAATTCTTATTACCTCCTACCACATATAAATGTCAAACAAAATGAAAAATCTGAAAATACCTTCACAAATCAGAACAGAAAAATGTGTACAGTATCATAGTATTACAGTATCTTTATGAGAACAGAATGCAAAAGATAACTAGTAGTAGTCCTTCCTATGAACTCCAACCCTGGTGGCACGGCCACTAGTTGCTACTTCATCCCATTCAACGAGAATCCAACGGTGGTTAGAAGGCGTCAGCGAGCGAACAAAACAGAAAGGACGCGGAAAAGAACACACCACAATAAATCCTCCTGGCAGGGTCAGGACACCCCTGCTTTGTTCCTCCTGGCGGGAGGGGGGCCACTGATGCCTCCCGACAAATGGACGGAGTGGTAGAATAATCAACTACTGTTTCCCCACTTTATGGGTTTACGGGTTTATGGGGCCCTTGGTCGCCTCCCTCCCTGAGAGGAGTGAGATCCGGCAGGGCCGCAGTGCTGCTGGGATGCAGCAGGGCCACGTTGGTCGGTGGACCCTCGATCCCCCTCACACGGGGCAGGCGGACTTGTCTTTGTGAGGCTGGGTAGTTGGCTCAGAGACTCTCTGACCCGGGTGACCTCTGACTCCAAGGCCATTCTGGCTCTCAGCGTGTCAGTGAAAACGATCTCAGGTTCTCCCGAGGAGCCTTTGTGATGGTCAGCATGAACTATCACAACATGTCAGATTGAGAAAGTTGAGTCAAATTAAAGGGAAATTACAATTTGGGTCTTATTTTTGTCATTTCGGACATGATCTCTATTGCTAATAATCCCATTTATCAAGTTAACTGCCAGGATCTGGATGTGCGGCGTCATCGCTTCAAGGAAGTCCAAGCGAGGAGCACAATCATACAGGTTCTAATAAACTCCCAGACTGCCCAAATTGTGAAAAAAAAAAATACATTGCATGTTGCAAACGTCCATCACAGTTTCCGGACTGAATTCCTGGTTGAACTGTGACCTGCTGTATTTAACATAGTTGTGCATCTGTCCAGTTCTCCAACAAAGGACTGACATTTCAGGCTTGCTTGGCCAATTTTAGGTTCAAAGCCACATGTCTTGCTACGTCCACCAGGGCAAACAAGTAGGATGATCACTGACCAAAAAAAAGAAAAACAAAGATGCAATTCCACTACAGCTACATTCTGGCTGCAGCTCCACAGCGTGCAAAGGTCTTGAGGCGGCAGCTTATGTGCATCTTCCAACAGTGAAGGAGCAGCGGCGCTCCGGCAGACGGATCCGGGCCCGCGGAAGTGTGCCAGACAAGAGAGGCCAGGCGGGGCTGGGCCGCTGAGGTTCCCCTCCGCCCTGAGTAGCGGCGAGGCTAAGCTAATCCTGCGCCTCAGGCCCCTGTGAGGTGGCTCTGCCAAAGCCTGTCCCCCTGCTGCTGCAGGAAATTGCCTTCAGTGCAGAAGTCCATGAAATGGCTATTGCTCGCCAGTGAAGGCAAAGCACATCCACAGTGTGTGCACATGGGGCCAGAGTGACTTTACAAACCCAAATCTACAGGTAGATTTTATATGTGATACTAAAACCACATGGTGTGCTATCATGAAAACAGCCATATTGTGGATAAATGAGTGTTTTCTTCTATTTAATCCAGCTTGGATTATAAGTTTTTATGTATTTAATGTATTATTTATGTACCATACAGGGGTATTTTGACACTAAAAGACAGTTTTCCTGTGTGGGGTTGTGTGTCAGGCTCTATAACGCCTCCTCCATTGTGCTGTTTGACCCGTGGGCCAGCCAGAGCTCCCATGAGGTCCCTTATCCCTCCATCAGTCCTCTCTCATTAGCCCCCACAGGCAGAGCCCAGAGTAGGGTAACACAGAGGGGCCCCTGCTTCCTCCTCTGGTCCCCATGAAATACATACAGCACAAATACAGATGACAGAGATCACCTTTTAGCAGCGGTGTTGTACAAACTATTCAGTGCATTTCCTAAATACTTGTTGTCAAAAAGAAAAGGCCAGTTTAAGGAAGTAAGCAGATCTATTTCTTTTTAAATCCTCATTCTCAGTCATTTATTGTCAGTCAGCGTCTGGGTGTTCTTGTTAATTCTATGTATTTATTAATCATTTCTGTCTTCAGTTACACAAAAGAAAGATCAGATCATCTTTTAGGGGGGACACAACGGGGATAAAACGTATAAAAGCAGAGGTGGCAGCATGAGGAGGGAGGAGGAGGAGGAGGAGATGGGGCAGGACACAGTGGAGAAACAGTTGATTATGAGTCCCATCAAGTGATCAATGATTTCATTAATAAGACGGATCACGCGGCTGTCATAGCTGTGACACGGGCTGAGGGATGATCCGCTCCCAGTGCTCCATTTCCCCCAAGCCTCCCTCCCTCCCTTCCTCTCTTCCTCCCTCCCTGTCCTTCCAATATTGCCTGCCTCTGCCAACGACGAGGGAACGCCAAGGAAAAAAAGGGATGGAGCTGGGTGTTGACGGGGGTGGAGGGGGGTTAGTCATGAGGGAGGGAGGGAATGGAGAAGGAGGGGGGGGGAGGAGGAGGAATGAGGGTGGAAGAAAAGTGAAAATCCATTTTGAAACCCATTTTCAATTAGGGGTCCACAAGCTGTTATCACAGGTGTCCCAGAATGGGGGCCCGTAAGTGAAAATGTCTCCTATCCGTTTCTGAAATGAAACCTTATCTGGGAGGCACAAAGATGGCGGGGACAGCGTATCTGTAAATTACTTTCCATCCCCGCTGTTAACGGGAACTTTATTTCTGTCAGATGACATTCCCCTCTATTTACTGTTGATCATTTAAATGGCTGCCTTAAAAAAAAAGAAGGTGGCCCCGCACTCTTCCTCTATCTCTCCCCTCTCTCTGTATCATTCCTCCTCCTCTTCCCATCAAAGCAGTCAAGTGTTCCTTTTCTTCTTTAAACACTTTAGCCACGCTCTCCATTTGCTTAGGGATTTCTCTGGTAACCTACATGAAGGCCTAACATGCGTTGCCCTTTAAGGCTTAACTTGTTTGCCTCTGAGGGCCCTTGCTCTGGCCCTTTTGAGCATGACCATTAAAAAGGTCCCAATTCTCCCACTTCATCACCTGCTTCACAGAGGCTGTGTTATGTTTAAATAATGACAATTTTCTGAACTGTGTCCAGTTGTTCTGCGCCCCAGTTTTCAATTCTCATCCTATTACTTACACTCACTCCCTCTCTTTCCTCAAATCAGCAGCACTCACGCTGTATCAGAAAAGTCCAACCAACCAGGAACTTTTCTCCTTCTTTTTCTCTTCTTCTCCTTTGCAAATAACCAATCCTTCAGCCCCCCCCCCCCCCCGCTCCCTCTTTTTTTTATTAGCAAATTATCCCATGACGACAGGATTTATTCAGCCACGGAGCATGGACATCTTTTTTTTTTCTTTTTTTTTTTTAAGCTCGGGACCCAACAAAAGAATCAGGGGACTTTGTGGTCCACCTGCCTGCCGAATGATGAGGGTGGGAGGGAAGAGCGGGGAGAGCACACCCCCCCGAACCCCTCCTAAAGAGCACCAATCACAGCATTGTTGTGGCACAGTCGGCTCTTTTGAGCTGTCAGTGCAGGAGGAGGGGGCACAGAGATGAATGGCACACAGGATGAAGCCACCATTTAGCCAACCATGTGGGAACGCTCGACCAGGGCTCAATAATTACTCTGGGCCTGCTCAACTTGGACAAAACTTAGGGACAAGAGGGGAAGGCAGAGTGGAGGAGGAGCATTTTCCCTGTAGATTTCAGAGCGGTTTGTGTTTTAAGTGCAGTTTGCTAATCAGAACAGACCGGCTGCAAGATCTGATCAATTTGCAAGCTGATCCCAATCACAAGAAAATCTTCTAGCTTTGGAAAAGCTAAACATCTGCCATATCCACTCCACCTACACCCCCTTCCCCCTACATATTCTCCACTTGTCACAACTTATCGTAGCACGCCGTTGCCGGGCGCACCACAGGGTTTCCGCAGCGCCGAGATCAGGGGCCGCTGCTCTGCCTGACGGGGGGAAATATTTCGCCGGGCCTTCCTAAGAAGAACCAGTCACTGGGGTTCCACAGCTGCTTACAATTACCTTTTGTTTGAATGGAGGCGGTGGGGCCGGGGCACCGGGGGTTAAAGTTGAGGCGAGTGTAGGGTTACACCTGATAAGAGGTTATGAGTTCTGGGGGCCGACTTGGGAATGTGCTGTAATTATAACAACACAAAGAATGTGTAAGCTATCTTCTGATTCCGAGAGGGAGATTGGGATCTAAAAGGGACCTTTCTCTGCAGATCAGTATCATCCCTCCCTTCGTCGAGTGAATTATGAGACTACTGTATTTTAGGGGAGTGCGACATTTCTCAAAGTTGTAGCGTCTCTTGTGGCGTGGCACAAGTCCGTGTCGGAGACAAACCGTATGCTGTTCGGAGCCGTAATTACCAGCACATTACGGAGAAAGATCCACAATCACGGAGCCAAATCACATCCATGCTTTTTCCACAACGAACTTGCATTGCTGCCCCTTTAATTAATAAAACAGGACTGGCCATCTGGAAATGAGTAAGATACTTAAGGATGCATTACCTTACCCACTTCCTGTGATAACTCCCATATGGGGAGCAAGTCACAGTATTTACCCTTTCCTGGATTGTTTGTCTCCTCGTCGCACTCGGGATGATCACATTTGACATCAGTAGAGTCGAGGAGGGGGTGACAGAAAACTCCCTAACAGGCCACCAGCTCCAGCTACAAGAGCCCCAACTATACCCCCAAAAAACCCTCCAAATCCTCTCACTGCTAATGAGCACAGCTGCAGCTTAGACCGCGGTGATCTCAACTCTGGTTTTGTTATGACTTTAGCTTGATGCTCCAAGGCTTTCCAGCCAAACAAAAAAAAAAGAATCGCCACTTAATATTCCTCATTCTAGCCTCTGAATTAAGAAGGAAAGGCTCACTGACGACAGGCTTGATGAACTGTAAGCTCCACACAGCTTTTAATAGCATGCGTCAAAGACATTGCTATGAAAACATGCCAAAAGTTTGGGCTACCAGTGAGGGTTGTATGTGACTCACCTCAAGAATAAGGGGGAAAGTAAACATAAGTAAACGTGAGCGAGGATATGTGTGTGTCTAGATCTTTAAATCCTGCTTTTGGGAGTTAGTTTCATCTCAAAGTAATGAGAACATGGGCAAAAATAACATTCCTCCGTCCCCAGTGGGTCAGCGGCCCCAATGCTCAAATATGTTGCCACGTATGGTAGCCACACCCCCGTCTCTAGCTCACAGAGGTCTGGAAAGCATCGAGAGAACGCCTGAGAAGGAGAAGCTTTCAGCCTTTGTGACAAAATGTAGGATTCAAATGGATGAAGCCTGTGATTCAGCGGCACGTTTATCCACAAGTTAGAGGCCAATTTCGATTAACAGATGTGACCGACGAGAGGTTGCTGAGAGAAAGTTGAGTTTCTCCACACTTCTATGATCATGAGTGAGCTGATTCCAACAGACCAAAATGATATTTACATTAACCACAGCGGCTGAGCGTGCAGTTAGAGGTGACGCGTACCGTTTGAGGTGGTGCTGGAGGCCACCGCCTTCTCGCTGATGTCATTGCGCGCTGATGAGCCCTTGGTCGCCACAATGGTCTCCACCCTCTTCTTCTTCTCAGCTGCTGAACTGGCCTGGGAGTGGGTTTCCATGGCGATCGCTCATTCCTCAACACCTCATGGAGACGGGATAACTTTAGGAGAAGAAGAAAGCAGAGAGAATGGGTGAAAAACATTCTTTTTTGTCTTTCAAGAGCTGAAATCGTTGCTTGATTTGTGCATTAAGTTACAAACATGGAGTATTTTCTTGCTTGATTGAAGTTGAACATTTTAACAATGGAGCACCTCAAGAAAAGACTTCAACACTGAGAACCCAGTGAGAGAAAACTTCAGATCCAATCCTCCCTTTTCATGATGCCCAGAGCCGACCACGGGTCAATCCACCAGCTCACCCTGATTTATTTTAACTCAAGCCTGCTGGGCTCTGATCTGCCTCCCCACTAACTGTGGTTAAATATCCCCCAAAAAAAACACAAATTTAGCTTACCTTATTTTCAACTATACCACACTAAACTTCTGACTTCATGTCAAAAAAGGAAAGCTCTATAAACATCCAGCGAGGCAGGACATCCTGACTAGGTTTTATATCTCAGAATAGAAGTAAAGGCAGCTTGTGGATATACTGATAATCCTGCTCTAGCAGTGTTTCCAGAGAGAAAGGAGAAACCCTAAGGGGATACCACAGAGAGAGAAACATTCACAGTCCTGAAAAAACAAGGGTTGTTTGAAGGCCCTTTTGGGAATATCATGGTGCCGGGCAATTTTTCTTTCAAAGAATAAAGGTGGTTCAAGTTAATACTGTCTGTGGGTTTAGAAGGGGTTCAGCCAACAGTCTAGCAGACATGCTGCTCAGTTCAGCACCTCAGAGGCTGTCTACAAACTCAACTCTATCTAGGTCATGGAGGTCTCTGATTATGGAGACAACACGGTGATACACCCCAACCCCTCATTTACACAAAGTACAGGACGGCTTCATTTGGTCCAATACAAAGCCTTTACTTAGACTCCGTAATTCATGGATAATTAGTGGAAATATTTAGTCTGACT
This sequence comes from Pholis gunnellus, assembly GCF_910591455.1. Taxonomy (NCBI): domain Eukaryota; kingdom Metazoa; phylum Chordata; class Actinopteri; order Perciformes; family Pholidae; genus Pholis; species Pholis gunnellus. Next base: position 8,968,567 of record NC_136547.1, read on the forward strand.
AACATTTTTCTTTCCAATAAAGACCGGCTAATTACCCAACTGTACTATTTAATTGTCCTCCGCCCTATAAACATGCATGGATACAAAGGCCAGCAGTAAAGTCAGCTATAATGCAAACAGAGGAGTGCTGCTGATTTTCACCAACTCCCCGAGGAGGGAAGGCGAGGGGGAAGTGGTGAGGGGTAAACTTCAGACAAACACTGTGTGCTTTGTTTGTTTTTTTTCCCAACCCCCTGAAAAACCAGAGTCTGTCATCCATTCTGACCCGACAACAACATCTGTAAGCAATTGCTGGCTGACAAAAAAAAAAGAGAAGAGAAGGGGGGGGGGGGGGGGGGGGGGGGGGGGAACAATGCAATTACTCCCTTACCAATCAAAACAGAATTAAACAAGAGCTCGTCCTCTAATCACTCCCACATGAATACACGTGTAGCCATCATCCCCAACCAAAGACGTTTTTTGTCCTATGTGCATAGATATCATCTCAATTCACTGCTGCATGTGTTTGATAAAGTCTTTCATTTATTTGCAGCAGGAGCGAGTTAATGGTCAGAATACTTTGCGGAGCGCGTATACGTCTGCACATGCTGCGTTTGTAAGTTCCTACGATGACGACTGATCCTACGTGCCCCTCGTTTACTTTCATCATTGGCAACTGAAACAAGAGCGCGATCAGTTTGGACATTACGTCATTCTAACGACTGAACTTGAGCAGCAGCAGTGAACGAGGGGAAAGAAACGGGAGGGAACCTATACTTTCAGGCTGTTGCTGAATGGCTCCCAACATGCTTTGCGTGGGTAGTGAGCATACATGTGTGTGTGTGTGTCTTCCTGTCGCCCCCAGGTGAGTCAGACTGGCGCTAAAATAAAAGAGCTGAAAGTGCAGTGAATAAGGGGGGGGGGGGGGGGGGGGGGGGGGGGTGTTGTAGGGGAGGTGAGGAGAAAGCGGGGCATTCCTCTGGTCGGGCAAATATTCACAAGTCCAAGCCGCTGAAGCGTGTCTGACCGGTCTTTTGTGTTCCACCAGGCAGGCCACAGTTCCAAAGCAGCAATTAAAAGCAGGACCTTTTCACCCATAATCCCTCTGACCTGGACGCCCACACCCAATCCTGCAGATGTTCCTGTCTCTGCTTTTCGTGTTGCTCATTTTCGCCGAAAGAAACTCAGACACTCACCGGCACGAAGACAATTCTTTCCATCTGTGTTTACATCAAGACACTGTGGAAAGAATGCTCCTCGAAGTGAAAAAGTGTGATCCTCGAGATGAAAAATCTAAGGACGGAGATCCTACTTTGAATGTCTTTTTCCATTCGGCGATTTCAACCTTCCCCGAAGAAACACGAATGTGCTCACGAGCCAGACGCGGAAATCAGATTTTGAAAAGACATTTACATGAGACAGCAGAGAAATAAGCATTTGTATGGGGACTACCTCACAGACCCTGCATCAGCGGTGTGTCACAGAGGCCTGGCACAAAAGAAGGAATTACAACTAGGCATTGGTTGCTGTTGTTACTCAAAATAAATGTTAATTTCATATTAATGTCTTTCCCATGAAATGTCTGTCCTACACCCAATTAGAGAGGAGAGAAAGAGGGTGTATCTTTATTTGTGCTCAACTGTAATCCGTCCACACAGAAAGGGAGGCGATTAAACAGGTTTAAAATACCACAATTCAGACTGTTCCCTCGGAAAAAAGAAGAAAAAAAAACATTCTTATTTTATAAGCACATTAAGCAAATCAATTTAACATAAATTATACGCCTTGGTGACAAAGGCACTGAGTTGAAAGTCATCTGCAAATTGTACACATCAAAGTGAAACACTAAAATAAACTTTTGCCTTTGATAGAAAAAAAAATCAGTTTTTCTTCTTTTTCTTTTTTCTTCATGCAAGCTTAAACGTTTGCTAACGCTATCAAAAATCACCTCCTTTTGTTATTTAAAGGCTCCATCTTCACAAGTTTGACTCTATGAAACTGCTTAAGGTGTACCTCTGTACAACTCCATTTGCAAATGCAAGGCACACACACTCAGAAACTGAGGGACATTTTTATAAAAACTCTTGAAGTGTCTTCTTAGATTTGGCAACCCCCCCTCACAGACGGGGTACTGTATTTGTGTTCATTTCATTAGGGGCGACTGTTCAGTGTCGAGGGCCCCCTGAGGGGGGAGACTGGCAGCGCCACAGCATTCATCATCATTACATCAGCGACCACCGAGATCTGCTATCTTAGGCTTATCAACGCGGCACAAACGCACCGCAGCGCAGCGAGTTAGAGGGGAGGGGAGAGATGGGAGATGGAGACGATTGAGGGAGATTGTGAGCAAAAGTGGGATAAGAGGGGGAGAAAATGAATGGAGGAAGGGAGGAGCATGAGAGTGTGTGTGTGTGTGTGTGTGTGTGTGTGTGTGTGTGTGTGTGTGTGTGTGTGTGTGTGTGTGTGTGTGTGTGTGTGTGTGTGTGTGTGTGTGTGTGTGTGTGTGTGTGTGTGTGTGTGGGTGGGTGTGTGTGTGTGCACCTCACTGTGCCCCTGCATGCCTGCACATGTTTTCCTGTGTGTACGACGTGTGTTTTCGCACATTTTTCGCAGCTATGCCAACAACATTAAGGGCTCCTGCACAGCTGGAATAACTGAAACACTGAGGGGCAAAGAGGGAGGAGGAGTGGAAGCCCTTCAGCGAGATTAGCTGAATCTAGCAATAAAACAGAATGCGCTGGCTCAGGCTGCATGTGTTTGCATTGGATAAGGTCAGCAGTGGGGATGAGGCCCCCTTAAGGAGACAGTGGAAGGGGCTCGCCGGTGGTTAGAGGACCTGTCGCGGGTTCACTGAGGAGGTGTTCTTAAACTCAATGGCTCTCAGAGGAAACCACATACTTAGGTTTCCATGCTGTGTTCAACACTGCACTTACGGCTCGCCCTTGGCCCTGGAAGGCAAAGGGGAAGAGGGTGTTGGGGGGTGGGGGGTGGGGGAGGGGGACTAGGGATTTGGTGGTTGTGGCTCCCATTCACCAGTGAAACTTAACATTGTGCCCAGATGGCACTAAGTCTGGCCTACAGCTGATGGGGACCAGCCCCTCAAGTAAAGGCCATTTAGCAGGAATTAGTCACACCCCGCCACACACACACACACACACACACACACACACACATATGCACATGCAAACTGGTTTAGTGCTAGGCCTTCTCACCCTTTTGTGTAGTGTGACATGCCCGACCTATTCAGGTTGTCAGTCATCTACATGTTTCTGTATCATCCCACAATGATGTGTGAGTCCCACTTTTTACTGCTACCTTGTAAATCTTAAAGTTGATGCATTTATTGAGATGATTTATTGGCCCGTGTTTTGAATCCGTAAATCATCTTGTGGATACTGCACGGAGCAACGACTGCGTATTTTATGCTTTTTTTCTGTTTCAAGATTTTACAAAGGACCTTTCCTGTCTTTAATTTATCTCCACACCCGAGGTCCAGAATCGTAATAGCGTTCCATCAGCAAACAGGCTGCTATCACAAGTGCACTGCACAATATTTGAATAGGAAAAGCCTGTGCAAATGAGGAGTGTTTGTATTTTTTTCTTTTTTTTGTCAAGGACAAACATGCAACAACACAGCCTATCAGTAGCTTTCAGCGGAGCTAATAAGATTATCCTCGCGTGCGTCTCGGTCCCTCAGACCCCTCCACTTGAGATGCTTTGGAGGGCTGGTGAGGGACCCTGTGTGCTGCACTGCAGAATGAGCTGAGTGCATCTTACATTCCTGGGTAACAAACCCAAACGATGTAATCGTAATGCTTACACGATGCTTCTTTTGCGCTCGCTACCCAGTAGATAAGGGGCAAATAAAGCACGCGCCACAATGGAAATCTTCAGCGTTTCCCCCCACAGGCCCCTGCTTATTAGATTGTTTATTTATTTTGACTTTCCATTTGTTCGTGAGCCACTTGTGTCAGGGCAAGTGGGGCTGTGAGGAGTGAAGACAATGGGTAATGCAGGCAGCTTTGTTGCACTGGTGGCCCAGTTAGGCGGTATTGGTTTCCCCTGCTCTCCACTTGTATTCTTTTTCTCCCCATGCTAAAAACGTAGAGCCTTTGTTTGACCGGACACTTTCCCTGATTCTTGAGAAGAAGGAAAAGATGCTTGTTCAGCCATTTACTGGCGGACCCAGCAAACAATGCAACCTATTGCTTCAGCAAAATAGCATGAAGGAATAAAAAAAAAAAAACAGTTTTCTATGAGCAGAAGTTTTTTTTTGCGTCGAACTTGCAGAGATTAAGATTAGCATGATTGCAAATACTTTCCCCTACTTTCTAACTTTGTCTCCAAATTCAGCTCATTATAAAATCAGTTGTTGCAGCAGCGCATGCCGCAGACTCTATAGCAAAGGTTTCCACTTGAGTGGCCCCTGCACATGGCACCCACTGTAAAGCAAAAGAGAGTGAGGTCTGTATCCTGTCAGTGGGCCTCTCATCTCCAGTGAAAGCAGTCTTCCTACAAGGCTTTAGAAAGCGCTCCGCACGATGCCACAACCAGAGCGCGACGACAACATCCTTCACTGTGCTTTCGCAGCGAAAGAGTACATGTTACGCGGCGTGCTGCGTTGTTTGAGAGCACAGCTCCTATGTAATGCATGTGTGTGTGCGCGTGTGTGTGTGTGTGTGTGTGAACGTGGCACAGGGAGGACGAGGGACTGTGTTTGAGAGTGTGTGAGCCGTGCAGCATGGCGCTGTGTGTATAGGAAGGAGCTGGATGCACCAGGTGCTCTATAACGCCTCTCAGTAGGCAAGTGCGATCACTGTGTGCAGAACATAAATAAGAGAGGGGACCCCAGGGAGGGGACGAGTGGAGGATGAGAAATTCCTCTACTGATGAAAACCTCGCACACAACTCCTTCTGCCTCCTCCTCCTCCTCCTTTTCCTCTTCCTCACACATGCACTCTGAGAAGGATCAAGCAGATGGATGGTCCTGTGCGAGTGTGGTGGCAGCAGGTATGGCTTTGACAGAAGGTTTTCACACTTAACAGCGTAAAACAAAGAGTACTTGAGGCGAATGAACTACGCTCAGAGCAATCCGGAGGTTGTACAGCTACAGGTTACGGAGTCAAAGTGAAACTTTCCTTCCTGCTAATACTTGAAGTTCCCTTTCTCCTCACACTTACTTCATGCATACTCCCTCTCCCCGCTCTCACCCTTTCCCTCCTCCTTTCTGTCTCCCTTTCCTTCATTCCTTTGTGTCACCGGAATAAGTGTTGGAGCGGAGTGAGTCAGTGCTGCTATGTGATTAATGACGGGCCCTGGCGTTCTTCGGGGCCGAACGCTAACAACAGCCAGGGGGCAGCGCGATAATGCACAATAATAAAGCCGGCAGACAAACAGGCGGGCAACGCAAGGCCTATTAGCTAGCCCCATCAGGACGGCTAAGTGAGAAATTAGCCCTTCCCAAGCTCCGCCACAATTCATCAAGTGCTGCCCCTGAATCCCCCCTCAAGAAGTCATAATGTTTACTTAAAGACTGGTCTCGATGCCCCAGCGGCGAGCTTTATTGGCTCTTATTAATTCCCGTTCTGGCCCTCGCGGCCATGCCATTTAAACCGAATTAAAGGGGTGAAAATTGGATGAGATGGAGTTGTCTTGGTGCTTGGCTCGCGCATGATAAAGCCGGACCTAAACGGAGGGAGACTTGGGGAGGGGGGAAAAGAACTAAGAGGGGAGGGCAATCAAATCGGCATGTAAAGGAATGCTGAATGAAGCTGTCCTGAAATGTGCCGCAGTCAGTCAGAGGAATGCAGGGAGAGAGGGAGGAAAAGGGAGAGAAAAGGGAGAAATGGCATTGCTTTAATGCTAGACTTCCTGTGTGGATGGGAACAGATCCAGAAGGGTAACACTTGGTCACACATTCCACAAATGCAAAGAAAATTAAATGATTCTATTGTGTCTTCGCGTTTTCCTTTATCTTTCATCAGGCGGGTTGAAACATACCGTAAAATAAGGTCAGTCTATCAGCACGCCAAGCTTATTTCAACATGTCAGTGATGGACAGGAGTACAAGGGGAGGGAGTACGCTCGACACGAAGTGCGTGCCTTTAATGAGGTGGCTGTGCTGGTCTTAAAATAACAGAGAAACGAATCACGCTTGTTTTCATCAGCATGGTCGATTCCCCATTATTCAGAGCTTTTTTATTATCTAGTGCTGAAACGCTTGGTTGATAAGTTGAATCAATTAGTCGTTTATCAAGAAAAATGCAAAACATTTGCTGTTCCAGCTCCTAACGGGAAAATTGCCTATTTTTCTCTGTTTTATGTAATTGTAAACTGGACATCTTTGGGTTTTGGAAACTTCAAGTGGGCACTTTTCACTAGTTTCTGACATTTTATACACACAAAGATTTACTGATTAATTGGAAACAGATTAACTGATGATGGAAACTGTCAGCTGTTGCAGCTCAATATTTTCTCCTTCCTGCGGTTGCTGAAGTTCACATCGATCTTCGTCGCGCAAGTAGTGCTTTCATGTGAAACCACAGCACTGAATGGGTTCACTGGCCCTGTGTGCAGGTCTGTAAGTGGAGCATACAAGTTGTGAGTCCCATCCACGTGACCCGTGGGTCCGTGCTGCAGGATTGGCGGCAGGCGAGAGTGTGTTCTATAGTAGTATGGAGTATACGGCAGCGGAGGTGTGAGATCAAAGACAGCTGAAGCTCAGAGGGAGTCCCGGAGACTTCTAGCTCCCTGACGGCTCTCCCAACGGCAGACAACTCTCTCCCTTCACTTTCATATCAGCCACAGAGCCCCCCCATCCCTCTGCGCCAGCTCGTCGGCTCCACACACACACACGCACGCACGCACAGGAAGTCTCAGAGGATTTGCCAGTGCTGCAAAACCTGTACCACACCTACAGCAACACTCCGAAACACACACACACACATGCTGTTGCTCATCAGAAACACGCAGCTGAGTTTTTTTGGGGGGATTTTGAAAGGCTTGAGTTGGGAAGAAACTCACTCACTCTCCCAGTAAAAACGACTCACGCAACTCAAATACCAAGACGATAGCACGCCACACAGCGCTGGAATGAGATGCCATAAACCTCACAGCGCTGCCGAGTGTTTGACAAAAAACTTCCCATAAACTCCAAAGAGCACAGTCACAAAATGGCCCCCTAAAAACAAGACCGTCATTAGACAGGCAGCCCCCCCTCAGGCCCGCCGACTCGATCGCGAGGAAGCCAAACATCTGGGTGTATTTACTCGTTTCAGCTGTTTGCAACCCCGCCTCGAATAAATCTGGGAGCTGTAACACCATCGCTTAGGACAGCTACCAAACAAACATGCTCAACGCTTGCCGGCTCACTCACTCACTCCTCTCCGCACGCTCCAGCATCCCAACCGGAGTCGGGCCCCGCTAACGCAGGCAAATACATTTGTGGAGGAGAAGGAGGAGGAGGAGGAGGAGGCCTTAATTGGAGCGTTTTGACAGGAGCCTGGGGTTAATTGGGAAGCATGGAGAGCAGCTGGCTCCACGGTGGAAGTTGAGACAGGGATAATAAGTTCACCCTTTGCAGGAGAGACGGTTAGTGATGAATCAGATCAGAGGAACAGTGTACAGTGTAATCACCCTCACATCTCCCCTCCTCCACCCCTGCTCCCCTGACAAGCAGAGACAACCTGGCTCCCAGCTACGCAATCTGGCACCTATCACACAGGACTGGCAGTCGGAGGGAAGAGATCACCCGGCGACGGTTCACACGCAGCTAATCACTCACACACACAATAATTCTTACCTCTAGGACACGGAACCCAGTTTATCAGTTCGCCGGTCGATGTATGTAAATCTCTCCAACAATGTGTGTACTAATGGCTTATTACCCCACGTTAGCTGGTTTGCATTGATCTCTACGCCAGAGGGAGATAAGGGAAACTAGAGCAGTTCGGCGCTCGTATGCAGCGAGCAGGACTATAATCACATCCCAGCTTGTTTCAATAAAAGCAACATTAGCATAAACCATCTCAAACACACTAAAACCTTCACCCGGCTCGGTCCGTGCAAGAAAAAGGGGGGAAAAAAAACTTTCCTGGATTACAGGGTAATCAGGGCCATATGGGATGGGTCGGTATAACTTTGTGTGTCTCTGTGAAGTGTATAGATTGTCTCCACAGATTATGACTTTCTAAATGAGAGCACTATTTTTCCAGAGGAGCAGATCTTTAGCCAGTATATATATATATATATATAGAGAGAGAGAGAGAGAGAGAGAGAGAGAGAGAGAGAGAGAGAGAGAGAGAGAGAAAAGAAAGTGAGTCTCTCAGGAAACTAGTAGCTGCAAAGGGTTTAGATATAACACCAAACTCAGTTCCTTGTGCTGGGAGGCTGGCTGAGGGAAGCCCAGGTAGAGTCATAGGCAGTAATGGGAGGAGACAGCGACTTAGAGCGCCACACAAAAGCCAGGCTTTATAAATAATTCCAAAAGCTAACAGGATCCCTTGTATGTGTGAATCTGTGAAATACATTCACACATGAATGCACACACACACACACACACACACACACACACACACACCCTGCCACCAGGGGAATAGGTTATACACACTCCTCCACTGGGGCTGTTGTGAGTCTGACCTGCCCGGATTGGTAAATTTAGGTGAGTATCTTTCTTGCATAGATGATGCAAAAACAAGTCCTGAAAATAAAAAAAAAGGTCCATTTCAGCAACACACACACACATTGACACACTCACTCACTCATAATGCAGGGCAGCAAAGCACACCGGAGACCTGTCTTGTAAATCTCTTTGTGAAAGCAGCTTTGGGGGGTAGACAGGGGCTTACGTACTGAGCCCTGAGGTAGAGCTACAGACTCCACTCCCTCTAACCCCCCCATGGTCTTTCTCCCTCTCCCACACACATACTCTGCGCTCTCCTCCTCACTTTCCGGCTACCCCACATTTCCTCCTCCTTTCCTGCCCTTCTCATCCTTCGCTCCCTCCCTCCCTCCGTTCTTCCCTCTCCCCTCTCTCCTCCCCTCTGTCCCAGCCCGGGCTCCAGAGCGCTGGTCCTTAGCCCCGCGGGCTCCCGTGGTGTTGCGGTGACTAATGTCCTGCCTTGGCTCAGACAATGAGTTTGAGACTGAGCCGGGAAAGTGTTGAGGAGGGAAAAAGACTCCAGCACCTTTGACAAATGGAACCCTTCGCACTCCCGTGCCCACTGAGGGAGGCTTTACAATGTCGCGCTCCACGCTCCACGTCCTCCGAGGGACGGCTGCAACCCGCAAAGCCGCATCTGGGGGAATATAATGAATTCTTTGGGAAGTCTAACCTGGCTTTCTTCATGAATAAGATATATTTCCAAAGCATGTCGACCCCTCTTAATAAAAACACAAGTCTGGCAGGAATAGCCAAAGCCGTTTTAGGGCCCCATGTACACGTTAATATTTCTGTTTCTCTATAAATTTTCTCGGGGCCCACTTCTTTCCAGGCCTGTCACTGCAAGGCCGGCCCTACATTTTCCCCGCAAGGTGGGAGAGCCATGATGACAAACTGTCATTAAAACCGGCTGGAGTCCCTCTCTTTTTAAGGAACTCAAACTCTTGGACGCTCCCTCCTCTTCCTCATGCACCCTACCCCCCATGCAACCCTGAAAGGAACTGGGCTTTGTCTGAGGAGCAAAGGAGAGAGGAATACCCCCGCCCCTTCAACCCAACCTCCCCTCCCCGAACCCTGTTCCTCACTCCCTGCGGAGTATTGTTAAAACACAGCCCCCTCTCTTTTCCGAAGCCCGGGCTCTTAAAACAGCGTGCTTTGCATGAGAAAAAACGATTAGTCTTCAAATGCTCCGCTGTCAAAAGAAGGGCTCTTTCAGGTTGGGGCAGAAATTTGCTCAGATAGTAGAGTTCCCCTTTTGTTTTTCCTAGATGAGGCATTATTAGAGCCAGGGTCTGTTAGCATTCATTGCTGAGAAGAACACACTAGAGGGGTTTATACGGTATGCCCCCCCCCCACACACACACACACTCCCTTTCCAACTTGCCCCAAGTCCGCAGTAGACGGAAATGAAGGAGCAGAGTGGGGGAAGAGGTACTCATCTAAACATGTTTGGAGAGGAGAGAGAATGTCCGGGCATGTGCTTCTTTCAGGTATTAACCTTGGGATTTACATTTGACATTCAAACAATAGACCCCCTCGTTGACCTCCACTCCAGGATGCAGCAATACTCAGGGATAACTCCCACTGAAAGACAACTAAGCAGCATGGGATTGCAAACACATGGGGTGCACATTGTGAGCATTATTGCATGACAATGCATAACTTAATTACTGGTGTGAGGGCAGGAGTTTTGTTTGGAAAAAATGCACAGAAAAGCGTTTTTCCCGTTCTGGATAATTTGCACAGAGAGTGTCCGTTACTGGTGTATCTTGGTGCAGACAGGGCCTGACTCATGGCTTCGCACATCAAGAGGCAGGGGTAAGTGACAGATCATTGTTCACAGCAAGCGGCCAGTTCATCTGTCCCCCAATCAGCGCCCCGGCCGAGAAAAGCACAGACCCCCTCACGGATGCCACAACCGGCTCCCGTCAAAGCTGACACAATGCCACATGTGCAATAACAGCCCCCGGCCCCGGGACACGCTGTCTTTAGGAGCTCAACTTTACGCGCAGCCCACGAGCAAATGGGCCCCAAAAACCAAAGCACTTCACCTCTTGCTGCCATACTTCACACCGCAGACTTAAAGACGTTTTTACGCCGGCTACAGCAAACAGAGGAGGGGATGAGCGGTGCCCACATGCAGGCGTGACTTGTCCTGTTTCTCCTCAAGTGTGTGAGAAAGAAAACACGGCCGCTTGCTGGCACACTCTGCACTCTCGCACACAAACCGGCGTATTTGCAGTGAAAATGTACCACGACCCACAACGGGGCTCATGTTAAGCAGTCAAACACGACTGAATCAATCGTAAATTCAACTCACTTGATGCAAATTTACTGTGCTGTTTTCCCTCTTTTTTCTTTTTTTTTTTTTTTATGGCCGTTTTCGGTGCCTCACTCTTGGGAGAGCAGTTGACCGGACTAATTGTCAGGTCCAGTTGGAGTTTCCAACAGGCCAGAGCGCATGGAAAACTATCCAGCCTCCTCTCAGCCCTCTGCTAAGGCAACTTGAGCTTTTTTTTTCCTCCCATTTCGTATTTCTTCAGACAAATGAAAGAAAAGAAAAAAAGTTGCTTCCACAAGAGAGGGGAAAAAGAAAAAAAAAAAGACTAAATAAATTCTAAACACGCATGTGTATGAGCGAGGGAAGAAGAAACGGAGGAAGAGAAAGAGAAGTGTGAGCGAGCAGCAGATTACATGTACATGCATGCACTTTTGAGTGCGGCGAGGTGTATGAATGTGTCAGTATGCTGTTTGCAAAAGCCCCAAGTGCATTAAGATTCCTGGATGTGTGCAATATACATATCTAAAATTACTGTGCGATATCTCCTGTCTCCCGCCCTCTTCATCGCCACTTTCCCCACATCCTATACGTATGCCTTATCCAAAGACATCACCCGGCTTGAAAGGTGCCTTTAGCAGGCTCCTTGAAGCGGGGAGCGGGGGTCCCGCTCTGGGACAATGATGGTTGAGGTGGAGGGGAGCCGGGGGAGCAGGAACACATAGCATATTAAATCTGCTGGCGGAGCTGGGTCGTCCGCGCGGAGAGCCAGAGAGCCAGATCTGAGGCATGCCCTGAAGGGATGGCTGGGCCTGGGGATTAGGAGGCCAAGGAGAAGCCCTTGCGAGCCCGAAGACCCCTTCTTGTCTCTGCTCGCACGCAAATGCATCCAGACATTTTGACGCTTTTCAGGTTTGCCATCTCAGCCCAACTTTTCGTAGCACTCCTCGCAAACCACACACACACACACACACACACACACACACACATGCACACACATTTCCACCCGCTCTCATGCACAGCCTTTTTTTCTTTTCTTTTCCTCAATCACTACCTCTGTCTGACTTGTCCTCTTTCTTTCCCCACTGTGTCTGTTTCATTTGATGTCAACATATCAAAGTACTAAATCATCAAAGTGAGAGATTTCTTTTGGGGTCCATCTACTCAACTATGCGAGTTACATGCAAGGGAAGCAACAGCTAATCTTATTATACAGGGAATTACTCCAAACTTCCACTCATTTCTGTGTGTTTTAAAACTTATTTACACCTCTTTGCGGTTCCTGTAACACAAAACACCTGCAGAAAAACCTGCAGGGCAAGCGAGCTCACACTAAAAATAAACTACAGTCCTCATTATCTTGAAGAAAAGACAACTTCCTCACATTACCCTCGTTTTAACAAAACATCTGCCACCTCTTTGAGGGCTTCAGGTCGCAGCATTAGCACAACAACACACCTCATTAGGGCCTCTTGCATACAAACCTGATAACAGGTATTATTCCTGCGGGGTGTAAAAAGGGCCGAGGACAGAACCTGCCTTAAGCTGTGAATGCAAGGCCCTTAAAAAGAGGAGAGGGCCATACCTCAAAAGCTAATAGCATGTCATCTCCCTGCATTAACACGACAGCCCTTATTCTGCCAGGTCGCCAGGTCACGGGTGAGCCGGGCCTGCGTCGCTATGCATAACTTTACTTTAAGGAGTGCTTCAAGTTGAGATAAAAACGATGTGCTGCGGCGCTATCTGACGGACTGACCCGCGCGGAGGGAAGCGATCCTCGCGCGTGGAGCTGAAGGCAGCAGAGAGCGGCTGTGATGCATCTCTGCTGGCTACAGTAGGCGAGTGGCTCTGAGTTGTGCATCTCATTCCAGCAGATTAGCATCTTAAACACTGCTGCATTCATCACCGCTGCTGCATCATAATGAGACAAAGTCCTTTCTTTTCTCTTTTTTTGGGTAAAGGTGCACCTGTTTGAAATCAGTACCCCCCTCCCCCCCCCCCTTGGTAGTTTGTAATAGTATAAAAACATTTTCTGTTCTTCTATAATATTCATACATATTAATAATTGCATTGTTCTTTTTTTCCCCATAATATGAAGCTGTTTTATGTTTTATTATATATCACATTCTTTAAAAAATGACCTCCACATGTGAAGTAAAGACAGAAATTAAACATAGTTGTGTTTAAAGTTGTTCCACTGAATATTAAATCCAAAAACGTCACAGGTTTCTCTTTCATCAGTCGGTCACTGAGTTTTGATTTATTTACATTTAATTCATGGCTCGTGGAAAATCATATCATGTCTTGTATTTTTATATAAATAAAATGAGATGCCATCCTAATTTTTGGCCTCAAATAAAAATGATATAGAGGCAATCATATGGTATTTATAATGATAAGTTATATTTCAAAATTATGAATAAGCCACAAAAAGCCAAACATATAGGGGAGAAATGTACATCCCTGTTTGTTTTATCACAATAAAGAAAATTACAGTTACAAATTATTCTCATGATGTCATTTTATAATATTAAATATTAAGCTTCAAATCTGAGGCCTGAAGCGTCTGTTCATTCTTTTCATTGCTAACTGAGCAGAATCATTGACATGACAGTGATTCACTTCCTACTTGTAGGCCGTGTGAAATGTTATTTTATTATCATAAATAAAATAAGGGACATATCAAGTGACAGCTCATGTGACAGTTCCTTTTTTATTTTATTAGACAAATGTAACCAAGACCTCGGCTCAAAGCCAAATCCACAGCCAAGATGAATGATGGAAGAGCCTCGTAAAAATAGCTAAAAGGAGATTTTTATCTGTGTGAACTTGTGCTGTTAAACATCTTATTAGGTGTGTTCCCTCACTGCTCCGTCTCAAGGCGGCCAGACCTCCGTTAATAATTTGCCAAGTGTCAAAAAAAAAGAAGGAGGATTTGAGCTGCACCGCATGGCTGAGCACCTCGGACCCTCGTCGTCTGTATGAAACCCGAGAGCAGACAAGCAGATAAAATGTGGAACAGCTGGCGAGGACAGGAGGGAAAGTTTCAAACAAATATCCGCACATGTGGAGGCTCGGGGGCTCGCAAACGTTTTCATGTCCCAGACCCCCAAAAATGAATACAGACTTCTGTTTGATAGACTTCCTTTTTTTCACCCTGAACAAGTCCATGTGAGAGTTTGTTATTTTAGTGTTGATTTTGTTTTTAAATGAAGGTGCTGCCTCTGACTGGGACAAACCTGTGGTTGTATTAGTATTTCTTGTCCATTCTTAATTGTGATAAATCCAGTGAATTCAAATAAACTAAATCATAGTGACTTCACACTATTTCTAATTTAGCTTGGGGCCCCATAAAACTCCCCACATGGACACCTGCAGGGCCACAGACCCCCCTGCAATGGGCTTACATTTCTCTGAGCACATGCCTTCAAACACGCTACAAGGTTTCCTTCCACATTTGTCTTTCTTTTTTTTTTTAAGGTGAAGCACATAAGAATTTAGAATTAGTTTGCAGATACTGACACTTAAATAAAATGAAAGAGCACATTTCACCTCAGTGACACATTGCAAATTTCACCACAAAAATGTCAGCTCAATGCAAAATGTGAAACCAAATGAGTTGTTAGAATGAACTTTGTTTTTTTGCAGTGCAAATATTTCCTGTTTGTATAATAAAAAAAGGCCTCAACTTGACTTTTAAGTTTTGAAAATACAAAAAAAAAAAACTAGTGATGAAGAAATGTGTTTTATATGTCCATGTGAACGTTTCAATGCGTCTTCAGACTCTGAACAGATTAAACTAAATCAATAACAGACTCTGAAATATGATCACACATGCACATACATATGCATGCCCCCCCGCCCCCACCCCCCTCAGCCCCCCCATCCCCTCACCCCACGCGCGTTTCTTTAGGCAAAAGTCCAATAAAGTTACATGTCTGCAGAAGTTTATAAAGTTCCAGTTCAAACCTTCACACAGATATGCACGTGTTCCTTCAGGCTTATAACACACCGAAGATCCCAAAAAAACGAGTTTTCCATTGCTGCCTAACTTTACGCAACTTCAAAATAGTTTTAAAATGCACATCTGTCTGTCGGATAGTTGTAAATTGTGCCATCCGGACTTTCTAACAACCAACACTTATTTCACAGAGCATAAATCACACACCCAGGCCAAGTGTAACACAAGTCTGCTTTGCTGCATTTTCGGGCTTTTTTTTTTTTTTTTTTTTTTGGGATCCCAGACCGAAGCTTTCATCGTGTTTCGCACCAGTGTTTCCTCCGTTAATCCACTTTCATGTCTACATCTGAACTCGTATGGAATTCCATCGTTTTGAAACGTGAAACCTCTGCTGCTTCACAAACGGCTCCAATAAACTTTAAAAGTAGACGCATGAGCGCAACAATGTTCCGCCTGTGTGTAAAATAGATTACTTACTTCTTTCTGGGTGATTTCCCCTCTAATTCTGGACTTTTTCTTATCTTCACAGGGAGAGAAAAAAAGTGCTTTATCTTGTTTCTTCGGCTTCTTCTCTGCCTAAGTTGCAGATGTGCCTCAGGAGTTGCCTGGGACTTTTTTTTTTTTTACGCTGCAACTCCAACTCCAAAGCGGCGCTGCCAGAGTTTTTCCTCTTGACCGTCTTTCTCCTCCTTCTCACAGTTTTCTGTGTACAACCACCGCCTGCCGATACAATCTGCCGATAGCAGACCGCAGATGTGCGTAAAACCAACATAGGCGTCAGAGAAGCGCATGGAGAGTTGTTATTACATTTAGTGCGCTTTTTCGAGGAGAAGAGAGAGGGCGAAGTGTGGGACTCCAGCTGCTCCTTCCCTCGCTTGACTCCTCCCTTCGGATTGCTCCCTCCTTTCCTCACTGCCTCCCTCCTTTTGTATTTTCGGTACCCCTTTCTTTCTTCCTTTCTTTCTTTAAACCAACATTTTCTTTTTACTTTAATCCTAGTTAGTACTAACACTACAATTGATGGCACATAAGCCCACATTACTCAGTTTACCCACCTCTCTCTCTTCCATATGGGCCTTTGCAGCACATTTGGAAGTGTCCTACTGATCCAAGTTGAAGGAAAAAATGTGTTTAAACTGACAAGAAAGTTAGATGTTGAAAATCTTTGGCATTATTTCCCTGTTTATTTTCTCCTTGTCTAACCATATAACTTAGTTATGAGCGTTTGTATTAAACTGTGTAGTCAATGGATCACATCAAAGACACTACAAGGACTCTGTTTTACATTTATATATACTGCCACTTTTCACAAAAGTTTAAAGGACAGCAATAAATACGTTGCTCTGTGCACATTTGCATGAATCCATATAGTGAGACTAATATGTGAGAATACCTTCAGCATAATGCCTGCATTAAATCATGATGTCTATTTTTTTATTATGTTGCTGAAAGTCCTGCATCATGTGACAACTGTTTTGATAAATTTGCTTGTGAGAATCATAGTAACAAGCAGATATGTGGATTTGTTTTGTAATTACAGTGTATATAAGGTGTAATGTAACTTATTATATTAGGAGTTAAATGAAATTTGCACAGGCCCTTTTCTCAAAAAATCCACCGTAAAAACCCTCAATTTACATTATGGCGCTCACATATTTGAAGCTGTCGATTTATGAGAGCTAAAATAGTCTCCTGGGCTCAGCCGTCAGAGTGATACCTAATGCTGCGGTAAAGCAGAGGGAAGCCTTCCTGTAGGGTTAGGTTATAATCAATATACGTAATCAATATACAGGGAAATGATGTGGTAGGAAAGGTCTTTAGGGTGCTGTTTCAATCAATGAAGAGGTGGGAGTTTGGAGAAGAAAATCACCGGTTAATCGTAGATTTGAATGTGTGTGTGTGTGTGTGGCCGAGAGGTCAAGTGCATCAAGTCACAGTTAGTGTATTTATCCTGATTGTAACACACTTCCAATTAGCTGCTGCGGCAAATGAAGAAGTCTGTAAAAAGGATTTTTTTATGTTTTAAAAATAATGTTTTGTAATCACTTTTCTAATGCTTATTATGCAAATAAAGTCTGCATTGACTAATTAGTGCCTCAATCAATCAGAGCCTAAGATCGTCTGTCACAACTGTCAACGTCTTTGTCATCAATAAACCCCCAAATGTTTTAATCAGATTTTGTCCGAGTATGAAGATGGATTTTCAATGTAAAAATTGGACGACTATAATGAGTCTTTAAGGAGCCATTTTAAATATGACAGTGCTTTAACTCAAATAGTTTCTATATTCATCAATAAATCTACAGATACAGATACATTTTTTCCTTATGATCCATAAAATATCAAAATAAAAGCACAAAGGTTTATGACCGAGACGTAACATATAAGGTTAGAAGTAAAAAAAAAAACACATGCACAATGATGGAATATGAGCTGTGATATGAATCAGTATCAATACAATGAAAATGCATGTGTCCGTGACGACAGGAAGTCGGGCCGAGAGAGGAGACAGTCAAAGGTGCTCTGTAAGACACGACTAATTCTCCTGTCAGTTTGTCAGGCGGTGCTCATCTGGCCTGGACTACACAGAGATAAAGTCCTTGTTATGAATCTCTCAAAGAGAATCCGAGGAACGTGGAGGTGGGGGTAAGGTGGGGGAGAACATAAGGGTAAAGGAGGGAGGAGGGGGTGCACATGGGCATCAGTAGGGTTAGCGGCTCCCGAAAGTATTTCATCAAAGAGGGCCAGGATCCTGGGGATTGAGATTCTGCCTGGAGGCAAGTAACCAATGGTCTCCCAAGAACATATTCCAAAGTAAGGCTCGCAGAGCCAAAGCACACATCAAAAGCACCTCTGTTGCCAAAGCGATTCTGGAGGAGAAAAAAAAGGGGGTTCGGGTCCCTTCTTGGCCCCCTTTAAGCCCCAGATCTCACCCCAATTAAGAAGGAACTACTGTTTGTTCCAGAGCCTGAGATCTACAGACAGGGAGGTGTACTCACTAAGGTAGACACTCAGGCATGCTCTCAAAAAAACACACACACGATAACCAATCACAAGCATACACACACACACACACACACACACACACACACACACACACACACTCACACAATGTCACTCTTCCCTCACAACACAATCAAAAATAAATGGTGTGCACTGAAGATCAACATCTGCGTCTTGTACTCTTTTTTTTTTTTTTTTTGAGAGAGTGACCAACTGACAGAGCGTGTTTCCATGATCTCACAGAAATAATATGTGGTGCTCAGTGTGTCCACGTATGTTACACGAGTAACAGTAAATCAATACTTGGCAGAATGTTGTGTAGGCATTTGGATTTTTGCCTTTATTTCTTCGCCGCTGGACAGATGTCACTGTGAAATGGATACGGCAGAATAGGCATATTATATCCACACAGATGTGACTGCTGGAAATGCACTGGCTGCAGGAACAGAGCAATGACAGAGGCTGCTACGTCTTTCACAGCGGAGAGGCAGTGTTGTAAGATAAAGGGACATTGGAAGTGTCTTCAGTTGGTGTTGAGGTCTTTCACTTCATTACAACGTAGCAAATAACGATTGCATTGACAATGTATCTCAGATATCTAGCAGGAAACGTAGTTTATGCATAACAAGGAGCAGTACTTGTTATGCAGAATGTCGCTGTGAGTGTTATGTTTATCATATACACATAATATCTCATTTCTAAATGTGTAAGCAGCATTATAAGGCAGTCATGGTGGAGATCATTTTGACGTACACATATATTTTGGGGATTTTATTCTATCCAATTGATTCAACCAAAGGCTGTATATGTAAAATCCTGACTTGCAGTAACGAAAGCAGTCAAGTGTGTATTTTCATCTGGAATGTAGTGGAATAGAAATATTGAATAACATGAAACGGAAATACTCAACTAAAGAAGAAGTACCTCAAAAGTATACTTATGTACAGTTCTTTGAATTAATTATACTTTGTCACTTTCCACCACTGGCATCTCATAATCTTACTCTGAGTGGCCAAGTCTAAATGCAAATGTTGCACGATATTTAATGAGAAAAATAAATAAAAATACCTCGAGTATAATGTTACAAAGAATAAAAGCTGTACCTGATCAAAAATATCTCAAAACCTGCACAAATAAAATCAAAATCTACATGCATGGCTTGATAGCTGTGTTTTGTATTTCTGGTGAACCGACCCTTTAAGCTGTAAATCAAATAGGGCAGTCAGTTCATTATATACATATATATATATATATACATATATATATATATATATATATATATATATACATTTCCACGTCCAAGTTGAAGATGGTGGAAACAAAATAAGGAAAGATTTACTTCAACACTTTTTGATCTTGATCTGGTGTCGCTGTCCTTTGAAAACCATTCATCTCCCAATTGTCGTCTTTTAATGTGCATTTTTAGATAATTCAGTTTTTAAATGGTTTCATAGGATCATTTCTCAACCCAGAAAGGAGCACTCCTTCAGTGAATCTTAAACTGACAGCAACAACATGCGACCATATAAGTGCAAATATAAGGCTAGCGAACTCTACTGCTTGTTGTCCCCCCTCTTTCACTCCCGTTTCCTGTCTGTATTTGTCTCCAGCTAATGAAGGCCCTGTAGGATGTACTCAAAGTGTTTTGCTTGCCCTTAATCTTAGTACTACAAGTGCACCTTCACACTGGGCCTGTTTGCCAAGGACCAGAGATTTGGGACCAAACAAACACACCACAAAGGAGACCTTCCGTGACCTCTGTAGTCCACTCTTATCCATCCTTAAGCTGTGCACAGAGAGCTCAAAAGGTCTCCCTCTGCCTCCTTCATGCTGGTGTCTCCTCCTCCCTTTTCCTTCTTCACACATGTACTGTACCTGTACACACTTGTGTACACACTTGTACATTCAGGACACTAAACACAGCACTCCCCTCTTCTCCTCCCATCCTCCTTCCCTCCCTCCCTCCTCCCCCCGCCGGAGGTATCGGGTGGCTTGAGTGGGCCCATTAGTGTGAATGACTGATAAGACTCTCAGCCCCCAATAATCAGAAAAAGGGATATTTGCAGTTATTTTGAATCCGTCAGAAATAATAAATGCCAAACTGTATCCACTTGGGCTATTTAAGCAATTTCCCCGTGATAACATCCCGTGGGGGATTTCATGTGGATTCCAAATGACGACATAATAAAACCACGACGCCTGCACCCCCTTATCAGGCTGGATTAAAAGGGAATAATGAAACAGAGAGGGTTTGGAGCCTTGTGTGGCATGAATATGATTATCTAATGGACTCCAATGGAAAGGCATGTTAATTCCACTTTAACGCGAGACCTTTCCCAGACTATCTCCTGCCCCTGGCTCCTCCTCAGACCCCTCCCTCCTCCCTCCCCCCCCCCCCTCGACCCGTTTCTCTGCCTCTTTCTCCTCTTCCTTTAAGTTTAAATAATCGCTCTGCTCTTTTTTCCCCGCAGAAGTCATTATGCCCGCCGTCTATCTCTGTGTATGAACGTGAGCATGGGACGGCGATAAATCCCCCCCCCCCCCCTCGTCTTTCAACCTCTTTTCCAGTTTGATTGTAGTGTGTTGGCCTCTTAACTTTCAGACAAAAGCACTCTGGGCAATTATCAATATTCAGATTTTTTTTTTTCTGGCATGGAGATCATTGTTGCTTGATGAATGTGGGTCACTCATACAAACTCAAATCAAAGTTTCCGAGCAGCCAGTTGAAATCACATTACATGGTCTGATTTGGGCTCAACAAGGCCTTGATCTTTTTATACACTGGGCCAAAATGAGTCACTTTAAACATGTGCATCACATTTTCCAGTGTTTCTGTATTTGTTAGAGTTACTTCTAGGTGATACATTTTCATTTGCAAGTCGTCAGCCCGTTTCAAAAAGCTATACCATCAAATCAGGTCAAATTAAGTCAGGACGTTTTGTGTTGTTATATTCTCCAAGCTAAATTAACACTGATGACTTTTAAAGGAGACGTTCTCCATTTATAAGTGCACGTTAAAGTATACAACATGTACGCTGTAAGCCGTTGCACCTTTGTTTCAAGGGCAAATAATTACCCATCCAACACCAAATAAAGATTTAAGTCATGTGCAGGCTTTGCTGTGAAGATCCTGTTAAGATGCTGTCAGACTCACATCACTTGTGTGTGTGTGTATTTTGCAATTGATGTTGACTGATTAAAAGTACCTCTTCTTTTGATCAAGCAAAAAGCAAAAAGTCCCTGACCGATACCGATACAGGCCCCGAGTGGGGGGTCATCATTAGGCCCATTAGGACCGATAAGACTCCTTGAGCCGCATAGACAAGTCCATTCTCATCTAGCGAGGCATGGAGCAGTATTGTGCATCAGCACACACATCCTAAGAGCAGACTGAGCTCCCACAGGACACAGTTAAAAAAAAAGAACATCAATATTTCATCAAACTACTCTTTCTTTTCTGGTCCAGATCAAAGCCTCGACTCCCACAGTCCTACAGGTAGAGATGGCTCTTTTGTTTTCGCTCCTCAGGTAGAGCAGCAGTCAGACTCTGTTCGCTTTTGGAAACCTTGCAACGCTCAGCCCATCCATCGCGCGGCTTACTGCCTCGCTTTTGGAAGAGGGAGGTAAAAAAAGGAAGGGTAGAGACTGCGAGGGTGAAAACATGCTCCAGAGATGTCCAGAGATTGAACTTCATGGCCTTGTAGTTTTGTATTATTTCCTCTTTTTCTTTCCCGGGTTGGCCCCTTCGTGAGACTAATGGTGAGAGCAGACTGAGGGTGTTGTAACTTGTCTTTGAGAGACTGAAATTGTGTTGCAAACTTTATTCCTCGCTGTTATCAGTGTCATCATCATTACTACTGTTTTAATATATTCGCTGCCTCGTATGATTACGCTCGTTTGAAGATACCGTCATGCCAGAGGTCAGGAAGTAAGGTTCAACAATGGGCTAGGTTTTTACGCATTGTATACAGTATAGTGTTTACACAAGTGTTTAAAAATGTTCTATGTTTCTTCTATGATTCTATGTGAGAAAAACAAGTTTTCTTCAATAGTTCAAGGTAACAGGGGGGTGAGAGGGGGATTCAAACATTCAATCAATCAATTATTTGTTTATTGATATGCAAATGGTTATTGTTGTGGGAGAAGTATTGCTTGAAGTAAATTGGACAATAAAAGATGTCAACAAAACACAAGTGAAAGCAAACTGAACTGAAAGAGTAATGTAATTCAACAAACGCTTGAGGGAAACATATATACTGGCTGGCCAAACCATTTTAACAACCTCGTTTTAACGAGGGGCTGGACAGAACCCATAATAAAGACAAGTAAATACCAATAACTCAATATTAACCATGCAAACAAACAAACAAATGAACTGAAACTAAACTCGCAAGATGAACCCCTGTTGCTGTGGCAGGCGTTTGGTCAAGTCCATTGCCCAGGTGTTGGCACTAAACACTGCTGATTGCATCAGTTACACCTTGAGCATGGTGGAGGCCATCTTTTCCCTGGACCAGCTACACGGTGAAAGATAACAGATTCATTAGTATGGATTGGACTGTGTTGTTTAACAGTGTAATTTAGCACCACGAGCTTTCAAATGTCTTGGAGGCACAGCGGCTGTGGTTTGCATGCTTCTCTACATGTTATGAGGTCGTGATTATTGGGATTAAGCCTTGTACTGACATTGTTATCTGCTGATGATTTATGAAGAATTATGTAAAAGTTGTGATGTAAACAAGGGGAAAACATCCCCCAGTGTTTTGGCCCAGTTTTGGAAGTAATTGCCATCAAAACATCGGGGTAACATTTTAATTTGTGGGTCAAATATTTTTATTGTATTTTAAAGCATTTCCTAGAACTAAACTGATATTTAATTGTAAATTTAAAGGACGGTTCATTGTAATTTAGTGTTTAATTGCAACTCAAATTACATGTTAGTGTAACCGAAAGAGTCTTGACGTCAGTGCGTCAGCTGAACATTAGAAAATGTAACTTTCTACAAACAAAAAGAGAATTCAATTTAAGGGAACAATAAGGTTTCCAATAATTAATTCATATTTACTGGGATTTAAATTGAGCATTGGTTCATTAAAAAACACAAAAATCCCTCGGAAATCAACAACTGCTGAAATAACTCAACCAATTTACTAACCACTAAAACTTTTGGCTTTATTGTTCCTATATTTAATAACAAATTACATTGTTTTTTTTACTGGAAACATTCAAAGAAAGTGTAAAATCATCATAATATTAAGCAGTGACTTATTGCAAATGTAGGATAATAGGAATTC
Source organism: Pholis gunnellus (assembly GCF_910591455.1). Lineage (NCBI taxonomy): Eukaryota > Metazoa > Chordata > Actinopteri > Perciformes > Pholidae > Pholis > Pholis gunnellus. Next base: position 8,991,741 of record NC_136547.1, read on the forward strand.
TTCACCTTATAAGCAGTAGATGATAATAGAAATAAATTGTGATAAGTTATCCCTCATGTCTCTTGATTGTGTCCTTTCAAAGACAGAATGCCTTCTCTTTAAATCCACCTTGAAGTGTGTGTGTGTGTGTGTGTGTGTGTGGTGTGTGTGTGTGTGTGTGTGTGTGTGTGTGTGTGTATATACGGCTTTGCGCTTGGTATATATTTATGTAGGCTACATGTGTAAATGTGACTCCTCTCCCTACACCAGCCGTGGTTTTCTGCTGTCCCTGAACACACCGTGCCGCTCCTCTTCCTCTCATCACCGGCGTCAATCTGTGGCTGTCACTCGGAGCCAGACAGTGACTAACGACACTCCCAGTCAGTCAAACACTTATCACCACACAGGTAACACACAGGCCTGGAAATGACTGACATGAAATGGAAACGTCTCTCATTCTGTGGGCCTGGGAGCTGAAGTGAAATATTAGCTGTGGGAGAGATGGCGGCTGATAAGGGGCTCCCTGTTTGGGCTGGAATTGTGGAGGTCCAAGTTCTATTACATTTCTTTTTACACCGAGCAGTGGTATGAAGATCCTGTGTGCTGGGATAAAGGAAAGCGTTCCTTATCCGTTTCCTTTCTTACATGCATCATTTCATTGTTTTCTCTGCAAAAACGCTTCACAATTGCTAATGAGCCACACTCCTAACTTTCCTGATGGGCCTATTTGTGACTCGCTGTATAGTAAATCATGTGTATCATCCCTGAGACCTTCTGTGGTCCACAGAATCAGACCATTGGCCAGTTGAAACCGGCCCTGCTCAATGTCAATGGGTCACATATGCTTACTTTGTCTCTCCTATTACTCATAGACTCCACCACGTCCTCCCTCTTTTTCCTCCCCTCACACTCACACTCACAATTCCCCGTGTGCAGAAAAGATGGATGGGATGCTCCCAAACCACAGGTGCTGCTCTACTTGTGAGTCTTTCGTATTCTTCACAACGAAGTCCAGACCTGCTGGGTTTTGACTTTTTACTGTTTTCCCCAGTGGTGATTACTATGGTGCTTCAGTTGTGGGATAATGAGGAACATGGAATATTAGTAATACAGTACGCGATCAATCTGCTTGTCTAGCTCTTCGGGAAGGAGATTGTGCTGCGAGAACGAGACAAACTTCTTGAACTTGAAGCTCTGATGTCCAGACTTGGCCTCCCATCAAGACCGCCACTAGATGGGGTTAGTTTCCTTTCCCAGGTGTGTGTTTGCTGGTGGCTCACTGAATCCTGAACCACATCAGGCTCACTATGCTGTGCAAGCGACGCCACCGTGTGGTGGATTTAATGAAAGGAAAGCTCACGCTGTGTTCTAACGCAGTCTGATTGATGCTCTTTATACAGACGGTGATGCATGAGGTGGACCGAAGAACACCACAATATGAGGCTGTGAGGGTACTTTTACCTTTTATGGGGATATCAAATTGAGGAGTTTTTCAGCTGATTTGTAAAAACTGAAATTATTATTTGAATATATTTATCCAAGTATATTTGTGTTTAGGAGGAAAATTAACACAACTGGTGGGATTCAGACCGTGGTGGAATGTAACTACTAAACGTGTGTTCACACAAGTACTGTACAAGTATAATTTTGAGGTTCTTGAATACATCCTTTTTTTTCTCCTTTATACTTCTACCCCACTACATTTCAAAGGGATTTGTTTCTGTTTAACATTTAGAATACAAAGAATAAGCGTAAAAAAATCAACACATTGTTCACATTTTAAACCAGTAGTGTCGACTTGTGGCCCCTCATGTTTCAGATGCCTGGTGTTAGTAGTTCCACCAGAGACAGATGTCCCCTCCAAACTGTTGATGGCTTCATTTCAATAACTTTCTAAAGCCAAAGAGGTCACAATAATGAGTAATCAACCAGACTAGTAACATTTTTTTTTTGGAATAATCTTTAACAATAACCAACTGTGGTAGTCTGAGCACACATGACATGCCTCAGTTACTAACGTGAGTCAGTTGTAGCACCGACCATTGAGTTTTGCGATTGGGTGTGATTTCAAATGCAAAAGTCACCAGAAACCTAAAAGTAATTGATTAATCGTTGAGTCATTCTGTTTCTCTAAGTCCATATTGTGTTAAATACAACCTAGACTGAATACTGAGGAAAAGAAAAAAAAGACATCAAGCCTAAAAAACTATTTCGAGATCACGATTTCCTGATAAATGAACATCAAGGATTCAATACATCTTTTCTCTGCAGTAATAGACAATGAGATACATCAGACAAAATAGATATGGAAAGTAATCTAATACAATAGATACAAATCTGAGGCAATAGCATTTAGGGTTTACCACATTTTATCATGTCATCTTAAACAGGCCACATCTAATCTGATTACTGTCAACATTAGTTTTGAAATATGAAAATAAATTGCATTTTGCAACAGGGTATGATGCATATACTGCAGTTTCTCCTTTTTTAAAAAGTCATGAGACCCACTTCTCCTGGTTGGACTGAGGCATGTGAACCACATGGTGGATTCAAACGGATACATTTTAGATTAAGTTTACACACAAGAATCAAAGTCAGGTTTGTAGATTAAACTGGAATACACAAATTGATTCAGAATATGCTAAAGGTGTGCTAGACAGTAATGTGGCCATCAACATTGAATCAAATTCAAGACGCGTGCCAGGGTCCTGCACGGACATTCACTGCGAGGCCTCAGCACTTACACAGCAGCACGTTGTTATTGACTTGACTGAGGGTTTCCTGTCGTGAGAGGATGAAGAGGCAGTACAAGGCAAGAAAATGAAAGAACGTGCGTCTGTGGTCTCACCTGATTTCAGCAGGTAGGCTGCAATAGTCTGGTGCTAACCTCAGTGACCACAAGAACACCGGGTTTTGTTTTTTCACAGTCAATGTGCGAGACTGTAGCTGTCATGTACTTTATGATGTTCCTCTTTTTTGTCTTCCTCCATCTGTCTTTTCCCCTCATCTTTATATGTTTCAATATACATTAGGCGGTATCATTTGATACTCGCTATTGCCTCTCGAGGTCCGTGGGGGCTTCATAGCCGCCCTCTGCTCCTAAATGCTTTGGGTGGGTTGAATGCTTAAAGTTTTTGTTGTGGTATAACAAGACAAGACGGGTCGGGTCTGGCTGCTTAGCTCATTTCAGTAGATGTCTCTGCAACACAATACATAGACGTCTTTCACATACCGTCAACACTGTAACCTCCGCACATTCTGACATAATGTTAGTTTGTTTTTTAATGTTTTAAACTAAACTCCTTGCCGTTAAACCATTTTTTTAATAAATATAAGTATATTTATGATTATATGACACGGCTCATCGCCCACACAGCTCACCCGTCAGAGAGACATGGAACGCTGGACACAAATGAAAATGAAAGTTTCAAGAACACGTGTTGGCCCAGCATCAACTGTCTGATCTGTTTCTGACAGTACAGAGATATTCTGCCAATGCATAATCTATTTTGGCTTTTAGTTTCTTATTTCCAATGCTACAAATAGGTTTATCTATATTGCATTATAATTTGGTTTACTTTGACTGGTGTTTGGAGAGCAGAGTTGTTGTGAGACTGTTCAGTGTCCACAGAAAGGGCAGTTAACCTCAGTACCAACTGCCGTAGGGGTCGCTCTCTCTACAGCTATGATGACTGAGTGGACCCCATACCTTACTACCAACAGCGCCGTAGGCTGGGTGACGCAGTCAAAAATGTTAAACCAGATTTTAATTGGAATTAGGAAACGTTTCTCTTAAAGGGCCAGTGTGTCGGATTTGGCGGCATCTAGAGGTGAGCTCATTTTAAGGTAATATTATATTTAATTTCTGCAAATAGATGCTAAAAAGCTGCAAAAAGATCCAATAAATGCTACTTAATTTAATTATGAGCTTTTCCTTTATTTATTTTCTTTTAGCGGATTGAAACTCCCTGATGCTGTTATGGTTATACCAAGGCAGGTCTAACTGGTGCTATGTTCAATGGTATGATTGTTTATAGTAAACTGGTGTTTATTCTCCTGATATCTTGGGTCCTTGCATTAGGCTTTGATGTTAGCCGGCACATGTAAGACAAGTAATAACTTCTGCTAACTTGTGTGTTAAATTTCATGTAGATTGTGTGCCTTTTGCTAAATAAATCAATGCCTCCAAGGATTCAGTTTGCCTCTTTTTGATGTTGGTGAAACTGAAATCCGTCACTTGGAAAGTTGTGGCTGAACAGGGAAAGTTTTTTTCAGGCAGTGACACATGTCTGTCTCTGTGCTACAACCGTTGTGAGGAGATTGTGGGAAACCTCTTTCATGCCAGTTTGAATGGGCATCCACTGAAACCGCCAAGTCATAGCCAGACAAGGTTCAACAGTTAACAATGTCTGCACAGACTGTCGGCAGCAGGACATCTAGTCAGATCGAAAACATTGTAGACAGTCAACTTCCCCCACTGAAAGAACCCAAATACTTTCCCATGTATAATAGATATGAACTGTCTTCGTCATCACTTACCACCGCTTTCGTTTTGTAGTATGCTTGTAATGACTGTTAAAAGTTCGCCTTTTATTTTGTGCAGAAAAGCAATCAAGAAATCTGCAGCGTGCTTTTGTCCTTTTTTAATTGATGTTTTTTATGTGAAAATCTAAATTACAATTGATTTTTTTTATTCAGTTACAGCAGCACACGACAAATAGATGATGAAAAGAATGTAAGAATACAAACACTTAAAAAAAAATGTATTTACACGAATATACAGTTTATACAGTGACTCCAGAACAATTATGATTGTAAACTCCAAAGAGTATTTTTCTTTCGAAGTTCTACATTTTATCGTTGCTCTGTTAGCAAGTAATGCTTGTGAAGAAAAGTAGATATGATCATGTTGAACTAGGTTTAGGATTTTAGGAAAATCTGCCTTTTTATATGGAAAGGGCAGGGGTAGTTTCAGTGTCTGACATGACGGAGGGACGTTTGGGAACTGCCTGTACTTTACTGATCCCTCCTTTGCCCAGACAGCCAGCACACATCTTCACAATCCTCAGGAGGTCTTGTCTGAACCGCACTCCTATGAAGACGTACAGGAATGGGTTCAGGCAGGCATGAGTAAACGCCAGGCTCTTGGCGATCTGTCCAGCTACATCGTACCGAGCTATAATGTCACAATTGGTGATAGTAGTATTAGCTGCCTGCATGGCCTCCATTATCAGCATACTATTGTGAGGCAGCTGAGAGAGGACAAAGACAAACACCACAGCAAAGATGACGCGTAGGGCCTTGTGCTTTTCAAAGCTCTTGGCCTGCAGAAGTGTGCGAATGATGACTGAGTAACAAAACAACATAACTAGCAGAGGAAGGAAGAAGCCCACGCAGATCTGCAGGGACAGAACCAGGATCTTCGTGCGGTTGTACGCGTTGTTCCAGTAAACCAGAGTACAGAGGGATTGCCCGCTTCGGTCCGTCTTCACCTGGGCGAAGATGAACTCTGGGAGGGCCAGGAGAGTGGAGACAACCCAGACACCCAGGCAGGCAAGTTTGCTGTAGAACAGCCTCTTTTTCTTCAGGTTCTGGGCCTTGATGACTTGTACAATAGCAATGTAGCGGTCCACGCTGATGCAGGTGAGCAGGAGCATGCTGCTGAAGAAGTTGATTTTATAGACCGCTGATATCATTTTGCAGAGACTGATGCCAAAGTCCCAGCCCTTGATGGCATCGACAGCCCAGAAGGGCAGCATGCACAGGAAGAGGAGGTCGGCCACAGCCAGGTTCAGCAGGTACACGTCGGTCATGGTTTTCAGGCGGTTGCGCACAGTGGTGTAGATCCAGACCACCATCAGGTTACCCACGGCGCCAAGGAGGAAGATGATCCAGAAGAGAGGCGGTTCGTACTGCCCACGGAAAGCCCTGACCCAGCTTCTGTCACACATGCCTGAGTTTTCAGTCAGCTCTGAACCGTAGTCGTCTGTGCCTTCAGACAGGTCCTGCAATCGAAAACAAAAACTTATCAGCTGATTCGATATTAAAGAGTTTATTTTTAACTAATTACATTTACTCAAGTACTGTTCTTTGCACTCTACTTGAGTGTTTCTACTTTCCGCTACTTTATACTTCTCCTCCACTACATCTCAGAGGCAAATATTGTACTTTTTACTCCAGTAAATTTATTTGATACCTTTGGTTACTGGTTACTTTGCAGATTTTGAGTAATAATACAAAATATAACCAAATAAAGTATAATGTTATGTTATGGATAAAGATAACTATTGCTGAAATTCACAAGCTACCTGCCATAAGCTATTCTCCTCGATTAGCACTTCTACTTTTTTTTACTTCAAATATCTCTTGATGCTAAAAAATTTGACTTTTGGACTTGTAACAGAGTATCTTAATGACTGTTACTTTTACTTAAGTAAAAGATCAGAGTACTGTCTTTTTTTTCTCCCTTTTCATTTCCTGTCCTTGTTACCCAACTCACAAACTGCTGTCAGGGTTTCACAACATAACATGCTTCTAGTGAGGATACAGTGATATGACATCAAAAGCGGTCGGTGACGTACATGCTAACCAGAGCGTGCAAAAAAAATTGCTCTCAGGTGCAGGTGTTGTGTCTGAGCAGGAGAAACCACACTACTGCACAACTTCCTGCTGCTATCCAAGCCTGGGGAGGGTGGGTGAGGGTAACCGATCTTGAGGGGCTCCAGAAAGGGGCGCGCAGCAGAACTCAGTACCCCAGAAGCATCAAGTTTAGATTTAGGGCAAAGATAAACAGTGAGTGAGGCTGAGACTTAGGTCTTCTCAAACAATGGAACATTTGACGCTGATGCGGCTGTGAATGTGGCATTTGAGTATCCTACAGATGTGTGCTGTAGTCTGGATACATCGACTGCACTGCAAAAAACGCAATCTTACCAAGTATTCTTGCCTAATTACTAGTCAAAATATCTCAAAAGAAAAAGAAAAAAAAAGGGACTTGTTTTTAGATGGTGCATCTTGAAAAAACACTTGACACTTTTTGCCATTATTGCCTTATTATATGGTTCTTCCTAATACTAGTGAAATATAGCTCAAAATGAGTTTCCCCAGCTAATTTCAAGATCTGTTTTTAATTTAAAATACCTTAATATTCCATCTTATTTCACAAAATCTTACCAAGACTTTTCCCGTGGCAGATATTTTTTTATTTTTACGATCAATCAGAACACCTTGTATTCTTTTTTTCCCCTGTGTGTACCTGGAGCATGTGATCAAAAACATGAACATAACATACAAAGTATCTAATACATCATATTTAATAAACAGCACTGACATGGCTTTGTTCACACAGCAACCTGGAGATTAACCTTTACCAGCATACTGTAAATACTAAAGCATAAACAAACACACATGCAAGTCTGTTTCCCTATTTGTGAGCAGTCAAAACAAATCAGACACCAAAATGTACTATACCACGGCGTTCATTGTTTTTCACTTGTGTCGTGGCTACAGATAATTATCTCAAATTAATACTTACAGTTTCATAATCATTTCCAGTAGAAACGGTTCCTGTGGTCATATAAGTTGTAAATGTCTCCATGTTATCTACAAAGAACAGCAGGATATTAGTTTAGTACAACACACTTGTAAAAATGTGAAAAAGAAATATAATATTAATGGTTAAATGGAAAATGCTCTCTTCGTCCTCTACAGTTGTGTAGTAGTGCAACAAATCACTTACCCACTGAGTGATGAGACAAAGGGAGCAGCCTTTCAGTCACAGTTCTGTTTTTTTCGTCTGGGTAGTACAACTGGTAACTTTGACATACAGACGCATCTTCACTTGCTTATATGGTTTCCCTTTAACCACATGGATCACGTGCTGAATCATATCACTCCATCTCCTTCTCCGTATGCAGACAAAAAACCACACACGACCCTTGGTGCTCTAGATTTATTACCCTAAACACAGCTCTATATCAAATATGCATTGAATTAAAAGACACATATGATCTTTGAGTTTCATGGGGAAGCTGTGACTTTTAGACTCAACCCAGTGAGCCATGTCCATCAAACTAGAACCAAAACAATACACCCACATTCCTTCCACAGCCCGATTTTAAGTTTTATCAAGTCAAAGCCTGTTTTTGACACACTGTGTGTACACAGGTGGAGCACTTAACACCACAGTTGAGTGACGCATGAAACTGAAAACCGTGAGGTGTGATTAAAGATCACATCTGGAGGAGGTAGTCAATGTTGAGATGTTGTAAGCCCCATTTGTTACATAGCACTTCCAGCTCAGACAGTGTGGCCTAAAATGACTGTCCAAGCAACAATGATCTTTCCTTTGAAATGTCGTACTGCATAGACGTGTCAACAGTGTGAGGGAAGTCTTTTTAAGAGGTTTCAAGTTTCTGGGGAATTTCTATTTCAAGTCAGCGGTGATGAAACAACATCCCCTTTTATCATAAGATCAAGTGCCCAACTTGTTAAAGTTAATTTAAAGGAACAAAGCAACCTTTTGGGAAATTATTTTCTGTCTTGCTGAGAGTTGGATGAAAAGACCGATCCTCTGTCTGCACAGTAAATATGAATCTGGAAGCGTTTCCCAAAATGTCAAACTGTGCCTTTAACCTGGATTTGAGTTTGTTCCATCCAAGTTAAATTAAACTATCGGTCTGGTTCATACAGTAGCATAGGCACTGCAAAACCAACACACAATAACCTAATTTCACGTGTCTATTGCTGCCAAGTTAAAGTGCATTCATGTGACATGTTTTAAAAAAAACAAGAACTTTGTGTGAATTTAGGGAAATGCAAAGTTCAAGAGTAAAGGCAAGAGTAAAGGGAAATGAATATCATGACAAGTAGTCACATCGCTGACCACACTTCAAAACATGTCAAGGTAGAAAGTCCCCGTCATATGCATAACGATGACATGGTTTTAAAGTCTTTATTAGTCAAGGGAAGAGCTCAAATCACTTTTCTGGTTGTTTCCTGAGAGTGTTTCTCTTGGGGGGCTGTTTTGGCCCTTGTGAAGGACAGCAGTGTGGTGCTATCTTCTCTGTTTCACTTCCTGGCCTGACGTAACTTTTAGCATATTGTGAAGAGGAGATGCGGAGCGTGTGGGCCATCGGCTCTTCAGATTTCTACCAAATGCCGGTTGCGTTTCTCGGTTTTGCTCACAGTGAGGCAGAGGGAAATGGCTGTGTCATGATCAGATGAGCGTTTTCCTTCTGGGAACAAGATGTTTGAAGAAAGTGGTCGACTGAGAGGTTTCACTCACACGCCATCGCGAACTGCAGAAGTGCAGCTAACTGACCTCATTGTTCTCATCTGTGAGCACATAAAACACAGCGTGGGACATACAGTCGCAACTTCGTTCCCTAGCAGAAACAAATGGAGGACGATGCAGCTTCGGGTCCCAAGTTGAAGATTTTAGAAACACAATGAGGCATTTTAATCTTTGCAAAGAGACAGTTATTGTTGGGAACTACTGATTTTAACTGCGTATTCTGACTGAGATATTTCATGGTCTGTCTTTGGTATAACTTTTTATATATAGAGAGAAAAATTGGGTCAACAATTGGATTTGACTAAGCACTTATGATCTCACGGTCACGTGTGAATAATACAAGCCTTTATTACCTCTGTTACAGAGTCACAAGGACAGAAAAAGGGTAAATTCTTCATCAGATCAACCTCTACTGTCGTCATATTCTACATAATATAACTTTAATTTTGACATGCCTCCTGATATACATGTTTTCAGTCAATTTGTATGACCTGACAGTTCTCTAAATGCTGGGGTAGTGAACATTTTCGGGCCTAAAATAGTTTCACACGTGAGAAAAAGTTGAGAAGCCATAAATTAGTCATCAGTATGGGACGATGCAAGCCGTATGGTTTTAGCTACTTGACAGGTTGCAGTGCAGGATGACAAAAAAGGGGAAAACCTTTCGTCTAATTAGTACAGCAGTCTGCATGTTGCATTTTCAGCTGTAGCGTCATCTCTTTTAAAAAGGCACGTCAATACGTTTCACAAATATTAAGAAGTTCCCTGTTTTAGGTTTCATAGGTAGTGAGAGGTTTTCTTGATGTGCTCTGCATGAACTGATGTCTCTGAGGTGAGTATAGGTTTCATAGGTAGTGAGAGGTTTTCTTGACGATGTCTCTGAGGTGAGCATATGCTGACTCAAACCTGAAATCAGTACGACCGACACTCACAAACTGATCACATAGCACAGTCCTTATTTGAGATACTGGGCCCGCACAACTCATTCAGCAGTTTTTCATCGGGTATCACATGCTCATCACACTTAGTTCTGCATCCTAGCGTCATAGAAATAAAATGATACAGAAGCCAGCTTCAGAGTGTTGCGTCAATTGCTGAACTCAATGTGTACGGTATGCTGTAGATATGCGATTTCATGGAAAAATATCTGTCAACAAGACACGACATTGAGCAACAATTCTCAGAGGTGACTGAAATGTCTGATATCTGTTCATCTGATCTGTGCCACTTTTTTTGCAAGTTGCACACTTAGATTATCAAAAGATATTGAGCTCCTAGTAGCTGAGAACTCACATAACCTATTATAACCGTAATAACATGCCTCCTGACTGGCACGGGTCACAACACACACACACGGATACAGCCAAGGCCTTGTGGTCAGGAGGTACAGCTGAGGAGCCAGTGGGTGAGTCACAGAGATGGAGGCAATCACAGAATATCTGTGGGGAAAATAAACCACAAATATTATATCTATGTGTGCTTTGCAGTTTATCCTTGACCTTGGAATACTTGTCGCAGATCTCCTCCTTTTGAAAATAAAGAAGTATAAAGGGTCACTGGAGACTCTATGACTTTGCATGGCACGGTGGGCCCAATTTACAATTACACAACAGTGGTAAATGGTTAGACATAGTGTAACAACTGCACACGTAGAGAAGAGGCATCAAGTATGTTATATAGCTAAATGTATTTTAAGTTTGCAAACTTTAGACACCATAAGGGTACGTTCTATTATCTCCACCAGGTGTAAACCATGAGGGGATCATGCGTTGGGTCGTGTGTGTGTGCATGTATCTGTCTGTCTGTCCTCAGCTAATCTTACCGCTGGATCCATCAGCCTGATATTTGTTGTGCACATATATGACTGTTTGCTCCAGGACCTCTTGTTGTTGTGGTGATTCACAATGTTCGACCGTTTTATACCGACATTGACTGCTGACTCCTCACCCCACTTAACCAACCGGTATGAACCGCAAGTGATCAACAAATGCTTCGGTTTGGAATCCTGTTTCTGCGCGGTATTAGGAATTGATCCGCTCTAGATTTGGTAAAACAATTATGGTTTGTATTTATTCAATGAAACATTAAAGCAGTGGTCGGGAATCTGCACTTTACAGAGTGCGCTTTTCTAGTACTGCCTATGAATTCAACGTAGCATTTGTAGGGAGAAGAAAGTGGTATTTTTTTCAAAAGGTACATGGTCTCACTCTACGTAAGTGAACACACCATATACTGTACAGTGTGTCTCTGCTTTCTTGGTGGTACTGAAATATTTAAACCTCAGAAGACAGCAGCTTTTTGGCCACACAATATGGATTTCTAATGAAGGGCCGGAAGATTAAAGCTACCACACCACCATTGTTTTTAAACACCATACATCACTCTGGACATCACTGTGAATTCAGAAACTATTTCTCCTCAAGCAAAAAGTTTACTCGGTGATTCTGGAGAAAAACTAAACAGAAGCTTTTGTCTTGCTAGTGAAACTGAGAAAACCCCTTTGATGCCTTGTCGTTGAGCAGGAAGCTGCAGTGAATGGGTACACCGCTCTCACATGTATTAACAGTTGGCCCATATTGTGGGAAAGTACTGTCACAGCTGTCAGCAGTGCGACAGATTGAGTTCGGTACCGAGAGCCACAAGTCACCGCTTCCTGTGTACCTGCTCGCTGTGATTTATTTCATGCACTGATCGACAACTGTTCAGCATTTGCATCCGTGTCTGAAATTATGAGCAACTTTCCCATGACGGTGTCTCCTGTGATGCTACTAATAGAAAACAGATGCTTGCACGCAAATGTGAATTCACACGTACGAGCACACTAATGCAATACATAGGTTGATAAGAAATTCTACATCTTTTCATGCATTCATCTTTTATGTTTTGACAGCAGAGCAAACGGGTTTCAAATTGTCATTATAGTGTTATATACCTACCACATGTGTTTTCTTTCCCCTCCTCCCCTTTTTACACCATGCATACAACTGCTGCACATGATGCAAAACCAATATAAGTGTAACTCAGGACAGACTGTGGCTTGAAGAGTTTCACTGAAAACAACAGGGGGGTGGGGCTGGTGACCACTATCTCTATCCACTCTGGTTAACACAACCAATGCAAAAACAATGAGCTCTTTCTCTTGGCACTTCAAACAGCTAAGGAAGCAGATGAAGTGACTAATGTGTAGAATTAAAAACAAGTGCAGTTGATAAAACGGGCGGCTTTTGAGAGGATGTTTTTCACAATCGCTTGTGTCCCTCTGTGGTTTCTTGATGTTGAATCGGTTCAAGAGGGGGAGAGTTTTTTTGTCTTATTTTATTCTCTCTCTCGCTCTCTCTCTCTCTCTCCCCATTAAAGATATCTTCCGTCTTTTACAAATGTCTTTCTCTTTGTTGCTGAGGTCACCGTTCATACTGCACTCCCCACTGTCTGCATCCACCTTTATCATGCTGACCGAGGTATCAGGGGCATCCTGGAGCTCATCGTAATTTTCTTCTGAACTCAGGCCACATTTAGCCACTAAGATCATACATCCCCATGTACACAGCTTGTCATTATTTATGCAGAGAGGCTTTGAAGATTATGTGCATTTTTGCAGTCTGGCGCCCCCTTGTTGTCTGTTCAGTCTAGAATCAATGCATATGTCCTATTTATTCTTCAAACTTGTTGTTTGTTTATTGCCAGTGTCCCAGCATGCAGTGGGTCAGAGAAGAGAGACAACGTGTTTTTCACAGGGCATATTTATGATCAGATATTTTCATAGCCAGAACATATTAGAATAACATCCTAGGTCTGAAAGCTTCAGTCTTCAGTGAATGTACTTTATATGCTTAAATACACCTTAAAGTTAAAGTGAAAAAACAATTACTAAGAATGACCACACGTTTAATTGTCAACAGCTTTTATGACCCCATACTTTGCGCGATACAAACATCTAGTGTAATATAAGGTAGATGTATCATACTCTACAAGAGCATTACTTCATGAACATCATGTATATATTCATTTTTTTTTTCTCTTACACTCCATCACCCACAGCAATACGAAAAGTACACAGTTAAAGATTCCAGACAAAAATACTCTATGCCCTTTGTGTAGGGAAGTCATTCCAGATCACCATCAACGTCATTCAATAAAGCAAGAGCAGAAAAAACTAAATGCGAGAAGTTTTGGTATATTTTCGATGACCAGACTTTCACAGAATGTCACGTCATTGGAAATATTTTTTGTGTGAAATGCAATACAACTTTCCGGGAACAAATTAAAGCGGGGTTGACCTCAGAAGGTCGGTAAACATTACTTTGAAGCTGTTCACTAAACACAACTCAACAATGTTTAGATTACAAAACGGACTGCTAAAATTAAGACTGATCAGCAAAATATCAACGACCAACTTACCAGGTGCTAGAAAGCTAAATATCACCTATAACCATCTGATAGATACGACTGCAATGCTTCAGGCAGACACTGTGTATCTGTCCAGCTCAGCAAATGCACAAGGCCTCTTTAAAACGGGGACGTGATAGTAATTGCATAGAGCACTGAGGGGAAGTCTGCTAGCTACAGTAAGTCAGCTCCACAACTGGGACGTAGAAAAAAAAAAGCACAGCTGGAGAAGGCTATCGTTTGTCACTACTTCATCAGCGTGCTCAGCGGTGCGTACCGACGACCTCCCCGCTCTGCTCGCACTCTTTACTAAAGACAATAATTACTGAAGATGCCAGATAAAGCATGGATAAACAATTCCTCGAAGAAGTGCTTTTTTTTCTGTCTCTCTTGTCTTGCAGCAGTGGAACCGGTGGTTTCTCGTTCCCGTCTAACCCTCTGGACACCTGTTGTCTTGGGTAGGACTCATTCATTGGGCTCGTATCTGAAACAGACGAGCAATAACGGCGTCACAAACCTGAAATTGGACAAATATCTCTGTATGAAAGCCAATCTGTCAAGCACGGAACGGAACAAAATGACTGAACTTGAAGGGCCATACCGGTGTGTCTGCTAGTTTTACACAACATTCCTCTTGTGGAGGGACCAGCGATGTTTTACACCTAAAGCTCACCTCTGCAATCGTTTCCTGATTTCTTTGATCTGCTCGTTTTTCTTGGTCAGGATCTCCTTCATGTTGCGGTAGGCCGCAGTTTGCTGGAACTTCTTGTCCAACTCCTGCACACCACACACACACACACACATACATAAACACATGAAAGTACCTGCAACAGAAGCTGAACTCACCAATACCAGCTGTTTCTATAAACATGTGTAATTTACAGTATGACGTGTGTTAACTTCAGATGCTGGTTACTGTCCGTTGCAGGTAAAACCCACAGTGACGCACCTTCTCTGCCAAGGACAGCTGCTCCTGCACTCGCAGAAGATCATGTTTGGCAGAGATCAGGTTCTCCTGCAGACCCTTCTGGGAGGCCGAGTTGGCGGTAAGAGACCTTTCATAGTCATCCCTCAGAGCCGCCACCGTGCCCTCGAGACTGCTGATCTCCTGGGATTGAGCAGCCAGCTTGAAGGGGAAAAGAAACAACGTAGAAGTTCAGATGGAATGAACGGCAATCATTGCTGTGACTACAGAATCTACACCCTATTCCTATTCACAGGGGAGAGACCAAAGCAACACTTTGGTCAGCTGGGTACGTACCATTCGAGGTCCAAGTTAGCAGATGAAACCAAATGACAGCAAATGTTCAGATGCAACAAAATGAAGAGTTCAAAAAAAAAGAAATAAAAGTAGTAGAATGGGGAGCAAACTTAAAAAGTCAAAATGAAGATGGCGCTACTTTGCCAAGCCAAACTCCAAACGGTACCTGCTGGTCACCTTGCACCGTCTGAATGTCTTTCAGGGCTCTCTCTGCTTTGGTTCTCTCATCCAGAGCACTCATTGCCTCAGAAAATGAATCAGAGCAGAGAGTTTACAATGTAAACTGGTGCACGAATCAGAAGAAAAGTGGCTGTGTTTAGAAATGCACGGCTTATTGTCATACCTGTGATTCTAAAGTCCGCATCCTGGCTTTCAGTTTGTCATTTTCCTCCTGTAGTCTCACTATCTCCTGGAAACAAACATTTCAGATGGGTGTGAAGCAGTGTATGAATATAACTTTTACAACAATAACTCAATATGTAATTCATGCAATGTATTTCTTTACCTTGTTAAGAAGTTCAGACACCCCGCCTTCATTCAGCGGGGCTAGTTTGGGTTTGCTTGTTTCCTGGTTTATCTGGGAATAAAGGAAACACTTTACAACTGAAACAATGACAGAACAGTCTTAAAATATGTTGTTTGTACCGTCATATTACTGTATGTAAAAATAAAACTTTTATATCCTTCTTGCTTTTTTTAAATAAATGTGAAGATGACTAGTGTGTACCTTTTGAGAAGTAAGGTGTGAATAGTCAAACCCATGAAAGAGCAGCGTATAGTATTACAAAGTTGATTTGTTTTCCTTTAACAGTGCGTCGTGAAACCACACGCCAACCTCAGTGATGTGTGACTTCTTAACCGCACGGCTACACGTGAACGGGCAGGGGGCCTGACACGTGAGATAACTTCAATTGCACTCTAGCTACTGAATTCCATGTGGGTGTAAATATCCTTTGAACACATGATTAATGACTATTGACTGTGCTGTGCAAAGCTCTGCATTACACTCACCTTATTAGTGGTTTTAAAGTCAGTCTTCTCAAATTCAGCCACTTGTTCTAACAGCTCCCTATATGGGTAAAAAAGCAAAGAGTTGGACAGCAGAATAATTAATCAAATTACAGGGAAGGAGATACGAAAAGCTTGAACTATTTGTCTATAAAATACAAAATATGTAAAGGTAATATTGTCATTATTTGTATGAGCCACACTGAGCAGATTGGAACTGATCTGATAATATGAACAATGTGTTTATCTCCTCACACAACTGTCAGCTTGCCACCACAATGGGTTTTTTTTGTACGTTAAAAAAATAAAAACCCTATTTGGCAGTTATGTATCTTTGGCAAGGTAAACAGCCCCTTTTTCTAGATGGCAGTTTAGCACTCCTGATATAAGCGTTATGCTTGTGGTGAACAGAACTGCTCTCTGGAAAGCTTATATGTGGTTTTTAAAAAGCAGCTGAACACACGTAGACTGTGACATGGGGCGTATTCCTTGCTTTGTACGCCGTGTCAGTCACGTAGGGCTGAGCCCTGCGAGAGAAAGAACACACACTTTAGGGCTTCTTTATCCACCCACTACGTGCATATTACAAACAAAAGAACTTTTCCAAAACATGTTGAGTGTTTTAACAAGGTGAAAGGTTACGGAGGTCAGAAGTTGCGTGATAGTTCACCTGAATATCATAGAAGTACATTCAAAGAAAGAGCTTTACAATCATCATACCGGCCAAAGGCATTAGTTCATAACATGCTAAGAACATTTAGCTGCAAAGTGCACATTTTATGACCTTTTGCTCCGATACTGAGGCCTTGCTACCTCAACCTCACTCGGAAAAAGAAGAAGAGGATGACGTCTGCTTTTGGCTTTAGTCTGACATTCAAATTTGTAAACCAAAACCGCTGAGATTTCATTTTGGAACAGCTTCAGCTCAACGTTTACACTGTGTTATATTTTTCATCTACATAACCTCTATGCTCTAAAACCTGACTATATTTGTGCCAAAAAAGCCTCAATACATGCTTTGCCAAAATGTGAAGAGTGCAATGTACCCCTTGTAATTTGGGTGAACTGACATTAAAATGTAAACAACAATGTGGCAGCAATTGTGGTTTTCAAGCTAAATGAACGTCACTGCAAACAGGAAACCATTGTAATGGAAAAAGGGTTAAATTGTCATTGTGTATGTGGCTTGGCAATGACCTTTTTGCCTTGTATACATACTGTGACATGCACGAGATCTAAACCTGTACAGCCCTGAGGAGGAAGTGGCACAAAGTGGAGGAGTTATTCTCATGAACTTAAAGGGGTATCGCGTGTTTAGAGGCCTGGCACACTTCTTACTTTGGTGTGGCACTCTGTTTGACCTTAAACTCGCATCACATCATTTTAAATCAGCTTATTTCATGTGTTTTTTGTGCATACAAGATTCAGATCTTGTGCACACAAGTGCAACAATTAAAAAAAACTTTTTAGGCTCCAAGAGGCGCTGTATAATATCTGAATTAGAACGTGATGTACTCATGTGGCAGCAAACCTGACCAGGTCACCTCTTCGTCAAAAGTTAACAACTAACAGGAACGCCTGATTCTGCTTCCCTTCCTCGCTGCTCACCTGTTCTCCAGCTCCGAGATATCGCTCTGCAGTCGAAGGTAAAACTTCTCAGCCTGTGAGAAGAGCTGCCTGAGCAGCAGCACGTTGGTGTGAGCTGTGTTGATGAGCTCCATCTCCACCTCCCCACGCACCACCGACTGCAGCCCGTCCAGCATCTCCTTCACCTCGTCCACTGTGAAGGTTTCCTCCACCAGCCTTCAGAGGGAAACATACATGCATGAACGTTACAGCTCCATCTCAACTGAAAAGCCCTTCATCGTTGTACGATATCTTCCCCCTTCTATTGAATATGAGTCTCAGGGTAAGTGAGTAAAAGTTGAATTTACATACAAAACAAAAACAAAAACGTAAGTATGACCGGTCACCTGCTATCTTTGAGTTCTTCAAAGCATGAGTCAATGGTCTTAAGTCTCAGGACCATCTTTGAACGTGCAAATCGCATGTAATTGATGACTTCATTCTGATGGTGTTCATTAAACCCAAATTCAGCCTAAATGGAGACAAGAAGAGAGAAAAGAGTAACGATTAAACGATTAAAGATGGACAGAGAGAGAGAGAGAGAGGCTGTAATGGAAACCACGACTAGCTTATGAGCTAACTTGAAGAGGATTTCCCCCTGCTAATGTGTGACGGCCTATTCACATGAGCTTGCACGTACAAGGTGCTATATTTGGGGATGACTGCTATCTGCTTTCTTGTCTTTATATGAAACTGAGTGAGATGATTAGCATGCTAACTTCTAAAAGCAAACAGGTGGCCTGGCTACCAAAAAAAAACAGCAGATGATCGCAGCTACTTACCATGGTGGCTGTGCAGCTAACGTCAACGTTACTAAGCTAGCTTGTAGCCTGAGATGATCCAAAAGGGGGCAACAAAAAGGGTGTTTCAGCCTCTAATTTAGGCCACGCAGCGAACAGACAAGAAGCTAATGGTAGTATAATGGAGGCGAGGGTTTTAGTAAACTATTTGTGAGTATAGTTCAACTCGGTGAAGAGGCTGCACGGAGGTTATATCATAGCTATAAGATTATCTGATTGGCTAGCATAGCTATCAGCTAGTGTTTGCCTTGAGAATGCCTTGGTAACGGAGAATAGCGTCATTGCCTTGGTTACTGGGGGTGCGTTCAGCGGCGCTACGGACATTATGAAACAACTAGTTATGTTGACGAATGGCTGCCAAAATATAAGATATGTTATTAAAACAACATTGTCATAATAACCAAGTAGCATATAAACAAATACAGACATTTAATTGTTATCATAGGCTTTAATAAATTGTATAAAATGCAACTGTTCACACTCTGTTCATGAAGCTGTTTGTTTCTTGAGAAATATATACAGTTATTAAAGGCCTCATTCATAAAAAGGTGCGATGGCCACCAAGTCTTACTATTTTATCTCTGTCATTCATTGCTAAGGGTTTTCAATTATTTATTTTACAAGTTATAGGTACAAGAAGGTTCAAATGATTTGTTGTTGTTGGTTAAAAAATCTTTGTACTACTGTTTAGTTAGTCCATTTAATATTATTCTATTTCATTGTATATATTTTTTACATTTAATAGTGTTACTCTGTTACTTTGATTGCTTACCTGTATCATAATGCTGCTGTAGCAAACATATCTATCTATTTAAATGCACAACGTGTATTCACGTGTAACCCAACTGCAAATATGCTTGTATAGTGTTAAGCAGTAGATGGCAGTATTGAGCTAGAAGTGTGAGAGTTCCGGAGAAGATTTAGGCGTAGACCTCTGCTCCTCATCAGCAGACACTGAGAGAATCTACACTCTTCATGTGCCTTTTTACCTGAGCCCCTTACATGTAGAGCTCATTAACTTATATACTTTAGCAACCAGCCCTAGAATGATTTAATACTTCCACAGAAAATATTTAGATTGTTTGATCATCCATATTGCTCCAAATTACTATTGGTTGATTAAGCCTCTACCAGCAGTTTGGTAAACTATTTTAAGCATGTGGCAGTTTTGTTATTTGCATATTCACAATACAATCACCCAGCTATAATACATGATTCAATTGATTAACTGATTGGACTCATCGTGGCTGCTTCTTCATCGGTTAAACTAATATGACTGCACGTGAGCCGAATAAAAACTTCACAGAGATTCTGTTGCATTGTCTACTTGTAACCCATCACTGAAGCCAAAAAGACATCACTATCCATTTTGTGAAGGAGGATCCTCAGAAAAAAAAGAAGGAAAAGTTGTTTCCCCTCATGTCTCTTGCTGTAATTAAATTAGACTAACAGGCAGCACATGGTCGGTCACCTAATCAGATGCCTCAAAATGTGACCACTCGGTGCTGCCCCGCTCAAATTCACTGTGCAACATCAGTCAGCCACAGAGACCAAGATGTTTCCCCTTTACCTTCAATCGCGGTGAGTGACGAACAATTTTAGACACCAGATTCTGGAGGGCTCAAGTAATAGATTACCCTTTGTTTTTGTTATAATCCCATATGTTGGTGCTGATGTTCTACATGGTCAGTTAGACTATGGTGGTTACTTTTGTTATTTGCGTAGCTCTTGTGGCAGATCCAAAATTAGAAAGGGGTTGATGTCATGTCTACAGCTGGTCTGTGAACAACTATAGCAAACTGTCAAAGTTATTAGATCGTAGAAGAATGTGGGTCATTGCAAGAGAGTAAAAGTATGCAAAGCAAACAATTGAATGAGAGCATAAACATGTATAATAAACAAAAAAGAAAAAAGAACAGCATTACAATAAAAAGTTGTGGGCTTGCACAAGCATGAGCAGTTGACAGATGTGTGTTAACTAAGCTGTTGTAGTACAGTAGGAAGGATATAACAGGAAAACACGATAATTAATATATATATATTAATTTTAATCCCTTTTTTTGCCACTGTGATAGAACAAATGTGTGTATGTACCTGTATATAACTGTATGTGGCCAGTTAATGTTTGTCCTGGTCTCAGTCTCATGTAGGCCCAACTGGTGTAAACTGCTATAATAGCACAGATATTGCTGCATTGTTGGGACAGTGCCCCTAGGGGGCACAATAACCTTTCTTTCCCCAGGTGCATCTTTTTACCTAGATAGATAGTTAGATAGATATATACTTAGCAAGCTACTGATACCTGGAAACCTGCAAAAGTAAAATAATAAAATATAAAGAACAAATGAACAATAATATTAGCCATAATAACGGTCATGCTTATAATAATGATAATAATTGAGGTTGAATTAACTGTTACAACCTCCTATAAGATATCAAGAAGCAAACTATGCAGAGGTAGAAATAGTGGAATTCAGTTTCCATTTCATCAGATCAATTCACAGAGATTACTAAGAAAGTTCATTCTAATAATGTGATCAATTATTGATGTGTATGGACGTTTATTTGGTGTAATCTGTCTCGTTTTTAAACTGTCAAATGGAAACTAAAGATTCTACTATATAACCGTCAGCATCAGCTGTTCCGAGGTCAGTTTCGGCTGTCTGTATCAATACAAACACCGATGACAAATGATGAAAATCTGATCTCGGGTCGGCATCTCGACAATTCCGCGTTCCGACAAAAAACCAATCAGCTGACAGCCGCATGACAGGCAGGGCCTCACGCGTGCGCAGTAGCACACTTCTTCGGTATGAGGAATATGGCAGCGTCCTGAGCCCTGTTGGGGGGAATACGGCGTAACTGAGCACCTTCAGCATCAGAGTGGGAGAAACTGAGAAGCACCCGACCGCACTCAGAGGAGGGTGGGGGGCTGTGGGACGGCTACGACTAACACCCGTTAGCGAGTTTACAGGTAAATGCAGCCGTTACCACCTGCCACTGCCTTCAAGCCATCTTCTCCATGTTTGCTTGATTGAACCCCGCTGCTAATGCTACCAGCTAGCTAGCTCCTCCACAGGAACCCGAGTGATTTGTTAGCTTGTGGCTAACCCCCAGCGTTAGCCTGCCACAGCCCCTTTTTTTTGCATTTGGCAAACAAACGCTGCTAACATACGTGTCTGTGCTAGCTGGTGTTCCAGTTAGGAGGAGCAGCGGCAGTGTCGACATCGCTAAAAGCGGTGCTGTCGTGCTTGTTTTTAGCCCCGGTTAAACCGTGTAGGCCCGCTGCAATGAAGCAGAATTTGTCTAAGCGCTTGAGATCCAGGTAATACTGCTCGTCGTGGATTGACTTGACAGATCGGGACCCCGCGTGCATCCTCAAAAGGATTTACGTTCCACCCATTACCTGCAACGTCTATTTTTAACATGTCAAAAAGCTGCAGGTTTATTATAATTTGCATGCAGGTGGTACATGACAGAGCCATGTAAGATGAAGTAGGGTCAGTGCCCGACTTTAACGTGGCCAGAGAGATTGCTTCATTGTAATTGGCAAATACAGAGGCGGCATTGCAACACGTCTTAAGTGCAGACAAAGCTTGCAAGAGGAAAACCACATTGCAGAAAACATCCATGTCCCTGGCTGTGTCCAATCTTAATAGAATATCTGATTAATATGTGATTGATCCGGAGCTGCCCTTGTCAGCCCCTGTAGATGATCATGTGCTTTTATTGTGGTCACAGCTTTATGTTCAAGACTATTTTAACTGATGTATAAATGGTTAGGGCCATATAATGATGTAATGGCAGATGATCCTTTGGCCCTTGTACCCACACTGACGCTTGAGGAGTTTTCATATTCTTTATATTGTTCTTTTTCTAAAGGAATCAGGTGATCCAACTATTTTCTTTCTCCCCAGCAGCTGTGGAAAAACAGGATGGACATAAATAGGCTAAAGAGCTCTTCACACGGTATTGAGTGTGAACTGTCGCGACACTTCCAGTATATAACCTGTGGCTGTAATCTAGTTAGTCAGTAATGTGCAGTTGACAGTTTGTTTTCATTTGGTCGGCTAAAAAAAAATAAAAAGCTGTTTGTTAAAGTTTCTGAAAAGTTGTGAGACCTGTCTGGAGCAAGTTATTATGCAAATGTGTGCTTTTGCTTTGGGCCTGGTTCCATTTACATTGTCTTCACTGTCTTCTTTTTTTAAATTAACTCTGTCAAGGACGACTCATGAATAATGTGCTATTCATCTGCATACAAGTAGGAAGAGGTGGGAGGGGGTGATCACATGACCCAGTCCTGGAATCAGCCATGGTCTCTCAACCCAGTAATGTAATAAAAAAAATAAAAAACTGCACAGCCCTCTGCTGCAGTAGAGAATCACGCTGTGCACTGCTTGCTGCTAACATCTCCTATTGTGCTTTCCATCGCCCCCCCCCCCCCCCCCCCCCCCCCCCCGCTTTGGATTAGATTCATTATGCAGCGGCATGAATGAGTCTTTAAAAAAACTAAACAGTGAAGCAAAACTTGGCTCTTGACTGTTCCTTGCACCTTTTTGGTTCTCCAGCACAGGCATCAATTATTGAGACACTGGCTCATTTTTTTTAAGGATCCTCGTCCAGTGCTGTGGCACCTGGCGGTAGCTTGTGTTTGTGTCCAGTTGTCCCCTCGGTTAATGGTGGTTTCCATCATTTTGGGTCTGTTTTGCTGTCTCCCTGCTTCAGTCGCACACTAAAAAAGGAGAGGAAGAAAAACAGGAGTTTGATTTTTTTTTTCCAGGATCCTGCCAGAGTGCTGACACAGGTTCCCCTTGTCACAGTGCAGCCGCCAGCAGATTACTGCAGTAAGGATAGGAGCGGCAGTCATGCTCCCGGTTTGCTCTTTTCTGGTCTTTAGACTGATTTGTCTTTGATGCCTTCATCTTTATCTTTTTTGATCTGTCACAAAATATCAATCTCAACCATCCCACTGATGCCTTGTGGTCTGTCCTGGTTGTATTTAGTGACAAAAACAAGGATCCTACTTAAATCTGAAGTCCAGGTTTGAGTGCATCTGTTAAAGTTACAAGGATTTTCATTCAAACAATGCACTGGGCCAGAACACTGAGACACGGGCTAACCCCTGTTTATCTAAAGCAATCGATCGGCCTCACTGGCTTTGCACCAAACTTTATTGACACATGCTCAGCTGGTGCACTGTTGTGTTGTTTTTTTTGTATGTGGCTATGATGAAAGACCTTTACCTCCTCTCTGTTTGGCTGAGGTTTGCCTCTTTTCAGAGTGAGCCCGTGAAAATGCACACACGAAGAGGAGAGCGTGGATGTCGGAGAGCGGTTTGTAAAAAAAGGAAAAGTCGTGTGCTACCAGCTGCCTTGACTGCTACGGCTCATAGCTGAACTAACGACGCGGATGAGGAGTCGGTTAGTCGTGGAGAGACGGGGCTACTCTGTCGTTAGCATTACTCCTGAAGAGAGTCTGGTGGGAGTCTCTCCCTTCAAGCTGCAAAATGTTGAGCGACTGTGTGAAGTGTGTGCTGCAGTATATCGGAATGTGCGACACCTAAACTTGATGTAGTAATGACCTGTGAAGGTGCAGGTTATTTGGTGACTTCTTATAGACTCATTACCTGAGACATGAAGAAGCTTTGGTTATCATCCTTCCCTTCTGTTGTGTAATTAAAAATGTTCTCTAAAGTCGAGTTCAAATGAAGAGCTTCCACCTATTTATCTTCTGAACCCTTTTCTGTGTTGCAGGTCCTGTGAAAAGATGAATGTCATCAAAGAAAACAAAGACATGGCCTGTTTCTACACCACCAAGCACTCCTGGAGGGGAAAGTAAGGCCCACAACGTCTTGTTATTTAACCCCACCGCTGATCGGTTTTCATGGCTGGTTGCATTGTGTACTCCACATTTTCTTTGTATTGCTTTACAAGGCAACATTGACCTGAACGCTTCCCATCGTCGCCTTGTGAAGACAGTTTGGGAAAATCCTGAAATCCTGACTCAGTACTTCCATTGTGTGGACTTCCTTATCACAGCCAGGTCTGCAGACCGCTGTCAGCACTCACCGATCAGCACTAGTGACGTAGAGCTGTCATAGACACAGATAATGGCAGTGAACACTAGTCCACAGCAAGATGACGTCCGTGTGCTGACATTCATTTATTGTATGGATACAAAAACACAAAACACATGAGTTACCCAATGGTACACTTATACATCTACTGTTTGTTATGAGCATTGTATTACATCATGAGTAAGGACATCATTTCCCTGTACAGTGAAGTACTGTGCACTGATATATGCCTTCTTTCATGTGTACTAACATGTTTAGAGTCCATTACAGGAGAATAAGACCAACAAACTGTATCTATGCTGTAAACATCTGTCCGGATGGCCCAATGTCCTGGATCATCTAGTGCGTAGGGTATCTATTTACATTTAATAGATTAAAGCTAAATTACACACTGAAGCCAATACAGGCCTAAAACTAGACGAGACTTGATGTAGATGCTTGGCGACCCTTAAGCTAAAGGATGGAGCAGTCTGAGCGGTGAGCCAGTGGGATCACATTACTGATACCTGCTTTCTAAACGTCTCTGTGCCATTAAGGCCTGCCGTTGACTCTGGTAACTTAAGCAGGGCTGCAGAGCATTAGCCATCGTCAGAGCTTCATCCTGCTAATGCTTCCTGAAGTGTCCGCCGGAGACGAGCGCTGATGTATGTGTGGTGGACGGCGTAGACCAATCGGAACGTTTGTCGACACATGTCCGCTGACCTGAGTCCAGCTCTGGTGAACAGGCATCTCCATCGGGCATGGGACATCATTTATTGATATTAACATTTAAAGATCATTTAGGAGACTCTCTGAAGAGAGAGATAACAAAGAGATGAGAGAGAGAGAGAGAGACATAAAAATACATTTATTTGGTGCTGAAAGTCGTTCTGGGATTTTTCAGTGGAGCTTAACCACAGTTGCAGACATCAGTTTTACAATTGCTGACAACCAGAGATGAGCTTTTTGACAGCAGGCTCATGTGAATGTGTCCAACGCAATTCAGTAGATCTGAGTTATCTGTCTGCTGAATGAAAAGCGCAAAACGCACACAGAGCTTGAACAGGCAAACAGAAAAGGAAAGTGTCAAGATATCCTCTTTCAATTTGCTTCACACCATTTTTACATCACATCCCCAGTCATACTGTTGAACAATATATGCAAATCTTTTACAAAACCTACATTTCTTCGTATATTTGTCCTATAAAACACGATATGAAGTGCGCTTACGTAAGCTAGCACCGCCCAGTTTCAACCGATAATAATAATTTCCGTCATTCTGTGCACAGCCGTGACCTGACTCCGCTGCTCATGGCATTGAGTCTGCAAACAGCTAAAGTGAAAGTACAGTATAGTTGGTTACCTCCCTGAAATGCTGGAGGTGTGCAGCCTGTCTCCTGAAGCTCTTCATCTAACGGCTCACTGTGGCTGCTCCCTCTTCTTCCACTGTGTCACAGATTAGAGGTGCACAGCTCGTCATTTTTAATACAGAACATGTTTCTTAGACTCATCTGTGATCAGTGTGCCACTTTGGTCATTAATATAAAAAGTGCTGAATTGTGACCATGTTAAACAGTATTCAGCATCACGTCTTTAAAGCCTCAACCTGTGTGGAGGACGTCTTGAGTCAAGTGCAGATTTAAAAAGATCCAGTTAAATTAAAAATGCATGCAGGAAAATGAGGCGTCGGCTTGTAATCATAATCATCTCAAACAAGTGTTTCTTAGTGTGTCAGTTGTAATCAGATTAGTCAAGATCACTGGAGTTAACCTCCGATCCCGCCCCAGATACTTTTCTACAATACTTATATACTTTCATCTCAGAGTTTTCTGTCATTTTAGGGTTTTCAAGCACAGCAGCACTTCTCTAGATGCTCCATCTTTCACTAGCCGTTCACATACCAGTGCATAGGATGGACTGTAACTCTCTTTTCTCCTTGTATTTTCATATATTAAAGTATTTTTCAGGCTCTGTTGCTCACATTCAGCTCTCCTTCCTGAACTCTTTCATTCTCTGAGATCTAGTGTTTGCTGAGGGATCCTGTCGTGTTGGCCGAGCTTTTTATGTAGTCAAACGACTCTTCAGCTCAGTCGTCTTTGTGAGAAGTTTTGTTTAAAGAGGAGAGGCCGTTGTTGGTCAGAGACGGGAAGTTGCTCAATGTGATACATTATGAAATCCCTTGAAGTGGAAGGAAAAAGCTTTGTAAGATGATCTGTACAGTACGGCTGAATGAAGAGTATCACAAACTATATCTTTGTAGTTCTCTTTTCTCCTCGTATGGAAGCACTAACGGACTAGACCTCTGTTCTGAATCATTTAGCACAAATCACATATTCATTACATCACTACTGACCATTTGTCAAGGTTGACTGTTAAAGATGTTTGTGAATGTTTTTATACTATCAAGACGTTGGTTTCCATTCATTCCAGTCGTGAACATCGTGACTGCGCTTTATTTATGACAAACAAACTAAATGATACAAGCAGACATGGTGCTGTCAAACACAAGGTCGTTTTAAATCTCTGCTTAGTTGATTTTCATATCGTTTTCATATCTTTGTATGAAATCTGAACCACAGCAGCATGTGTTGTAAGATGGTGGTCATGTCATGTGTACGTGAGTTCTTGTAGCTGAAGCATGAAGAAACTCTGGGAAGGTTATTTAAATTCCTACGGTATCCACATGTTATAATAAATTCACTTTAATCTCAACTCATCCCACCTTCCTACGTGCAGGCTTTATTTAATTTTAGCAGGTGAATTTGGCTTCTAAGTCTTTGGACAAAGCTCCAGCTCCTCCTCCGCCTAGAGAGCCTCTGACACATTTCTTCTTATTCTGTAATTGACACGCTTCAGCAACAAAATCTGTCATTTTTTAGCAGTTTTTCTGGTTATCTTTCAAAGGACTGTTCCTCATGATCATCTTTACGAGGTTATGCCTGATCTCATTATGTTAAAAATCAAACTCTACGTCTATTAAATCTTGTAACATTTGCGTATTGAAATATAGTGTGTATGAAAATGCCAGAAATTGGTTAACTGCTCAAACGAAACCGATACTAAAAGTGACTTCTTTATACACAAACCTGTGACCTACAGTAAAAATATGAGTTGATGCATCGTTAGCCTAACAGACAAACACACGCTAGCCGGGGAGGGCTGGATATTGCCTTTGTACTAAGATATAATGAGGGGGGGGGGGTCAGTCCACAGAGAATGAATAATTAACTAAGTTTGTGCTGACACCTCGTTAAACCAGCCGCTTAGCACCAAGGTCAAGACTTGGAGAGAGAGAGAGAGAGAGAGAGAGAGAGAGAGAGAGACAGCACCCTGACATCAGGATCATGGTCTCAGACCCGTGGCCCAAGATGACAGAAACGCAAAACTCAGTGTGTAGCATAGATGGTTAGGACTAAATGAACATATGTGAACAGGCTTTCTAATGGGAGCAGAAAGGACGTGACATGTGTATCATTGTGAAATAGAAGGACCGACTGTGGGATCTGCCTGAACCTAATATTCCACTGCAGCCTTGCCTCAGGCCGCTGCCTGACCTGTTTATGTTAGTCATGTACTCAAGTTTGAATGCATTATGCGGAAGTGTCCTCTCATTTTGACTTCCTTTTTACTACCGTTACTTACTGTTTTTTGATTGGACTAGCTGGTAGCTTCAGACCTCTTAATGTTGTCCAGGCCCAGAGAGGATGTACAAGAAAGAAAAGAGCCTAGTCAGCATGTTCAGTGTGCAGGACAAGAACATGTTGTACATGAATGAACATGTATTTATACCAGATACAAATACATCTTTACATTTAACACTCTCCAAATCTGAAAACCTCACCAAACCTTGTTTTTTTTTTTACAAAACCCACAAATGATCCATTTTCAAATCAAACAGCAGGCTGAATGTTTTGAATTGGGAAAGAATGTGTTGGCAACGATCAAGCGCACGCACACGCACGCACGCACGCACGCACGCACGCACGCACACACGCACACACACACACACATATTCACTCAACATGCAGAAAGATTGACAAAATTGAATTTCACACTTCCTTCCTGCTGTGTGAGAAAGCCCCACTCACAGCTCTTCCAATGAATAAGTGTGAGTTGTTTAGTGTCAGAGTGACTCATTAACAAACGGTTAACGTACGAGAAGTTGCAACCTTTTATTTTAAAGTCACTTGAGAGACAGAGTCTGGTAAATACACACAAAGAACAGCAAATTCCCTCGCAGTAAGGGAAGGGTATCCTGGGTAAATATTCAGATGTCACAGCTGGTATTACATGTACTGAATGGTGAGAATTAAAGCTGCATGTTAATGAGGCTCAGTTCAGCTAACTGTGTGGCTATCGCAGCTTTGAAAGTGGCTGTTAGCCTCTCAGTGCTTTATGTCAACCATTACCTCATCAAAATGTCTGTAAACATAATAATAAAGTGGTAGTATGGATGATATCATAAGTTAATTGAGCCCCAGTGATGTCACCTGTCCTACACCGTCCTGCAGATGTAATGGAGCTTTATTTAAATGAGGAGACATCGTATTTCACAACACAAGTGCTCTGAGCTAACTGGCCTTGTTGGCTTTGCTTCAGCTACCTCCCACCTGTTTGAAAGGCCGCCACACGCGTTCACAGCGAATGTTTTGCGACAGCCCCGTGCTGTTGTGGGTTGATGCGTGGGCCGCGTTTGTGACTCATCCCATCTCTGCGTTCCAGGTACAAGCGAGTCTTCTCAGTGGGGACGCACGGCATCACCACTTACAACCCTGCCACGCTAGAAGTAACGAATCAGGTCAGTGTGTGTGTGTGTGTGTGTGTGTGTGTGTGTGTGTGTGTGTGTGTGTGCAGCCCGTCACACAGGAACTCCAGAGTCATTCAGGAACCTCCTCATCGCGGAAGCTATCGGCGCCTCGCAGCCGCTCGTGGGATGTGCGGTTCTTAATTACATGTGACTGTTGAAAATCCATTTGAGGCGCATTGCTCTTTTGCTAAAAGCTGAAACGTTGTATTTTTTGCCTCTTGTGTGCAAATACACACGCAAAAACCACACACAGTACTGCCTGTGTTTTCACTGATTAGAGCATGAAACATGTCCTAATCGATACCCATCAGGCATGAAACCTTACTCGATTAGCCCCTCAGTCAGGAAAAGTATATACATATTTAACAAATGTATGTTTATTACACACTGTAATGTAGTTGTACAAAGTCATTTTAAGTGTTTATTAATGTACAGAATTTGTCAGAAATTATAAATTCTCCTATAAAAACATATTTTATATTCTTACAACTGTGTTTCTCTATATTATCATTCATTATATGTTCATTCACCAGCCTCCACAGGAGGAGTTACATTAACAAATTAATAATTCTTTCAATAATTCAAGCTTACAGTATGCAGTAAACACATACTAATGTGTAATAAAGTATTGAGATGTTTGTATACTGCTTATAAATGAATAGGAGGACTTAAAGTACCAGAACATCTTATTTCATGTTCAAACTGCTTGTTTGTGACTCTAACGCTGCGTTTGTCTCTCTGTTGTTGCCGTCCACGGTACCAGTGGCCTTACGGGGACATCTGTGGTATCGGCCCGGTAGGAAAAGGCCAGGGAACAGAGTTCAACCTCACATTCCGCAAAGGCGGCGGCAAGAAGTCCGAAACGCTCAAGTTCTCAACGGAGCACCGGACGGAGCTGCTCACAGAAGCACTGGTGAGGAGACGAACTCGCATCACTTCACGACGGTCTGCTTGCATCATAGCTGCACATTTTGCTGTGTTGTCTTTAAAAAAAACGCACTGTTTGGGAATGCAGTGCTTGCAAATCACAGGCCCTTTGACTCACTGTAGGTGTTTATCACAAACATGAATCAGCAGATAGTTTGGAGGAGGAGGAGGAGGAGAGAACACTTCATCAGTGTTACAAAAGGGATGATTTAAGAGAATTCTGTGTACATTAACTCTTAAACCTTTTTGTTTATTTATTTTTCTTATTCACAGAGATTCAGAACAGAGTTTTCAGAGGGGAAAATAACTGGCAGGGTGAGTACTGAGCTCTATAAAGAAACATGATTCATTAAACTATATGTTTTGCCGCTGCGGTGACAACCAAAATGAACGTCTTTTCAACACGTGTGCTCGCAGCGTTACAACTGCTACAAGCACCACTGGAGTGACGCGCGGAAGCCCGTGAGTTTAGAGGTGACACCGGGCGGCATCGACCAGATCGACCCGCACACCAATCGGGTGTTGTGTTCCTACGACTACCGAAACGTAGAGGGATTCGTCGAGGTCTCTGATTACCAGGGAGGATTCTGCATCCTTTATGGGGGCTTCAGCAGGCTGGTATGCGTTCATGGAGTTATTGTGCATGCAAATTGTCCTCAAAGTATGTGTATGAACCCTGAATGTGTGACCCTAACATTTTCTTTCCCTCCCTCTCCCCACCCCCCGTCGCCTTTTTTACTCTCAGCATCTGTTTGCCTCGGAGAACCGGGATGACATCATCCGCAGCGCCATAGAGCATGCTGGGAACTTTATCGGTATCACGCTACGACTGAGGAAGGAGGCGCTGACCTTTGAGGATTTCGTGACGGACAGGTTGGGGAAGTACAGCTCGGACGAGAGCATCACTTCGCTGGCCGAGTTCGTGGTGCAGAAGGTCACCCCTCGACACCCGGTTAGCACCGCCTCTCCTTGTTCCTTGCAGTGCTGTACGGTAGGGGTTCTCAACATGAGGCCCGGGGACACACCAGGACTCCCTTAACAGATTGTTACGTCTTGGGTCGACCTACTTCTGCTCTTAGTTGCAATACAAAGTGGGAAGAGTGGAGATATAGAAAGTGCAAAATACAATAGTCAGTTTTGTTAGTGTTATGAATTGCCTGTCTCTGACCTTAGGAGCCTGTTAAGCGTATTCTGGCCCTGACGGAGACTTGTCTCGTGGAGAGAGACCCGGCTTCATACAACATAGTCACCATCAAACCCTTCGGAGAGGTGAGCACTCAGAAACTGAAGCGACACCAAGGCATCAAAAATTCCAAGTACTAGTACGGGCACTACATGTACTCCTCTGAAGATGGATCTTAATAGAACTGTCTGTCTTTGTTTCATTATGTATGAGCTGCCTCACTGCAAGTTAGCAGCTTGGATGAAAGCACTTGAGTGTGTGTGTGTGTGTGTGTATGTGTGTGTGTGTGTGTGTGTGTGTGTGTGTGCGCGTGTGTGTGTGCGTGTGTGTGTTTGGAGTAAACGTTTCCCTCCCTCTTATCCTCTTGTATCATCTCCCTTCAGGTATTTGCTCTCATCTGTGACGTAGACAACCCTCAGGTGTTTACAGTTGAATTCATCCGAGGTCAGATCAGAAAGTATTCCTCCACAGAAAGGTACACATACACCCATCTTCATGTTTAGTGACACCACAGGCCCTGTGGGTTCATTAAATGTTCTCATTAGCCTTTTTTCCTGTAATGACCTCATTTATACGATGAGTAATTTGCTCGCGTGCACGAGTCTGCTGCTCAGCCTTTACACTCTCCTGTTATTGTGTGCTCACTGGTCGTTTGTAATGCATTCAAGCTGCGTCTGTGCGTCTGCAGGGACTCCTTGTTAGCCAGCCTGCTCGATGGAGTCCGCGCATCAGGCAACAGGGACGTGTGCGTCAAAATGGCCCCCACGCAGCGAGGGCAAAGGTGGGGCCTACTGAGCATGCCCGTGGACGAGGAGGTGGAGAGTTTGCATCTCAAATTCCTGGCGGCACCTCCTAGTGAGTTCAAGCACTTCATCTCATGAGACTGAAGAAAAATGTCTTTGTTATTGTTCTTGATACCTGTATGTTCTCTTGTTTAACGGTTCCACCCCTCGTTCCTTTGCTCAGATGGAAACTTCGCAGATGCAGTGTTCAGATTCAACGCCAACGTCTCCTACAGTGGAGTGCTGCACGCAGTAACCCAAGATGTGAGTGTGTTCAATCCACGTGATTTATGTTAGTCGACCAGAGTAGAATTCACACTAATTTCCCCGTCTTTATCTCTCTTCTCTGTTCTCTTCAGGGTATTTTCTCTGAGAACAAAGAGAAGCTCATCAACAACGCCATCCTGGCTCTTTTGTCCCAGGAGGCCGAGCTGCCGGCTCTTAACACTGAGCTGGAGAGCCATTTCCAGGCCATTCGACGCTTGGTGGCCTCCAAGGCGGGCTTCCAGGCTTTTACCCAGCTGCCCAAGTAAGAATTCAGCAGTAGTCCCATTGTATCCTCCTGCTTTTATTTCTTTGAAGTGTACTTTGTGTTGAGCTGCTGGTAACGGGCATGCTCTGTCATTCCAAGGTCTGGTCAAGGGTCTGGAGTCACAGATGCAACGTAAATATGAATCCATACATCTCAGTCTGCCCTTTTGCCTGTCTCTGTTTCTTATCCTTCTTGCTCTTTCCCAAAGTCTCTCTTTGCCGTCTATCGATCAGCCTTCTCCTCTTTTATCTTTGTTCTGCTTTCATCTCAGGCTTTTAGACAGGCACTTCAGAAGGGAGGTTATGTCCCTTCACTGTGTTCAGTAGAGCTGTCTGCCTCGATTTGCCTTGACCTTCCTCTCTCGACATCTCACACTCTTTATGTTTTCTCTCCCGCTGTCTGCTTTGCCCATTCTATCCTTTTGTATTCCTGCACATCACAATATTTAAGAAGCCCATAGTCTTTTCGGGTCACTGAGATGTATGAGAGGAACTGTATTTACTGTTTATTATTTGTTCCTGCGAAGCAAATGAGAATTGGTTTTCCTGGAAGATTCATTGCCAGAGTAGCTTGGTGTTTCCCTCAAACAACCAACAAGACACGGATCACTACAAAGAAATGAATGGTTTATTTCCGCTTGAAGGGAAACCTCTTTCATATTGTTACACTCAGTAGTTCGGTTCAGTAGGAGATGTGACACCGTATGAGCAAAAGAAACAACAAGCCTCTTCTGAAGCAATGAATTCTTTGTGTATCCAACCCCAGACCTCTTTTTCAATAACACATTATTTGTATTGTTTGTATCATGTTGCGTTTCTGTTGTTTGTGATTAACGTTTTCGAGGCACGGTCGTCTTGGTGGCGTTGGTAAATCTGTGAATGTTTGTTTGTGTGTTCTAGGTTCAGGGAAAAGTTGGGAGTAAAGACGGTAAAAGCTTTAAAAAGGAACAACAACAGTGTGACGCACGCTGCTGTCGACATGCTCTGTGCTCTTATGTGTGTAAGTGTCCCCTAAATATCTGCACATCAGCCTTTTATCGGGTTTGTCTTTTATCTGACAGTTTGAGACATGTGTGTTTCTTTGCAGCCGATGCACGATGACTATGACCTGAGGCAGGAGCAGCTGAACAAGGCCTCTCTGCTGTCCTCCAAGAAGTTCCTGGAAAATCTCCTTGAAAAATTCATCACTAATGTGGTATAGTTCATGTTATTGTCAGCAAGCTGGATGCAGAATGTAGAAGTTTCTCAAGTACAAAAGTTGTTTAAATCTCATGTTTGGATGTTTTAGTTTGTATCGTAAATCTCTCATTCCCTTTTCTTTCTTTCTGTTTTCAGGACCATGGAACGGGAGCTCTGGTCATCAGCTCCTTACTGGACTTCTTAACGTTTGCCCTCTGCGCCCCCTACAGTGAGACCACAGAGGGGCAGCAGTTTGACATGCTGCTGGAGATGGTTGCCTCTGATGGACGCACCTTGTTCAAACTCTTCCAGGTAGTTGAGTCATGTGACTCAACCTTTCCACCCTAATTCAGATGGTAATATGATATAAGTTCAGTAGATGCTTGTGTGTTGAATTGTGTTGTCCTTATCTTTAGCATCCCTCAATGGCAATAGTGAAGGGGGCCGGCTTGGTGATGAAGGCCATTATTGAGGTCAGCCTTTCTGTGGTTTACGGTGTCGATAATTTCGCGATGATTAGAAAGTCTTTATGCTTTATGATCTTTACCAAACCTGTGTTTGTTTGAATGTAGGAGGGAGACAAGGAAATAGCCACCAAGATGCAGGACCTGGCCTTGAGTGAAGGGGCTCTTCCCCGGCATCTGCACACCTCTTTGTTCACCGTCAGCGCTGACCAGCGGATGCTTACCAACAGGTCCAACCTCAATAAATCCACACACTCACACACAATGATTTGGATTTGTTGGTACCAGCAGCTAGTTAATTCTCTCTATTTAAGTAAGAAGAACACTCATTGTATGTCATGGTAGACGGCTTACGTTTCTACAGTGGATAAACAAGAAGATGTGTTCTCAAACCAACAACTTGTAACATTTCTCAGGCAGCTGAGTCGTCACCTGGTGGGACTCTGGACGGCAGAAAACCCCGTTGCCATGAACCTCCTGAAAAGGATACTGGTAAGTCTACAGATCAGCCCGGTCCAGACTTTAAAAGGTTCGATGCCCGTGACAGAAGCCATCAGTGTAATATGATGCAGGCAAAGTACTCCAGGATGTAGGCCAATGCCTTTCTCTGGCAGCGGAGGCCCCCTGTTTAAGTCTGAACCCATTTTCGCTTTGTCTTGTCCGCTGTTAGCCAACAGGCCTGCTGGCTTACCTGGACAGTCCCGATCCAGTCCCGGAGAAAGATATGGATCGAATGCACATCCGAGACAACTTGAAACTAGCCCAGGTATCTGCAGAAACATCGCATCACAGCTGTACATGTTTGCAGAGTGAACAAACGGCTCGATGAGAAGGTATTTGCCGTCTATAATTTTATATTTGTTTCCCCCAGGACCAGCTAAATCGAAACAAGGTGCCCGAGTGGCAGCGGATAGCCGGCAAAGCAGCCAAAGAGGTGGAGAAGTTCGCCAAGGAGAAGACCGATATAGTGTTGATGCACTGGAGGGATAAAATGGGCATAGCCCAGAAGGAGGTGAGGATATATTTATCTTTGTAAAGAGGCTGAGGGGCTGATTTCCCTGTTATCAATCAGACAAGCTGCTGCTGCTGCTGTCTGCTCAGGTGTCTCTAGCTGTTGCATCCTCCTGCTGACGCTGAACGCTGCTGCAGAGGCAGACTCAATAACACCCTTTTCAGCTGCTGCTGTTTATTTCTGCATGCAGAGCGGCATCTGCTCTGACGCTGCCTGACTTTGGGGAAACGGTACATGTCAAGATACAATCGTATGCTTTTTCTGTTCCTTGCA
The DNA here is from genome assembly GCF_910591455.1 of Pholis gunnellus. NCBI lineage: Eukaryota > Metazoa > Chordata > Actinopteri > Perciformes > Pholidae > Pholis > Pholis gunnellus. The sequence continues at coordinate 9,027,312 of NC_136547.1, forward strand.
TATCTGCTGTTGAAACTGCTTGTGCACATTTTCATGTTTTCCATTACAGGCAGGTGTTATTTGAATTCAAAGGTCACTTTCTTTTATAGAATACCTTTGTTAGGATAATTGCACATAGTCAGCGTGAGGTGCTTCAGACTGAGCCTGTGTGAGTCAGTCTTATAGAAAGTGTGTGGGTGGGCTGAGGTTGGTGGCGTCTTCTGAACTGATGAATGAAACCTTGCTGCCTGCTCTTTGATGTTTCTACAAAACTGAAATCAAATGCACTTTAAAATCAAGCTAAAGCCTCTTCACTTAATTTACCAGAAAATCACCCGGCTTCCTTTTTGTTTTGAATGTCTCAAAATGGCTGACCAACGACATCTTTTGATTAGCTTGCTTTGACTGAACATTCCCGAATCATCTTTCATGTATTTTTGTTGTTAGCAGCATGTAACCGTGGAAAATATATCAATCTAGCGGATAGTCAGCTAATAAAATATGAAGGATTTAGTGATTTTTTTTTTTTTTTTTTCAGTGTGAATCTCTTAGTAACTCTTTTTGTTTCAAATCATGTTTGATCCGAGGAACAATCATATCTCTGTGTTGTATCTGCCCCCCCCCCCCTCCCCTTGTCTTGTGTGGTTTCTCTGCTGTCAAACAATGCAGCAGGACAGAAATAACCTGGTAAGTAGGACTGACCAATGGATCCATGCGCTTCACTTTCCATCTTCTTTCTCTCTCTCGATGAAACCATCTTTCAATCTTCATGTGACACATTGGGTGTGTTTTTTAAACTCAGCCAGGCGATGAACTATTATCGTCTACGAGGGATTGTTACAGGTGTCATCAAATAGATGCAGGAAAAGAAAAAGTCAAGATTTAAACATGTCTCTTCTTGTCCTGCTGTCAATAGAGGACATGTTCAGAGTACCTGTGGTGTTTTGTAATCAGTAAATAATAACCACTTTTAGTTTGAGACATGAGTGTAATTAACATAAAGGGAAGGATCTTTTCCAAGCTTCCTGTTTAGCCTCTGGAACTGTTTTCTATCATTTTACATCGCTCACACCATTTTCCTTTAGGCAGGAAATTTACCTCATTGCTTTATGGCACCAAAAAGAGAATTTGTTTACCTTCCAAATCATAAGTGATGTGCTGATTAAGGTTGTACGGCTCCAGTAGCAACATCCTCCTGAGAGGCCACAGATTAATGAGAACCATGATCATCTCTGTCTCGCCCAGCAACAATTACAGAACACATCCAATTTTGGGATCCCACTTTGGTTTTTCTGTTTCATAACCTTGTTTTCTATAATGATGATAATGATGACATTGTTTTTTTTGTCATGTTTTTTTTGTCCCTAATATCTGCCTTTCTCCATCCTCAAAAACATTTGTGTTACCTTTTTCTCCATACTGGTGCCATTTATTTCATTTCTGGTGTCTTTGTCCTTAAAGTAATACTCGTGTTGTTTCCATTTCAACTTCACAACTCGTTTTATGCCATAAGCTGTAAAAGAACAAAAATTGAATGCTGTTAACAATAATGACTGACTGGAGGCGACTCCTCAAAGTTTTAAATCTTTCCTTTTGATTTCAGAATCCAAACCAAAAGCCGGTCATCTTAAGGAAGAGACGCCAGAGAATAAAGATTGAAGTCAACTGGGAGCTTTTCTACTACAGGTACAACAAGCCATATTCTAGCTTTGTTGACTCCATACTATTGCACATCATCCTGATTTCAATTGTTTTGGGAGTGAGTGTAGAGTCCAGGTTTTTATGCCTCTGTGTCTTGCTTAAAGAACCTTTTAATTCAGGCCTTCCATGAGCTGCTGCATTTTCTATATTTTAATGTTTAAACAAGCTGTTAAACCAACACTTTCTAAAACAATCCTAACCTGCTTTTGTTTTTCTCAAGATTCCAGCTCGACCATGCACGGTCCAACCTCATCTGGAACCTGAGGACGAGGGAGGAGCTGCGAGACGCTCTGGAGGGGGAGATGCGCGCCTTCAGCGTGGACCGCGAGCTCGGCAGTGCCACCGTCATCTCCTGGAACCACCAGGAGTTTGAGGTTTGTGCTCAGCTAGACTGTTTAACGCTCACTGCTGTCTGGATCTCATGGCTCTCATTTGATCATAACCATCAATATCTGTGATTTACCCCACACTGGTATATCGTGATAGTTTAGTTATTTCTAAAGGGAATATATATATACACTGTGAGCAACGTTTATGTTCTTATTCGCAGGTGAAATACGAGTGCCTTTCAGATGAGATAAAGATCGGGGATTATTACCTGCGTTTGCTGCTTGAGGAGGATGAAAATGACGAATCGAATGCCATCAAGAGATCGTAAGACTACGATGCACAACAACCCAACCAGCTGCACGAATATCATCAATCTGTACTGAATCCAAAAAGATGTTTCATGCTTCTCTCTCTCTCTGCTCCTAGATATGAGTTCTTCAATGAACTCTACCATCGCTTTCTGCTTACACCCAAAGTCTCGATGAAGTGCCTGTGCCTGCAGGCGCTCGCTATAGTCTACGGGAAGTGCTACAATGAGATTGGCCCCTTCACAGACACAAAATACATTGTGGGCATGCTGGACAGAGTGAGTACAAACTCTTACTGCAAGATATCATGTATATGTAATGCACTGGAAGTGTTTTATGTCTTTTAATTAATCCTAAAATCCCAAATACTCTCATGTTACAGTGTACAGACAAACTGGAAAGAGACAGACTCATCATCTTCCTCAACAAACTCATTCTCAACAGGGTAAGCTTTTGAAAGCAGCAGCCTCTTAGAGTTGCCTGTTCATTGAACCCATGTTTCTGTCTCGAGTGATGATTCATTTTCTGTTCTTTAGAAAAATGTGAAGGAGGTGATGGACTCGAATGGAGTGCGTATATTGGTGGATCTGCTCACCATGGCTCATCTGCATACCAACAGAGCTACTGTGCCCCTACAGGTATAAATATGGCCATTCATGTTATGTGAACATAATGTCTCTGTTGATTTGATCTAATCACACATAACACTAGATGTTGCCGTCTTTTATGAGCTATAGATGAGCTTTAATCCAATGTTGACCCTTGTGTGAAAATGTAGATAATCTGTCCGGTCTTCTTTATTTCCACAGAGCAACGTGCTGGAAGCATCGCCAGACATGAAGAGGGAGAGCGAGAAAGAGTGGTACTTTGGCAACGCAGACAAGGAAAGAAGAGGACCTTTCAGTTATGAGGAGGTTTGTGATCTTCTTAGAATGTCCAGCACTGGCTGAGAATGCACAATAGGGCATTGGGTTACGTGATCGGTGTGAGTGGAAAAAGCTATAGAGGGAACTCTGTACTAGTAGCTTGTAACTGGTAGAACATCACTCATGCAGCCACCACTGCTTATCATTTGTTTTCCGTTTTTACTTTTCCGTCTCCAGATGCAGGAGTTTTGGAGCACAGGTGTCCTGACGGCGAAGACGCGCTGCTGGGCTCAGGGGATGGATGGCTGGCGCCCCCTGCAGGCCATCCCACAGCTTAAATGGTGCCTCCTGGCCACTGGACAGGCAGTGATGAACGAGTCCGACCTGGCTACACTAATCCTTAACATGCTCATCACCATGTGCTCCTACTACCCCAGCAGGTATGTAGAGCAGAAAATACCTCTCTGTTTGGAAATATCTTTCATACGGTATCATGGTATCGTTCCATAAAGCAATGAGGTGTCTGTGTGATGATCTTTGGTTTATCTCTGTTTTACTCAGGGACGCAGATAATGCCATTATCCGTCCTTTACCTAAAATCAAGAGGATGATCAGTGACAACGCTTGCCTCCCTCACATTGTCCAGGTAATTACACCATCTGAATCAGATTTTTTTGTTTTTTGTCTACACAATGGGTGTCATATCCACTTTGGTGAATTGCTGAAACGACATGTTGATCGTCTCCCGTTCTTTTTGCCCTCCTGCAGCTGCTGTTGACATTTGACCCCATCCTGGTGGAAAAGGTGGCCAACGTTCTGTACCTGGTGATGCAGGACAACCCGAATCTGCAGCGCCTCTATTTAACTGGCATCTTCTTCTTCATCATGATGTACACGGGCTCCAACGTGCTTCCTGTCGCAAGGTGAAAACACACACAAGCATGCAAACATGATAAAGTTATCCCCAGACATTTTTAAAGTCCCAGTAAAACGAAAGATGGAGGGTCTTTAGCTTCTGCACCAAGTATTCCTCAGGGGAACGGAATGTTTGAGCTGTGTATAATTACATGAGGGATTCAAATCTGTTACATTTGATTGGACCACTAAAAAGTGGTTGGGCTTAGGCAGTAGCGTGATACATAGCACAATGTTCAAGAGGGAATTGTACTTGGAACAAAGACACATTTAAACCCATTGCTTTTTACCCTGAGGAACCTGTATCTCCACCCAGAAGAGAGCTGCCTAAGATCGACCGTGCCTTATGCAAAACATGTCTGTCATAGATATCTGCTAAAGAAAGCTCCTGCGTGCCAATTATTGTGCCGACTTCTTCAACAATAGAACATTACACATTGGTACCAGTAACATGCATTATTGATGTTGACCTCAAAGACATTCCTGTGGTTTCTTAAGGTTCCTGAAGTACACGCATCTGAAACAAGCCTTCAAATCAGAGGAGGTAAAGTTTCTGATATGGATTAATTACAACAGATTGTATCCTATGAATCCAGCCTCCTTTTGAAAATAATAACACTTGTCTGTTGGTCCTCCTCCCCAGTCTAAGGGTCAGGACATAGTGCAGCGTAGTGTTCTGGGACCGGTGCTGCCTGAGGCCATGGTGTGTTATCTGGAGAACTACGAGGCTGAACGCTTCTCAGAAATATTTCTTGGAGAATTTGACACACCTGAAGCCATTTGGAGCAGCGAGATGAGGTCGGTATCAGTCTCTGTCATGTCTAATTAGTGTGCTTTAAACGGCAATGTTGAGATATTTAGAAGTGCACGTGTGGTTTATAGAAATGTAAATAGATTGTGTTTAAACTCTCTGTTTCAGGCGGATGATGATCGAGAAGATCGCTGCCCACATCGCTGACTTCAGCCCCAGGCTGCAGAGCAACACGCGGGCCCTCTACCAGTACTGCCCCATCCCCGTGGTCAGCTTCCCTCAGCTGGACAACGAGCTCTTCTGCAACATCTACTACCTCAGACATCTGTGTGACACCATCCGCTTCCCCAACTGGCCCATTCGAGACGCTGTACGTCTCTTTTTTGTTTTTCCTTATATACCCAAGCTTGTACTTCCTTAAAAACATTCTTGCCCTAGCGTCTTTAAATTTGTGATTCACCTCAATTATTCCTGCAGGTGAAGCTGCTAAAAGACACCCTTGAAGCCTGGAAGCGGGAGGTGGAGAAAAAGCCTCCCTCTATGTCTGTAGACGATGCATACGAAGTCCTCAACCTCCCTAAAGGACAGGGGCAGTGAGTGGCCTTGTTGTTACTCGTTTTGTATCCTGAATATCCTTGAAAGCAATTTATGTGGATGTTGTACTTGGATAATGTGGATTTAGATTGCAGGACTGAAGAAATGATGGTAATTTATGTCTTCAGGCACGAGGAGAGTAAAATCAGGAAAGCTTACTTCAGACTGGCGCAGAAGTACCATCCAGACAAGAACCCAGAGGGCAGGGTATGTGTTACAATCATCCCTGACATGATATGTATGTATGTACGGGCTTGCATATCATATATTCATCCATCGATTTTAATTTCAACTTGTGTCTTTCAGGACATGTTTGAGAAAGTCAACAAAGCCTACGAGTTCCTTTGCACAAAGTCTGCCCGAATCCTGGACGGCCCCGACCCAGAGAACATCATCCTCATCCTCAAAGCTCAGAGCATCCTGTTCAACCGGCACAAAGAAGGTTTGCACACAGCCATATATGTGTACAGAATGAACAACATAACATTTAACTAATACTGCTCCTCCTCCTCCTATTTGTCTGTAACAGAACTGGAACCGTACAAATACGCCGGTTACCCCATGCTCATCAAAACAATCACAATGGAAACGGAGGATGTTCTGCTCTTCTCCAAATCCTCCCCTCTGCTCCCTGCTGCTGCCGAACTGGCCTTCCACACCGTCAACTGCTCGGCTCTTAATGCAGAGGAGCTGCGCCGCGACAACGGCATCGAGGTATGCGCGCAGTCCCAAATCCTCAAATGTAAAGCAGTCCAAATGAAACGGCTGCCCATCTACATGTGGACTGGTGCACTGCGGGTTGACTGAATAAATGACTGTTTCCTGTATTTAATCAGGTGCTGCTGGAGGCTCTCTCTCGGTGTGTTGCTGTTTTAACTGCATCCAGCAAGCCCGATGACATGGCTGTACAGGTACAAATGAGTCTTTATTCACCTGTACTCGCCTTTCTCTCTAGACATGAACGCAGTACTGCTTGTAAGGATTTCAATAACAACTTTTTTTCGATACTTGAATGTGCTGCAGGTGTGCGGGCACGTCTGTAGGTGCTACAGTGTAGCAGCCCAGTTTGAGGAATGCAGGGAAAAGATAATCGAACTGCCCAACATCATCAGGGACCTCTGTCACATCTTGTTCTATGGAAAGGTGAGAGCCCACTCTTTGTTTAATCTTCTGAGTTTTCTGTCTAGAATTACAAAGAAACATCTTTTATTTGCACAGTTCTTCAGTATCAATATGTCACTGTTTGATTATTTGTGAGATTTCAAACCATATAAAAAAAATATGCCGGTATTCTGGCATTTTAGAGGCTGCTGTTGCAAAACAATATCCATGTTCTATACATTTAAGATTCCCTCTTTTGCTTCACTAATGAGAATAAACATGCTGGAAGTGCATCTTTAGCACAGCTCATGCATCCATTTTTAAGAGACTGCATTGAAAAGAGTTGAAATATTTCCTTTTAATTTACATATTTCATTTGAAAGTAATGATGAATATATTACAGATTGAGCTCCATTGAGGCATCACCTTTACTCTCGTTTGTGGTCCCGTTATCTGCTATTTATTTAGAAATATTTAAATGCGACATGGAGCACCACTGATGTCCGCTTTATACTTTTTCTGCAACCGGACAGCTTCCTGATGTTCTCTCCCTCGCCTCCTCTCAGGGTCTCCCGAAAACTGCCAACCTGGCAGTACAGTGCGTGAGCTCCTTCGCCGTGGATTTCTTCCTGCAGACCCATCTGTACCACGCCGGTGTGCTCTGGCACCTGGTGGTCCACCTCTTCAACTACGACTACACTCTGGAGGAGAGCGGCGTGCAGACTAGCCAGGACACGAACCAACAGGAGGTTGCAAACAGCCTGGCCAAGCTCAGCCTGGTAGCGCTCAGCCGTCTGGGAGGCTACGCCCAGACACCAAACACCCCCGACGGGAACAATCCTGTTTCAGAGACCAACGGCATTGAGGGCACGCCTCCGGAGAACCCCACCATCCGCAAGAGCTTAGCAGCCATGCTGACGCCATACATCTCAAGGAAGCTGGGAACGGGATCTCCTGCTGTGGTATGTGGTGCAGGTGGATGGGGAGGGTTGTCTCGAGCTTTTACATACATAAACACCAAGCTGAGTGCTCTGTTGTGCATTTAGGTCTTGAAGCTGCTGAATAGCAACTCAGAGAACCCGTACTTGATCTGGAACAATGGAACAAGAGCCGAGCTGCTGGAGTTCCTGGAGGGTCAACAGGAGGGAAACATCAAGAGGGTATGAATAACATGTTTAATATCATTGATCAGTATATAGATATTCGTGATATGAGCTATGTCGGGAGTAAAAAAAAAAAGTTATTCATGCATCCTTTGTGTGCTCTCTTTACAGGGAGAAAATGATAAAAGCTTTGGTGCAGAGTTTGTGTTCACTGACCACAGCAAAGAGCTGATAGTTGGAGAGATCTTTGTGCGGGTCTACAATGAGCAACCGACTTTTCCTCTTGAGGTGAGTAAAAGAACAACATAGTGCCATTTTTGTCACATTTAATTGTTTATTTGCAACATAAAATAGACTCCAAACCTTTTTGTAATGCTGTAATGTGTTTCCATCTCTGTTTTTAGTACCCCAAAGCCTTCGCAGCAAGTCTTCTGGACTATGTAGGCTCCCAGGCCCAGTACCTCCACACTCTGCTGGCCATGAGTCAGAGTAACAAAGTGGAGTCCCAGCAGCACGCCGAGAGGCTCCGCTTCGCTGAGATGGCTTTGGAGGCTCTCCGCAATGTCATCAAGAACAACCCCGGTAAGATATGACACTTCCTCCACTTCTACTTTGTAGTTTTATTGTTTTGTTGTTTTATTGAGATGTCTTAACTTCTTCTAAGCTGTCGTCTTTGTATAATTTCAGGTTCGGAGTCGGAGTGCATCGGCCATTTCAAACTGCTCTTCTCTTTGTTGCGGGTTCACGGAGCTGGCAGAGTACAGCAGCTGGTTTTGGAGGTAGAGGTTCTCGGTCCTGATATCCAATTATGACTGTGGTTCCCAATGTCTGTGCATTTTACCCATAATGCGTTTCCTCTGCAGGTTGTGAATACAGTGACGTCAAACCAAGAATGCGTTAGCAACATTGCCGAGTCGCTGGTGTTGTCCAACCTTCTGTTGCTGCTGCACTCGCTCCCCTCCAGTAAAAATACGATCATTGACTTACGATTCTTGCTCTCTGCTCTCCACTTTCTGTGGACTAACATGTTTTTTTTGTGCATCATTCAGGCAGACAAATGGTGCTGGAAACCTTGTATGCACTGACTTCTAACACAAAGATAGTCAAAGAGGCTATGGCTAAAGGTCAGTGTAATTCTTTCATTTCTTCTACATATTTGTGGGAATTGTGAGCGCACAGATGCTCATGTTAAACCATTTGTTCCCCAGGTGCTCTGATCTACTTGCTAGACCTCTTCTGTAACTGCACACATCCCCAAGTCCGCACGCAGACTGCAGAGCTCTTCTCCAAGATGACCTCAGACAAGCTGGTCGGGCCAAAGGTCAGTCTTGACAGATATGAATAGAAACGTTTAAAAGATAAATGTCCCCCTTGCGTCATCCCATATATCCTCATCTCTGCCAGGTGCGTCTCACGCTGATCCGTTTCCTTCCTGGCGTGTTCATGGACGCCATGAGAGACAACGCTGAGGCAGCCGTGCACATATTCGAGGGAACGCACGAAAACCCTGAGCTCATCTGGAATGACTCCTCGAGGGAGACGGTGTCCACAACTGTCCGGGAGATGATGCTTGAGTATGACATGAGCCCAATTCAATACCTTATTTAACCAACACCTAGCTGAGTAGTTTAAAATATTGGATTATCTCAACTGTCTCATATTATTTATTTTTTCCAGGCACTTTAAACAGCAGAAGGATAATCCTGATGTGAACTGGAAAGTAAGTGTAATTGTATATTACTTGCAATAAAACAGTAATTAAAGGATTCAAGGATAATTTATTGTAATTATGCACCACAGGTGTGCGCAACACAATGCAGCTGTAGCCCATTTTCAACACAAGAAAAACATTACAGACAAAACAAACCAAAAACAGTAGTGAATATGTTGTTGTGTATGATTTAATGTGACAATAGATTCTTTGTTTGTGTGCTCAGTTGCCAGAGGACTTCACCGTGGCTTATGGTGCCGGACAGGGCGAGCTAGAAGTTGGTGGCGTCTTCTTGCGCATCTTTATTGCTCAGCCAGGCTGGGTGCTCCGCAAGCCACGAGAGTTCCTGGTGTCTCTTCTGGAGACCCTGACTGAGCTGCTAGAGAAAAACAACCCCAATGTGAGCGTCCTTGCTGAGAAACACAAACACACATTTGTAATGCTTTTTTCAGGCTGAATGACTTATGTCCAACAAACCTCAGAGCACATCTCTGTTATGCACAAGATTTAAAGTGGTACTTTTGTGTGATTCTTTGCGGAGAAACTCAGTTTTAAGTCGACAAAGTCGTGTTCGTTCACTCAGACCGTCTTTGGTCGAGATCAGCTCTAGTTCTTACACTGACGTTTTCACTTCTTCCTGTGATCTCCTGCAGGGTGAGGCCCTGGAGACCGTGACCACGGCAGCAGTCTGTCTGTTCAGCTCCCAGAGCCAGCTGGCCGACCAGGTTCCTCCTCTGGGTCACCTGCCTCGTGTCCTGGCAGCACTCAACCACAAGAACAACGCCGTGCCCAAGAGCTCCATCCGTCTCATCCACGTGCTGTCAGACAATGAGGTGAGGAGCCAAACGTGCATATTTAGCAGACTTTTTTTTTTTTTAAGCTTTCACGACTTTCTGCAACTGGTTTCACACAAAGACCACTGCAAACTTTTAACAGCAATACTGTGTCTCAGTTTGTGTTTACAACACTAAATCCCTTTAAGGATTCACACTCGAAGAGACCAGAGTTGATGTGTTAACGAATATTCACAGTCTCACTTTGCTTTCTTAAGGTTTGCCAACAAACAATTTATAGTGCAGCTGTCTCCCTTCTGGACTATGACACACTGTTTGTGTTTGTTTTGTCTAGCTGTGTGTGCGCTCCATGTCTGCTCTGGAGACTATCGGCCCCCTCATGACTGGGATGAAAGCTCGGGCTGACATGGCCGGGTTAGCTTGTGAAGCTCTCAACCGCATGTTCCAGAAAGAGCAGACGGAACTAGTGGCCCAGGTAAACTGTCACCATTATTTATTACTTTGATTTTTGTTGTGTACATCATGTTTGAATAATAATAATATATTTTATCAATGAACTGAACAGGCTCTCAGAGTGGAGCTGGTCCCATATCTCCTGAAGCTGCTGGAAGGAATCGGCCTGGAGACATTAGACAACCCTTCAGCCACTAAGGCCCAGATAGTAAAGGCTCTCAAGTCCATGACTCGCAGTCTGCAGTATGGAGAGCAGGTACGATAGGAATACATGACCAGCAGCATTATCAGTAAAAACCACTCAATGATCAGTCCTGTTAATTGTTCAAAGTTACATCACACTGATTATTTGAAACTCTTTGCAGGTGAATGAGATTCTTGCCAAGTCTTCAGTGTGGAGTGCCTTCAAAGACCAGAAACATGATCTTTTCATCTCAGAGTCTCAGACCGCAGGTTACCTGACAGGTAAAGTATTCCTATAAACTTAACCTGCTATTCAACACTATTCGGACATTTTCCGAACAAGCACAGCTGTTGAAATGATTTCCCTGTCGGTGTTTCAAAGGTAAGTCTTGTGTGCCTTTCGCTGAGCTGTTCTTGAATCTTAACGCTTTGCTTTATCCTGACACCACCTTGTTGCTGACTCCTCACTTGTGCTTGAACCCAGAGACCCTTTCTGTCTCCACGTCCTATAACTTCCTGGCTCTGCCCTTCCCTTCCTCTTTGTCCTCCTCGTTTCCTCCTCAGGGGTATCCACTCCTTCTCTCATGGCCGCCAGTAGCCCACTGCGAGGTGGGCTCTAGACTCCTAAGCTGGGCCCTCCCAGCCCTCCTCTCTCTTGCTCTGATGCAGGTAGACGTTGACCTCGCTCCTACTGCCATTCCTTGCCCCTTTACCTCCATCTTTGACCCACACTTTAATTTTCCATTCCCACCTCTCCATCTTCAAAATCGCTAACTTCATCTTCATCTCCATCCACCAACTATTACTAATCGCTAGCACAAATACCCTGGAAAGTTGAAAATGAAAAGCTTAGTCAGTGTAGTGATCACGCCTCCATACGTAAAGTAGTCTTATAGTTTAGCTCATCATTGTAGCTCACCACTAGCACCCCGGCTATCCCACCTAGTAGCCCCTGGTCTGACTTGTATCTATGTTCCTGTCACCTGTAGGTCCAGGAGTAGCAGGTTACCTTACAGCAGGAACTGGCACCCCGGTAATGCCCAACGTCCCACCCCCTGTGGACAACGACATTGGAGACCAAGGCTGATGGACACACTCACAGTCACGCTCAGGCACCCAGACTGCCCTGCTGCTTCAACGGCTGCAGCTCAGAGAGGGACTGTCCAGCTCCCAGACGAGGGGATGGAGAGAGATAGAGAGAGAGAGAAAGACGGAGGAGAGCGGGCCGTCATTGACCGTCACCAAAATCTCTGCAACACCTCCTCCAGTATCACTCTCCTCTCCCCTTACAAATGGCACTCAAGTCTTCACAAACACTTTGAAATTGTTTTAACGGATGACCACGTTTGTTTTGTTTCTGTGCTACTTTTCTTGTTTCTTCCAATGACACACAGAAGAGTTTACTTTTTGTATGGATATATTTTTTACTCTAGATTTTGTTTTTTCATGAGAAAGACATTGGAATACTGAGGCATCTTATAAGTTAACTGTCTGTTCTCCATCAGCCTATTCCTCTGGGTCATATCCTGATTGGCTACACTTTATCCAAATCCTGAACAGAGGATATGCTTGGCCATGTTTGTGACACATTTGTGCACAGGACCTATCCACCGCTTACATAAACGTGTCATTTACTAGTCTACATAATGGTTTCTCATATGGTAAAGGAAGACAAATGTTAAAGTAGGTAATTGGAAAACATATGTGTAAGATCTTGCTGCTTTTTTTCTCCGCAAGAAAATATCTTGTGAACCCTCAGAGTGATGCTGACCTCTTGTCTGGTCGGGTTTAGTTCCAGCCACACTCTCAAAGTTGACACAGATCTGATCTCCAAATGTCCGGCCTCTTATTCCTCTGATCTTAATTCATAGTTCATTCTGCTCTCTCTCTTTGACGGCTACCCTTTCTGCCTCACATTTCTTTTAAAGTGATTCTCCTTCCCCCAGAATGCAAAAAGCACTAGAATATTTATAAGTGAATAATAACCAATGGAAATGAGCTTCTGCTAAGACATGACGAATGATGTTGACTGATCGTGACTCTATGTGAAAGACTAGTGCAATTTGTGAAATGTTCAATGTAATATTACGTATATACACTTTCTATAATGAATGTACATTAAAAAAAAAAAAATCAGTCGCACTTGTACATAAAATTTTAAGAATAAAAGGGAACCCACAGTGTTGTTCTTTTGTATTTACATTTGTGTTTGTCGAAGTCGCAGATATTTCAACAGAAAGAGCAGTTTGTTTGCTCATGTTGCCGTTGCTACGGCCTGCAACGTCAAAAAATGTTCTCTGAATTTAACATGATTTAACATTTCATACTATTAAATCTGCATGCTATCAAATATTTAGCTTTACTCATAAACTTGAACAGAAATGATAGGTTTCTTGTAGGAGCGTGTGTATTTTGTTACAAGTTTTATTTTGAGAATAAACAATTGATTGATGATAGACATAATCTTCTGAAATTTACCATTTTTAAAATCATCCTTTAATTAATAAGCTTGTCTTGTTTGAATTAGTTTAAGGACCTTAAATCTGGATGGATATGGACTTCTAACCGTTCTTGAGTTTACATCACGTGTTAATTTTGCTTTGTGAATAAAGGATATTATGTAGGTTTTATAGATTAGGATTTTGGTATTTCCTCATAAACTTGGGATAATGTATTCACATTTAGGCTAAAACCGTTGATTAAAAAAAAAATGTAAACATAAACTAGTCTAGACATGTCTTTTATTTAGGTTAATGTGTTATAACATCACACCTTATTTACACTCCGGTTACACTCATAGACTATATAAGGTTACACTAATGTGGGATCAGAATTTTTGCAGTATAAGTATAGGGCTAAATATTAATCAATTATTTTCAAACTAATCCATAATTGTATAACTTAATCTCTACTGCATTTTTACGATAATACTCATACGTTGAATATTAAATGGTGACGCTGCGGATCTTTTCAACTCCAGAGTCCGACTCCACACGGTCGAATTAGCAGGCAACACCGGAAGTTGCGTCGTTGGCGCGAATAATAACAACAAAGCTGATGTTTCAATTTTGCGAAGCTATTATCGTTAAATTATTATAAAAATGTACAGACATTTACCCAACATTGTAGAGACAGTTTGTTTATGATAATATGTAAAGTTATTTTATGTATTTTTAACATAACGTTGCGCTTGGCATCAAAGAACAGGTAAGTTGATCAGTTTAAGGTAGTTAACATTATCGAGACTATTTAAAGTTAGCAATGTTAGCTAGTTGGCGAAGATTGTTTACATGTCACGCGACGCTGTTAATCTATATTCAGTTTAGTATTAAATATATGTTTTGTCATAACGTTGTTCTCGGTTAGGCTAACGTTACTGCTAAGCCTAGCTAATGCCATCATAACAAACGTTAATGTCCTTTACTCTGGTCCTTATTCAGTTCGCCATGTCTAAAGGAGACAGAGAAGGCTTCATTGTGAAGTTTGTGGAAAATAAAGCACAAAAAACGGAATATGCTGCCAAGGCTTACGAGGTAAAGTCCAGTATCAAATCTGTTGCCACTGTGCTAATGTCTCTTCGTTTGTAATGGATGATGATCATTTCTCTCATGTGTACACAGGCCATTTTGGAGCTGCAGTCTGACAAGTACTTGAAAACCATCGATGAAGATGCAGTTTTACAGATGGACCAGAAGGACAAGTCTCTGTTTGTGTTCAGCAGCTTCACCACCCCGGCCTTTCTGCACTGCAAAAAGGTCTAACTCAACATTTAACACATCGAACCCTGGATTTCATGGTTAATTGGTGAAGCCTCTGTCATTTATTCACTTTCTCACTCTTTGTTATTCAACATGTAGATTGGCTGCCGTGTGGTGAGTCCACTGGTGGTGTTGTACTGCCTGCAGCAGCAGCATTGCGTCCCCAAAGCAGAGAAGCCCGTCTATAACATGGCAATGGCTGACATTACTATTTCCTGCACCAGCTTGGATAAAGCAGCACGGGTAAGTTCATTGCGTATGGTGCTTTTCAAATTGTTGCTCCTTTAAAATCGGCAGTCTAATAAGTGTAACATAGTGCACAATTCATCTTCTCCATAGGGGGTAAGCACAGCACAGCACCTTCTTAAGTGTTCTAATATGTTTGTGTCTGTTTCTCTCTCTACAGGCAGACGTGATGGATCTGGTGCAACTCATGGGGGGGCGGGTCTATCTTGATCTAAATGTATCGGTCACACACCTGATAGCCGGAGAGGTGGGCAGCAAGAAGTACCTGGTAGCGGCCAGCCTGGGAAAACCCATCCTGCTGCCCTCGTGGGTCAAAGCCTGCTGGGAGAAATCTCAAAATAGGTATGCACTGTGTCATTAAAACAGACATTTCTGTGTAGAACGATACATATGGATTTTTTTTGTGATGTTTTCTTGGCCAAATAAACTCTTTCGTGCATAGTTTATTAAAAATCTTCAGGATTTGAAGGTCAATATTACCAAAAATGTGTGCATCAAAGAGTTATATGACATTGTGACTATTTTATGGTAACACTTATGATTGTGAGACAAACCCTTTAGATGATCATTAACACCTCGTTCTGCCTCCTTCAGTTTTTTCAGGTATACAGATCTCCCCATCGAGGACTATCTGTGCCCTGTGTTGCGTGGCTGCACTGTTTGTGTGACTGGCCTCTCCAGCACGGAGCGTAAAGAGGTGCAGCGGCTCTGTGATCAGCATGGCGCCAACTACACTGGTCAGCTCAAAATGAATGAGTGCACGCACCTCATCGTTAGTGAGCCAACCGGTACGTCACCAGCAGTTTCAGCAACAGTGGGTTCCGTTACTGCTGCCAGTATCGCTTGTAAGTGTTCGTATTTGTTTGCAGGTCAGAAGTACGAGTGTGCAAGGAAGTGGAATGTGTACTGCGTGTCTCTGCACTGGCTGTTTGACAGCATAGAAAAGGGCTTCTGTCAAGACGAGAGCAGGTACACTGTGGAGCGTAACGCATCAAAGAGCACGCGACCGCACACTTCCACTCCCACTGGCACCAACAGGAAGGAGGGTGAGCCACAGACAGATAGTTGTTTGTTGTGTACTGTATTTTTGTCAGTCCGTAACATATATTGAACAATCTTTTTTTTTTTTCTACTCCAGAGGGTCCGTCTCTGTTGGGCTTGAGCCACATCTCTGTGAATGCTAGCATGACAATAAATGACACAGCCCTCACTAACGGCACCATCAGCCGCCTGGAACCTCCCGACCCCATTGAGACTCTGGATCTCACCGTCTGCCCAGCTGATGATATCTTTGATGGCTGTAAGGTAAACAAAAGAATGCTCCTTTTCATACAGAGTGGAGATTTCCATTTCCACTATTTATTTTTTTTTGATATTGGGGAAAGACATAGATGAGGCTTTTCTTTCACGCTTTGTTAAACGTTGTGCAGCTGTACCTGTGTGGCCTGCCAGGGAAGAAGCTGGAGAAGCTGCGGCGTCTTGTGAACACTGCAGGAGGTCTGCGCTTCAACCAGCCCAGTGAGGAACTCACACATGTGGTCATGGGAGAGCTGGACCAGGACCTCAAGAGTTTTCTGTTCAAAGCAACACATAGGTCAGATTATTACTTTACATAATATTTATTACATCCTCGTCTAAAGCAAGTTTTTAACCCCTGTGCCTCACATTTATACTATCAAATACCTTAAAATGTAATAAACTATACACTATCTTGACTTAGGTCCTCTCTGAATCTAAGCTTAGGATACATCCTTACCGTATCCTACATCATACATTTGTTTTGTAACATGTAGTCACAAAGTAAAATATACAGAATCCTGCTTTAAGAGGATGTTTACATGATTTCTGTTAAATCACTGATTGTGATGTCATGTGTATGTTACTTCTCAGACCCCATGTAGTAACAGTGCAGTGGCTGCTGGACAGTTTCCACAAAGGCAGTCCGCTCCCAGAAGAGCGTTACCTCCACCCCGACTGTCTGCCTCCGGCCTCGGCTGCTGTCTCTGTGTCTGCCCGCCGCACTCTCACCTCCCGGCATTCAGCCGGTCCCCCCGCAGCCAGTCCCAGAACTCCCAGGCAGACGAGAGCAGAGGAAGAGCTGCTCTCTCAGTACATGGATGATGACCCTACAGTAGGTAGGTATCTGTTAGAGAATTAGCTCAGTTTTATTGGACACCATTAAGAGATTTAACAGGATAAAGTTTTATATATTACAGCTAATGTAAAAAACAATGTATCTTCCAGTGGAGATGCCCCCTCCAGCAGAGGGAACCAGCAGGAAGTCCATCAGTACACCTGCTCAGTCTTGGGCACCAAACCTCACCAGAGGACCAGAGGCAGACTCCACCCTGCAGGAAGCCAGCGAGGCCGGCCTGTTTTTTGGAAAACGTTTCCTCCTTGTGGGCTTTGGCGCCGAGTCAGAGACCCAGCTCTCGCTACTGGTGACAGAAAATGCAGGCAGGGTGCTGATGGGCCGTACACGTGTTGTGGCAGACTATGCAGTGGTCCCACTGTTGGGCTGTTCAGTGGAGGCCACAGTGGACGAGGTGGTCACTGATACCTGGCTGGTGAGATCATAGTCAGGCTGCTTTAACTGTATCTGTGTCGGGAGGAGGGTGTTTTGTGATTTGAAATACATATTTGTTCTCCATCAGTTCTGTGTGTTATGTTATTGCTTTGTACATTTAATACCTCGGTGTGCTTTGCTTTTGTTCATTTTCAGGCCATGTGTGTGGAGAAGGAGCGTGTTCTGCAGCTGTCCTCCAACCCTTTGTTCACTCCCGTTCCTCTGATGGACGGATGTTTTCCTCTCAAAGATTGCGTCCTCTCTGTCAGCCAGTTCACGGGAGCAGAGAGGGAGTCTTTGGTGGAGCTGGCCAAGCACCTCGGAGCCAAGTACGGTTACATTGCAGTCCGAACTCTCATAATAATAAAATGAATCCTAACGTTCCCTACACTAATAACAATATTAGTAGTTGTAAGTATATTGTACTTGTACTCTCATAGCAGCGTGGACTACTTGTCTTAAATCTTGTCTTCTCTCCCTCCTGCAGTGTCCAGGATTACTTTGTGCGCCTGGCCAACCAGAAGAAGGGGATGCTGGCCAGCACTCATCTGGTGCTGCAGAGCCCCGAAGGCACAAAGTACCAAGCAGCAAAGAAATGGGGGCTTCCAGCCGTCACCATGCACTGGATTCTGGGGTCTGCTCGGACTGGCCAGAGGGCAGAGGAGGGCCGCTTTCTAGTTGACCTGCCAGCCTCACCAGGTTAGAAGAGTGTCTTCATTAAAGCCTTCACGTGGATCAATGTGGCTATAATCGTTGTCGTTGGGTGTGAATTCATTCATTCATTGTTTCCTGTGCTTTTAACAATGATTTTCTTTTCTTCTTCTACAGAGAGGGATGATGAGAGTTTTGTCGGTGGCTCCCAGAGGCCAGCCATGCCCCCACCGGCACGTTCGTCTCCAGAGATCCCTTTGCTGGGTCTCCAGAGCGGTAAGGCCGTCACTCCGCTGGATTTGGGTCGCCTCCGGAGCAAAGTGTTACGCTCTGTGTTGGATGACATGAAGCCCAAAGAGGACATCAGCACCCCCAAACAAAACCAGGAGGGCGGCAGAAGGAACCCCCCTCAGAAGGAGGCCTTCCTGCAGCTGGACACTCCCTCTCGTTTCCTCAGCAGAGACCAGCTATTCAGGCCGTCTTTCAACTTCAAGGTTGGGACCCACTGAGTCCAAGCAACCATTTGTGCACTGAGATTTGATAGATCGTCCGGTAAATACATGGACTGTTCCTTTTTGTTCAGGATGCTCGAGGAGCATTGGAGACTCCAGCGGGAAAATCTAAACCAGGGGAGACGGTGGAGACCCCTCTGACTGACGTCATCAACAGGAACCTGAAGGTGTCTATCGCCAATAGCTCCCGAAATAGCTCCACAGATATGCAAGCCATCACTGCCAGCCCCCAATTTACCAAGATGACTGAGAAGGAGGTAAACCGAAATACATAAATATACAGTATGCCCGTTTGTAAACTTGACATAAGTGGTTTAATCTTTGTCAAATACAGTGACGCTGATGAAATCTTCTCTCACTTACTACAGGATACCTCATGTATAGTACAAGGGAAAGCGTACATGTGATGGAGTAGACGATGTACTGTCTATATCACTTGATGTATAAACAAAAGTGTGATCTAATTTGTTTGTAAGGTCCCAGAAAAAGAAGCCAGCCCTCTGACTGGTGTCGTGATCTGTGTGGGAAAGAAGCTGAGCAAAATGCAGAGTGAACTCAACGCCATCGCTGCCTCGCTCGGAGCCGACTTCAGGTACTCAACACATTCTTGCAAACTTCATTTTAAGGATTAGTTCACATTTTCTTGGCGTGCTCATACGTACAGTTAAAGTGTTATTGGTTGCAGTCATTGTTTTTCAGTAAATGTGGATGCAAGTTGTCCAAACATTCCTTTTAACGTGTCTTTAGGTGGGCTTGTGACGATACCGTGACACACTACCTCTACCAGGGCCGAGTGGGGGACAACACCCGGGAGTACAGAGGAGTGAAGGAGAGAGGGCTGCATGTGGTCTCCCAGTACTGGCTGCAGGCTGTACGTCTCCCAGCAGCAAACATAACATAACTCTTAACTGAACAAACAATCAGTCCTGGCCTGATCCACCTCACTGTAAATCATATCATATCATTGCAAAAAACTATATTTGGACTAAAATAATTAGACCAACTACAAGACTCAACTTGATTTTAGTTTTTAATCATGTAGATATGCATTTATTCATGTTATATAACCATTTAAAACAATAAAGGTCAAGAGTATTGAGTCATGGGTATTTAAATAAATACGGATAAATCTGTGAAAGAATAAGAAAATAAATGTGGAAGTGTAAAGAGAAATAAATTACAGAAGAAAGTATTTTCATTTATTTTTAAAATGTATTTATTTCAGTAATTTATATGCAGAAATAAATATTTATATTTTAAAATTATACAATTATTTAAATACGTTTATACCAAAATGAACATATAAAAATGAAATGCTTTTATTATTATTTTATAATTTTATATTTCTCTTTATATTTATTTTCTTACTCGTACAGATTAATTATTTTTTGATTGCACTCCTATAACTCCACACCAGAGGGGGCCCAAAGCATACATTTGGCAGAAGGCAGGGACATGAAACCAATCTGTCAAAAACTAATTTAGTCTTCAGTTCTCTCGAGCTGCTTTCCTTCAAACTGAGGTCACAAACCGATCATTAAAGGATCTCCTCAGTCCTCAGGTCAAATATTGTGTTGGCATTTTTTATAGAAGGAAAGTCTTCAAGAAGATTCATAGAGATATTAAGATACACTTGATTTTATTTTGTACCTCCCGTTACCAACATTACGCTTATTTTGCAGACAAATGGGAGTGTCAGCTATGTTTCCACCATGTTTGTTTCATTATAACTTAATTATTGTGTCTAATAAGCTTCTGTTTTCTGATATGTGTTTTGTCGTCTTGATCAGTGTGCTGAGGAACAGAAGCACGTCCCCGAGTCTCTGTATCCTTTCACCTACAACCCCAAGATGAGCCTGACCCTCAGCCAGGTGCCCAACAGCTCTCAGAGGTCTCCACCGTTTACACGAACCCAACTCAAAGACATCACAGAATCAATGGACGAGAAGGTGGGTCCTCCATCATGATGTAAATGCACCTCCAAGATTCACTGGATACAATATGTTCTTAGTAACATCTAATGGAGAAGTACGTCATTAATGCTGGAGTGTCTCATGTAATTGTCTTTCTGTGTGCCCGTTTTAATTATCTGTCCTTCAGCGTGGACACATTGCCACAGAAGAAGCCTCAACGTTGCGCCGTGTCAGCGATGGAAGCATAGATAAAGAGGACACGAATGATGCTGCAGATAGAAGCGGTGGGTGTTCCTTTTTCAGACTTTCATTTATTCCCACAAAGCTCCCGCCTGTTTTGAAGAACATGCTGATTCGTGTGGTTGATTATCTCTCGTGTCCAGATGTCTCAGAGACTCTGGAAATGAGAGAGAACCTGCAAAGACAGCTCCAGGAGATCATGTCAGCCACCAAGCTGACGACGGGGAGGCGTACCTCGGTCAGACTCAGCAGGATGGGATCGGGAGGGGCCGACTCGGACCCCCACACACCTGATGTGAGCCGGTTCGGACGCTGCGGGAGCAGACGTACTCTGGAAGCTCTGAGGTAAAGAAGATAGTTTATGTTCAAACTAAAAAGCCTCTCAAAGCAGTTTGGTATCATTTTTAGGACTATTGTTGTGCTGTAAAACCTATACAGTGTATGGATTTTATTGTATTTTAAATGAAAAGGCTCAAATGATTCCTTCCTGCTATAGTAGCTCCTGGATACCAAGTTCACACACTCCCTCATCCAAATACATTCACCTCATTCTGTCCTGATTTCAGGGTTCCCAGAGAAGCAGCTCTGGACATAAACACAGAGCCGTCTCAGAGTGAACAGATAGTATGGGACGACCCTACGGCCAGGGAGGAGCGGGCCAAGCTGGCTGATAATTTACAGTGGCCCGGAAGTCCGTCGCAATACTCGGAGCCCCTCGCGCCTCCACCTCCTCCCACCGCCGAGAACGGCCCTCAGTTCAGGGACTCCATGACGGACTCTGAGCTGGTGGAGATGGGTAAGAGATCAGAGAGATTCTTATTTATGCGTCAAGTTTACAGATAGCTGGTGCAAACCAATCCATGGCTTCTGACATACTGTACGTTCAGTTTGAACTAATGCACTTTCCCTGTCATCACGGTGTCCTCTCACAGCTGCTTGTGACGTCATCGAGCAGCACATGGGCCGGAGAGTCACCGCGGCTCCAACAGAGGAGCCCGAGAATGACGTCCTCACTCCCAAAGCGCCCAGCATCGCCTTCCCTCTGGCCCATCCCCCGGTTGCACCGGAGCCACAGGTGAAGATTCCTGTTAACATTAACAACAAGAGGTTTATGCATTAATATCACTGTAATAATGTCTCTTTAAAACAAGCCGCTGGTGCTAAAAAGGTTCTTCCTTCCTCTCAGGAGGAGCGTGAGGAAGAGAAGCAGCCGCCCCGATTTCAGCTGTCCTCCCTCAGCCCACAAGAACGCATTGATTACAGTCACCTCATAGAGGAGCTTGGTGAGTCTTCCTCCTAATTAGGGCTCTACCCGTGTTTCATCATGCTGCAGAAACGCAGCACAGGCCTGGAGTCAGAGGAGCTCATCCCGGCTGACTAAAAAGGAGGAACTGCCTCTCGGGTCTGGGAATATTTTCTCCTGCAGATGTTTCCTGTTGTGAGCTTAGAATACTCAAATAAACCACTGCTCATCATAATCTTTATTGAAACGTATACGGTTTATTCAGACAGCTGTTATAAAACACTGTTCAATCTTTCATATCAGGTCTGTAGCTATAACTCCAGATTAGGTGCAGAATATCTCATCTGTCGTTCTTTCTTTCCTTCCCGTCTATTTCTGTTTGGTGTTTCAGGCGGTGTAGTCCTGGACAAGCAGTCGTTCGACCCCAGCTGCTCCCACATCATCGTAGGGACTCCTCTGCGTAACGAGAAGTACCTGGCAGCCATGGCGGCGGGCAAATGGATCCTGCACCGCTCGTACCTGGAGGCCTGCCGCTCTGTGGATCGCTTCATCCAGGTCTGGATCTGAAGATCTATGGTTTATTGCCTCCGGCAGACGTCTGTTAACACTCATATTTGCAGTGGTTGTATTCATCCTTACGTACGTGTGTGTGTGTGTGTGTGTGTGTTCCAGGAGGATGAGTACGAGTGGGGCAGTAGCTCCATCCTAGACGCGTTGCCCTCCATCACCTCCCAGCAGAGGAGGCTAGCGTTAGCTGCCATGCGCTGGAGAAAAACCCTGCAGGGACGCTCCAAGCAAGAGGTACCTACAGTCCTCATTACTGTCCTTATTGCATTGTGTACTACTAGAGTGTTAAAGTATTCTATGCATTATTAAACGTGTATATATATATATATGTTCTTCAGGGAGCCTTCAGTGGATGGACGGTCATGCTGAACATCGACCAGAACAGAGAGTCAGGCTTCAGGCGGTTACTGCAGTCTGGCAGAGCCAAGGTTGTTTATTTGTTGTGTTCAGTCCAACATCGTCTACTCGTCACTATTGCTGATTTCAAATCAGGCAAACGGCTAACTGTTTATCAGAGAGGAAGATTTGGTAGTACTTTATTTAATGCATTATAAACATACTTATAATGTGTTATAATCTGCTTATAGCACTGTCAAATGTTCTATTTATACATATTCATAAGGAGCGTCTCTCCTTATATGGTCATTGGTTTTCCCCCCGGCGGGGGAGCCCCGCTGGTAAGCCACCCAGATGTTGACACATGTCGCTTCGTGATCCGTTTAGTTGGGAGATGACTCCGAAAACAACAGTCACGATCATTAAATACGACGTTTGCTGGTCTTTGTTTCAGACGAGGTGACTCATCTCCGCTATAAAACTCTGAAAGAGCTTTAATTCACAGCTTCCACCATAGAGCGCAATCACTAAAGAGCAAAGCGCTGACAAAAGGCAAATGATTTAATCAAATGTCATGACATATCACAACACGGTAGGGAAGCTACATCTCCCCCCCCCCCACCTCTGTAAACGTAGTGAAGCCATAGTTCTCACCTTTTTAATGTCTCTCTCCCTGCAGGTGCTGCCGAGTCCCTCCCCGTCCTTGTACAAGGAGGCCTCTCACCTGTTTGCAGACTTCAGCCGGCTGAAGCCCGGAGACTTCAGAGTGGACGTGACGGAGGCCACCGCCCACGGAGTCCACTGCTTGAAGCCGGAGTACATCGCAGACTACCTCATGCAGGTTAGAGAAGCTTTTCCAAATGAATTACCACCGGATTGGTTTATTGCGAATAACAAAACCTGAGATAATTCGTTGTAATGTTGATGTAAACGTAACAAGATGCATCCTGACAGTGTAATGTTTTATTCATATATACTGACCATAATAGACTGTTTAACATGTCTTATGATCTTTAAATGTGTTTTATAAGTGATATCACTTCATTAGTGTTAAGTTAGACTCCGTAGATTAAATGTTAAAGCTGAGCTTTATTGCACCGACACAGGAGCCCACCCCGCCTATCGAGCTGTACCACCTGACTGAAGCTGCCTCTGAAGAAGCTCCCGGCACTCCGTCACGTAAGCGCAAAGCAGCCGCAGAGAACTCCAGGCTGAAGAAGACGCGTCTGAACTGAAATGTAGCCCCTAAATGTTGTCTTTGAAATGATTGTAAATAACACTTTGTATCTCTTATGCTAAAAATAAAATGACTGTACCATTTGTCTTTGCATTTTTTTTTTTTTGGCATCCTACATCCAGTGCATTGCAGTTTGTGCAGTGAACTGTGAGAGTGTAGCCATGATGGATGACTTAATGAAGGTCTGAAGAAAAGTGTTGAGTCACGTTCTGTAATTGGATGCAATGATATTGTGTGGCCTGTGAAGGGCAGTACATCTTCACTGTCTGACTCAGGACTGTTACAAGTGAATCCTCAACGCAACACAATGAGAGAGTTTCTGATGAAAAATGATTATTAGCCGTTAATAACTTTATTTATTTTCCTGTTGACTGATATTTGTGTGGCTGTTTCCCCGCAGCTTAAAAAAGTGAATATAATGAATCCCTATGATTGTTTTGTCAAAGCTAAACCTGCCTTTGCATCTATATATGCTTTGTTTATACTGTTAGTCAGTAAACTTTGTCTATTCTTGTTCACTTTGTAACAAGAAGTCAAACCAGTCGCCCGTACTCTTCCTCACCCATGTGATCATGGCCCTCTTGTATCTGCTGTTGATCTCCTCATGCAGAAAAACACCAGATTTTGTTTACCCGTTGTTGATTTAGGCCTTTGGTCGAGCAATGTGCTGTTTCATACCAGGGTGCCAGCCGAGGTTAGATGCCCCTGTTGCCTCCCATATGGACGGATAAGTGGTTTAACCTCATAATAGATCGACCAGCTGACGGCCTCCACACAGAATCAGCGCTGAGCTGCTGTTTAAAAGGTGTGGGATTAGAGGAGAAAGAGCTGCTCTGACAGAGGAGCATGACTCAGGCTGCTGAGTCTAAAAGCCTCTCGTGGCCTCCAACGAAGGAAGGAGTAGCTTGAAGAAAACTCCACTCCTTACCACCAACACTACTCTCTGTTATTCTTTTATAACAGTGGTTTCCCACCATTTTGACTTATGGTCCATTTAGAACGAAGCTATTGCTTGTGACACCTGGTCACACGTTGCGTATGCTAATGAGTTGTGAGCTGTTCCACCGGTGGTTTTCAGATATTTACGTTTAAGACCTGAAACTATCCAACATTTCACGAGAAACAAAATCCCTTTCCTCCTCTGTTACTCTTCTTGCGACCCCTCAGATATATCATGTGACCCCCTCAATGGGTCCTGTATCTGTAGCAGTCTACCCTTAACTGACCAAAAACTCTTATGAAATGGTCTAATGTGAATCTATTTTAGAATAACTCAAACTAAAAGGTTTTTAAAAACAACTAATATAGTCGTCAGATTAAAAAAAGATTAAAACTATCCGGGTAAAGAAGAAGCCCACTGGAGCCTGCGGGACGTATATTATCTGAAAAATAATGTATTATTTTCTTTAATTAAGTAAGGAATAAACTGTAGCCATCCTATTTGTTTCTCCTCCCCTCCCCAATATATGACTCAGAGGTTATGGGGAGCATGAATGAATATGCCCTGCAATGGCCCACTGTCCTCTATCTTTATTTCAGGAGTTTATAGTATTATTATTATTATTATTATTGTTATAGATTCTGTAGGAAATTGTGTACTCATTTCATCTAAAATAAAATGAATAAAAAACAAGCTGTAGGAAATTTTTTTTTTTAAGTTAAAGACTTAAAGGATTGCCAATTAATCAATTAAGCATTTCACATTAATATCAGCTGCTCTGAAAGCTTGTCCGTCAAATGTCCTGCAGCTTTAATGTTTCTGCAGCAGTGCACCATGAGAGACGTACAGTGAAGCTTTGCAAAGATGAAGTAGCACGATAACCGAGCACAGGTTTCATTGCAAGATTGGCTTTGGTGGACCTGAGTCAGTGCATCTGAACTTGTTTTCAGTCAACAGGTGTCCCACGGGCTAATCTCCCACTTTGCTGACTGGCCGGTGGCCAACAGTTGCGTTTCATTTCGCCACTCCGCTCCCGACAGGTAACTTTCAGGTCTTCTTTTTGTCGGGACAGTTTGGATTTCAGCCCGGGGAGAGCACGACTCCTCCGATCAGGGGAGGGGGAACTCTGCAGCGGCCCTCATTAAAATTCCCTGTCCGTACACTCACCACGAAAACCTCCTTTTAGTGGGTGGCACCGGCGTCCTGCGCGCCTCTTTAATTGCGCACCACGCATTCACGAAGCGATCGCGGATCACAGTTTTCATCATCATCAGCGGCGGCCGCGCGGATCACGGTGCACTTGAGGCGGAGAGCTTGCTTACTGCGTCCACGCTATATTTCACCCCGTCAAGGCTGAGTGAGGAGAAGGTGGGCGCAGAGGTCCGGCAGTAGGGTGGCGCCCCGACGCATCTCTCATCCAGCGCCTGGACACGCTGTGCGGCGACCCGAAGCGACACGGTCCGCTCCCGCAGAGGGTGCTTCACTTGGCATCTTATTGCAGCTCCTGATCGTGACGTTTCCCGGTGGGGACTGGCAACATGTGCGCCTGGATGCTGTGAAGAGTGATACGGCGGCTTTTGGGGTTTCATTTCTCTCGGATACGCCAAGTACCCGACGTAACGGCGCACCTTGTGTATAGTAGGTGAGTACATCCGTTTATGTGTCTATACCTAGGATCAGACAGCGCGCTGTGTAACCTACCTGTACTGTGTTTTATTGGCTGCTCTTACAATAGCCTGCCCTTTTGCGTATTGATCACGTTGATGATCCGATTTGTTGCAATCCTGGTGGAAGCTTCCCCGTGACAGTCACAGACCCGAGCATCAAATCACTGTCAGCGCTGCATCCAACTATGACTGTAACAGTATATGGTGTCCTGTTAGTGCAGAGCATCGTTTAATGCATTGCATGATGTAGAAATTGAGCTGCTGATGGTCAGTTCTCTGGAAGATTCCTGTAAAATCCTAATTTCACTGGAAAGAAAGGAGTAAACACATTGTTTGTTTTGGTGGATTCATGTTGTACTCTCTCTTGGCAATCCTAAAAATAAAAAGATCATCATGGTCAATTAAGGAAATGTGCTCTAAAGTGTTTCATTAGAATTTGGGTGGCACTACATTCTTGGAAAGATTAAAGATTCCTTGCAGTGGCTGGCTGTATAATCCCAGTTTATTAACAACAGTGGCTGGCTTGTTTACTTCCAATAACAAGGAGTTCAAAGGTTTTTTTTAGACCAATCAATCCTGCAACTTGAGGATCTCTGCCCTAAGTGCCCTTCAAGTGGTTTATTTCTCAGGCAACATGGCAGCAACAAAGCAGATAATAGGAGGAACTCTCTTAAAACGTAAGACCACCGTGAACAAACCGGCATCACCAAATACCCCGTTTGAGTGTGGAGCTCCAGCTTTGTTTTCAAGCACAAGGGGATGGTATGGACTGTAAAGTAAAGTGTATACTAATTGAACCTGCTGGCCACTCTCGCCATTGTGCCAGGAATGTTTGGTTGCTTGTTCTCCACAGAAACCCCCCATTCCTTTGTTCTGGGGGACAATCCTCCAGTGCCATGTGTGTGCAGTGGTAGGGGGAGGGAGAGGGGTCAGCGGGGGTATTGACATCTGTAGCTGACAGCATCCTCGGGGCGAGCTGACATGCTGTGATACCATGAATGGGTATTAGGGAACATATGTGCAAAGTACTTAACAGTAATGAGGACATTTATGTCTTGTGCATCTGGAGAGGTATCACATTTATTGAATGTAACTAAACATAAAGATGATTTGTGTTATCGATTGCAGTTGATCAGAAAATGCTCGATGAAAAATGTTTGTTCGTCCCAAATCCTTTTGTTTTTCAGCAACTTTACACAGATTGAATTGGTTTGACATTGTCCGAAGTTAACGGCCCAGTAAACTGGATTTGACGACATCCAGTGGTGAGGTTACAGATTGCAACCAACTGAAACTTCTTCAGTGTGCCAAGCATATAGGAGAACTACGGTGGCCGACTCGAAAATGCGAATGCTACTATCTAGAGCTAGTGTTTGGTTTGACTGTTCTGGGCTACTGTCGAAACATGCATGGCAGGAAACATACTGCTCCGTATGGAGACATAAACTGCTTATTGTAAGATAACAGAAATACAGAGATTGTTATTGTCAGGTGATTATTTACCAATTAAGACATACTTATGAATACTTTACATTTTTGTCAATAGATCCCCAAAACTAGTGCAGCAAATAGTCAATCAGTTGGCTGCTGAGAATGTCATTATCATCAAAGTTGTGAGAGTTCATCCTCTGGGGAAAACAAATGTCTTTACTAGAATACATGGAAATCTATTCAGTATGTATCAACATGTACATAAAACTACAAATGTGACCCTCAAGTCAGGAGTATGCACAATTTATATGTTCATCCTCTTGGGACCGTGAACATCTGTACAATTTCATGAAAATCCATTCATCAGAGCTAGCATTAAACTCCAACGGTTCTCTGGATTCAGTTTCTCAGTTGTGAGGATTTGCTGCTTTATATCATTTTAAATTGAATATTTTCAGGTTTATGTATGTTGATCAAGGAAACAAGGAGTTTGAAAACGCCAACTTGGGCTCTGGGAATATGTGGTGGATATCTTTCAATATTTGCTTATATTTTATATACTAAACAATTAATAAAGAGGAACATTGTATTTAGAGGATTTTTGCAGTAGCTTAACGCCAACAAATCCTGCCACTTCCTTCTGATGATGTCCTGTATGATGGAGGCCAAAGTGTGTGTCAGTCATTTCAACACCTTCCTATTTGGTGTGATTCTGTCGACATGAGGAAGACTTTTTTAGAAGGCAATGGCTGAACAATCTCCACAGCTGCACTCTTATCTGCAATGTCAGGAAAAGTCTACATTGACACTGAAAACGTCCGGAAATGATCAGCTTTCACATCCAGAGCAACAGACCTCTCTTAAACAAACGTATCCGGGAAATTCCAGGAAAAGGGAAAATCTGGTTTCTGACTCTTGCAGCAGAAAGTCCGAGCTGATGGGAAACTGTTGGGGAATGTGACTGTGGCAGGGTTTCATGGGTTTCATGCTTTTAAGTAAGCATCACTGACGACTGGTAGAGAGTGGCACACCGTGAGGTGGAATGCAGGTCCCCGTGGGCCCCTCATGCTGCACAGTATGTGCAAGGGACTTTGCACCTTCGTCCGGCCTGACAAAACAGGATTTCACCGAAGCAATGGGAGGAAAAAGCCAGCCTGTGCCTGCGCCATTTCTTTTCCTGTGTTTTGTAAATGCCACGCAGCATTAACGAAGGCCCTCAGCTGGTTTCAAAATGACTTTAAGCTGAAAGAGGGGGGGGAGGGGGGGGCACATGTATACAGGAACCACGGGGGGGAGGCGCCACTCTGAAAAGCAAGCGAAAAAGCAAGAAGAAAAATACATTTCCCCCTTAGCCCCTTATGATGCTATCAGCTAAAGAGAGTTCCCATAGGACCAGACGGCTATAGACGTGCTTCAAAAAGAAATCTCTCTCTTTCAAAGCGTTCACTTTTGAAAGCCTTCATACTGTGTACAGCGGTATCAGAGCAGGCTCTGTTGGACCATTGGGGCTATCAAGCCCTCTTGCCCCGACCAAGCATAGGTGGAGCAGATAGATGGTAATGGATAGCGAACCATTATGATGATGAAAGGGGGCGACGGGCACGGGGAGATAAGAGTGCGGCGACCGTCGGAGCATGAGGTGTTTACAAGGGGAATTCCTCACATTCCTCTGCAGCAGCCATGCCACTCCAATCTGCACCTCCACCCACTGATGGTCACCCTCTGTGCCGAGAGGGACCCAAGGGGCGAAAGGGCCCAAATAGGTCCCTCCTCAGGAAGTAGCCCCTGATAATGTGTTATGTAAGGCGATTTTTGAGTGTTGCTAATAAAGCAGGCTGAGGGACAAGTGGGGTAGACCCCCAGAGAGTTAAAGTTCACACACACACAGAGGCTTGTTTATAGCTTTGAGTGGGGGAAAAAGGATTTTGAGTTCAAGCTTAAGCAAAAATGATGGAGCTTTTAGCATACATTTCATTTTCAGTTGTTGTTATCCAGAATAATGGCACAGGTGAACCAGGTGAAGTGATCAAATGTGATGAACATTACTTGATAGCTGTGTGGGAAATATCTCAACATTCTCTAGATTTATTGGCAGGAATGTATCTGCAAACATTCATGATCTCCAGATGATGTATCCTAAAGACTTTGGCATTCCTCTGACTTTTGTGCCACCATGAGCTTCACATTTGTGGTTTTAAGCCACCACCAGCAGGTCAAATATTTAATTTGTCCAATACTTTGGTTTATAACCAAATGCCTGCAAATTCCCATTGGTCCTTCATTAGTAAATCATAGCATGCTAACAAACTAAACTAAGATGTTGAACATCAGCATGTTAGCATTGTCACAGTGAGGGTGTTAGCATGCTGACGTTAGCATTTAGCCGAAAGCAACGCCGTGCCTAAGTGCAGCCTCACAGAGCCGCTAGCATGGCTGTAGACTATAGACCTTTATGATAAAGGTTTGTTCAGAAATATTAAAATCACAAATATTTAACCTGCTTGTGTCAAACTACAGGATGATCCCTCAGTGCTGCAGCATCATTCTCACATAAATTAAGTCTGTAACTCAATGAGGAAAGGCAAAAAAAGAAAGATAAGTAGTCTGTTGCAGTACTATTTTATAATCAGGCAATAAATCAAATATTATATTTAAAGGGATTTTTTAATATGAAATGCTCTGAAGTGCAAGTGCTAAATAAATCTCCAGTGCCGTCTTGTATAAGGCAGTCATGAGGCTGGATTTAGGCTTTGTCCCTTCAGTCTATGAAACAATTTTCATGGTTTTTTTTTCACAGGCAAGACCTTTAAGCTTAACAGTCACTAATCAAACAACTTTCCTTTCTCTCGCCTGTTTTAGGGAGTGTTTGTGTAGTTAACATCTGTCTAAAAATGATAAAATGTGCGTCATATTCTGTGGTATGAGGCATGTTTAATACCCACATGTGAAAAGTGAAACACAGGAACTCCTCTGTAGGCGCCCTCGGGTCACAGAGGGTTTGTGTTTTAGGATCAATCATCACATTTTTTTTTAATGCAACTCAGATGACCGGCTCTAATAGGATTATGGGAAGGCCTTGTGGGAGGGGTGACACGTTACCCCTGCAAACCCAGCCTGGGGGTCATGTGATGGAGGGGGACAATACTAGCAGGTGTCAGCCCGATGATTACGGGGTCTGAGGTTGGGCTCACCTATGAGGATTACTCAGAGCCTCTAATGGAAGGCGGGTTGTGACCCCGGCTAGCAAGGAAGCAAATCACCATCCTCTCACCGAGAGAAGTGTAAAAAAAAAAAAGAGCGAGAGAAAACCTCTCGTCTCTGGTTTCCTTGGCAACTTCTTCAATCTGGATATTTATTCTTTCAGCGCAGAACTTCTCACAAAACACCAAAAATCATTTCATTTATAATTTGTGAATACTTGTCAATCCTACTTTTTGGTTCCAGCAAATTGTATTCACAGTCCTTTTGTATTCATCCAGACTGCAGGCTGTTGAGCATGCAGTCAGTCGAAATCAAACCTCGTCTTCTGTCCAGACTCATCTGATAGAGGCTGCAGATTAAAGTGCCGCCATATGCTGGGGACTGAGGAGACCCCTCCCAATGGTAGAGCTTATTATTGCGCTCTATATCACTGTCAGCAGCTAATTGTTGTGGAGGATTGAGGTGGGCGGGGGGACAACTCCCCTATCTTGTCTTAAATGCTTGGTCATTGCTACTTTACCCTGCCACCTAAATCAAAGCATTTCCTTTTAGAAGTTTTCTTTTTCAAACTTAGTTACAGCGCTTCGGGTCTTGCTCTATCGCTCTCTCTCACACACACATAAAGTTGACTTTAAAAGGAACATGAAATGAAGTTTCCTAGATTATGGGTCAATAAATGTGGTCAACACATGTCTCTCACTCATTTCCTCTCGGCTCCGTTGTTGTAACCTAGGAGGTAACCCCGGCCTAGCGAGGACGCTCAGTGGAAACGTAGCAAAACACATGCGTTTTTGGACACGTCGTAGTGTGGACATGGCCTCCTTTTCACGCTGTTCGAGTCCAAGTTGAGGCAGTCTGAGTGCCAGGAAAGGAAATCTGGAGCTTTTGAGAATATTAAACCATTGTTTTCTCTGTGTGCCCTGCCGAAAGCCGCATATGGCTCATTTCATGGCTGTTGGAGAGCCTGATTGATGGGCTGAAGAGCAGCGAAAGTGATGTGCAGTGCTTGGCAATGCAAAAGGCAAGTCCTCGTCCAGGTCACACGAGGTAGAATTAAATGGAAGAGGAGATGGAAGAAGAAAGATTAGATATAGAGTGCCCAGCTGCTCTTTTAAAGGTTGTTTACCTAGAAACTCTTGGTATACATGCTGCTAGCGTGTAAGCCAGAATGGTGACACAGTACGTATCTGATGTCTTCCTATCTGGTATCTGGTGTCATGGGAGCTGACATTTCATTGTAATCATTGCAATAACCACCTCTGGGAGAAATCCTCAAATACGAAACTATCGACGCTTGTCACCCCCAATTAGGGAGCAGTTTATGTGGTTATGCTCCCATTCTCCTCCTCCTTCTCCGTCTCGCTGTGCGGTCTAAGAGATTCGTGGCCCCAGGGGGGCTGGAAAGCTGTCTAGTAATCTGAGACGGCATTAATACTGAATAAGATGGAGAGAGGCGTCTGCACCGCAAATTAATTTCCACACACAGAGCGGCGTTTTAAATTTGAAAAAAAAAACAATAATAATTGCGTCACAGTGGGATTCCAGTAACTGTGTGTGTGTGTGTGTGTGTGTGTGTGAATGTGTTTGTGGTGCTGGTAGTGGTGGCAGGGATTGTGGTTTGTGGCAGCTACATCACCATGGAGACAGTGCCACTATATCGTGTAGGGAGGACTTTGATGCTGGAGTGAGTACGGCGGCGTTGGCTGCAGAAAGGAGCAACATGGCAACTACAAAGTCTGAGTGGACAGCCACTGGGCAGACGTCTGGCTTTAAGGGAACCTGGAAATATCTCCTCTTTCTAAGTGTCGTTCACTGTCTTTCGCTGCTAACTATCACAAGTTGTGCTTTCACGTGGTTCTGCCCCTGATCCACTGAATCACCATTTCACAGTCCATGTTCACAGCCAGATTACCCCAAATGTGTTGAGAAGGGCACTGCTGTGAATGACAGGCGGCACAAGCCAATTCAAACTGCTGCTGGACTGACTCCCCCTCCTCCTCCTCATCACTCCCTGAAGAGGAGAGTGTCCTTTGGGCGAGAAGAGATGACTTGATGTTTTGGGTTTGTCAGAAGCTGCAAATAATTTGGACACGCTGGTCGCTGCGCAGGCTGTTTGGGCTGTAAAAAGACTGCAGCTCGCTGTGGTGTACGACATGTCGAACATGCTGTAGTAACTGCAGGGACCTTTCTCTCCCTCTCAACACTGTAATGATGATAGTTTATGTATCTGACGCTGTTGGATTTATTCCACATCGCACACAGTCGGCTTAAAGGACCAATACCAGCAGTGTGTTTGCAAATGTTACCACGTAATCCTTGAAGAAATAGTTTGGTATGTTGGGATTACACTCATTTGCTTTCTTGCTGGGAGTTAGATGATCAATACCAATCTCATGTCTGTTTGTTGATCACTGAGCTCGCACAGGGAGGATGTTAGCTTAGCTTAGCATAAAGACTGGAAGCAGGGGGAAACAGCTAGCCTAAATTACAAAAAATAAAACGTTGCACGACTTGGCAGAGAAAGAGTTACAGCACGTAGCAAAACACATCCAACATTGTAACACATATAGTTGCATTGTTTGCAAAATGGTTGGCTGTGATGTGTAGTAAATAACGAGATACAACATGCAAAACCACTGGAATGATCCGTTAAACTGTGATGCAGTACAGAAGTCATCTTTTGCAGAAACTGTCACCACAGCAACTCTTAAAATAATGTCCGTGAGGTTTGGCCCGCTGCTCTGCTTTCCCCTGGGCATTCGCTCCATTCTTCCACCGATATATTAGAAATCCTGCTGCTCATCCCCGATGTATTGTCCCATGCCCAACATCACACAGAAGAGAGAGGCAGCAGAGTGATGGAGGCAGCGACACCTGCAAAATTCTCTTCGGGCCTGCTCCGTCCCCCCGCGGGGCCAAACATTTGACATTTAATTACGATAGCCATAAACAGGCCACTGGAAGACCATCGACATTCATTTTGTCTGGCACAGTTTTGTCTCTTTCCAGCTCTGCTCTGTGGTGGTTTGCTGCTTTTCTCTGTTGTATTAATCGTTGAATTAATATATTTAGGTTTTAGACTGTTATGTTACACATAACAAACTATGAGAAGACATCTTCGACTAGTTTTTCTTTTAATTTGTCACCCATCTGTTAATCTGTCTGAGACCAAAAACTCCATGAAGTTTCCTAATGAAATATAGGTATAATCTTCTTCATGTTCATTATTTTACCCGTTGGATGTCAGAACAAAAGGGCGTGTATCATATGTGGTTTATCACCTAATAATAGACTTTGTGAAGCCTACCAAACAAATCACCCGCAAGCTCTCGGCTCCATCTCCGCCCCACCACAGCATTGAACCACCACTTCATCCATAATATTAAACACTGCTGACTGTGTGTGTGTGTGTGTGTGTGTGTGTGTGTGTGTGTGTGTGTGTGTGTGTGTGGTGTCACCAATCTCATCCGAACCCTGCTGAGTCCGGCTTGTTTACCTATTCATTAATTCAGCCATGAGTGATGGCACACACAAACCAAAGCTCTCCATCCTGTGGTAATTAAACGTCTGTTGGTGAGACATTTTTCTATTGGAAAGCATTTTAAAAAAGGACACACACGCACACACACACACACAACCACATACACACACACATACTCTGAGAAGCTGCTGGTGGGCGTCCGGGCTAGCGCTGGTAATTAGCGCGCTGAGTGGTTGCACTGATTGCTTCATTATTTCTCCGATAGGCGTCTGTGAGAGATATTTGATGGATGTTGCATGTTTGAAAGTCCACACTAAAGCTCCTTATGAGAACCTCACTCGTCAAACTGTGAGGCTACCTAGCAACACTGTTATTTACCATACACGTGAATGCTCTTTATACTTTCGTTGTGTGCCGCTGTTAGGAGTTGTTTCTAAATGTAGCTACATCACAGGACTTCAAAACGGATTCCGTATAATTTGTTTGTTTTGCTCACAGCGGTTCAGCGCGACGCTGTGAGCAGGAGAGCAATTATCAACTGCGTGTCCCAGTTTCACAGATGAGGATTATTTTTGTATGCGACAAGATATCGATGGCTGTTTCCTCTCTAAAGGTTTTCAGTCATTGACAACAATCATAATCATTGTCTTTGGAACTGGGACTGTTTCATATGTTAGCATCCTGTTAGCATTAAGCTCAAAGCACCGTTGTCCCTAACTCCTGCCACAAATAGCCGCTGCCACATTTAGCCCGTGGCTGTTAGTCTTGTTTCAAAGTAATACATCAGGCTTTCAGTATTTCCAGCTCCTCAAATGTGAACATGTGCTGATTTCATTCCTCCGTCTCTTTGGATTTTGGACAAAACAAGCATTAGCTTTGTGCTTTGAGAAATAGCGATTGCCATTTTCATTTGCTGAATAGATAATCCAATAATTGTGAAAATACTAGATAGGTTAATTAAAACTGTAAATAAGCATTAGTTGCAGCCATATTTAAATCACTTTGTCAATATGTAGACAAAGGTCAAGAAGAATCCAAATGATTCTCCTCTGTTACCTCCTCCACTGTTACTGGACTCCCGCTGGACTGGCCTCAGTAGGGTCTCACTTTAAAATGCCAACGCTGTCAGGTCCCCACGCCGTCATATCTGCTGTCATCTCCAGGTAAATATCTATCCCAGAGCCAGTCATTACAGCTGCCACCGCTCCCTTTCCATCAAGTTTTACACTTCCAGCTCCAAATCAAATACCACTTCTCAAATCATTGCTCTCTCCTGTGGTGGCTTAAGAAGAAAGGTCACCCCTGTCCGGATGGAAGACCCCCAGGCTCCATCACTCTGAAACCGAGTCACCTCCAGAGTCTGCCGG
This sequence comes from Pholis gunnellus, assembly GCF_910591455.1. NCBI lineage: Eukaryota > Metazoa > Chordata > Actinopteri > Perciformes > Pholidae > Pholis > Pholis gunnellus. Next base: position 9,063,457 of record NC_136547.1, read on the forward strand.
CATTTCTTGCATTGTTGTGTGCGTGCGTGTGTTGCATCACATTAAATTTAGTCCTGGGGTAATTGGCTTATTAGGCCTTTAGTCTGTTTGGAGACTTGAGCAACTGGGCCACTCATCCATGAGTAAATTCTCCACTTTCAGGCCAATTGTCCTTGTCATGTTTTTGCTGGGTTCATCTGCCTTCATCCGTCAGCCTGAATCACATGGAGTAATGGATGCGATGTGCGTGTGTCCGCACACAGCGAGCCAGACACACTCTCCGGACTAGCGGCTCTTGGAGTTAATCCGTCTCACTAATAGTGGGGGGTGGAGCAGAGAGAGGGAGAAGGAGGAGGAGGAGGAGGAGGAGAGAGGAGAACAATACAACGTCTCTCGCTCCATCTACGAACACGTGGTCATCGCCCGGCGGGAAATCTCTGGACCTTGGACGTTCTCTACGGATGTTGCTCCTCTCGTTCACTCGTCCCAGCTGACTCTCCAGCGGTCTCTGCTGCGCCGCTCAAGGAAACGAGGTACAATAACCGCCCTCCCCTCCAAAAAACATCCTTCTCCAGGGCTTTTCGTTCCTGCCATTGTCACCAGACGAGAGGCTGCGTCAAGGGGTAAAATTAGGAATGTGTGTGTAGAGTGAGGAACTTCCTGGACTTTCTGAGGTGTGTGTTTAACTGTTTCTGGAGAACGTATGTTTGCAGATTGTGAAGTGAGACAGGAAGTGTGGAGGGACGGTGAAAACAATATGTATTTCTCTCCTTTAGCTTTGCAAAAACTCTTGTGTACAGCACTGGATTCCTGCGTCTACCTCATGGACATTCCTGAATGCATGCCAAAGGGCCTTTTTCCCCGTCCTGCTCCGGACATACGTAGCTCCTGTGTGGTTCATACTCTTATCATAGTCAGATCATCAGATCGTATGTTTACAGGAAAGAGTAAATTCCACTGCCTACTGTCACATTTATGCTCCCTGACATCTTGAAATACGTATATTGTTATGGAACAAAAGAATCTTCTGGGTTAGTTATTTCCTTTTTGGGGTTTCCTTTGTTGCGTTTGAGCCTCAAATGTGTAAGACACTCAGCATATTATCTTTCTAACGTTTTTGGGTTGTTACTCTTTAAAGAGTTGTTGTTCAACCAAAGAGTGATGTTGTATTGTCACATTGTTCCATTTGTCTTTAGAGACCCGAAGAAGTACAACTACACAGTGTTATATTTGAGCGAGTTCATTCTTGGCCATGGGGTCAATATGTTTGACAAAATACTCTCAAAACTCACTATTTCTTTTTTGTACTCATCAGCAGTTAAGATTTTAAATAGTTAAGAATATTTGATCATGTATCCAGTATTTCATAACTGAATGTCCAATCTTGTAAATGATCTCATGACCCCTCTGATTTGACTCCCGATTCGTAGGGGCATCACAGCATCTTTTAATAGTAATGATAACTTGAGTGTCGTCAGACTTCAAACTGCTCTGACACACCAGCCCAGGGTTTGTTTTTCAACGCCCAGCATGTTGAAATAAGCACAAAGTCCCGCCCTGTTAATGCTGTTATGCTGATTTGAAGGGATTAAGCTTGTTTGTGATATTGTGCCCTCTTTGTTGGTGGCGACCCGGGGCGTCTTATTTAGCGTGGCGTAAAAACCTAGAAGGGTATAGGGCTGGGTTTCACGCCGAGACGGTTCAACCACTTGGTTTGTCATTTTACGCCACGACATCTTTTAATCCCTCACCCTCGAGGCAAATAAAATTGCTTTCATGTCCACGCGTGATGCTTTGTAAGATGACTTGAATCATTTAGACATGCAGCTCGACTTCACCCTTCTTACATATGCGAGTACCCATCCTCTCATCAGAGCTGGATGAGAGGGCAGTTCAATTTAAACTTTATCGATGTATGAGTCATCGTTCTCTTCTGAGGCCAGTGGACGAGACCACTGACTCTCCTCCCCTCACAAACGGCTACACATTGGGGACTTCTGGGGAGAAGCACTTTGACAAATGGTCCTTCGCAGTTTAATGTTGCAGCAGTTGTGCTGCAGTGCACTAATAGTGCCTCCACTCTCACTGGACCCAACGTTTTGACTCCGCGTATCGCAGCCTGTGCTCGTGTTCTCGCTCTCTGTGGCGTTGATTAAAGATTCACCTGCTCTCGTGCCAGAGGGTAAAGTTCAGGGAGGCCTTGTGTTATTTGTGACGCACGCTGGGAGGCTGCAGGATAGATGGTGGCTCACAGCACCCTCGGCGTTGCAGTGCTGTGTCATGCTGTTTTGCTGTAGTGTTGGCTTGTCTGTTCGCCTCAATTTAAAACCTCTGGAGAAGCGTCTGCTTTTATTGACGATCTGGAGCTAAAAATACCTGCTGCCTCACCAATCAGAGCAGAGAACAGGTCGAGCAGTGAGATGATTGGACAAGATGTCCCACGGATGTTGCTTACTGTTCTCCAAATCTCGACTAATATAAAAGAGCATAAACATACATGTGATAAATACATTAGAGATTAAAGTTGCACCAAGCGAATACTAGCAGCGTTATCTTACAGATGATTCTTGAATGATGGTGTTCATCTTCCTTGCTACTTCGTTGTTTTTTTGCATTTTCTCTCAAGTTTCATTCTGTGCTGAAATTATTTTGCAAGTCTGACCATAATTTAAAAATAATTTGGTTAAAATGAAGGAAATGTGCAGGGTTTTATTTAGGAAAGTGGCTCTTCTCTTTTACAGTTCCAGTTGCAGTTTGAATAAATTCATATTAATGCCCCCACTCGGATGTTAAGTCTTACAAATGCGTAATTCAACCTTTTGAGAAAAACAAAAAATCTATTTTACGAAGCTGCTCCAGCTGAGTCATTCTGTTTCGGCCTCCACCAGCAGCTCGGCCATCACCTTCACTGGCAGCAAGTGAGGTGTGACAGGTGTCCAACCTGCTGCAGACGGGCTGTCAGATGGAGGACACCCACGTCACCGGCTTTACAGGGAAATCTGACGTAGTGCTAACCTCCACCTCTCCTGTATACGCAGACGTTTTGGACATCATACCATTTTAGCTTTTCTTTTAAAAAAATAAAACCCTCAAATTAGACAATAATACAGAAAATCTATAAGTGAATTAAGAAAATGTTTGACCTCTGGAACAATTTAATCAAATATCTCAAACTTTCTACACTACATTATTCCTTTTTATTCTCTGCAGCAGTCACATTCTTACAGTAGTAAAGATCACTCTCACTGTTTTCTGAAGCTGCAGCAGGCCGGGCAGGTGTGTCCTCAGATAAGATTTCTATCCATTTGATGTCAAAGTGGCTTCCCAGAGCTTTTCAGGGATAAAAAGTGGAAAGTAAACGGTTTCCTATATTGACTCATTTTTCTGCAGTGCTGAATGTTCCTCTGACTTTGTCGTCAACCCTCTGTAGTTCTGCTAATCTTTATAATCAGAAGTCTTTCCAGTGCTCAAGTGCAGCTTACATACATCTCAACAATTTCTCAATTATATAAATGTCACTTTTCAGTCACAATAGCAGCTTGCCTTTTTCTTTTGTGAGCTGACATTTGCATGATGACTGCACACTACATCCTGAGTTTTAAGTGTATTCATACAGGAGAAATTACAAATGAAAGTGTATTTTTTTAATTGTATTGTATTTTTGATTGTATTGTTCTGTTGTGTGGGTGCGCTTTTTCTAGCTCTGAGGCAGCAGAAAAAGATAAATACGCAATACTGATTATTACCATATCAAGTTTTCATGGTGAACCTGTTCGCCATGGAACAACGAGCTGGAAGACGCTAAAACACTGCAGAGTTGGGTGATAATGCTCTGTGGGTTTGTCACCATGAGCAGCCCCTTTGACATTATTTATAGTAATTTGATTCATTGTGAACATAAACATATATCATATTAATCCGTGCAGCTTTAAAGCATTTAACTTGTTAGCATTCAAGTGTCATCTCTCTGCTGTCTTTTAAAATGTGCACAGAGATACACATAGCTATACTAAAGGTTGAGATTTCTTGTTTACTTGTTGGTTCCTATATATTTATATATATATATATGTCCCATAATTGCCAGCTTCCAGACTGGCAGCTTTAAAATCGCCCACTTTGGTTCAAGGGACTCAGTGCATGAAGGCCAAGCGTGAAGTAAAGATGAGAGAAGGGGAAGAGGAGGATACTTATTTGGATGAAAGCTTGACATGACATTAAAGAAGTGGGGAGCAAAGAGAGATGGGAGATGAAGGAGGAGAGAGGCCCTGCAGCTCAGGGCTTTTCTGCAACATCAAGCCCAGTGTTAGAACCGCTGAGATCACTTTACAGAGCGGTAACAGCCTCCCCCGACTTCTGGGAGTTAAGGCAGCCGTGCACATATGCAAAATTAGTCTATCATCTTCAGCCTGCCAAGGATCCATGCCTGGAGAACACACAGCAATGAAAGTTATCACTGAACAGACTTCTCAGGGAACCGCTTGTCTCAGCCTCTGGGAAGTTAAATCAAGAGCTGTAGTCAAAGCCACATTAGTTGAGTTTAAATCAATTCTGAAAATACTCTTTCTAAAAAGGAAAAATAATGCTTTTGAAGTTGGAGAAAGAAGGAGAGTCTACAGAGGCGTATCCATCCAGCAGTGATAAAATCGTGATGGATGAGGTCAAATACTTCATAAAATCTCCCAACCTATTTTCCTGGTGTAAATTTAGATCTTTGACGGCCATTACGGGGAGGATTATGTGCTTGTTATCCGTTTCCGTGGCCTCATTGAGCGGCGCTGGTCCGATAATCAATGCGGCCAAGCTAGAGAGGCAGACTTTACATAGCAATCTGTTTGTCGGCCTGACAGTTTGCAGCCGCAAACCGTGAGATGTAACGGTCTAGAAATCTGTCTGTGAGACAGACGCCAAAGATGAGGCTTTGATCCCCGGGTGTTTTAGATATGAAAGAGAAAAGGGGCAAAGAAAGGGTTGTGTTCATTTCAGCAAACAGATTTTTGAGCTCCATATGCAGTCTAATTATTCCCTTTTTTCTCAAAGCTGCAGAAGTCTTGTAAAAGATCATTTTTTACATTATTCATGCTGCCTTCTGACATGCCCTTTCTCCCGTACTGTTCTCTTTTCGGTGAACAAAAAGCGATGCTTTGTCCACACACATTACATCATTTTCACTTCATTAGTGCAGATTCAAAAAGGGAAAGTAAGCTAATTAAACATCCTATTTTGAAAATGGCACAGTCAGAAACAAGTGCTGCCCAAAAATACACTTTTATCTAGATCTGTATTTATGTAATAGGGACATGTTGTAAACATGACTGAGCTAGGATGCGTTAATGCATTTCCATGAGTGTCTGGATTGTGTTTACACCGATTCACCAAAAAAAAACGAATGTCTCTGGCGGCGGGTATCATTATGCATTCACTAAGTGTGGTGAATTTAACTGTCATCCTAAGCCCCTTTCACCTATTTTGCAGTGATGCTCCTTTTTTGATTGTGTTCCTGGTTGTGACAAGCGTAGCGGGGACGTGACACGCTGTAGTCTCACGTTACTCTTCATCCCCAGGCTGCTCGCAGTAGCAGTCAGTCACTCGCTCAGTCGGGGGGGGGTCACACGAGGACGGAAAGAAGACAGAGGGAGAGAGGGAGACAGAAGGGAGGATATTTACGACTCAGACAGTGGCGAGGGTGAGCTGCATCCCAATGTCTGCTCCTTTACTGCCCGGCTCAAACACTCTCTCACTAGAGAAGGAGTACGCTTGTGCAGAGCATTTGCAGGTAATAGTCTCCAGGTGTGTGAATGTCCGTGCAAAAAAAGATAAATATGATCCACTTATAGGTGGAATCTATCAAATCAGATTCAGTGTTCGTCATCTAAGCGTCGTCTACGTTGAGGTGCTTCGTGATGATTTACCTTTTTTTTGGGGCTGTTCAGACTTTCTCCCAATCTGTTCCTTCTATTTCTGTTTTAGATGATTTTGTACTCTTCCCATAATCGCCCTCCCCTTTCTTAAAATGTGTCAAAGGAGGCTTTTGTTAGTTGACACTTTTTGTGTCCTCTATAATGGATTCCACTGCGGGTGATTATTGAAGCACAGGGGACATCTGCGATAAAGTTTTTACTGTGTGCTGTCGGCCTGTCAGGTCTGACTTCAATGCTAATCAAATGCGTTCTCCGACAGCGCGACTTCAATCATCCCGAGTGCTTGATATTCAGTCGGTGGTGTCGTCTTTCCAGGGGTATAACAAAGTCCGCCACAGGTTCCTCCCCAGGGCTCTGTTACCTGTCTCACCCTTTGTTCCACTGATTCCATCCCCTGCTGAATCTGTCAGACAGTCTGGCCTTCCCTTGGCTTTAATGAATGCTTAGTGTGATACAGTGAGTCTGGCACCTTCTCTTACAGTGTAAAAAACATACCAGCGCTGATCGACGTGACTCCCTAAAGATTTCACTTTATTTGAGACTCGAGTCTGATTTACGTCATAAAACTGAGGTCTTGAACTTGACAGCTGTGGAGCTCAATAAAGACTTAACTCTTTGAAAGATTTTGGTCGGACTGAAGTCACAAAAATGATGACTCAAGACTTGATCTGTACTTGATTTACTTGAGACTTGACTCACTGAGGACTTGCCCAGAGATTCTGACTTGAGTTGAACTTAAGTCACAAAATATAAGACTTAAACTCTGACTTGGACTTGAGAACTATGAGTCATGAAACTTGAAAGCAAAGGCCTAAGTTTTCATAAATTGGTACGATCTTGACATGCACTTTACAATGACTTGACTTGGACTGGCCCAAGAGGACTTGAGAGCTCCGAAAGATGTAAAACAGCTGTGACGTGCACCAGAAGCTCATGCTGTAAAACTCTCTTCATGAAAATGGACTCTGTTGCAGCTGTACAGATGGGCAGGAGATCTAGCCGGCTACCATTTATCTCTCCGTCTGTGTCCCACATGTGCTCAAACGCCCACAGATAGGGCTTTGGCCATGATTCCTCTGATGAATTGCTTCAGTAATTGGTCGTGGCCGTGTGTGTGTGCGCTGTGTAATGAAGTAATGGTGATGCTGTTCTTCTCCTCCTCGTATGCCCCGGAGGACCGGAGCTCTGCTCTTCCTGAGTTCTCCTCTGAACAAATTAGAGATTCATTGATCCTGTGAGAGCCACAGGTTTCACTTTGTTGATGGGATGTGAGAGTGAAGCTGAGAGTCTCTGCTTTTGGTATGTTTGGGAGGGATTTTTTAGAAACAATCTCTAAAATCTTCATGATAAAATCTTGATAGATAAATTGGAAAAGGGAGAGAAAGGTGACGACATGCAGCAAAGGGCCACGGGTCGGATTCAAACCATGGCCGCTGCAGTAAGTACTACTTTTGTATTTGCTTATAATGTTCATATCAAGGTGAGATTCATACTTTGTAATTTCACCTGCCCAACTTGCTTCTTTTCTTTTGTTGTTGTGTTTCTGCTACTTTGTTTACAAACAAATACATCTCAAAATCTCAAAATCTCTAGTGCGCAGCAGTGACATGGCCAACAGGAAGTGTCGTTCATACTGTAGGCTACATATGAAATCAACCCTTCCGGCCCCTTCTGATTATAAATAATTGTAAATTATAAACCATAATTAACCTTGTGGTGTCTTTAGGATGCTGTATTAAGGAGAATACTCTTAAAAATGTAAACCACTTTTGTATTTAATCACTATGTGTGTCACTATGTAAATGTATGTACATTTATAGGCTAATGCATATGTGATCACTTTAATGAACAGTTGAAGATGTGATGTAAAATGTCAGCACAAGTTACAATAGAAATTTGGTCACACAAAACTCTTCAAATTGAGAATTATCATTATTATTAGATATATATCGTCATCAATCAATGGTAACGTGGTAACTTTTTCGGCCATATCGTACAGCCCCTATGCATAATGATGAGGATAGAGGGCTAAAACAATCCCGCTGATATATGTGATAACATGGTGACTAACACACTCGGAAGAGTATGTTCCAGTCCTGTGCTGTTCTCCGTGGCTTCTACATTAATGACTATTGACAAGCGCATCATCTTTACTGCTACACTGTCCTGCCTTCTCAGCACTGACATATGAAATATGTTAACTTGTGGACTACAGCAGAGACACAGATGTGAGCTGACAGCTTGCTCACTGAGCACATTAGATCTGTCTGTATAAGCATGATGCTGGCATCCTGAGACATAACAACATAAACCTGGAGGCGTTTTTCTTCAAGTTCAAGTTAAACTGCTTCATAGACGGAAATGCGTTTGGAGAAGCTCTATGTGCATATTATTGGTTAATTGAACTCTCTGAACATATTGTTTCCCTATGTACTCTGACGTCATATTTTGGTTTTATGTTGAGGAGAGGTTGTTGTTTTGACGTAACCAGTCACATAAACAGTTTTTTTTTAAATTTGCAGATTTAAAAGTTGATATTTCTGCAGGTCAACGACCTGTGCATCCATCTCAACCACGCTGGTTGCATATTTTTCTGTCTTTATCTTTTCTGGCGCTTGCACAAGAGGATGGCGTTCCCATTCTTCAAGCCACCTACAAAGCTCTGATTGGCTCGCTGGTAAACACCAGACATATTTGAATAGCTAAAAACTTTGGAGATGATGGCAGCGAGCTCTCAACTCTATCGAAACATAGTTTTGAATATCAAACAATAAGTTGATCATGGTGAATTTATGATCGTAAATAATCTTACATGAGTGACTTGATGAAGCAGTGTAGCTCACTATCATGGTAGAAAAGTAAAGCTGCATTTAAAGAATACAGGAAGATGGCTTTGAAAAAGTTTGCATCTTGCTCCTTCATACCTGTCGGCATCTGTGGTCAGCTTGGCATTTACAAAAGATGACCCAGATTCACAGCAAAAAATACATGTTTCCTGCTTTCGTGCAACCAAATAAAGTACAGTAGTGACTCACTGGGACAGGGAAGGTGATGCGTCTCCTCTGGTGCTACTTCAGAGTGAACGGCATGCTGGGAGCCTAATGTTCTTTTAATGACTGGCTTGTTGCTGTACCGCGGTACAGAGCTCGGAGGGGAGTAATGCGGCTGATTGATAACCTGCACATCCTCCGCCAGCCTTCATGACGCAGCACCTGCAACTCATCCAGCCAGGTTTACCATCTCACGCATACAGCTCACCACTGTGACTCAGCAATATGGCCGCCTTCAGGGATGGAAGGATTAGAGAGCTCCCTTGAAACCTATCCCTGCTTTGTGGTTCTTGCTGCTTGCATTTCATTTAGGCCTGTTGTTGGATGGAATCAATACTCGTAATCATTCAGTTGTTGTGTGTATCCTGCAGGACAATTAAGTTATCAAAGCCCCAGAGTCTCTCTTGAGTCACCGGCACTGCTTTTCAACCCACACACTGAAGGAAAATGGTCTCATAACAGAATTGTTCACAGCTGTAATCAGTAATCAGGATCCCTGTTGCACAATAAGCCACAGTGCCACACAATTGGTGCCAAGCAGTGCGTTGTTTTCGCAAGGTCACTAAAATGGCGTCAACGCTCCCAGAGTGTAACAAATTACAGACACTTTTTGGGAAGAAACACACGGACAGAGCGAGAAACAGAGCGATCGGGGAATGTTCGTTGATTTCCATCAAAGGGTAAAACGGCATCAATAAAGAAAAACAGGCACCCTCTGTGTGAGCACGTCCCCTGGGTCGCTGTGGAAGGGCAGGGCTGAGGGAAGTTTGCCTCACATAACTTGAAATGGATAAATTCTGGGAATTAATGCATTTAATTCAGCATTGAAGTAATCATATTTTTATGTGATCACACTGCAAGTCTGCTGTTGACGCTGAAAGATGATTTTCATACATCATTGTAATTTGCTGCGTGCATCTCTTCAATTATGTCTAAGCCACAGGTTTCACGCTTCACCTCTCTTTATTCTGTACAGAGGGAAGCTTCATGACAACGAGATAAACCAAAGCGTGAGAGCGTGGCATCAGAACAGCAGGAAGAAAAAGCATCAGTCAGACCAGTCGTGATTGGAGGTCCAGTTATCAGTTGACTGTGAGAGCACAACGCTGTAGTTCGCACCCTCATTGTCGCCTCCCACACTTCCCTTCCCCCCTCCTCCTCCTCCTCCTCCTCCTCCTCCTCCTCTCGTTATGGAAAAGCTCTCAGGCTGCAGCCGTTGTGGGCAAACAGCCAGCCTGCTGCCACGGCTCCTAAACATAACCGCAGAATAGAGGGAAGTCCAAAATTAAAAGCATTGTTATCCCTGCGGCCGGTGGCCACGGAGAGTTGGAGTGACAGGCTTATTTCATTGTGACGTCCCGGGTGACCTTGGCTTTGGCCTGTCTGTACCCCCTCCAGACACACTATTCAGACCAGGACCAGGTCCTGTCAGCAGGACTGCAAACACAAAGCCTGCATCGAGTCCCAGAGAAAAGCTTGTTACTGGATTTCTCACTGGTGAGTGGGAATTTCTATAATTCTAAATCCACCTCTTTTCTTATTTATTTATTTTTTTTCCCCTGATTCAGTCTGGTCCCCGAAATGTCCTTGTGAATGAATTTCAATATAATGTACTATTAGGGTTGCCATGGTGATGGCTGCCGTCTGTGTTCATGTCAGTTGCCATGCAACTTTTTTTTCCCCTCCCTCTACAGTAGAACGCTACACCGCTATGTGCACAGCGCTACGCTCAACATGTAAATCTGTGTCCGTATGATGCATTTTCACATCTGATCTATTATCGTTGAAGCCAGTGTTGTCGATGTTGTCTGCAATAAAAGGTTTTATTAATTTTATAGTACTGCAGAGTACTAAAAACACAAAGGGCTGTAAATGTACCAGTGCAAATATATGATCCTGGTAGTTTGAGTAATACACCCCAGAGGTTGAGAGTTTACAGAGCGTAAAATAAAAGTACGAAGTTTAGCCAGGCTTAATTTTTCCGAATGACTCTGCATATTTTTGTCAGAGCCCTTTGTGTGTCGGCATGAATGAGGGGGCTGCATTTTGTAATGTAGCAGCAACGTCTGTGTGAGCGGACTCCGCCTCCACGCAGGGCCTCCATCCGCCCAGTAGGCACCCCTTGCGCAGCAACGACATGATCCCTCACCAGCTTCCCGGTCCAAGTCCGCGGCACTGGAAGCGAATCCAGGTTGCTGTGTTGGTGGGAGAGCGTTGGGCATTGCAGCAACAAAACTGCCAGCTGCAGCCAGGGAATCTCTCATCCTGTCTGAGGTTTTAGTGCCGCGACCCTGACTGTCATCTCATATTATCTTCTACCTGCATGTGCTCGCAGCAGCAGGAGTCCATGCAGCTTCTCCTCCTTTCTCAACAACAACCTTGCTCTGCTCTGTAGTAACAAGTATAAATCAAACACTCCGTGCCACTATCTCTACTCTCCCCCCCCACACACCCACACACCCACCTTCGCCCGGCCTCACCCCTTGTACCCTGCAAATTAAAGAGCGTGTCTATGGGGCTGAGCTGTCCTGGCAGCGCTGATGAGGTGTAATCACCGTGGAGAGGCTCAGCTGCTCTCATCGCACCGTGCCATTGAGCTCATTAGGCCGGGAACATGATGCTAAAAAAAAAAAAATGTAAGCACAGGGAAGGGTATGGAGCTGCAACATTATGGTGGGGCTATGAGTGGAACGCGATGATGGGTTTCGGGACGGTTGCAGCTAGTGCCATTTCTTCAGATGTGAAGCTGGGAAAAACTCATTTTCTGCTCTTACTGCTGTATTCTTGCAGCCTCGACTCTTTTGCAATTACCCGCACGTATTGCGTCGGAACCCACGCCGTTATACTCAAAGCTGTGAGTTAAGGGCGGTGAAGCAGCGAGCGTCTCTGTTTTCATTTTCTAAACACTTGGAACACACTTGTGTGCGTTAGTCATCTAAACGTGGGCCTTGATAGCCAATTTATTTTCTTATTTTACATGGTTGTATTCATTCATTTTATTCTTTATTTCTCTGTTGTAATAGAAGAGCGAAGCCAGGAGGAGGGATAGAAAATTGTTTTTCTAAATTGACATTTGTTACAATGCTGTGCTCATTGTTTCATGCTTTTGATTTTCCCTCGAGGCAAGAAATCTGTGCTATATCTGATAGACCGTAGATGGATAGTTAGATGGATAGATAGATAGATTTAATATCAGTTATGTTGCTCAACATTTTCAGCCTCATTCTTCGGCATTTTACCCCGACTCTCATTCATCACATTTTTCAAAATATCTCAAAACAGCGTGTGCTCAGATCGTCCACATGTGTGGCCGCACATGGTTTGCAAGCATTGAAAGGTTGCCGCAATGGCAGCAATATAAACAGGATGACTCAGATGTAGTGTGTTGCCTCCTCAGTCTCCACAGCGGGGCTCCATTTATGAGAAATAAGGCCTTATGAAAGGATCAGCACCCTACTACCCTTTGCTTTTGTTGCCCGTCCCCTCTCATCTCACACAGAAACACAGGTTGCCTGAAAGCAGACCTCTCGTCCTGGGGGGCGCAAATCCAATTTCACATGTCACACTCACAACAGATTATTCATGCAGGCTAGGGTGACGGATGCTTAGGTGTGTGTGTATGTATGTTTTGAATACACTTCTTAAGAAGTCTGTTTATGTGGACTAGTGCAGGTGAGAGGTGTGGGCACGTGTGTTGCCGAAGGGCACTTCCACAAAGGGAGGTGAAAACACACACGTGCACACACTGGGGGTGAAAGGAGGTGTGTGTGTGTGTGTTCTTTCATTTAACAGAAGGCCATCAGTGAGTCATTCTCCCAAAGAGCACCCTTGGGTTCTTGCCTGGCTGACACACGCAGTGGCTGTCTCAGAACAAGGCTTACTGGTCAATGTTTAATGCTCCATAATCGGTTTTACTCACCAGCACAGCCTGAAGGATGTCAATGCTGATTTGAAGCCCTAGCAGCGGAGGCTGACCACTGCTGCACCTGGTCTTTTATTGTGACATTTCAGTTAGGTGTAATTCATATTATCCGCTGTGAGAGGTGTTTTCTGGCAATCATTACAAGGATTAAACCGTCCAGGTTAAGACACACAATCGTATCTGCAATCCCCTCTTACTTCTCCGTGTCTACTTTACTTAAACCTGCCCAGACACGATCACAGCATATCACACGGATATTTGACCATGACATTGCGCTGAGTTACTTCTTACCTCTCTGTCTTTTTCTGCTCTCTTTCTCTCTCTGTCTTCACTAGAGAACCATGAGCACTGTGGAGGAGGAACCGGATCACATGATACCATGAAGACAAGCCTGCAGGTCCTGCGCTGCCAGCTGCTGAGTGAGTAAACCCAAGGGGGGGGGGACATCCAGGGTGATGCCTTTTCTAACCACAAGTATCGTTGCATTTGTTGCAAGAAAAAATACTCCTTTATTGCTGGAGACCTGATAAATCTTCAGCCTTCAGGGAACCTGTAGATACTGTATTTACAGTGTTGTATCCCCTTAGTTCTAGTTCTAGTCTGTGCTGCTTTAAATTCAGAGGACACGATCACGTCTCTGTACACAGCTCTGGCAGGCCACCAGCGCAGAATGTCACATGAATATGGAGCACGGAGGGTCAGGCTGGGACCCGCCAGACTGCTGGACGGTTAGCTAAACAGGCTGGTGATGATATCTGGTATGCGCCCCCGAGCTCCACCTCAGGCCAGCGGAGCCAAAGGCTGTCTGACAAATCGGCCTTAATCCCTCAGAAGTGATAAACTCGGACTGGACTGCTGTGAGCGAAGTGCTCTAAGCTGTAAACAGAGGTGGAGCGAGGTCACGTCACAGCAGTTTGATCTAAGGAAGGGAAGTCTGAGTCGAAACTGTGGGCTAGCTTTGCATAGAGTTTATATTAAGACCGTATTTCAGAGCCGGTCTTTCTTTCTCTGAGAGCATGGTGCTCTCTTTTACTTTGCGGTCAGTTTTTCCTCGGGCACATTAACACTTCCATCAGGGTTGCCTCTTTTACAGTGTGCAGAGCTGAAAGGCCCACCTGAGATCTCTGCCTCTCTGCTATAAAGAGACATTTCTCACTTCTCTGTCTGTACCAGCCATCTGCAGGAGACGGATGTGCCTTAACATCCTCAGGCTGCATGCAAGAGAAGAGATGCTGCAGATAGAGGAGAACTGAGACGGATGATGCCGCTTCATGACAGGTGACAGAGCAGGAAGAGATTTCCTCTGTGTTGTTTTTTGTTCGGAAGTCTTCTGCCTTGTCAGTGCTCCCGATGTACTTAAGCGAGCATGTTGTGATGACATTATGCTCCGAAAACAATGCGGAGAAGTTACTTGTTTCTAAAGAATTTAGGTCTTATCTGGCAGCTCTGGCTTCAAAGTAAGTCAGTTGTTTGCGAATTGTGTTTTGAAGTCGGCTCCTTGGGAGTGTGAATGAGTACAGAAGGCTTGAGTAATCCTCCAGTCTGACTTTGTCTTGTCTTGTATGGTTGAAGTGTGTTGTTGCAACAGTTTGTGGTCTTTTTAAAGCCGCTAACAACAGTGAAAATGTTGAAATCTTCTGTAAAGGGGAAATTATTGGCAGTGTCTGTGACTGTAATGGAGTTGTATAACTGCAAGCCTACAATTCAGTGTTCTCCCCAGATTCCAGACAACTTCCTGTTTAACGTCTCTCCTTCCTGTTGCCACGGTCAGTCGCGTAGCCAAATCATTATACCGATAAACGGCACAAGGACTCTTTGTTGTTCTTGTTTTCACATTCTCCCTCCGTCTGATTCTCAGATAAACGTGTCTCGGTTCAAAGCCGCCGTGACCCGACAAACAATTTGCGGAGCATTCAAACAGGAAGCCATTATCCTGTTACGAAAGCTTTTCCCTCTTATCTCAGGGCTCACATCTGTAGCGCCCTCCCCGCTCCGCCTCTTCGCCCACTCCGCCCATCCAGTCCTCCTCCACCAGGACGGTTCCAGCGGTCCACAGGATGTGCCCTATCTGTCTGTTTCCCCCCACGGGACAGACACCCAGAATGGTAGAGGAACACACCCAGAAGCAAACCAAAGGAATGTGTGTGTTCGTGGTACCTCAAAGATGACTCTATATATATATGTATACGCCCAGGACATGTATACGCCTCTACATGAGGATGACCTCATGAAGCGCAAGGATTTATTATTGTCATACAATACAGGAATGTACATTGGAATGTCGTTGAGTCATGAAAGAAGAAACTTGGTATTCTAAGTTGAAAAAACTGCACCCGTGAAAGATGAGTGTACTCATACAACATCGTCAAACAGAAAGGAAAAGCTTTTGTTTCCTTTTATGGTGAAATGGGTCATGAGTTCACCAGACTCATCCAGTTTTTTTTAGCTTTACAGTTTCACGTATTTCATTTTAACATTTGTTCTTTTCTTTACAACCTCAACTGTTGATAACAACACATTTCATGATTGATATGTCTTGTTTTCAAACCGTATCCTTGTGTAGTGAGAATGACACAACCTTTATTTATTGTTTTAGTAACAGTGACAGGAGGAAGAGGAGGATGATGATTAGCAATAGTAAGAACAGTACCTACGCATACATTTACTGAGGCTCAAGCTCTTGCAGTGGAATGTACATTTACTAAGTAAAGTACTTAAAGGACCAGTGTGTAGAATTTAGGGAGATGTAT
Source organism: Pholis gunnellus (assembly GCF_910591455.1). Lineage (NCBI taxonomy): Eukaryota > Metazoa > Chordata > Actinopteri > Perciformes > Pholidae > Pholis > Pholis gunnellus. The sequence goes on from NC_136547.1 coordinate 9,079,076, forward strand.
TGGCAGCAATGGAATATGATATTCAAAACTATGTTTTCATTGGTGTATAATCATCTGAAACTATGAATCTTTGCGTTTTCGTTAGCTTAGAACGAGCTGTTCGTATTGACATAGGCAGCAGGTCCTCTTCGCGGAGTATACGCCGAGTTGCACCGCCATGTTTCTACAGAAGCCCAGAATGGACAAACAAAACACTGGTTCTAGAGGGCGCAGTTCTCATTTTTACTTTTACTGAAGGCCACTGTAGTTCTCAGACACGCGTTGAAAGAGAGGATTGAGCAGCGGGGTATTCATTTAGATGTAATCTGCAACCTCACCACTAGAAGCCACAGAATCCTACACAATGCTCCTTTCAGTACAATTTTGAGGTACTTTACTCAAGTATTTCCATGTTATGCTACTTTCTACTTTTGCTCCAGTCAGGCGGCAACCTCTGGGTCTGAAAAGTGAAGCCCATGCCTTAAACTTGTCAGCACGGTGCGACCACTCGGGTTGCAAAAAGAAGTCTGATTGTAAGTCTATGAGAAAATGACCCTAATTCTCACTTGATTTATTACCTCAGTAAACATTGTGAACATGAGTTTATGGTTAATCTACTACAGTTATTTGATAACTCTCTCTCTCTTACTTTGTGATTTATTATTATAGATTACTGTGTGCTAGCCAACAATATTTAAAGTAGTCAAAATCAGCCCCACCATTGCCAGCTGCAACATTAAAGCGATGCTTAATGCATCACAATATGTCATCCTATAATATACATTATTCTGAAACGGTGGCAGCAGAAATATTGCTATTGGTTGTGTCATTATGGTACAGGAGGTGATAGTAATAGTACTGTAGTACTGTTGGTTGCTGTAACGGTAGTAGTGGTGGTGATAATGGTGCAGGTAGTATTGGTGCTAATAGTACTGTTGGTATATCGGAGTGAGTCCGGGCCGATAGCGCTCTGTCCAGGCGTGATAATCCAATCTTACCAGCAGTTAGTCAGACAGGTCGGCCTGAAGCTGATGGATCTGATCTGTTCCTGTGGCTCGCTCTCACGGCACGTCAAAGTTTAAAATTAAAGGTTTGGACTACCCTCAACAAAACCCCCCATTTAAAGCTTATGATTGCTTTGATTTGGGTTTGTCAGCCTTTATCCTGGACAGTGAGGTATGAAACCCTTTGTATTAGGCAGCAGCGCCGTGGTGTGTGTGCGCCGGTATGATGTGATAAAGGCTCATTGGTATTCTGATGAGCACTGTAGATAAAGCCTCTCCATTTGCCCCGAGGGATTTAGAGGGAATCCCATGGGGGTTTGTCTACTGGTTGTGATTAGCATAAACGAGGCTAAATGGGATCCATGGAGGGCCGGCTGGACGGAGAGGAGGACATCCTTAATTATTGGTTATGGTTTAATGCCCTGGGGCTTTCCAACCAACAGTAATACATTCTATCCTATTGAGTAATGAGGTGGACATACAGTGATTCCCTTTAGTTCTCGTACATTTACTTCTCAGGCATTCATGTATTTATTCAAAGCAACTTAAAGAGAAAGTGTAGGCGGAGGGTTTTTCCCAAGGGCACATTGACTTAGTTGTTGGTAGACACATACTGTTTATATTTATCATTCGAACAGCATCAGTCTAGTTCATAGATCAGGTAAATCCTAAATAAAACCTTACAGGTGCTGGAAAACTGTTTAGTACGTTTTATAAAGAAATGTTTTGATTGTGTGGAGGTCTTCATCCGGTTTACATTTTCATGAGGACCATAGTTATTATTCAGGAGGATGGAGTTAGATTCAGTGTTTATCCACCATGATTTTAATCCTGGTTGTGGATGGAGGTCTTTAGACCTTAATGCTGAGAAATACAATTTGCAGCAACTATAAATGACAGTTGACTCAGATTAATGAATATAGATCTTTGAAGATGAAGGTGCGAAAATACATTCAGCTATTGCTTAACCTTTTCTTAAGTAATTAAAAAACCTCCACATACTTCTGACGTACGTTCAATCTTAATGCAGGTTGTATCACTGTGTTGCAGTTTCATTTATTCATACATGTGACCTTGGCCAGATTTTCATGGACTGCATTCATTTTGACCCTCATACATCCGGTTATCCTTCATTCCCGATCATGCCGCCTTAGCAGGGAGATGACGGAGCAGTAGAAGTTCAGAAGTACAGCCTGGTGAACCGTCACGAGTCCTATTGATGGATGGTTTTGCAGCTCCTATTTTTGGCTTCCCGTAGAGCCTCCAATTCGAATAGTGCCACTGCCAGCTGCCCGCTGATGATGTGACACAACCGGCCGGGCTCCAACACTTGCCTCATCGGCAGATTGTCACTGTCGAACCACATCTTTCTCCATTGCATGGAGCATGAGGTGACCCCTGGAAAGAAAGATAAATATCCCACCTTCCACAGCAAATAGTCCCCCGCCCCTCAGGATTGATGATGCAACCAGGTTAGTGCGTAAGCACCGATAGCCTGCATACCACACAATAAGTGCTCCAGTATGATTGATTAGTGCGCCTGAACAATATGGTTCTTCCATGGCATAAGTCTCATGCAGAACTTAATCAGCGGGAGTAAATGTTGTGTTGTTTTTTTTTTACTTCACCAGTGTAACTTTAGATGCAGTGACAGTCGCTCTGGTCCCTGTCCCCTGACATTGAGTCTAACAATGAATGATTGGTGGGACAAAGCCTGCATTGGATCAGTGCGCAGGATCCTGCTTTGCAACATGATTTATTGATGTCCCTGATGGCATCAATTGAGGACTTCAACGAATGTCACCGGGTTCCTATTCCTCAAGAGAGCCCTAATTCAGCAGGTTTTCCTGCATAAATTGCCCCTCCCTCCACACAACCCGAGCATGGAAAGCAGACGGCATTAGTCATATAAATGGGGGCATAATCTCACAGTAATATCTCCTGGGTGTTGTTTGTCTCCATGATATGAGCATGTGCTATTCTGAGGTGATCATTCAGCTGGGTGGTACAGATAGTGAGGGCAACAGGTTGGTGTGAGCGATAACAGTGTGAGCTGTGAGTCTCCTTCCGGTCCAGACAAGGACAAAGGCCTTTAATTCAATGACACCATTGAACATTGATCACCACTTGTTGTTGTTTTTGTTTGTCTTCTCTCGAGCAAAGATTCAGAGGTGTCTTGTTGTCCGCCTCCTCTTTTTGCGTCATCAAATGTTTCAAAAATAATATGCCTCCTATAATGCTCCAATCTCTCACATCTTATTTTCCTTTGAGTGCCCTTTTTTTGGACCTTGATGTGCTGTGTCTTATCCAACCTTTTTTCCTTTTGTCTGTGTCTTATCACTGATGAAACACCCACACATCTCCCTCTCTTACTCCCCGCTACACCTCCTCACCGCACATTTTCCCACCCTGCCCGACCACGCTATCCTTCCCCTTTTCCATCCAATTTTCCTACGTTCGTACCGTTGCTTCAACTCAATAATGGATGTTCATAAAGCTCAATTCACTTCTCGGGCCTTTTCAATCATTTCTCCAGTTAATTGACCCGCGGTGCCTGCTCCCCACCCCCCGTTGTGACAAATTACACCCATTTGCGTCAGTGTGCAACACAGTGCCTGTGTAGGAACACACGGATGCTTATGTAATCCCTGCACATGTAGAATTTTAGCAATATAACAGGTCTAAAATAGATGGATTTCTTGTTTCCAAACAATGAAGGTTGAAACACATTGCCATAATATAATGATAGCGTGGATGGATATTTTCATTTAAAATGTAATGTAATTCGTTGGCTGACTTCTGCTCTTAGCATGTGTAAGAGATAAATAAAGACGCTGTTGTTATTCGACATGTTACTCCTAATGAAACTCCAAGTCCTGTTTATTGTTTTTGTTATTAATCTTCTAAATAAGGCTAGCCGCCATGTTTTTTTTTACTATGTTGTGTCGTTACCTGCATCACTTTGTCACTTTAGCTAGCTGACTAACTCTTTGCAAAGCTTTCAAGGCTGAACACAGAAAAGTCTCTTTCACAAATAAAGCAACTTAAAGGAAACCAGTCAAATGACTGTTAAGAGGTACATTTATATGCCACTCTTTCATAGATATATGTCAGCTGTTTTTGTAAACTTCAATTTTTGATGTTGACACAGTTTTCAATTTCTGTCTCCCTGAAAAATTACAAGCGTTAACAATGTGATTTTTGTTTTCTCATTCCAAGCCATCAGTGTGCCACATCTATCAGCTGTCACACAGTCAGACTGATCACCACAGCATTGATCGCAGAGTCTGACAAACGCTCATGCATTCCATGCAGTAACAGATTTTGTACAAATGCTATTTTTCACTCTGAGCTAACTGGGAGGTGTCTTTCTTGGCACATTTTACATATTCAATCTATTACATTTTTGCAACACTTTCATGCAGTTTTAGGCACTTTAAGAATCGCCTCATAAGCTCAAAGTAGTTAATCTTCTACCAACTCACTCATACGTCGCTTGGGAACCTGTGTAAAGTCTTGTTGTTATGACCCTCAATAATGAGAATAACAGCGTCTGATACAGAATCTGTTACTAATGAATGCACTAATGAATACATGGACAGTCAGATGTCTGAGTGCAAGCTTACTTTAAAAGCAGATTCTCCTCTTTAACATTTTAGATACGATCTTTAATAAAACATGATTTGACTAAATTGCAATGTCCCAAAATGAATATTAATCTCCAGGGTGAAGCCACACATCTGAGTTTCTGATCAGACAAAGCGGAAGAATGTGTTCCTGTTTGTGTGTGTGTGTGTGTGTGTGTGTGTGTGTGTGTGTGTGTGGGTGTGTGTGCCTGAGCATTAAGTTTGCCCATCTTGTTTGTAAAGGGTGCCTGGGTGTTGTGTTTTATTCAGTACGAGCACAGTGTCGGGTTGCCAGGTTGTAGCAGCCAGGTCTGGGTACTGATTGAAGGTACTCAAACCGGGCCACGGCATTGTCAACATCCTCCCTCTTGATTTGCCTCTTTAATCTTCTTTATCTACATTTGTTTGCATTGATAAACACATTCCTCACTCTACGATGCTTGCAATTGTCAGTATTTAATATATTAATCCTATGATTTGGACGTAATAATGCCTTTATATATTGTTTACATTTTGTCTTTTTGTCTCTCTTCCTTTGTGTTTTTATTCATGCACCGTCCTCCATAATAATTTGAGAACTGTTTTTCTTCTTTTGAGCACCTCTAAGGGCCTTATCCTCTAAATGTGTCCTAAAGTGACCACTATTCACATTTCAGACGATCAACAATAGCCCAGATACTTAAGCTTTGATAGCTTGGGTTTGTCTGTGTTCCATTTCCCTGCCTAAAGGATCATCTTAGGAGGGACAAGCAGTCATAAATCAAGGGATGGCCATGTGCGTTATCTCCTCAGATATGAGTCTGGAGTGGGCTCCGTGGATTAGAGACGTGACAGGCTTGGTTAATGGAAGACGGGGCCTGGACCCTCTGTGCTGATAGTCTGTGTGATTGAGTACGGAGGAATATGATTAATGATTCAGAGGCTCAGTTTAAATAGTCAGTGCTGTGGGGTTCTGCTGCTGTGGTGTATTTGAAATCGCCCCCGGTGAACAAAGAGGATGGAGAAGCTTTCTATGTCAAAGACATTTCAGATTACTGATATTGACATTCGCCTGGGCTGTTGTTGTTTTTTAAAGTTCATCATTTTATGACATATTCTGTCCCTTTCATTCTACATGTTCAACAGACCTTCTCACCTATTCTCCCGACTCCTTCTCCTCTGCCCCTCTCGGTAATGGAAACTCGGTTTCCATAGTTACTGAGCACCATTATAAACGTTGGCCACGACATCTGGGTCACAAAGATAGCTTCAGACTCTGTGTGTTTTCTGTGACTTCTTTACTGTTTGTGAGTTCCATGAATACCAAAACAATGCAGTCTTAATCGTTATCCTTAATGCTCTCTCTAAAGCCCCCTTAAATTTAAGGTTTTTCGCCTTTTTTTTTTGCACATTTCTTGGAGGCTTTTCTTGTCACAAGCATGGTGCATATTCAGGCCCATGGTGTGTGCATCTGTAAGAGCTAAAAGATACTTATACTTACTTGCTTATGCATTCTCTGGAATGGCTTTAATCCAACATGCCAGTCTTTGGTGAATGACGTTGGATCTGTACAGATCCAGGCCACCTCAGCTCTCTGACATGCTTGGAAAGAGACGGGTGAGATTTTCATTAGGTTGCAATACAACCTCACTGCTAGATACCACTGAATCCTACACATTTCAGTGAGTGTTTTTAAAGGATAAGTCTGGCAATATTCTTGTCTTTATGTCAACAAATCCCATGAAAAGAAAAAACAAAACAATGAATTGATCCCACAAACACCATTTGTTGCTGCTGTCCTGCATCCATCCAACTAAGTTTACATTGAATTAAGTTTACATCCTTAGTAGGAATGAATGCATGAGTGCCACAGAAAGGTTTGGAAGTTGGAAAGTGTTTAGACAACCTAACAGATTGTTGGTTTTGGTCTTTTCATGGGATTTGTTGAAAATCAAAAAGCAACATAATATTGCCAGCGTTATCCTTCAAGCAATGAAGCAAAAATGGTTGAAACTAAATACAAACAAAATACAAAATAATGTAGAAACTTTTAGTCTCGCGCCGTCTTTGTACTGTTCAGCATCGTGTGGCGAAAACATGCGACTTAACGTCATTCAGACAGGAATTTAGTCAATGTTAGCTTTGTGTTCCTGCATGTTCTGTTCTCAGCTGAACGCATAGAAACCGCCCGCTGGGAGCGTTTCACTAATGTGTCACATTAGCTGTGTTTAACAGTGTCAATAAGGGATGGAGGGGCGGGAGCAACGGGGAAATTAATAAGCCATTGCACGTTCTTCCCTTTATGACTTTCTTGCTGTCTGGATAACATAATAGGACCAATATTCCCCACAGGCACCTGCTAATGGCTTGTCTCGACACAGCCTCTGTATGGGATTGAGCTTGAGATCTGTCAAGTTCTCTGAGATGGTTTTAGCATGTTAAGTGGGCTATTTTGACACTATGACTGTCATGAATCTGTTCACTGTAAAGAAAATATCAACACATTTTGTCTGATAAAGCAAGTGACGATTTCTAAATGCATTTTTTACTTTATTATTTGTTTCAGAAAATGTACTAACTCAGACAATCTATCAAGACATCTAATTGCACAGTACTGAAAATGATCAAAACTATTAAAAAATCCATTAGAAATGTACTAAATTAACTTTTCTTCAGTGTTATCTGGAGATTGAAATCAAATAATTGCTTGTTGTATTATGACCTTGGTAAAAAAAGTGAGCTCTTTAAGAATTTCTGCAGAGTAACTAAGCTTGAAGATCCTTCTGTCTTAGACATGCATGGGTACACACAGTGCAACTCGCGTAGTGAATAATGCAGTTGATAAAGAACGAGGTGAGTGACAAACACCGGCGGTTCAGTAGATAAAAGGCAGGGGAGAATAATGAATGCGAGACAAGACTATGCGTCTCCATTGAACACCTGAGTTTCAGTTTCAACTGCCGGGCTGCTCTCTCGCCTTGCTTTGCGTAGCAAGATCCTTGAGGGAAATAATGTGAAGACAGACAGACATGCTGAAAAACACACCCACAGGGGGAAAAAAACCAATAATTCATGAAGCTAAGAGGATATTCTGCACCGTCATCCTGTGCTAATCGCCAGCTTTCTCTCTCTTTCTCTACAGGTGTCCTAGCATTCCTAGCACTGCCAGTAGGACTGGTGTCATCAGCACAGGAGCTGTACCTCAGCCAGACATCCCAGGACCCCGACTCCATGGCAGCCGCCCACAGCAGCCCCCTTTCTGGCCCCGAACCTTCCCCTCTGGACTTTCATCAGGAAGGCTCCAGTAGCGGGGAATGGTCATCCAAAGGAGGCACTCAACCCTCAAACATCATCCTCCCTACTGTCGCCCTCCACCCTTTGGCTCTGCCTCGCCCAGCCCAGACTTTCAGCCCGACTCGTGACGACCCTCCCATCCACGACGCAAGCACTGTGAGCGCTGAAAGTCATGTGAAGCGGCCCCTGGAGCCGAGCTCTGATGTTGTAAGCCAAGGCCACATGCACAAATTGGTCAGGGTAACTCAAGTCCATAACCCAGTTACTGTCAGCACTAACCAGGCCAGCAGCAGCAGCGTCCTTAAATCTCCCAGCACAGCGGTCCCAAATATAGATGTGGGATCTACTGCCAGAGAAGCTCCGGCTCTAATGTCCAGCTCAGACAGAGGAGATACGCTTGCTTCTCAGCACGTCGAGCCTCAGAAGTTCAGCGTGGAGGAACCCACCGACCCCAGCCGGCAGCGTGTTCCAGATCTCGAGCGCGCCTCCCTTTCCTCTCCATCGATGAATGCTGACCCTGCAGCAGGCCTGAAACTCAGGGAGCATGTTCGGGGCGTCTCAGAGCGCCACGCCATCACCCTGAGGGAGGTGCATTCGGCGAACGAGCCCCCCACTGAGGAACTGGTGATAGACCCGAAGGACTCTGTGACTCCAGTCGAGAGCCCACTTGAGAAGCTAACTTCCACCCCGTCCACTCCAGCGCTGTCCACTGAGCCCGAACTCAAGACACCGAATCCAACAATCATCCCAAACAACCACTCTGCACCCAACGAGACCACCACTGAGGAGGATCGTGGTCTTGTTGTTCAAGGTAACGGCACGGACAATGCCCCTCTCGGACACTGGTTGGGGAACGTGACTGCATATGGAGGGCTGCTCCCTAACAGCAGCTCAGTCGAGGAGGCGCCCGCTCAGGGGAACAGCTCGGAGCCCCCCTCCACTGCCAGCGGGAACTTCCTGAACAGGCAGGTGCCTGCCACCACCGAGGACCCCTGGACGCCCGGCAACAGCTCAGGCCCCACCGTTGACTCCCCGCTGTCCCGCATGACCATCTGCCTGAGCAGGATGGACATTGTGTGGATCGTGCTGGCCATCAGTGTGCCCGTGTCCTCATGCTGTAAGCAATGTTATAGCAGCGGTGAAATTGAATGAAAGTAAAAAAAGTTCCAGATTACTTGGCTGACTTTAACAACCTTGAAAGCCTATAGTTTTGGTGCGAACTGCCTCGAGATATCAGCCGTAGAGATGCTTGCCTTCTTTCCAATATAATGGGACTACATGGCACTCGGCTTGTGGTGCTCAAAGCGCCAAAAGAAATACATTTTTAAAAACTCAACAGCAATGTCTCTTTCCATAAATCATGACCCGGTTACTCAAGATAATCCACAGACTTTGTTGTGATTAGTTTCATGTCGGAACTATTTTCTTTACATGAAACGGCTCACAACAAGGACTGTGGACACCCGAGGTCACCGAAGAGTTAATCTGTAGTAAACTATTGTGATTTATTCATTTCACAGCCACTTGTTTTCTTCACCTTTCAGGGTTTAAAGGTGCTTCAGTGAGTGATCTCGCTCATTGTTTTAGAATGCCTTTTGAAAGCCCCCAGACACCCTTCAGGACTCGATCCTGTTGCATTAAACTGGAGAGAGTGCAATAGCATAATAACAGCAAGACCAAGAGTATTTTAATCCAGCGGTAGAGTTGCACCTTAGGATTTGCATTGTGGTCTGTTTGAGATGGAGAAATAAGGATTTCTTCCCCTTTGATAATAAATTATTTTCCTGTGTGATTCCTGAAAATGTCTCACTGAGAGATTGGCTGCATGTGTTGCTTTAGATAGCCTCAGAATGACTACACGGCACACCCACCAGTAACCAATATTTTAGGGTGATATTTTTCCTTTCAAAAACCATTTCTTACAACAGTGGCGTGTTGTCGTGAAACATGGCTGCCTTTACCTATGCAGCGAGTGTGGGCGCTTTCGGAGGCTATTTGAAGCAGCAGCAGCTTTCAGTCTCTCATTTTCCCTTCCTGTCTTCTGCCCCGCTCTAGCTGTGCTCTTGACTGTGTGCTGCATGAGGAGGAAGAAGAAGTCATCAAGTCAGGAGAACAACCTGAGCTACTGGAACAACGCCATCACCATGGACTACTTCAGCCGGCACGCTGTGGAGCTGCCCAGAGAGATACACTCTCTGGAGAGTGAGGTACAATACTGCTGGCGCACTGATACTCTATTAGTGTACAGCGCTGCACACAGAGGCGGAGGCACATTTACTTGATGTTTCGCTGTCAGTCAGCAGAATGGTTTTAATGAGTACGGAAACAACAAGAGGATCCATGTTCACTCCCCCCTGTCAACAAGCCCCGAGGCCTGCTGAAGCATGACACTGTATCACTGCGATTTACAGAGATGCCACTTAGAACAAGCAAAAAGAGGAATTCCCTATCAGTATATATAAGAATGCATACTGTTGCTGAAGAAAAAATATGAATATGAGTAAATCTTTTTTTGTTCATCCCGTTTATTTCTGCCATTTTCCAATTATATTTGGTCTGATATACTGAGAAAAATAACAAGATAAGATTTTAGTTTTTAATGCATTGCAGCGCCATCTGGTGGAAATGGTACTATATATCATCTATCACTATATATGTATCATTTTTGGGATACATATATACATGAAGTTGGTTTTAAATGTGCTATCTACCTCCTCTTCTTCCCCATATCATTTTGATTGACCATTATTTTGCTCTGTTTGCATGTATTTGTTTATCACCGTCTCTCCCGTGACCATTTCACTGTGTCTTCTTTCTTTTACTCTTCATCCGTCGCTCAATTTGCATTCCTTTACCGCCTGCGGGCGCTTCAGGAGAGGGAGGCTGCGGTTGGATCATGTGTGCGATGCCCCTGGTGACACCCAGGTGTTGTTCTCCCCTCCTCCTCCTCCTCCTCCCTGCGTTACCTGTCTTTGTAGAGCAGCAGCCTCTTAGCTTCTCCTGGTGATTTAGGTAAATGACGAGCGCTCCAGGAGACATGATCATAAAACCTAAAAATGACAACGTTAGTTTGATTTGATTGGTGATAAAATGGCCTCATGCTGTAATACAAATAATGTAGCTTTTCACACCTCCCTCCTCCCGCACTGCCTGATTACTGCTGACTCACCATCAACAACTATCTCTCCATCCCTCCGTTTCACATTAAGTCCCTCTGTTGTCTTGTTTCCTCTGAGTCATCCCTCCCTCTTACATGCCTGTTCATCTAGCTTTGTCAGGTATCTTTGTTCGCCGTCTCCTTAAAAGCCTCGGGCTGCACCGAACCCATATTTTATTCTGTTCGCTTCCACACTAGATGGTGTGCTCACTGTCTGTAGAGTGACTTAGATACAGTTAGACTGCAGCGTGTTGCCCTAATGGTGAGCCCTGAAGCGTGAATCATGAGTTACAGCTATTGTTTAACAGTTTGCAACCTGCGCTGATTTCTTTCTTCTTCTTCTGCGTGTGCATTTGCAGGATCACGACACCTGTCTACCCCCGAACGGAGACTACAGCGGCAGCAGCGTGGTCCTGGTTAACCCTTTCTGCCAGGAGACGCTCTTCATCAACAGAGACAAAGCTTCTGCCATCTAGAGACAGGAAAAGAGCGACGCCGTCGGATTCTCCTCTTCTACTCCCCCTGCTGTTGTTGTCTATTTTATAAATGTGCTAAATATTCAGAGACTTTGACTTTATACTGTACATGACAAACACAAAGAGGCAACCTGAGAGAGGAGTGATGTGAGCAGACACTCTTTAAGGATGCACCCGCATATTTTTCTGATGTACATTTTCTACAAAAGGCTTAATTGTGATAAAAGGTTTTTATTGTCTTTATAAAATGCAGATTATATGTGGTTTTGTTTCATTACAGTGGCTTGATGGTGAGTGCACTGTGGATGTTGCCACATGAAATTTGCTTTAGAGAGAGAAACGTGCTACGAAAACATTGAAGCTGTTCTTTTGTCATTTTATTTTTCCTTTAAGATCAATCCCAAAATACTTATAGCCTGTTGAACTTGAATATAGCACCTACGTTATTGGGGGGGGGGGGGGGGGGGGGGGGGGGGACAGTGATACTGCACGTGAGATCAGGGCCCATATCTACCAAACTGAGAAACACATTTAAGAATGATTTACAGAGTAATTCTAGAAGCAAAGAATAAGACACATTTATTAAGCAACTTACATCAAAGTGTAGCAGGAACCTTTAAGATCAGCTCTCAAGTCATCACATGATTAATCACATGAAAGCTGAAATACTGTGCATCTGCCCCATTTTTCATTATTTGTACTCTTTATCTTTACATTTGACTGTACACGTTTATTGAAATTAACAACAAAATATATTTATTTTAAAAATAATAAAAGTAACACATTTTATTTATAGTATGCATTTGTAAAAAAAAAAAATTGTAATGCATGGAAAGTGCAAAATCAATGTTATTGTTGTCTGCACTCTTGTTACCTCTGGAGTTCTCTTCAATTTAAGAGCATTGTTATGATAAATAGCGTTCGTTCTTACATTTGCAAAGTATAAGTGAAGGATAAGTCCAAAATTCAATTTTAAGCAGGTTGATATATATGGGCCCAGATTTCGACGGTTGATTTGGGCAGATTATTTGGGTGATTTGGCGTCTGCATTGAGCAGCTTTGAGAGATGTCAGTCAAAGGACAAAAAGTGGCTTTCCCCCACATGTCACCAGCTTCTCTTCAGAGGGACCACATAGATGTCTTAATTCCTTACGTTAAGTACAAGTTATATATATATATATATATATATATATATATATATATCAGTATGTGCGTGCTTGAAGACCCTGTTTGTGCATGTAAGCACACTGTGAGTGTGGACGGATGAGTTCAAATGTGCCCCCCCCTTAACTAATTATCACTGTTACTTTAAGTCAAACAAGACTTCGTATCACTTTCAGCTCAGTTTGTATCTGTTTCTCTGTGAGGTCTGTGTGTCCGTCTGTTCGTCTCTTGTCTGTATCGTGGAGTGGCTACCGGTTTTAGCCCAGTTTAAGAAAGAGTTTCTCAGCGCTTTAGGAAACAATTAGACCAACCTTGCTACTGTAAATGTCTCCCTCCATAAACAAAGTGTTTGTCCATCAATGCAAACTGTGTTTGTTGAATGATTGTGAATTAGTTGCTGGACCACATGTTATGTGTTAGAGGCTGTCAAAAATCTTGACCAATTGAAACACTGAGATAAATAATGTATGCTGAATATTTACTGTGAGCACATACAGAGGCAGTTTAATTAAAAAAGAGTGAATATTTTTGTTTAATTATTGAATCTGTGGTCCTTCTATCATCTTTTTATTTTGCATTGCTGCAGTTGTATTCAATAATCAATGCTGCCTGCCTCTAACGTCGCTAAAGATTTTCTGCATTGTGAGATGTTGTTCTGAAATCACAGATTCAAAAGGCGATGTTGAAGAACACACCTAAACATATTGATATTTCTTGCATTGGATGCTCACAGCTGGGCTTCTTGTTTTGCACGCTCAAAAGTGGATATTTTACAAAAACGTTCAGTGGCACGATGGGGCAGTGTTCAACATTATGTATTTTTTGTACTGTAGTATACACTGTACTTTTTACTGCTGAGCAATAAAACAAAGAAAAAACACTGACTGATTTGTGTCAAGTATTTGTCTTACTGTACTGCACGTGTTAGATAGATAACATACTTTCTGATTTACTATATAACAAAGCAGTGTAAACAGTGTTGCCGACCACAGCACATCCATTGTTGTGAGCTGGAATTTTCTCTTTGTGCACCAGTGCTGCATGTGGTCAAGTGACCTCCCGCTCTGGGAATATGACGTCAGTTCAGTAATCTGTTTACAACCCTGCTTTACTGTTGAAGAGAGGCTTAATTTGATGTGATTGTTAACAGATTTTAAGGCTTGTTCCAATCTGGCAAAACATGACTGTTCAACTTTTGTGTCTTTTGTTTACATGACAGGCCTCATGCTGTTTGGCAAGTTTGATCCAAATACATGCAGGAGTTTAAAGTTTCTTCAGGAACATTGTTGGACGTTATCATCCGTCCATATAAGATGTGTAAGTGCTGATTCATATTTCAGCTTCATCTATTTAGAGTTCCTTATTCAGCCTCCTTTGCAGAGATATTGGTCTTGAAATTTAAATTGAAAAGAAAAAGAGATGGCAGGCATATTTAAAAACTAAGTCCTGAGGGAATTATTCTGAGATTCATGAGACAAAAAAATGAAACAGTAAATTCAAAATAAAATATATACAGATACCACAATCAAATACAACATATACACCTCTATGGAAGCCCAATTCTGGCAAGAAAAAGAGATAACATGTTAGGAATGACAAATAAAATATACTCATGGTACAGAAGACTGTTGAGGCTTGTGGTGGAGGCCATGTTGTGTGCAGCTACCATCACTTCAATTCAACTTTAGACAAATTAAAATAACAATATGACATTTAAGTGTCCAGAATAGATGCATGTTAATACTGATTCACAATAATTGGAGAATATTCCTTATTCTCCAATTATTGTGAATCAGTATTAACATGCATCTACTGCAGCCAAATAAAAATAATGATGAAATATCAATGACAAAAAATACATTGCAAGTCAAGATTATGTTTTAGGATATTAAATATGACTTAAAGTCAAAATTGTGAGATGGTAAACCAAAAGCCTTATTTTAAAAAGTTATCAGATTGTAGGAAGTAGAGTTTCTTCTAAAATAAGAGACTGTGTCTAAGTACAGTCCATTTACCCCAGGTTATTATTTTTTACTATCTCAACACTTTCAGCAGCTGCAGGTAGTTTTTGTTTTTACAGAAATAAGAAAATATGATGCATTGCTGTACATCAAGGCACCACCTGTAATCCTTTACATTAGAAACAAAATGAACAATAGAACAATAACCTGAATGGGGACATTTTGAAACTTTAATGCTTGCCTTGTTTACTTTATGATATGGCATGTTTTAGTTTTGCTTTGAAAGCTGCTCTATAAATACAGTTTTGTACATTTAGCTAATAAGACTTATATACTTAATACTTTTCTACATTGTTGTGCAATTACTTTTTTTCTGAGAATTGTATTAATTTGTACTATTATATACTACTAGTAACTACAAATAAATAGCAATAAGAAGATACGTTTTAACTAAAAGAAAGGTTATAAAAACATGAATATCTTGAAGATTTAAAATGTAATTAAATACGTCTTGCATGTAATTTTAGAAGATTTTGAAAAGTAACTGATTTATATGAGAAAATGTTCTAATATTGTGACTTTATTCTTTTTACTCGTACTACTTCCGGTTCAGAGTCGATGTTCTTCCGGGCCACGGTACAGATTTGTCAAATAGCCCGTGCATGGCATGGTTGTCAGGATTGCCTTCGATTAGGTGGACATTTTTTTTATCAGCCTGTAACATAAGTTAAAGAGTAAGGAGTAATCCCATCTTCTCCGTCCATTCCAACAGCTGTCCTCACTCCTCGGAGAGCAAGTTTTGTTTTCCACCTTTGTCATTGCTCGGTTATTAGCTCACGAGTTTTAACGTTGCTCTTTTTTTTGAAAATGGCGGATCTACCACCAGAGAAGAGTCTGGACGATTTCTTCGCCAAGCGGGATAAAAAGAAGAAGAAAGAGAAAGGAAAGGGCAAAGAGCCCATCGCTGGGCCCACGTCGGCTGTGATAAAAAAGACTAAGAGGGAGAAGGAGAAATCCGCTAAAAACGACAATCAAGACGCGCAGATTGAAAAGGTAACTGCTATCGTTGCTCTCCGGCTAACTTTCTTTTTTTTCTGCGTCTTTTTCCAGATACCGGTGTCGTGTCAAATGTTGCATCCCTCGTCACAATCTGCTTCCTGCTTATATTCAGCCTGCTAACTCGCACGTTTCTCTACATTTTCCACCAACTAATTTATTTGATCGAGTACGTGAACGCATATATTTTTTTTTGACATGTAAAAAGGAG
This sequence comes from Pholis gunnellus, assembly GCF_910591455.1. Taxonomy (NCBI): domain Eukaryota; kingdom Metazoa; phylum Chordata; class Actinopteri; order Perciformes; family Pholidae; genus Pholis; species Pholis gunnellus. The sequence goes on from NC_136547.1 coordinate 9,094,983, forward strand.
GAAAACGCCGGTTGCTAGCTAGCATATGGTTCCTACGGGCACACACATTGTGAGGAGATACGACGTTTTAACACTGTAACACTGTATTTGTACACGCGTATCTTCCGTTTTGTGTCAAAATATCGGTTGCGTGTAACCGTTTTGAGGCCCGGTTGTGAGCTCGTGCTGTTAAAGGCCTTGTGTGTGCATGACGAAGCTGTCATCCCTCTTGAATCGTGGCTGTCCGGCTAAACGTTCACGTTAGGCCGAGGAGCCGCCATTTGTCACAGGGGGGGGGGGGGGGGGGGGTTCACAGTTTTTTTTTGGCCTGTTTCTTTTTTTTATACTATTTCTTGTGTATATCTTAAACTGGAGATGTCTCATCAAAAGAAGAGACTCTCCTTTTCTAATTTAAAGCATTGTGCAATACTGCAAATGTAGACGTGCTGTTGTGTGTCGAGAGTTAATGCTCCCTTCTGTTTAGAAGGATGAGGAATGGAAAGAGTTCGAGCAGAAAGAAGTTGACTACAGCGGGCTCCGCCTGCAAGCTCTGCAGATAAGGTGAGAAATGCCTCAAAGCCGCCTCTGTGGTAGTTCCTGCCGCATACACTCACATGGTGAAATGAAATACCAGGCTGGTAATGATGCAGTTAGCTTGACTGCAGATCTGATTTTCAGTTTTGGTGAAATGGCCTTTACGCCCAGTTATCAAGCTATGATCACGCTGCCTTACTATTTAGATGTATTCTTGTGGTTTTATACACTCACAATACTTATAGCTACCACTGGACTGAAGATATACATAATTTATATACAAGTTATAGATTTTAGTGCAAAAATACTAAATACGTGCTCTTGAATTGATTCATCAATGAAGTTGTCTTACAAGCAGAGCTCAGTGAAACCAAACATTAGGAAAATACGTCCTCGAAAGCTCATCGGTGGTTTTGGGTGTTTTGCAGTGACGAGAAGGAGGAGGAGGAGTACGAGAAGGAGGAGGTTGGAGAGGATGGAGAGATCATTCTGGTCAGCGGAGACAAGATGTCAGGTCCCTGGAACAAGTCTGGTGCCGTGCCGACTCCTGCTGCTGCTGCACCCGTCGGTGAGTAAACCCACTTCAACGTAAAATATGATTCTGCACCTGATAATCGTTTTTCTTCTTTCAAACTGGTGGTTTTTATTTTGCAATTACAGAGGAAGTAGAGGAGCCTGAGTCGAAGCCTTCTGGTGTATATCGCCCTCCAGGGGCTCGGCTGACCACCACCAGACGAGCCGCCACCCAGGGGCCTCCCGAGATCTTCAGTGACACACAGTTCCCCTCTCTAATGGCCACCGCCAAGCACGTGGAGACACGCAAGTAAGTAGAGGTCCGTAACAATAGCTAGTTTAACAATGGCGGCATGTGTCCTGTTTGCAGTTTTGACTGAAGTGCCGCATGTCTGTGTTTTCAGGGACAGAGAAATGGAGAAGACCTTTGAGGTGGTGAAACACAGGAACCGCGGTAGAGAGGAGACCGGCGGCAGCGCCTCTCTGCAGCAGTTGCAGCTCGACAACCAGTACGCCATCCTGGGGGATAAGTAGAGCCGCTCCCCTCCGTCCCCTGGCCCCTTCAGCAAGGTCCCGCCCAGCCCCTCGAAGGAAGCTGAACTCCAGCTGTGTTGACTGCAGTCCTGACGGAGCTCACCATGCCACCATCACCACACTGGTTACACACACACACACACATACACATACACACACAGTGACACTCCCTTTAAATCAAAAGTAACACACTTTACAGACATTGGTTGGCAAAACTGAAGGACTGCGTCTGAAGGGGCTGATGAAAGAGGGAATAATTGAAAAGGAATTGGCAAAAATACACCCAAACGTACAAAACTGCAGCAGCAACAACAGACTTTGTGGATTGTACTCAGAGCAGCAGTTGTGTGGCGCAGCTTTTCTCTGGACTTCAACTTGCTTCGATAAAGCCACAGAGGATAACTTTAGGCGAGATGATTTTACAAACTTCTGTGAAAATATCTATTTTTTTGCCAGACCGTTACGGCCCAATCGCACATGGTATTTTGGGGTGTGTTTTTTGAGTTGCGGTGGGGAGCTTCAGGAGATACTACCACAGCAGCAGAGCTGGTGGTGACGATGTGGACTGAGCTTTTTTTTTTTTTTTTTTTTTTGCTGTGGTGGCAAACAGGGCAAACACCAGCCCCCCCTCCCCCTCCCTTCCCATATACAAGTCGGCCATCAGGCTCTTTACTTTAGAAACTTGAAGCTTTGTTCATTTCCCTTCACGATGACGACACTCTGCAAAGATCTATGGACAAGAAGCGATAGGTTGTGGTCCTCCATTTAGAATTTCTATATAAAGTGGCCTTACTGATAGAAACTGCTTTGTCATCTGAAGAGAACTTTGCTTGTTGTCTCACGGGCTGCTGCCTGCCTCTGGATCTCAACACTTTGTGACAAAAAACACATACGAAAATAACCCTTCTGTTCAAGAATGTAGTGCTGTTGTAGTTTGCCTGGTGATTGCAACGACTAACTGTCTTTTATATCCACTGTTTGATTTTGCTGCCCCTACTTCATTTTGGTCTTTTTAGACGTCAGATAAATAGAAATTAAAGCTGGTTTCTAACCCGAAAAGCTTTTCTTTTTTTTTTTTTGGTAACTCATATTTTACTGTGGTTTGACACCAGATGGTCACAGATGTTACAAGTATCAAGAAAAATGACGGGAAACTACTTTAAAAGCATTTTCTTTGGGCCATACTGATTCACAACTTTTATTATTTGTTAAGCGCTACATTTCAATCTCAGTTTTAAGACTTCTTTTCTTTTTTTTTAATCAAGGCTTTCCTCATAAGTAAACATGCTGTGTCAGCTCTCATTGTGTAGAACCAGTAGCTTGTGCGTAACTTTAATTTCTAGAGAGTTACAGCAACTACTCATCGGTAAAAACATACCGTCACCAAACCAACAGAGTACTGTCCACTTACAACACAGTGGTTCAAACTCAAAAGGGTTTTTACTACAAGCATAGTTATGTTTAGGAAGGTAAAGAACTGGATTTATGTTCTATGTTTCTGTCCTTTCCATAAAAGACGCCGGGGAGAGAGAGGATCCCTGCTGGAACACTTTGGGTGGACGTAGATAATATTTGTGATGAAAAGAGAAGAGCCGAACACAAAAAATAAAGTGATCCTTGTGATTTGAAGTGTTGTCTGAATCTTTAAACGTTGAAAATGGGGATTTACTGTATACAGTGTCTTTTTGTGTTGTCCATTTGTAATCTTAAGACCTGTGTTAACCTGCTATCCCTCCCATAACCTCTTACTTAATTGGTGTCTCATTTTGACAAATCGTGGAAAAACTATCAAAAGTTTCAGCTCTTTTTGGAAAAAGTAGACATTTCAAATGACCTTATACCAAGCATATTAACAAATAAAAAAACCTTTCTCACTCAACAGACTTGAAATGTTTATTTGAAGGAGACAGAAACGCCAACAAAATACTTAAATTGTCATTTCCATCTCTGATGTAAAACATGTTGCCATCTGTTCAGCCCCTCTGCCGTCGGGCTTCATTTGTGGTTCACCTGAAAAGAAATGACTCGCATTTAAAGTTATAAAGCTTAAAATCACAAACACTAATCGTGGTGAGTGAATAGTTTCTAACCTTGATCACGTCTCCATCAGTTGGATTAGGTGGGAACTCATCGCTGCTATTAAGAAACCAATGACCGAGCACTTCTTTATCGGGCTGAAGAAAACAAACATTTCATGAACTTACAGTAACACTGTACAGTAACTCTTCCTAAATATATGAGCATTCTATATGATAACAAGGTGTCTCTGAGTTTGCACACAACTCTTTTCTTTTTTTTTTGCAGATAATTAAAAAGCATTTCGAGACTGCTTTTGAGAATATTTCATTCTACTTTAGTGAGACGGTTTGTTTTCTGATCGGTTGAGTTGTAATGTGTTGTTACTCTCGTCGGCCACAAGGTGGTGCTGCAGCGAATTTAATCCTCCTGGACTCCGTTCTGGTGAAACAATAGATCTGTAATGGCGGGCTAACCGCAGTCTGTGGGGCCAACTATTAACTCAGCTTTTTACACTGGATGATTCGGTCTGTAGCGTTCACTCTGCAAACTTCAGCGGGAAAAAAAACCCAAAATCATAACTTTATTTTCCCCGTTATCCAGAGTTCATTTCTGTGTGGAATTAAAATCCACGTTATTAGGAGAGACTTGCTTATGTTGTAATCCTTCACAGCGGACAAAGTCAACATAACATTTTTTCAATGTTGCATTAGCAAACTTTGTTCATGTAGCACTTAACAAAACGAGTAATAAAGTGTTTTACAAGAAGAATGTGGGAACGGGAGAGAGAATAGACTCAAGCAACAATCAAGAGTCTGATAATCTACACTTTCTACTTTAATGAAGGTTACAATCTTGAGTATTGTTTTAGAGTCTAAGCCCAAAAAGTAAATATCTCTTTCTGCACTCTGCCCCAAGTCTATTCATCTGATGAAGATGCAGATACATTTTGTCAGAGTAGTTAGTCAATTTTGTCGAATGATGACTCACATTTAAAGTTATACAGCTTAAAATAACAAACACTAATCGTGAGTGCTGAATAGTTTCTTACCTCGACCACTTTTACAGCTTCTGGTTCAGTCGGGGAACCAGCGGTCTGAAGAAAATGAAAACATTTCAGGAACTTACAGTAACACTGTACAGTAACTCTTCCAAAATATATGAGCATTCTATATCATAACAAGGCGTCTCTGAGTTTGCACACAACTCTCTTCTTCTTTTTTGCAGATAAACAAAAAAGCATTTAGAGAATTATGCTTATGCAGATACATCACCTGCATGTATCAAAAATATATACAATAACCTTAAACCAAAGACACAACACTGAGTGTTTGCATAATATCCTTTTGCTTTTTAGTTGTTTTCTGGTACCGCAAGGTCATTGACACAAGATTTCCAACAAAGCAGTAAAATAATCAATAAGCCAGTTTCATAGAGACGACAGCAGTATGATAAATGCTCCATAAAGAATGCAGATGTTCCCTTTTCAGTCAATTTGGGAAAAGCCACCATCGTAACACACTGTCTTACCGAGGCTGTTAGAATGAATCCCACCAAACACAGCAGTGCAAGTCCTCTCATCTTGATCATAAATGTGCCTCCTTTCTGCTCAAACACCTGCTTTACAGTGCCCACAGTAGCTGGAGTCTATTGCACAATATGTACTGATTTGGGTTAATATCAAAGTCCAACTGGGCATATTTGTTTGCAAATGTTAAATCGCTTACTCACACAAAAACAACTGATAATCGTTTAGTCTGTAGAATGTTATAATACAGTGAAAGATACCCAATAAGATTTACCAGAGCCCAAGATGACGTCTCCAAACTCCTTGTTTTATCCAAACATCAAGCTAATACCCAAAGATATTCAGTTTACTATCACATGTCACATGTTGTAAAGTTTCAAAAGTGATTATCTGTTGGAGCCATAATGTGGTTATGTTGTTTTCTTGTGTTTTTGAGGGTAACACAGGGTGAATTTGTGTGCAGTTCTGGCATTGAACAGTGGGTGGCACATTGCCCTGAAAGTGCATTTAGGTAAGTGCCTGGTAATGAGCCAGGTGTGTGTGTGTGGACGGGAAGCCAACAGTTTTTGACCGTATCAAAGCAGCTAGTCGTGTCAATGTGGCGTCTCAAGGTGATATATTATCCAGTCCAGTATCCTATGTGTTTCTGTTATGGTGTCATGTAACCGGAATAAATGGATCAACGGATCGAAAGAAAGACAGCGCATTGGACAATGAAATGTTTGTGGAACACGCGTCCGAACAAGTTCTCCCGTTCACCCCCCAGGGGCTTTAAGATCGAAAATGGATATTGGTTAAAGTCACTATATTATCAGTGCAGGTAGAGATTCTTTTTCTGTTGACAGGTTAATCGACCGTACTCGTGTCAGCTCTGTTGTAATGAAACGAGAAGAACCTAATAAACTAAAGGGATCGTTGAGAATAATGTCATGTCTTAATCTTTAAACTGAAAGTGGGTATTAGTCCACAGTGTCCAGAAAAAGACATTTTGGCCACAGCCTCTTTCTGCACTCTGCCCCAAGTCTATTTATCTGATGAAGGTGCAGATACATTTTGTCAGAGTTAGTCAAATTGGAGATCAATTATTGAAATTGAACTAATCTCTTTAGACCCCAAAGGTTTACTGACCTAAAGACAACCGATTTAGGAAATGAAAGGACATTTTCATGTAATAGTTTTGATCAAATGTTTAATTAAATGAAGCAGTAGCAGAACGATGACACGCCTGGTGGGTTCTCATCTTGATCGCTGTTTTTCTCCTTCAGAACTCAAAATCTGTTTGCATCTGTTGAGTTGAGTCCTGTTATGCGTGTGTCATCTTTCATTTTTTTATTTTTCCTTTGAAAAGACAAGAAACAACATTTCGGCTCACAGCATAATTCTCTGTAGCTAATTACCACACCCTCTTTTCAAACATGTATACTGAACCGTATATCATATCTAAGTTTATCGTGAGATTAGACATTGCATTGCATGCAGATTAAATGCTATATGACATGCAGCATCCAATAATGAATATAGAAGGGTCCTATTTATGTATTTTGTTTTCCTTGAGTTCTGAACAGTTTCTTACCTGGGTGTCCCCTCCATCAGAAAGTGGTGGGAACCCAGGAGTACTCTCAACTGGCACCTGGGTAGCCTTCCAAAAATAACCAGCAACACTTTACAGTGATGTAAGTATGATGTATTCATTTATCAAAATGATCTAAAGTTCACATACCTGTACACTTGCATTATTTGACTTGTGTTCCTCTGTTTCCTGAAATGAAAAGGCATCGCACTTCAATAAGAACGTACTGTAAATATTTACCCTCATCCAACAGTGGTTGTTTGCTTGTTCCCCCAAGGTCTGTAGAAAGTGCTAAAGGTGGGATCAAACTCTAAGATTGTGAAATAAGGCTAATGTAATGTAAATGTAAAAACATTGCAAAGCAATTTCGTGCAGATGGAAACAGAAAAAAATAATGTTTTATTGCAAAATTACCAAATTTGAAATAATTTAAATCTGACATCTCAGGAATAAATGACAGATTAAGAGATTAAAACCTTTAACAGCTGTAGAATTTTAGTCTACATTTGTAACAAATAAACAATAAATACTTATTTTACATAGAAATAGAACAATACATGTTGTATCATAAAAAAATAAAATGTATTTCAAGCCTTGGTGTAATTCAGAATTGAAATTTGAAGTCAGTCAAAGTCAAATATTAAAACAATTGCAAAGAGAGTGAAGAAAAAATGAATGTAAAACAAGTTATTTGTAGTAAAAGGACACAGTTGGATAAAGTGAAATGTGTTAACACACTGCGTGAATCTTCAGTCCAAACTTCTCCACAACAGACTAAGTGCCAAACTCAATACTCTTCTTTGAAACTGGTGCATAGATATCACAAGATGAAAAGCACACCTCGTGTCAAGAGAGAGAGCTGAAAAAAGTGCCTTTAATCTTCTCTAATGACATCAGATATAAAGAGACGTCAGTTGTAGTTTAAATCTGTTTCCTACTCTGCAGCTAACCTTTTGTTTGAATTGGAGATCAAGTTTCCCCTCAACAAAACAAAACGGTCGGAAGCAGGCGACAACATTCCCAAGAACATTTGACACTTTCCATATTTTGACTTCCAAAAACCTCTTGGAGAACAGTGACATCACTTCCTCCCACATAGACTACCCACCATTGATGTGTTGGTTGTTATGTTAAACGTCTGTTCAGTCATCATTGGAACTACGCTCCCTGGTAGCCACTGAAATTCAAAATGTAATATGATTTAGTCCAAGGACACCATAATGTTTACTTTGTACTCATTTGCCAGATTCTTTGCAAAGGATTGACATTGGATTTCAAAAGAAAGCAACCAAATAATCAATAGAATTAGCAGCAGAATGACACATGCTGTAGGCCTCTACTGATTAGTTTGATTCTTGAAAAAAAATATTTGAAGTAAAATGTATTTCTATACTTGTTTTAGATCAGAGTAGTATCAATATGAATATTGAAATAGATATGGAAGCAAAGAAATGGCATAATTTGAATTTTTATATGTAACCATATACCTAAATAATGAAACGTATTAGCATTAGAATACTTTACAGTGAAAACAATCTAGTAAAATATTCCAGAGTTTAAGTTTAGTAGTATATCAATTTGAACATTCAATTCTGTGATATTTAAATGTAAATATTGACTATGCAGCAGTCTTTGCTCCCATACATTAAACAACATTTAAGCTATTGCAACAAAATGAAAACTACAGAACATTGGCAGTTAATATTTCACAATCAAAGTTGTTTCCCTTCCAGTATTATCTCCAATCCTACAACACCAGGTCTTGCTGATGCTGCTGAATTTTTAATATCTTTTGGGATCAGAAAATCTGGGGATAATCACCAGTTTTGACTCACCACAGTTGATACTGTGACAAATAATGCCAAAAAACAGAGCAGTGTGAGGCCTCTCATCTTGAATGTTTAGCCTTCTATCTGCGCATACACCTGCTTTATAGTGGCCACGTCAGTAGGTGGAGTTTGTTCTTGTGTGTTTTGTGCTTTAGCTGAATTCCAAAGTCCACCTTTTTTTTTTTTTTTTTTTACCTTTTTGAGATTTTATTTATCTATTCATCTTTTGATTTCAAATGTATATTTATTGGTATTTATTGACTTTGGTATATTTGGATTAACAGCCTACGGTTTTGAGAGAAGGTCCCGTAAGGGACCCCATTGTCAGTCAAAACTTGTCCCACCTCAGACTCGGTGCCAGAGCAAATAGTTTTCTTTGCACAGAGATCATATTCGCTGAAAAACGAGTATATACTATTACAATTGTTTTGATTATTTAGAAAATCACTGTTTATTTTTTAAAGAGGGGTAATTGAAAAAAGCTTTTTAATTGACTAATATAATATATTTTTTACTTGAATTTTAGATTTATATTTTTTAAATTGCATTATTTAAATCCAAATTAAAGTAATAAGTACATTAAGTCAGTCAGAATAAAATGTTATTTCATACATTCAACGTTCAGCTCTGTTGTCATACAGTGTTTTATTATTATTACAATTAGTAATTGACGTGTTTAAGAAACATGTAAACATATATATTGTTAATTGTATATTTTAATATTAGAAAGTTCATGTCAGGTGGTACAATGCGCGCGGGCTCTGCCACTTTGCCATACTGCGTGCGCGCTCTCGTTGGTTACCATGACGCAGAATGGCACAACCACAGACGGCGAGCAGGCAACAGACTGGAGCTGATGGAGTGAGCTGAAATAACCGATTCTCAACTTCAAAAACCCTCTTTCGAGCAGGTCACGTGGATTTAGTTGAACTATTTGTAGAGTCTGACGCAGGTTGTGTCGTGGTGTCGTCGTGTTTACGACCAAAGGTGGCTATGGAGGCTCACAGCGGCGTGGTCCGAGTTTTCGCCCGGGTCCGACCAACGGCAAACTTCTCCCATGACGTCATTGATTGTCTTCCTGACGGACAGGTAACGCGGTAACGCTCCAGTTCGAACACCGACAACGGTCGTTACGCGTGTGGTCACGCTTTTGTCAACTTGTCCACAAATCTAACCGTTGTAACTTTTTAAAATCTTTTTCATGGCAAACATTTATCTTTTTATTTGTGATAAAAACATTGCTGTAAATGCGCCAGAGTTAGCCAAGAGGCTATTTTTAATCCGTAGTCCAAAGGCAGATGTTACGAGTATACGATTACATTCACAAAGTTATACAGTATTAACCCTTTAATACACGCACAAACAATGAAAGAATATTAATATAAGTAGTGGCATCATTCAGGAGACTTGTACTACATTGTCAAGTACTAACAAGACATGCAACACATGCTCTCAAATTCAACAAACACAAAGCAAACATGAACATTTGCTGGTTCTTTTAGTCTTCTTTGAGATTGAATTGAATATATTTTGGTATTGGACTGTTTGTTGAGAAGACCCCACTTTGTTCTATGGGAATTAGTTATGGACATTCATAGACCAAACAATTAATTGAGTAATCAAGAAAGTCAGTTGTCAGTTTTTTGGGTCTAGTTAAAAGGAATGTAGTCTAATATATCAGCACTGCTATTAATCCTGCCTTCATGAAGATATGATTTTCATTTATTTATGGCACTTTTACGGTTGTTTTTTCCTTTTATTTATCACCTATTGTGGATAAATTAACATTGAATTACCTCACTGTTCATTGTCCAGGACGTTTTGACCTTAACGTATTTATACAAGTGTTCAAACTGCATCACATCCATATCCTTAAAATATATCCTTACACCAAATATTGACATCTTTGCCAAAAATATCTATTTTTAACTTATCTCCAAATATGATTGATATCTCATAAAGGTGGAGGTAGTATTTGCTACCTTGCTATCGGAATACTAACTGTATCACATTTCAGATACAATATTTTAGTCCTGGAATCTCACACATGGACACCATGTGGCATAATTTCAATGAATAAATAATATTAATAATTCTGGTGTTTGTGTGTTGTCCCTCAGACAGTTAACATCCATCACAGGAAAGACTCCAGGAAGCCCCAGGACACCAGGAGAAATCCGCTGAACAATCGGTCATTCCGGCTGGAAGGCGTCCTGCAGGGTGTATCCCAGAAGGACGTGTATGCCCGAGTGTGCCGACGGGTGGTACTGGGAGCACTGGATGGCTATAATGGTATATCCTTTATAAACATAAAACTAACTGTGTATTAATACCAGATAAGCATATTCAACTTAACATCCATGACAAGCCCACCGTGCTGTAGGTTTGTTGTTTTGCTGTCTTTGGTCTCGTGACTCTATCACCGCCACTGAAAGGGCCCAGATGATATTGATAAGAGTGTCTAGTCTAATTTTGGAGATTTTCCTGATTGTATAGTCTAAAGTGTCTTCCGTTGTGTGTGTGTGTGTGTGTTTTTCAGGAACCGTGATGTGTTTTGGGCAGACGGGTGCGGGAAAGACCTACACCATGACAGGATCTACAGAATCATACAAGCAGCGTGGCATCATTCCTCGGGCCCTTCAGGAGGTAGCTCGCATCATGTGAAAAGCATTATCTCTGTAACACCCTGACAGCTCCATTTAAGTAAATAAATCTCTTATATGGTATTCAGGTGTTTCGGGAGGTGGAAAAAAGGACTGAGCACTTCTTCTCTGTGCACCTGTCCTACCTGGAGATCTACAATGAGACCCTGGTGGACCTGCTGTCATCGCTGCAAGGCTCACCACGCCCGTCTCCTCGTGGCATGGTGGTGATGGAGGAGCCAGGAAGAGGGGTGTTCATCAGAGGTCTGTCTCTTCATCCTGTCCACAGTGAGGAGGAGGCTCTCAACCTGCTGTTTAAGGTGTGGTCTGATGTTTACAGCTTTAAGAACCTGTTCTATTTGAAGAATGAATTCACCTAAAAATGTAGAAATTAAGTCATTATTGAAGTTTTTATGAACATCAAGCACAGAATTAAGATGTTTAATGCTTCAAACTGTTGTCCCAAAGGTTGAGTGTCATCTTTTATTTTCTACACTGTTCCCACAGAGAGCCCTCTGCTCAAGTAGCAGACCACACACAGCTTATCCCGCAGGAGAAAATACAAGCAGAAATTTGTAAAGAGGATGCAGAATATAATTTTATCTAATTTCAGGTTGTTGTTTTTATTTTTTGCCGACGTACTGTTCTGTAATCAGTTTTAGTTGACTAAGGTGGGAGCAGTGTACTTCCCATGATTTTCTGGATGAGTGATTTGAAAATGTAACCATGATAAAGCGGTTCTTTCTTCACTCAGAGTGAGTTGAATCACATTTTTGGATCACATGCCTTGAACAGGAACTCCTCCAGGTCCCACTCTATCGTCACTGTCCATATCGAGGTATTCATTATTTCACTGTGATGTTGGTGCTCAAACATGCCTTTTTCCTGCATACGGTTTTAAGTAGGAGAAAATGTCTTTCTTGATCGCAGTCTCGCTCACGTACTCTGTCTGATCCCAAGTACGTCACCTCCAAGCTGAATCTGGTGGATTTGGCTGGGTCAGAGAGGCTGGGAAAGACTGGGGTGAGTTTGACAATGTCTGACATATTTATGCTGAAAAGCCATTAAAAGGACCTTTTGCATAAGTGACCTTTAACACTCTTAACACAAGGTTCATAGGGTTATGTCCAGGTGGGATGTTAAAATTATATTTAAAATGTATATGAATATAAAGTCTTGGCTTTCTCATCCTCCAGTCAAAGGGAAAAATATGTCTTTCTCTATGATTTGTCATGTAACATTATCTTTTTCCTCTCTTCCTTTCTGTTCTTTCAGTCAGAGGGTCAAATGTTCAAGGAAGCGACGTATATCAACAAGTCGTTGTTTTTCCTGGAGCAGGCCATCCAGGCGCTGGCAGACCGTCGCAGAGACCATGTTCCCTTCAGACAGACTAAACTCACTCATGCCCTCAAAGACTCACTGGGTGAGACTGCCACGGCCTTGGGGTTTTTAACAATGCCAATAGCTTGTATTTGGTCATTTAAGTGGTACTTTTCTCTGTTGTAAAACGTGTCAAATATACTATAGTTATGTCAAAATATACTATTTCTGTAGGGGGGAACTGCAACACTGTGCTCGTGGCCAACATCTATGGTGAGGCTGCACACATGGAAGAAACGGTAAGTAATGGAAAAGCAGTGTTTGTCTTACTGCCCGTGGTCTTCTTTCAGCTCTGGATGATAATCAATATTCTTTGCAGCTCTCTACTTTGCGTTTTGCGAGCAGAATGAAGTGCGTGCGGACAAACCCTGCTGTGAATGAACACAGCGATCCAGCAGTGAGTTTTCCATCCTGCAGTAATAACACACGTACCACACATAATATAACACAAAAAAAAGTACTCTGTATTACTTTTGTTTACAGTCTGTTCTCTGATGACTGACAGAGATAAGATTCATGAAATGTGCTGTTGTGATTAGGCACAGATCAAGAAACTTGAGAGGGATGTGCAAATGCTGAAAGAGGAACTGTCCATCTACAATACATTGGTGAGTAGAAAATGTTCTAAATATATTTCATTATAATATGTAATGTGTAGTCTGTTTTCATGGTTTACTGTCAAAACCTGTATCGCTGATCTGCACATAAGTTACACCATGTCACTCATCTTTCATTATTCAGTAGTAAATTACCTAAATACTATAATTAATTTGACCTGTATTCAAGTATGTAACTAACTAACTTAATTTAACATTAAAAACATATAAATGCTCATTTTTTCCCCCCCACCAGGCAAACCGACCGAGCATCATGTACGAGCCGTTGTCTGAAGCCCAGCTTGCGGAGATCCACAGCCAGGTTCAGCGGTACCTAGAGGGTAACCTGGAGGAAATCAGTGTGAGAAAATAACACAACCGCTATAATACTCACTCAGCCGTAAAATCAAGCTTAAAAATTCACCTTTTTAAGGCTTTAAATGTCTCTCCATGACATCTAATTACAGATTGTAAGTATCAGGCAGGTCCAAGCAGTGTTCGCTCAGTTCAAGCTTGCTGTGCAGTGAGTAGCGTCTACCTTTTGGAATCTTCAACCTCCAAATGCGATGTAAAATTGGAACACGGCTTTATTTGTAAATGGTGAACAATTCTGCATCTTTATGTATGTATGTGAGCAGGAAACAGGGGCAGAATGTGAAGGATCAGCTATGCCAGACCTACGACTTGGTGGAGAAAGACCAAAGTGCTAACACAGCTGCCATCAAGGTCGGTCTACATCTGACTCAACGCATCTCGTGGAAATGAGTAGTTGTGCTTCTGTTTGTCTATTGTACCACTGACGGCCTGTTTAGTGAAGAATTGTGATTGAGCATTGATTAGATGTTGCTTTGTAAACTCTTTTAGGAGATGGACAGCAGCGGCAGCACTGACGATGTGACGGTTGACAGCTTTGAGGCGTCTAACCAATCACTGAAAAACAACGAGCCCAAGGACAAACAGAGGTTGGTAAACAGTGAACATCTTATTAGCTACAAGTAGCAGCCATACAGCTAACTACCAGACTTTATGGCAACATTACGCTTCTTATTTGCATCACACAAAAGCATTTTTGGTGTGAACCGGTCCATCTTGAGTATGTGTTTGATATGAATATAGGCTTATCTTTTAAATGGTCGTCCTATAAATTGATTGAGCACAGTGTTGTTTTAGAGCCTCGCCCCTGAAAGGTTTGCTGTCTCTTCCCAGTTCTACTCCACCCAAAGCAAAAGCCTTTGAGGATTTCAAGGTGGGACCAGGCAGCAAGCTCAACCACATCCTGAAGGAGAACAAGGCCGTGCTACTGGAACGCCGCAGTCTTCTTCGACAGCTAACTGAGGAGCTCAACACTCTCAAGAGAGAGATCGACTGCACCAAAGCCACTATACAGCAGGAGGAGACGAGAGGAGGCCAAGGTACATATCATCATGAGGATATTTATGAAAAGTGGGAGATGCTTTGCTGTTCTCAATGGAACCTTGTCTTTACCAACATTGGTGATTGAGACTACTTAAGTCTGCTGCTTAAGAAGTGGAATATCGTATTGTATTATTTTTGACATTTTATTAATGGCATACAATACCATGGTTTTTATGACTTTTTTTACGACATGCTATACAATTACTTTGTATTACCTTTAAATGGCATGCTAGTTGGTAGTATACTCTACTGACTTTTTTGCAACATACTATGTTGAAAAAATAAAAGTTATAGTATGTCATAAAAGTTTGATCAAAGGTCATTATAAAGAATGTGACTAAATGTCATGAATCATAGTATACGTGTATGTGTAGTATGTAAAATAATTATGGCATACAAATTGTCATAAAGGAAAACCTCATTGTATTGTATGCCATAAACTTTGTCATAATATAGTGTACTATAAAAATTGTGTCAACAAGTATTAGTATACAATGCATACTATGTGTTGAATGATGTGATAAAAGGTCATCGTACAGTATACCATAGTAAGGCATAAAATGTAAAAAGTCATATAGTATGGCATAAGACAGTAATACAAAGTAACTGTATTATATCATAAAAGTTAGTACAGTATGAAAAATCATAGCTTAGTGTGCTATAGAAGACGTGATAAAATGTCGGTCACAGTACAGTGTCATAATAAAAGTCATAACATAGTATGTCAGTAAAACAGTCATAGTAGTCTGTGTCTCTCCCACCAACACAAGTACATTTACTCAAGTATTACCGTATTTAATTACAAATTTGATGCTCGTCACTACTCCACTACATTTTAGAGTGAAATATTGTACTTTACTGCATAAAGTGGCTTTGTATTGAGGGTTGTGGTGGACAAAACTATTCAATAGTACCGAGTGAGTCCTATGATACTGAAATTAAGAAACATTGAGAAAATAAGTTTGTCCTTATAGTCTTTATTCTCTGTCTAGAGAAGGTTCAATCGTCATACAGACCGCAATGTGGTCTGTAGGAGGAAGAACCCAGAGTGTTGGTTGTGTACGACCTATAAAGGCCTTGGGCACATGGCGCAATAGGAGGAGTTCATCACTAGGACATCTGGACAACAGTGATCGTTGTTAATCACTGATTGCACCCCCATTCAGCCCCCTATCTAAGTTGACAATATCATGTCCCTGATTAAGACACGCATCCAATATTACTCAACCTGAGAGGACCGTCACTGAGCATGTCTGACATTGATTAACTTTGTTAATACAAAAGGGCCAAAACACTGAGTGGTCAGCTAATAAAACAGGAGAAGTCAGTCACAGTGGACATTTACCATCACAGGGTCCTGGCAAAGGATTTGAGATCAGAGAGGTGAATACATGTTTAGTTGTTTTTGTATGAAGGTCAGTATTTGGTGCTGGAGAAGGAGCCAGATGCCACTTCATTGATGCAGCTTCGAGAGCTAAAGGGTCTGTATCGGCAGAGACACAAGGTGCTGCTTGACATCAAGGCAGAGGTCAACTACTGTGAACAGCTTGTGGATCAGTGCAGGGTGCACCTGCTCTCTGGTGGGTTCTCCAAACATCTTGTATCTTCTTCTTCCCTGACACAGCTCAGCGCTTAGCTGGAAGCATTGGGGCCTTTAAAAAGCTCAGAAAATAATGAATTGCTCAATTATGTCCCAGAATTTGAGAACTGGTATGGGAAGTCTTTCCCGGTACCCGAGGAGGAGGAGGAGGAGGAGGAGGAGGAAACTCAGGATAAGACCCTCAAACAAGTGAGTCTGCCTCATATTTACAACAGTGCATCTCTCATGTAGAAAATCATGCTATTGTGTAGTTTTCTATAAAGCAAACGTTCACACAAATTATAGAAGTAAAGGTCCAGGACTCGTTTCCACTCAGTGTGCAGGCAATCATTTTAGTTTGATGTGTTTCGGGGAAAGAGCTGTGAAGTAACTCTGGCAAGGAGTTACCGTCTTCCTTTCTGATCTCAGGGCGAAGATAACCAGCGGCCGTGTGAGCTTCTTCGTCACGACTCCCAGCCGTTCTACAACGCCCGCTACAGAATGCTGAAACGGGCGAGTCCTCTTTATTCTGTTTAACATGAAGTGAATGGTGGTAAAGGTGTTTTTCTCCACAAAGAATCATGTAAAGGCACCACTTAAAATATGTTTATTAGAGATGTGCTCCTAAGTTTCTCGGAAAGAAGTCATTCAGCAAGAAAAATGACTAATCGAGTGAGAGGTGGCAGCCATAGTTTGGTCACGTCAACTCACCAATCACTTATGCTATTGCCAGGAAAATAGTAGCGATGCATCAACAATTTATTGGCAGAAAGAATGAAACCGTTTTGATTTTTCTGTCTCTACAGAGGAACTCGTCTGGACAGAGAAGACTTCCTCATAGTCTCGCTTTGAGCTGAGTGAGTCATGTGATCTGTTCATTGTAGTTTGTGGATTAATCGAGCACAAAAGACAATACCCAATAAATCCGCTTCTTAAATGAAAAGTAAAATTTATTATTCCTGAACCACAAAATAGACTTCTTTGGTTGTACAAATTCACTAGTTACAGTCTTGTATGAGCTCTACCCCTTAACCCTAGGACTTCTGACCCTTTCCCTCAAAGAACTCAAGACAAAAGAATAAACACAAAAACTTAAACACTGCATGAATAATGTAGTGAAACCCATCTGGAAAAAAGAGATTTACCTACTGTAAGTTTTAAAAAAAAAAGGAGAGATCAGCCATTGCGAATGTAATCAAAGAAACTGAATTTCAGTCAGTGAGAACATGGAAAGCTATCATTAGAAGACCCTACATTAAATTAACACAAATGCTACTATCCTGTGATTCTGTGAAAATACCCAAATACATAAACTGACAGTATGTTAAGCAATGAATTGAATGAGAATGTCTTGAGAGGGATTTCTAATTGGTTCAGCCTCTCCCATTAACGAACCAATATACACGCAGAGAGCATCCCAACACTAAGCCGGTCCAAACAGATGAGTCAGCAGTCCAGACACTCGCTTGGTCTCGGTTCAAGACTGGCTCAGTTTCAAACCCAAAGTTTGCTTTCCTTTCAGTATTTGTACAATATTCACACGATAATAAATGATTTTTCAGTGGCGTCAGATTTTAAATAAAACATCTGCTACCTTCACGTCACTCTGGATCACCTCCAGATAATTCACATTGATAAGTACAAAATAATACCCTTAACATGGCAGGGCGAGTACCGTCAATTATAAAATATGACTAAAACTTTGATATTGTGATCCGTTTCTATGCTGCAGGCTCCAGCGTACACATTCTCTTTCAACACGTCTGTTGTGAGTGTGCACATAAAGTGATATTCATTAGTTTAAAAAGGTAAATTTGGATTAGCATCAGTCATGCTCGGAGGGGTTAAAATAGCACTTCAATTTGAATAAAACGCTAAAAACAATAAATTATTTAAGATATACGCAGTGCAAAAAAGATATGTACTGTTTTTTTAAAAGCTCTCCACATTTTGTGACTGTGAAGGTAGCAGGATGTTCCCTCCTCATTAATATTTACACAAACCCCTGACCTCTTTTCACTGAAAGCCTAAAAATATTCAAGAAGTTAGTATAGCTATGACCCATTTCTTTTCTCTTCCAGTATGTGGTTTTCTTCTTTTTAACAGCAAAATCATTGGAGGTGCGAAAAATAAACTAAAAACTTCAGTCACCTCCTTTCAAAAATAGCTCAGCTTCTACTTGATAAACTTGTGTACAACAACTAAAAAGAGATCTTTAAGTAGCAATCCTAGCTAACCACACTAGCTCTCATCCACAGACTGGCACGCAGGATATAAGTGAGTGTGTGGTGACTATCAGCGCCGTAGTCTCTGCAGTGGTTATATGTGGGAGAGTAAACCTCGCTCTACTGACACTGTGTAGTGTTTAGTGACTCTGCTCCTCCTGTTGTCCGCAGCGTATCTAAATGTGCGTCTTCGGCGTTCTCCTCTCGGTGGGAGGTGTTACGTGGGCACGGCCGTCTCCAGGCTGCGGCGGCCCTGCCTCAGCTTGCGCTTGTTGCTGTACAGAGCCATCTCCTCCAGGGCTGAGGTGGCAGGCAGCGGGCTGGGCGCCTCGACCTCAGGGCTGGCAGCGGGCACTAAACAACAACAACAACACATTTAAGTCAAGCTGCTGCGGTTTACTCACATTTTTTTTTACATAAAAGTCACTCCACATGGGTCGCTGTGGAAAGGAAGAAAGATGAAGGCAACTGGACGGATCCCTTAAACCTGCGAGAGAAGCCCCACGTTCACAGCAGCAGGAAACGAGCAAAAGATTTGAGCAGAAAACAGGAATAATTAGTGACCGCATGTTTGAACCAGACGCCTACAGTTTAAGAGTTCTAGTCAGAGTAAAACTTAAACACAAACTATCCCCTAGAAGTGGAAATAAGTCACTTTCTACCACTGAACTATTAACTTTAGACGTATTTGCACTGCAAGGAAAAGTTGACCTTGCACAGGTGTAATTCTATTTAGTCAATATATAATTATACTTGTGTTCACCCTGCAATGAAGTGTTTACAGGAACCCGTTTACTACATTTCCCATTGCCTGTGTGACCTGGTTTCTTGTGTGCATGTAAACAAACTGACTGATCGGTACATAATTACTAGTTTCAGTTAACACTGAAAACAAACTCATGCACAGCCGGGATCACGGTTAGTGTGACATCACTACTTTAGAAAGCAAATATTTCCCAACATTAGTTGCTGCTTCATACAGCCACAGCAGGTGAAGCTCGCCCATCTTAATACCTGAACCCAGTTATGCCACACAGCTAGCAGGTTAGAGATCAAATGCACAATCACACACATGCACACAGGATCCTACCAATAGGAGCTGCTTATCCCAGGTAGTCACCTGAATCAAAGGGGTAGAAGAGATTGAGGTAATGAATGTGTTACTTATTGTCCACACAGTTTTCTCACTCGTCCCTTCCTCAAAGCCCGTTTTAAGAACTATCTGAAGTACCGCAGAGCTCCAGTTCTCACCTGGGTTGCTGGAGCCGTCGTCGATGAACTGCAGGTCATCACCTGCTTCTGGGGTCTGGAAGAGAAGAAGAGCCAGTGAGTAACTGAGTGGTGGTGGTGGGTGGGGGGCACAGTAACCTCTGTCCCAGGGGAAGCCATCACCACGTCAGAGAGAGAGAGAGAGAGAGAGTGTGTGCCAGCCGCTCACTGAAGCTCCCAATCTGTCAGAGACACAAGCCAGCGTGCCTCGACTGGACTACTCCCCAGGAGATATTAGCATGTTAAAGGAAAGGGAGGTTCACTTAGGTCCTCGGTTCCGGGGTTTGTTGTGAAGGCACATCCACAGAGAGACAGAACAGCACCAACAAGAGTCACATTGGAAAACCAAGCAGCATGTTAAGTTGTCTTTGTGTTGATGCTCTAATAAACCAACATCCATCACGTTTTCCTCTTGTTGTTAGCCGTTTATTCTACTTCTGTCAAGGGAGCACTACGCCCTGCAAGCTATTTACATGTTATCTTACAGGACACTCACAATGGTTTATTAGTTGCAATTAAGAGAAATTGTTTGATGGATGAATATTCGTCTTTATGTAGTTGAATTCTTTTTAAATGTTTGCATTGATGAGATTTGGATCACGGCGATATGTTCTGCTGTCACGTGACGCACACCTCTGATGTTTATAGAAATCAACACATAGCCTTTAAATACTACTTTGTCAGTCCATATGCAGGAAACATTATGCAAACACTCACAAACAGCGATATCAATTCAATGACATCCACCAAAGAGAGAATACGCACAAACTGAAGTCACTGCTCAACCACCAAACTACACAAGATCCCACACTCCGGAGCGCAAGACTGACAGTGACACAGAACACCAGATAAATAAAAAGACCACGTCCAGACTAGCTCACTCCCGCACTACTCCAAGAGTCCCGTGACTCCTCTGCCTGATATGCGACCCATGCGTGGAACCAGACAGCTGATGGAAGTGAATGTGAGAGTGGAAGAGATGCAGTCTGTGGCCATTCCCCCCCCCCCCCCGGAACCAATGCTGGTTAGTGGGATCAAAAACATGTCTGCATCCCTGCAGCTGGTGAGTGTTAATGTCTGTGATTGGTTAGTGAGCTGATAAGGCGGGTGTTTAGATGCTCTTACATTTGTGAGTGGTAAGTGGGAGACCAGGAAGAGAGGAGGGAGGGATTTGGTGTCATTTATGTAGAGTAAACCTCTCCTCTTTGTGAAAGTGAGAGTTAGTGAGCCAATCGCTATAGTGCAGAGCAGGAGGTGCTCAATCATGGAGCCAAAACCTAGACTTCACACTGATGCCTCTCGATTAACACAAACTAGAGGGGAGAGGGAGGGAGCTCAGCATGCAGCCAATAATACCTGGATGTCGTATACGGGTTTGGAAGAAGGAATGGCAGCAAACTGTCGGTAGTCAAACTTCTTTGACGACAGGGACTAGAAGGACAGCAAAAGGGAATGAGCAGAGGTTGAGGGAGAGGTAGAAGAGGAAAACAATGGCAGGAGGAGGGTGGGGTAAAATATAAACTGGAGAGGAATCAGAGAAGGGGATGAGGAAATAGAAATAGGAGAGGTAGGAGGCAGAGAGGCTAATGGGTGATTCAAACAGCCAGCTGTGGCAAATGATGGAGAGCTGTGTGTGTTTTCAGCCCTGATTGGCTCGAGTGACAACGAGCAAGATGGTGGATTAATGCCAATGTGTTTTGAAACAAATCAACTTTTTTCCCTTTTCCAGCTTGTAAACCAACAAGCTTATTCGTTGCCTTTCTCAAAAAAAAGCTTCAAAGAGAGAGTTACAGCTTTTTTTCTCATAATTGATGACTGCAGCTCTCTAAGTCAAAGGATACAGTGAAGCGTCCACACTGACGCACACAAAGGCCCGTCGCAAAAATCTGTCAAAAACTAAATGGGAATGAAGACAGAGGTAAAAGGTTCAGCACTTACCAGCCGTCCCGGAGAGGTTACTCCTCGAGGATTGAGCTCTGTCAGAGGAAAACAGGAAGTGTGAAGTTAGAACACAAAGGGAAGGGACAAAACTTCAAGCTTCAGATTACATTTGCTGGAGAGGAAAATATCCATTTTTAAAAATTTCTGAGTAAACAGGGCCTAAGTCAAGCTGTTGGGAATATCCAGTAGCCCACCTAAAAAGCTTTAAGGTAAGATTAAGAAGGTAAGGTTAAGAAATTCAGAAACGGGTGGTGGTGGTGGTTTTCTGTGTAAAAACAATTCAGTACAGGAGATGCTTGTCATCTGAACAGGCCTCAGCTTCTTACCTTCCATAGGCGTGGGAGAGGGTGTGGGGGCGGGCGACGGCGACTCCGTCAGCTGGTCCATTGTGCCGCGCTTCTTTCCGTCACGAGACTTGGCGATGACCATCTGTGCTTTCAGTGCATCTTGCTCGAGAGACTTCATTCTACAAGAGGAACAACCACCATCAGATACGTGATCGTAGAAAATACAGAGACAACGGCTGACAGAGGCGCACGCACACACACGCACACACACACACACACACACCGCTACAGGTGGGTGTCGTGTCGATCACCACTAATGTTGGGTGCTCCTTGTCCTGGTCTGCTGTCACCAACAACCAGTTTAATTTAAATGCACAAAAAGAAGGGAGGCATTCCAGGAAAAGGACGGCCCACTGCTGGTAGGCTTACCCTCAACTTACAGATAGCTTGCAAACTTATATTACTGCGGGATGTGTGTTAGTACAAATAATATGAAAATCAAGAGAACAGCATGGCACAAATGAAAAGAGTGCTGCAGAGAGGAAGAGAATAGAGAGAGGGGGAACCAGAGGAAGCAAAGACGTGCAGAAGCAAGACGGCACTGGAAAGGCAGCGGAAGCACTGGCACAGTGTTGCTGCGAGTGCTTGCTCGGACCTTTCCGAAACCCGGACTCTAGCAAAATACACCCAACGCCAAAGCACCCTAGCACACCCCCACGATGCCGTGCGTCTGGCCCTGGTGGCAGACCTGAGCTGGGAGGCTGCTGCAGAGGAGGAGGAGGAGGAGGAAGAGGTGGGGGGCTCGGCCTGAGACGCCCTCACTCTGGCCCGGTAGAGCCTCTTAGCCAGGTCCTGCTCATACTGCCTAACATCCTCCTCTAGGCCACAGGGCCTGGGCCCCGTGAGGCCAGGGAGAGGGTGACGCACAGGAGGAGGGGACAGGACGACAAGTGCACCAGGATGAAGGAGGAATGTGAGGAGGAGAGGAAGGAAAGAAAGGCATACGGACAGAGAAGAGAAGAAAACCAAAGAATGGAAGGTAAAACACTGACACATTGAGAAGAAGAAAATATTTACAGGACAGGACAAAAGTAGGAGGAGGCAGACTAACCACACACACAGAACAAACTGTCGACTTATATTCACTAATTAACATACCATGTATGTGAGCGTGGCGCTTGGTATTTACATCTATTTAAGTGTTATTTCTGTACGCGTTTCTTTCATCGTGGCAGTAAAGGTTTGTATCACATGAACAGTCATGTGCAGCTAAAAGAAAACAAACCTTCCCGCTTCTGACTCCCGCTATTTCCAAATGAATGCACAGCAAAACTGTGTAAACCCACTATTGTGTAATAAAGCTGTAAATATTTATATTAGTAGGGAAGGATGCAATGTGGGTCAAAGCATTGAAACGCTGTGGACGTTCTCTCGTTCATCAGCCAACGTAATAAAGGCCATTTGTAAAAGTGTCTCTACTTTGTATTAATTTATAGATAATTAATTAGAGGTGTAGTCCAACACTTTGTGGATACACCTTATCAAGATTTGTTTGCTTTTCTTTGTGTTCATATTATCACAAAATGTAATTGTTTGGCTGCAATCAGTAACTCTTAATGTACAAATAATCAGTAATTGATAACAGGTTTTCATTCTAGTTATCATCAAGCAAGGACAAGTGAAGTAAAAGCTTAAAAAAAAGACCCCGTCAGCCGTTTTATTTACCGTGCTGCCCTCCACATGGCTCTCTTCTCAGCCTCCAGAGCTCGTTTCTCAGCGGGGGACAGGTCCTTGTCGGGGGCCACAGACAGCTCGGGGCTCTGCATGCGGAGCCTCTCCTGGTGTCGGCGCTCTGCTTTGGCCGTGCGGATGGGAGCCGCCGAGTCTACGGAGTACGCCGGGATCAGACTGACGAGACACACAAGTGGCAGCGATGACTACAGTGACAAAAACAACAGCGATGGGACATTCAAAGATGCTGCGTAACAACGTAATTACCCGGTCATGGAGTTGGGCCTGTCCTCCAGTGAATTCCTCTGAGACTCTCCCTTACCGTCAACAGACGAAGGCCTGCATACACAAACAGGATATTAGCTGAAGAAATAAAGAAAACGTCTAAAGCATTTATGTTTTGCGACTTCTCACCCTGAGCTGCCGCAGTAGCTCGGCGGCGTGACGTTGTAGCTCGGCGGCGTGGCGTTGTAGCTCGGCGGCGTGACGTTGTAGCTCGGCGGCGTGGCGCAGTGCTGCGACGGGCTGTTTATTGGCTCCACGTTGTACTCTACTCCATCCAGCAACACTTTGCCAGTTGCCTTCATCTGCGCCACCTGCTTAGCCAGGTCCTCTTCGTCATCCTCCTCGTCCTCATCCAGCAGGTACTCCCGCGCCCGCTGCTCAAACTTCCTCTCTGAGACGAGATGAAAGCACACACACACGGGTGTAAAACGTCAATGGCAGGTTTGCCGGGTAGCTATTGGCAAAGAGATGCTCGAGGAGAAACGATAGAAACAAACCTTCTTCCTCCCTCATTTTCTTGAGGTCATCTTCTCCAACAAGAGACACACGAGGTTTGGGTTTCTCTGGCGTCTGCTGCTTCACGTCGATCTCAAAGTACTTCTGTCTGTCCCTGAAGGAGCGCTGCTCTGGGCTGTACTTACCACCAGGAGAAGGACTCTGTAGGGTGACAAGACAAATCAGAATACAAAACTATAAACATTATAACTGACAGCACCTGAAGCACCTGCAATATTTACAAATGACAAAACGGCTGAATAAAATGAGCTATAAAAAGAAGTTTCATTGCTATTTGCATTGTTGCAAAGCCATTTCCGAAGGAGCAGAGGATTTCACAAGAGGTGCCAGAGGAGAGAAGTATCACAGACCAAGAAGAAAGCAACAAATGATCCATTTAAAACAGAACCCAGCACCACCAGCTGATTTAAGATCAATTAACTGGGAGTCACGGCTGTCTCCCAGTGTCCGGGAGCAGAGACACCACCACCGATCAAGCCAAGCACACCCGGACGGAGAACGGGGCTGCTGTAGACGTGGCGGAGGCGGTTGGGTACCTGCAGGTCCCAGGACGGCCTGGAGAGGCGAGGCACTGCTGCCAGGTTCATGTACTCCCGGCGGTCAGGTGAGAGGAGGGCCCTGCTGGCCAGACCCTTACCAGCCCCCTCCTGACCGTCTATGTCATCATCAAACACCTCGTTGTTCAACTCAGGCTGAAAAGGCCACAGAGGTCGTCACCAGACAGACTACGATGACTCGGTATGTAACTACAGTGAGCTTAGAGCACATCTAGACATGAAATAATGTATTGGCCCAATTATAAGACGGCTTCTTTTCCGACCTCCATTTTGGGGAAAAGACTTCCTGAAGATATAAAATAATGTCAGACTAGTTTTCCTGAGATACGGAGATAGAAGATGCTTCATGGATGAGGACTCTCTTCTCCTTAAACTGTGTCTGGGTCTCTTCTTCATGACATCGGGCTCTTTAAACTCTTTTTCACTGAATTTATTTCCTCCAGCAAAACATTTTACAAACATTTTACACAACTCCTGCAGGTTGAAATGGCTTCCTAAAACCTTTGGAGTAGACTTTAAAACGTAAACAAAGAAGTGTGTGTGGTTAACTCCACATTCAGCACCAATATTGCCTCATACTCACATGTGTGATCGTGCCCCGAGGCTACAAATATGTTTTAAACACATAAAAATCTAGTCCTTAAATATAATACTACCTCCACTCTTTACTGTAAAAGATCATGTATATTCTGTCCATTACGGTAAAACAGACAGCTGTGCTCTTAATATTTGTTGGTCAGTTTGTTCACTCACCTCTGGAGAAGGTTGGTTTGGGTGGAAATTGTTCCTCACACCATACAGGTCCTGTTGGGCACATCAGGATGTTAGTAAAGTAAAGTCAGACGGAGGACAAAGACAGAGAGACAGAGCAGGCAGACGGATTAGCAGCGGGGACATTATATATATATATATAAAGAAGTGGGACTGGATATTAGTACACGAGCCACACATGGATGAAGACTCAACACCAGTATGACAGATGATGGCACTGGAGTACAAAAACCCACGATGATCGCATTCCACACGTCACAGCACGTCACAGGCCCCCCCGACACGGCGCAGGCTCCTTATAGGACAGCCTGCTCCAGTCAGGAGGGACGGGGGGGGACGGGGAGACCAACCAATCAGCACAGCATGCTTTTGTCATTGTGACCCGGTGTGAGTCCGGGCAGCACGGCCTACCTGCGGCGGCTCCAGCACTGCCAGTGAGCGAGGCACGGCGGCAAACGCCTTGTATGCCTGCTTGACATTCATGGGGAACTCGTCGGGCGAGGTGGGGGAGGGGGCGCGAGGCTGCAGGGGGGGGAGGTTTGGGAGGGCATGGAGGTAGGTTCATATGGTAAAGGAACCAAGGGGGAGAGGAGGAAGTGGGAAAGGACGGACAGACAGAGACATGGAGGAAAGGGTAGACTATGAAAAAAACCAGCAAAGTTGAAGAAGACCGTGGAGGAGAACAGGTGAAGAGCATGGCGGCTGGTTTCATGTGAGAGAAGAGGGGGGAGTATGCCAGAAAAAGACAAACAGGAGGGCTTGGAAAGCTCAAAAGCCATGACAGACTTTTCTGTATGAGCACCTTTGTGACACAAACAGGAAGACGTGAGATGGAATCATGGCTTCTCGTTATTTACCGATCCAACTACGCTGCTTGCCGAAAGGAAGAAATAAGTGGAGCATTTCAGAAAGCTGTAATTATGATTCAGGAGCTCAGAGTTGAGCCGGAAGCTCCGTCTGCAGGTGCAGGAGGTCTGGAGGGCACAGACTGCAGCACCTGCACAGACGATGAGTCTTCCTTTTCTTTGGTTCTAGCCTCTTACAAACAAAAATCATTCTCGTGCTGCAAATATCTGCGTCTCTGCTATGAGACGCAGAGTTTTGGGGCTGTGCAGTCAAGAGTTTTGGCGGCACAGAGCAGAGAGTGGACAGAAGACAGCACTATGTGGTGGTGGTGAGGGGTCTTACAGAGGTCTGGGAGTCGAAGGGGGAGGGGCCATGCTGGAAGGGGTTAGGACTGTGGCCGTCCGGCGTGGCGGGGGAGGTACTCTGCCGCACGCGCCCGACTGGCTGGATGGCACCCGGTCGAGTCTGGAGAGAAAACAAATGATACTTCATGGAAGAGACCAACAATATTTTGGTAATTCACAAATGTGATTCGGATAAGGAGAATTCTTTTAGTTCAGACACACCAATTGAGGATGAATGGCAACTCGAATGAAGGATATGAAGTGCAGAGAAACCCCAAATACAAAAAACAACTTAAACGTATAACGAATATGTACTAAAGGGAGTATATTGGCGTGATATATTGGTAAACCAGTGTAATGACTAAGCTACAATACAAGAGTGATTTTCTGATTTCCCACTCACTGATGAAGAAATGTGGTCAGTGTTGGCAGTAGGAGTGGAGGTGTAATGAAGGTTTGCCTGCAAATAAAAAAAATGAAATGAGACGATGACAATGAAATGCTTGATTTAGCACCATCTACTTTCACTTTAAACCAACAGTGCATACAGTCACTGAATGTTGACTATTGGAGGATGCCAGGCCAAATGAAGACACAATCAAACAATGCAACAACAACACCAGCGTTTACCTGAATTATAGAATTTGTTCTACACTGGTACATTTTATTTTCTCTGTTGAGAGAGTCTGAAGCCACAGCTGGTCAGTAGCGACATTAAAAAATCTATTTCTTCCAGTCTGCATGAGGCAAAGCATCAGCAGTCAGCTGGCCCTGGAGAAGCAGCCACATGCTTTTCAGACTGGTAGGACCGCAGCAGACGCGATAGCTGAACTAGTTATGTTTTAATAACAGATGAAGCGCTCAGAACAGCATATGTTACAAGAAACAATCCAGGCCAGAGCAGAGAGGGCCAGCAGACCCACTTACGAAGCGGGTCTCCCTGCCTGCATACAGGGAGCTGTTGGAAGAGTGGTTGCTGGGCTATATGGGCGGGAGGAAAAGTCAAAAGGGTCAACTGTAAAATAGCTAATGTATAGCAGCAGACATGACTGATGGAAAAGGAGAAAACTAAGTAAAAAGATGGAAGGAGGACAGCAGAGGAGCGACGGGTGTTGAGGCTGCTCACCGGTTGGATCGTGGGAGAGTACGGTGCTTCTCTGATCGGGCTCTCGGTCCTGGTGAAATCAGAAGGTGGTGCCTGGAAAGACAAAGATCAAAACACCAAAAACACACTTAACAACTGCTCCGACTTTCACTCTGTGCACCGACAAAACCACGTAGTAAAGACAAAGCAAAACAAGCATCGACTGGTTAGTCCTGTGGAGAAGTGATCCTGCAGTAAATTCAACCAACAACAAAGCTGTTGCTGGTAAACCTGCGTGTTTGCAGGTCACGTTCCTTCATGACCTATGACCTCCCTCGCAGCTGTTAGGACAGACATTCCAGTCGGTCCTGAATATGTACAGACTACGTGCCAAAATACCTCACGAGGTGCTCACAGCAAAAACATGCACCAGTTCAGCTGGTTGTTGCACAGAGATTAAAAACACACAACGTGGACACACACAAAGCCTGAAGAGAAAAACGCTTTGCACGGATGGAACGCTTTTTTTACCACATCAATCCTCCTCCGCATAAAACAGGGAAGCTATCACAAATAAACCAAATGTAAGGAGGCCAAAAATAGTAAAAAAAATAAAATGTCCATCCCAAGGAGATGTCTTTAAACGTGCAATAACTACTAATTTTAAACAATAACTCATTTTGGCAAAGGGTTAAAAATAATGAGTTGGTTAACAACATTGTTCCAGATACATTTTCTGTTGATGCACACTTGTTATACGACAACCCCCCTAAAGAGTGAAAGGTGCTTCTTCGGGTTAAAACGAACCATTTTAGGTTAAAACACAGTCTTGATGCAAATGATCCTTTTGAAGGGACACAGGTGAGCCAAACAACAAACTGTGCGGTAACACACCATGCTGCCTCCAAACCACACTCAGGCAGGCGGCTTGCCTTGTTGAACAACCAGGGCTGCAGCTGGCCCTGCTTCCCGTAGCCCACCGGGGGCCCCGACAGGACCTGCTGTCCGGCCGGACGACCCTTTCCTCTGCGATTGGCCACCAAGAACGGGTTCTCTTTGAAGCAGATGGGCTGAGAGTCCACCAGGCTTTCCTCTTCTTCAGGTGCAAATGAATTAAGGGTCGTTGATGAGCCAGCACTGTCGGCAGTGGAGGTCCCATTTGGGGAGAACTGGGAGTCATGAAGGTAATCGTGCTCCGTGTTCAGACCGGGGCAGGACTCGGGGTCCGTGTGGTCGAGGGGGTTCGTGGGGTGGACTAAGCCGAAGCCCAGAGGCTCTAAAGGGGCTCCGTACTGGGCCTGCAGGGGGGCCTCCATGGGAGCAGTCAGACTTTCAGAGGTAGAGAACTGGACAGGAGCAAAGCAAAGAGGCAGCACAGATACAGTAAAGTAAAGAATAGGAACAGGCAGGAAAGGTTCCACTCACACAAACTGAATCATCACTAGAATAAAAGATGAACGTTTTAAAAACAGAGTAGAGAGAAAGAGATTGAAAGATAATTCCAGTTACAATTTGTATTCTATTTTCATATGTTTGGCCATTATTTCAATCAGTTATGATAACATTGTTATAAATAAAGTAATTGCTGACATCAGGGTACACCGTGACATCTCTACAGTGAGACATATTGACTTTCATCACAAGTTAAAATCGGCTTTATTTGCAGGGAACACCTGTGTAACGTAACACACGTCTGGTGCGCTCACCAGGAACACTGTAAGGCTGAAACAGGACGCTGGTCTAAACGGTAATGAATATTAAAACAGACAGTTTGTGTATTAATGATTGGCTTTTGTTTCATCTTCAAAATAAGCTTTGCTTACAACTTCTTTTTACGACTGGTCACTGCTGATTGGCTCTCATAACTGGTCTGGTGGGATATTAAAACACTTGTGCATCACTACTGAATTGGCATATGATGATATATTTGGTCTAATAAACAGCCTTATTGATTTTTGTTTGAAATTAACAGCAGGCGCTACAACAGGCTGATTGCAGCTCTAGCTAAAGTAAAAAATAGATCTACTAAGGCAGACGTGTTTCATCCTCATTAATGTCACTCAACTTGTACAACAAAAAAATCCTAAAACATTACAAACAAATGGAACCTGACACAAGATGAGAAGAGTGATTCCTCGGTGTGCTATGATGAGCTTCTATAAATAGACACTTGACACACACACACACAAGCCTCTGGCTGCTAAAAGCAGTTACTCACATCCCTAAATCTTTCCTGGAGCCTTACAGACACGTTTCTCAGTTACCCATCATTCAACACTTGTTAACTGCTGCTGTATGCCACTGGACACGTCACTGCAGTCCAGGCTCTTGGCCGCCGCCTTAAATAACCGTATTATCAGATCAGCGAGACATTCCGGCTCCAGTACACCTTCAACTGCTACTGCACTGAACATAGAGGACGAGTACAGTCACTGTAGGAGGGGAGATAATACGCAACCCACGTCAAGAAACAAATAAGAGTTTTTACAAACCCAAAACCAAAGAAATGCCTCAGAAAGAACCTCAAGTTAGCCCAGATAGATGTGGCATTAATTCAGTGTGACCTTGACGTACGTGGTGCTAATCTAAATAGCCGGACTAAGAATACAACAAGCATTGTGAGGCAGCAATGTGGCAACATGCTGACTATCAGAATCTGTGGTGTGATGAGGGTCAGTGGGATGGAATGTGAGCGAGTGCCCTTTTGGCTCTGACACAGTCTGTGAGGGACAGCTGGGGTTTGGTTTGGAGAGCGAGGCTGCTGGTCTGCCAGCGGGCCGACACGCTGAGCCGGGAACCAGTAACGGAATCAGTTTCTCTCTCTAGTGTAGAAGTGCTTCTCAGAGGAACATTTACTTAGGAAAACAGATCAGATCAGATGGATTGTAAACATCAAGGACAATAATGGAAAATAAGTCCAGGACTCAATCGTTAGATAGAACACTATGATGTATATTATGAGTATATTACAATGTTGTCATTAAAATAATCCAAAGTTCAGGGGGACGGGGTGTCTCCCTGAACCCGGTTCTAGGTCTAAATAGGTATCAGTCTCCTCTGTGACTATGTGATCCTGTAGAAGCACTTTAGATATACGTTTGTTTCTATTTTCTTTCCTTCTGGATGTTATTTGTGTACTGGAGTCTGCCTCCATAAAATATAAAGATTTGCCTTGTGATCTTAAACTAATACAAGTTTAAGTTAAAAAACCAAACCACCAGTTCCTTTCAAAGCAATCGTACGTTTAGCACAATTTACTCTCGACCCTCTCATTTCCAGTGGTAACAAAAGCTAAACGGCAGCTCTCCAGCACATCATGCCGGACACCTCACTCACATAAAAAGCAGAGTTGACTTGTCACTATCAGTAAAAGACACCGGGAAAAACGTTGGTTACAACTTGCTGGAAGGGATAAGGAGTCACTGTGAGACAGGAACACGTGTGCTGGAGCAGCAGATCCAGCTCTAACGCACCGACCAGTGACAGCTGCTTACTGTGTGAAATGTTCTTCAAGTTACATTGGACTATCTAAACAAGACAGAGATCCACAAGGAGAGTCATGATACAGCTATGATAAAGTTATGTGACCCAAATGTTATAGAAGGAACAATAATTATTTCTTTAGTATTTGGTATAGTTCAAAGGTAATCGAATCATTTTGGTGATCAGGTTTCAAAGAACTCTTAAGAACTCTTCTCTTTGAGGCCTAACACAGACACACAGCTGGATCACAATAAAGTGGAGAGAGAAGGAAATGAAAAGAGAAGGAAAGAAGACAGAAAAATAAAGAACCTAAAACACTCACTGTAGGATGGGAACAGGACACTCGCTGTAGTTCCTCTCAGACTTACTCCTCAGAGGACTTTGGGAGCTCCGACTGAAACACTTGTCGGTTCCTCTTAGACGACAGCCTCCCTCCCTGTCTGACACCCCACCCACCCACGAGACTCCATCCAATTCAGAGCCAGATGCAGGTTTAAAATATCGCAGAGGATAGGCCGGTTGATAGCAGGCAGCTGTCCCCTGCCCCCCATCTCGCCACCTCTTTCCCACACTCACACTGTCTATCAACCAGGACAGACAGCGCCTGCCGTTCGGGCCACGCTTCATTTCAAGTCCTTCTGCACACACTTTTCACTCCTTTATTACTGTTTTAGTTTTCTGGTCTTCACTTTCTTTTTCCAGACTTCTCGATCAGTCCTTGATCTTCGTGTTATTTCTTCAACCCGGGTCGATCACATCCGCTCTTGTTCTTTGACGCAGGGCACGATTACATCAGTCGGAGGTGACATGTTGTATGGGTTTGGCCTTGGAGCCACGGTTAGTAATGTTGACTTGGGGGGTTTTGCTCACGGAAGGAGGTTAACATTCCTGCTCCTGGAGGGGCAACTGGTCGGCTCGGGTCACTCAAGAATTTCCCGTGACCCAAAAACCAAGGAGATTCCATGAAGAGGTCTATTCTGAGCTATTTCCATCATAGCCAGCACAGAAATGCAAGCAATGTACAGCTCAAGAGCGTCGCACTCTTTTTCAAACATGTTGAAAGGGATTCATGACAGTTGCGTGTAAAAACCTGTGGAAGTTCTACCCGGAGACTCAAGAGCATAGAGGGAGACTCACCCTGTTGAGCTTCTGCAGACTGGTGGTGGGCAGAGCCGCCAGGGTCTTATAGTCAAGCTTTAGAGGTCCAGTGCCAAGGTTCTAAACGGAAATAAACAGAACAGAGGTGAGTGGTGGACTGGGCTGATGTTTATTACACAACAAGCAAGAATCCAGTCAAAGTGAATTAGTTTTACTGGAGGAGACTACTGTTAGAGAACCATTCCTGTGAAGTAAAGGACCTACACTTTTATATTATAAATGTGAACTGGATAAATTGCCAAAAATATAATGTGTTATATTTAAGGAAAAGTCTGGTGATATATAAAAAGACAAGATCCTACTAGCAACTATGGTATGTTTAGCCAAACTCTTAGGCTTAGTTCTCTAAGTGAAAAGGGTGACAGAGATGCAGGGGTCCAGGGTGGAGGGACTAGCTAGTGAAAATTAAAGTGTTTATTGCTCTTTATCGCTATTGCAACAATTAAAATACGAGGCTTAGCTACAACCTTTATGATCTGATTTCACAACCAATACAACTAAAAGAAAAACTGTCATTTCAATTCAGTTTCTCTCACTGTCAAGCGACATAATTTGGCTACTGCAAGAGTTCAGTTAAAAGTACATCATAACTAACGTGTGCGTGATGTGCATGCTATGTGTGTGGCTGTGACGTTGTGTGCCCAACGTAAAATCATGTGACACGTGAAAAAAAATCTGATATACAAGATGGTCAGTGAGACGATTACCTGGACATGACTTTCTCCTGCAAACTAAGTCATTTCAATGTGGCTCAAGACTGAATTGAATATAAGAAGAACAAAGAAAAAGAGTCTATTTCCCCTGAAAGGGATGAACAACGTGGTAAAATCCCGTGGCGGCTGTGCTGTGGTGTGTTTTTGCACAGACTTCCAGGAAGATGGACTGCAGACCTGCCGACGAGGAGTGTCTCACCTCAGTCTCCTCTTCTAGCAGGCGGGTTGCCTCCTCGCGCTCCAAGCGCATACGCTCCTTCACCAAGAAAGGAAGGGAAGGAAGAGGAGGAAGAGAGTGGAGGAGGGAGGAGACCCAACCACGCACAGCCACACGGTGATGCGATGAGCGGTGAAATGAGAAGATGGGAGGATTTACAGAAGAGAAACGCAGTGATGCAGGGAATGAAGAGGAGAAACACAACAGTGGAGAAGTGGTATGGAGATGGAATGATTGGATGATTTTTGTATTTTTTTTTTTTCATCAGGCCAAACACACCAAAAGCAAAAGGACAGATGAGAGAGAAAAACAGAAGAGAAAGAAAGGATAGAATCCGCACACATTAAAAAGTACTCTATTCATTAGCTATGGGAGCAGAAAAAAAGCATGCAAAGTGGGACACATTGCAGGAATAGTTCTGTCAAACACAATACACACACACACACAGGGTGCAGAGGAGAAGCTTCATTCGCCCGATATCAGACAAACCTGAGCTTCTGCCTCTTATGGCTCCACCCTACAGTACGGTGCAGTTCTGCATGTATTGCCGTCTATCTGCTGATCTGATAACATTTTACCTCCAGCCCTCCCAAAGCAGTCTTAGATTTTCACTTTCACGTACCACTTTCTCCATCTCTTCTCGCTCCCACTGCGACGTCTCTCTCACCATCTCAGACTCCTGGAGAAGAGCGACATTTAATATCTATACAATCCCAATAAACATCCGGTGAATCTTAGTGGAGGAGTGATTTAAAACATTGCACTTTCTGTGTAAATTATTTTCTGACTGTGTGTGCTCTGATACTCTCTGGACTGATCAAAGTGTGCAGAGGAACTAACAACAAGCCGCCACATTCCTTTAGTACGGGCAGTCTCCCAAAAGCTCATCTGGACAAAATAAACTACTGTGTTGGCGATTCCTGGGCGCTGTGGTGAAAAGATGGGCATGTGTGGTGAGCAGGGTCGGAGTGAGTCAAACTCTACTGTCGTTGAAAACTTCACCTGCAAACTGTAGTGGAGGCAGAGAGTCGGTGTGACAGAATCGCTGAAATAAACAGCTGATTCAAGTGTTGACCGCTGTCGTCACAAAACTGACAAACTGATTCCTGGCATGTGGATGAATGGAGTGTTTCCTGGAGTCCAAACCAACACTATTCACATCCCCTTACTCGGTGCTTTTGGGCTTTGTCTGGGCTAAAGAGTGCATGAGTGCTTAATACACAGAAACGGCAACAACCTGACCTTTAACATAGGGTGGGTACGGTAACTTAGAAACATTACAAAAGTCATATTCATTGTTTACTTTCATTATGATAGTTTTGGGGGAGTGGCTTTGGAGGGAGGTCTGACTGGACGGGCTGTCAGTGTTGCTGAATTGGCAACTTTCTGGGCTAGTGCTGCTCGCTACTTTCATCTAAAAAGATTTGGCAACACTGGGCTGGATTTTTTCAGTTGGACACATTCAAAATGTAGCTTACTCTCGCTGTTTTTCCCAATGTTACCTACTCTAGCTTTAACTGCTTTAAACGTTTACTTTGGTCATTAAGATACACGTTTTGTACCTTCTGCATGATTTCCATCTCCTCCGGGCTCAGGTCTCGGTCTATAGATGAGATGCTTTCCATACTGTTCTTACGGACGATGCCGGAAGCAAATGGGTTGGCAATGATGCCAGGAGACGCCTGGAAATGCACCCAAAAAGAGTGTCGTTTAGAAATCACTTTCTAAAACAGAGTGAAATATCATCAACACTGCTGGCAATGTTGTCCAAATTCCCAAATTGTTCCTGGTGTCTCACCTCCACGGCAGCCACCTTTTGTGGGTCGAAGCCGTCACACATCAGCATGACCAGAGAGTCTCCCACAGCTCGAAGCACTCGCACCGCCTCTGTGTGCGTCATCCCCAGCAGGCTGTGGTTGTTCACCTCCAGGATGCGCATGCCGACCTGCAGTCGGCTGTCTCTCGCTGCTGCACCGCTCGAACTCACCTGTTTAAATATCAACCAAAGTATGAGCACGTTAATGGCTAATGCGGTCTTTGATAACCTAACAATATAATTGAAATTCAGGCACATATATTACAATATCCTCTTAAAACTTTTTCTTTAATTTGTCAAACGTAACACCACTTTTTGCACAGTAGCAATTTGCATTGTTTTGTTTTTCTGCAGAGAGCAGTCAAGACAGAGACTCTTTGTATCCAACCAGCATCTAAAGCTAAAAGGAAGACACCATTTGCTTCAAAAGTGGTGAAAAAGCCTTAAGAAATATTGAATTGCAAAGCATTACATACATACATGCATACATTGTATATAATTTCAGAACCTTGGAGATGAAGATGCCCTCATCTGTGGCGTCAAAGGGGTTTCCTGCATGACCCTTCGCTCCTCCACGAATACTGATGCCAAGCTTCTCCCCTGGCTGCTTCTGGATCACAATTTCCTGCAATGATGTATACACAGCTCATCAGCGTTGGCCTCCGTTACGCTTACGTTAGTTTATGTATCTTCTTTTGAGTTGATGGCCTCACCTGCATCCCAGGCGGTGAAGGGTCCCTCCGCACCAACATACGGATCTCCTGCTTGTTGGCCAGCAGCGCTCGCACCGCCTCCTGGTGCGTAGCGTGACGCAGGTCGATGGCGTTCACTTCTAAAATCCGGTCCCCGACACGCAGTCCACTTTCACACGCCAGACCGTGAGGAATCACCTGATGACGACACGGGTGGGAAGTTAAACACAACACATATTTTAGCAGAAAAAAACCCACAAAATTGGACCTTTGGGTCGTACCTTTGAGATGAACACTCCTGGTTCATTGATGCCGAACGGGTGACTGGCGTGATCACTGCCTCCCACGATGCTCAGGCCTAGAGGGCCACCTGACTTCAGCAGGGTTACTTCCTGTTAGGATTAGAGGCGGAACATGTGTTGTAGGAAGACATTTTGAAAAAGTTTCAAGCCTAAATCTAACAAAAGATGGAAACATCAGGTTACAGTCATGTCTACATCTATATGTCTAATAAACACAAACCAACCTACTGCATGCACGTACTATATCTCTACAGGCATACGCCACTATCAGGTAAACAGCTATATCTTTGCATTATTAAAAACTGGAAATGCTACACTCTAAAGTACACCATTATTTAAATTGGATCAAGCCTTCATACCATGAACCATCTTCTCTGGAACTGGACAGCATTAAGAATAAGGCAGGGGCCAAATAAACAAACATTAAGGCTGAATGCCTCTGTGAGGCTTCTACAGCATGGCCGAATATGATTAAAAGCTATCGAACACATTTAAGTACTAAAGTGGTGCCTCAGAGCTCTCACCTCGATGGGATACTCGTCCTCCATCCGGCTCAGGTTGTTCCCTTGCAGGTTGAGGCCGTCCTCCTCCTGGTCTGGAGAATCTGAAGGCTCTGGGGGTGGAGGGGAGTGGGCTCGTGCCCGGGATTGACCCGGAGAGCCCCCTGGTGCATTCGGGTCTCGCTCCACCAGGAGGGAGATGGTGGGGGAGGTGCCGGTAAGGAGCGCTACTGCCTGGTCATGCCTGGCCTCTGTCATGTCTACACCATTGATCTGGATCGACAGTAAAAACCAACCACGGAGGGTGTCAGCCCACCGAGACGCTCCCGACAACAACGGTGTGCCATCAACATGATGAACATTAAAAAAAAAAAAAATGCATCCCGCCGTCACGTCTCACCGGATTACTCAAAATGGCTCTATTCAACATCTAACACACTAATTCAATGAAAGTTTGTGAGTACTGTTATTTGAAGAAGAAGCCAACACCTGCACAGAGCAACAGGAGCCGGCAGAGAGAAGAGGGAGCGGGGGTGTCTTCTCTGAGGGAGAAAAGCTAACATCAAGCTACGCTATTGTTTCCCCAAAAGGTTTCCTGACGTCAGCTTATGCTGCTCTCGTTTATTTTAAGACGCACTGATTGCAATGTCCTTCCGATTCCGATTTCTTTAAAGTCTGATGTGACTTTAATAACTTACAACTATATATATATATATATATATAACACTGATCGGCTGGTCACCAGTCATGGCGGCTCAGCTTTGATTTGTGGCCGATCAATCGGTGCATCTCTACTTTTAACGTAATCAGTTCAACACTTCCCACTCCTCCTTGCCTTTGTCTACTTAAAACACAAGTGGAAGTGTGTAGTTTCAAGTCAAAAAAGGCAAGCAGGGATTTTCTAAGACAGCTTTTTCAAAGAATTATTGAATCATTAGTTCCGCTAACCTTGGTTTTTAGATTAAGGGGGAAGCTTTCACGCATTCACAGTCTTTAACGGTTCTCTGGTCAAAAGTGACAAGCAGAGGTCAGCGCTGACCCGACAGTACCCGCTCTTACCATCGGCTGATCTGCTGCCACATACAGGCTCAGCCCCAACACCACGCCCACCACCAAGCAGGCAAGGAGACGCACTTAATACATTTGTGAGCATGCAGATGGAGAGAGCGTGATTAAGAGAGAAACAGAGGCAACCTACAAATCCACAAAAGAAGAAAGAGGTGAAAAACTGCCGGAGGGGAAAAGGAGAGAGACCCCGAAAGAAAGCAAAAAGGATTCAAGAAGCTTCTCTGGGACACACAGCGAGGAGGACGTCTTTACAGAAACAGATTAGGAGAACTTTCACATTTGGCACACTAGTGGAGGAACCTCAGGACGAATCAAAATCAGTTATCGGTTTACATTAAAACTGTGTGACGTGTGTGTGCATGACAAAAAACATGCAACTCAAGAGTGACTGATATGCTGACAGAAAAAATAAAGAAAGCCAAGCTTGGAGTGTGATCGGCACAGAAAACTAAAGAGCATGGAGAGAGGTCATGCAACACATGTGACCTAAATGCTGCACTTTTTAACACAGAGTCTCTCCTCGGATGCAGACTATGAAGCGCTTTAAAGTTAGAGTTAGTAGGCGGACTGTGTTAGTATTCTGAGGATTTCCACTCCTAGTAATCAAGGCTAAAGGAGGAAAAATGGCTCCCATTCCAACATGGATGTAAACATAGTAAAGGAGGCCTCGTTGTGTTCACACTGAATGGTGGAGGTGTTGAGGAGTCGTACTCACAGAGATCACCCTGTCGGCTACATGCAGCGTGCCTTCTCTGTCTGCTGCTCCTCCTTCTGCAATCCGAGAGATGTAGATTCCCTAAAATACAAACAAGAAACATTGTCAACTCTTTTGTACATTTCTGGATAAATTACTCACAGTTACTGTGCACTTTCTGTTTGTTGAGAACTACATATAAAAGAGACGTTGCTGTTATTCTGTATCTGTAATTATTCCACAAACCGCTCTGGTCTGTGTATCATATTAGACAGGGTCGGTTTTAAAAGGGTCTGGTGCAACGGGCTGCAATGTCTACAAGCTGAGTTACTCCGTCCCTGTGTGACATCTCACAGTGTGGATCTGAGCTACAAACACAACTACCTATATAAAGTGTGCCAGAGGTAATGAATAAAGGCATTCTGAGATATTAGCAGCCACATAAAGAAACCCACACATACATACATTACAGCTGATTAACAGCATCGTCTTTCATTAGGACTCTAAAGCACAAGCAGCACAAATCATGACCCCTGACATACATTTCTACACAATTTGTTTAACTAATTACATCGTAGCTGAACTCTTTTTCTGCATTAAACAAAATGTGCAAACACATGCAGGAGCTACTGCACCAGATCAAGCGAGTCACTGCATCCACTTTCAAAAGACTTACAGTCAGAGTCGCCTAAATCATACGTTTATGAGTCCTGTGGGCTCGTTGAGCTGCATGAGTTCCAACGCACAATTGCACTTCGCCCAAATATACACCTCGCCCCGTCCAGTTAGAGCAGACCTATCAGGTGTCAGAGCTGGCTATTCATATCTCCGTCTCCCTGGAGATGATGTAAACGCTGCGGCTAGAATAGACGATGTTAAAAGACAGATCTCTGTGACTGAGACGTTACTACACTGCAGTGACCTCACTTCCCAACGTTAAACCTATTATTAATGACTGTACGGTAGATTTTATCTTTAGATAAACTCTCAGTATCATCTTTCTCTTTTAACTGAAACCTATGATCTCAATCGACTGCACACTTCACTCGGATGCAGTTGTCAGATTTGAGCTTTTTGATGGAAAGCTTTAAAAGGGTACTTAATGATATTTAGATTTTAACTTTATTGTCCAACCCTATCTGATCCCACAATGTTTAAAAGGCATTTCACTGGGAATAAGACGTAAACTATAGTGACTAATGGTCAACTTTCTACTCATGATTTATCAACACATGTAGACGAGGAGATGTTCTTCATCGTCCTTACAAAACCTTTGTCTGTGTTTAGTGGGGGGCGGAGTTACGGGTGCGACTGCGTGTCTCACCGTGTCTGCTGTGCGGAAGGCCGTGGAGCCTTTGCCCCCGGCGATGCTGAATCCCAGCCCCTTGTCGTTTCGGATCAGGCAGGTGGAGAACCGCTGGAGAGGCACGCTGGGAGTCGGCTCCATGTTGTAGGCGATGCCGCTGCTCCGTCTCTCCCGCGGGAAGTAGTCGTCCTCCGGCCTCAGCGGCGTGGTCGTGATGGCGTTCTCTGGCTCCACCATCCGCTCCCGCAGCACCGACATGGAGACCGTGGCACCGGAGCTACGAAGAGCTTCGACCGCCGTGTGGTGTTCTGCTTCGTGGAGGTCCACTCCATTCACCTGAGACAAACAGAGAGAGTGGCTGACTTGTAATGCACATCTCTTACAATAAAACAGAGAAAGATGTTACTAAAGTTAAAGTTTAGAAAATGCTTTACCTCTAGGAGTTTGTCTCCCACTTTAACACCTGCTCTGGCCGCAGGACCCTCTTCAGAGACTCTGGAGATGAAGATTCCCTGAACACACAAACAAAAAGAAATGAGTATAATCTCTGGCTTCTGATTTTTTCCGAAGTATCAAGACTCAAAGTACACATCTTACCTCATCATCCCCCTTATAAGGTGTGGATCCTTTCCCTCCAGCAATGCTGATTCCCAGGCCGCCCGTTTGTCTCACGATGGTCAGGTTGTGCTGCAAGTTGAGGAGGGCGGAGTGAGCACAACTACTAGTGAAACGCTCCAGACACCACACGGCTCCAGACAGATTCAGGGAGGCGAGCCCACAATGGTGCTACTTTTATAAATAATTTAAGTTTATAAACGTAGATTTTCACATCTTAAGCATTATGATATATACGTTATGGGTGACCTCCCTCCTTCTGCCTGAAGGTGGTGTCAATCTTATCACATCCTGTCAACATGCCAACATGATGGATGGAGAGAGACTTTGACGTGTCCGGAGCCTAATGTCAGTTTTAAGTGGAAGTTGGATGATTTGTGCCTTGAATTTAGCTTTAAAAGACATTTGAAGTTGGTAGGTTTTGTGTTTTATTACAACATATTGTTAATCTACCAGTAACCACTTAACTGACAGTTGACTTCAGACATAAAGTGAACAAACACACCTTCTAAAGCCCTCTTCAGTTGCACTCAAGGAGCTAGGCCCTTACTGAAAACATACAATGTGTCTTGTGTACTTAAGGGATGAGGGACTTTAAAAAACATGAGGTAAACACTAAGTAAGGCGTAACAGACTGTGTATATTCTGTGTACTTGCAAGCCATGCAAAAAGGGGGAGGAGTGCAGACAAATGAGGGAGAGGTGGAAGGAAACGGGGAGATGTCAAGAGTGACAGATGAAGAGAGTGTGCTGTGTCCTGGATGTGTTGATACCCCGGCATTTGTTGTAATGAGACGACATTATTCATTTCTTAAGCAAACAAATCAGACATGAATACAAATATCCTTGAGTTCACAAATACTTAACCGGCAGATGCAATGTTCATACTGCTAAATGACACTTAAAAATGTTTCAGCACAGATTTTCTTCACCAAGACTAAACCGCATTGGAGAGTATTCATATACACTATATACAAAAGCATGCAAAAAAAAAATGTATTGTTTGCACAAGACTTAATTTTTGCATTACTAATCTGTCGATTTTTTCCTTTGTTTACAGTATGAAAATTAGACTACAAGGAAGTAAACTCCCATCCGTCTTCATCAGCCGGAAAGCTCGTCCTCCGGTTGGCAGTGGAGTTACCGGCTGTGTACCAAACAAAAGCACCTGGAGGAAGCTGGTGAAGCGGCCCATTCATTCCAGGGCGACACAGCGTGGACAGGGGAGGAAAAGGAGCGAAGCAGCAGAAGCAGAGGAAAGGTAGAGAGGCAGAGACACAGTGTGGCAGAACCTGATGCTGGACGGGGATCTACTGTCAACGTTTGAGCTTTTTGGGGTACTGCCACTGTGGGCATCCAGGGGACTAATAATTAATTGGGAAAGTCGGAGTTTCCGACAAATTACTAATATTTCGGCCAATATTTCGGGGGCTTTGATCCGGGCCAGGACTTCCTCTTTCGTTGGTTGGTCATTGTTTGAAATTTGATTAGCAACTCGAGACGCAAGAATGGAGTTTGAGTTGAGAGACTATTTGACATCACAAAAAGCCAATTTAAAAACTCACGTTGACGGTTTATTTTTTAGCCAATAAAAACTACCCCGTCAGACGACTCTTTCGCTCTCCACACTACTGTTAACCTGCATGCAACCACGGCCCGCTCAATCGTGATTGGTCAATACTACTCCGACTACAAACTGAACCCAGAACGCTTCAGATAACCAAAATCATGTCCAGTTACCTACAGATTATGCAAA
Source organism: Pholis gunnellus (assembly GCF_910591455.1). Lineage (NCBI taxonomy): Eukaryota > Metazoa > Chordata > Actinopteri > Perciformes > Pholidae > Pholis > Pholis gunnellus. Next base: position 9,137,274 of record NC_136547.1, read on the forward strand.
ATATCTCTTTATAGAAATGTCTGTGCCATGAAGGGAGCTGCTGTTCATTGTGATTCTACATCATATGCAGGGAGATGGATTTTAAGTCGTGAGTCATTGCAGACTCTGCTGTTACTCAGAGTCCTGTACGTGATATTTACTCTGCTTTGTTTATTCAGCGGATGGCCAAACAAAACTGAAAGATTAAATAATTCTGTGTAACTAACAGGCTTTCCTGGAGGACATAAGAGAATCAACATGCAGGGGTTTTAAGCTTAACCCTTTCCTGCATCAACAAAAGAGAAATGGAGTTACCTCTCACGGTAGCGTTAATTAACTAACTAAATAAAGTAGGCGAGGTCTGAATCATTTCATAATTTTTAGTCTTCAAAATGTGAGGGAGCTGCATGTTGTACGATTGTCACATGATGATTCCTTATTCGCAAAGAAGCAGTTAGCGTGTGTGCAGCCGATAGTTAGCCAATGCTAACCTCACTGGCTTGGAGTCAGTTAAAAAGAGGACAAAGTACATAATCAAATAGTATTAAAGGGGTCAGCGACTCTCAAGAAAGATTGTTGATATTTGAACTCAAGCCCTGAACAAATACCCCCTCCACATGTACCGTCCCACTCACTCCCACTGTGTTTGTCTTTAATCATCCGTGGGCCTTTCCCCTGTCCACTGCATCAGCATGACCTCTGTTGCCATTGCAAGTTTACTCCCACAATGTGTGAAGAAAACAATAAATGTAATAAATCGTGGCTACTTCATTCCTGCATTCAGGTTCTGCCACACTGGCCGTGTCAAGAGATGAGTTGTGGTTAGGGGGTCCCTAGTGATTGGCTTGGATTAACCATGGATTTCTGTGGGAACGTCCTCCCCCTCTGAATACAGGCGAATGAGTGGGTGAGTCAGGGACACAGAGAGACAGACTGGACGGGAAAGAGTATGTACAGACCTCTTCCTCCTCAATTCGAGCAGGTTCAATCAGCAGATTATTGACTTGATCAAATGACACCCCCTGTTAGGACAGGAACCAGCGAGAGGCATGCGGATTAGTCAGGCCAAAATAAAAATATGCTCATACATACACACACAAACACACACACACACAGACACAATAAAAATAAAAAACTCCTTTCTCACACTTTCCATTGACTCCACCAAACACCCAACACTCAACTGTCTGCTTGCAGGTTGTGGAGACTTCCAGGTCCACCTTGAAGCAAAAGTAATCGCACACTCACACCCCAGCCACCAGAAGCAAATACAGGCAGAGATGGAAAGACAAGAACCAAGGAGCCGAGCTACAGTGCAAAGCACACAGTGTAGAGAGAGCGGACAAGAGAAGGCAAAAGCTCCCGAACAACAGTAAGCCCAGCCTCCGCACCACAGAAAGCAAATTCCTCCAGGAGCAAAGCTTGAATTTAGACAACAAGCTTTTACACTTTCAGCCACAAAAACATCTACAAGATTTTAGAAAATCAGCGCAAAATATGATTTTGAAGAACAATAAAGAATTTTACTCTCTACGATAATCTAAACATCCCATTAAAAAAAAAAGAGACTATTACCATGATATGACACAAACAAGGATCGTTGGATTTCACATTCCAGCTCTGCCCATAAATGTTCTGGTTGGTCTGAGGTCAGCCACACAAACAGACCCACATTCACAAACGCACACAAAACAAGATTCGGTGAGATGATGATGTTTGATCACAGTGTTTAAAAAATTAATCTCTGGAATCAGCATGATGAATCAAAAAAAGACTTCATTAACGTCTCCTTAAGATTCATTTTCATAAGCGGCACCGGAGCAGACTTCACTCATCACCCGTTCATACGTACAAGCACACACGTAACAATGTTACCAGAAGAGGGTGTGAGAATGTCAATACTCTATTAAAACCAGGAGATGGCTGATAATATGGTGAGAGGTTTAGTGCTGAACTGGGCCAGTGGTGGGCAAGAAAAGCCTGCAGCTGCTTGTGTGGAGGCAACATTATCATTTGAAATCAAAGAATTCATATCTGGTATGTTAGTTGTGCATAAATAAAGACCAAGAAACTCGGTTTAGAGTGACTCTCACCAATTTGTCTCCAAGTATGAGACAATATTTGTACATTTTTATCGTTTCTATGATGTGAGGTATTGGAAAGTATTATCAGCAAAGTTCTGAGACTGTTTTCAACTCCTGAGAAGAACACTGCCCTTGATTTACAGGCCAAGGGTAGATGTCTTCGTTTCCTTAATGACCCAGCATGCAACGCCACATCCTTAATATATGCCGGCAGCCCACTCCAAACTGAATGCATCTTGCAAGGTGGTGAGCGCACTCTATGCATACAGTAGTAAGTGTCTGCATAGATGCAATGAGCAAGCAAAAAAATATATTCAATTTAAATATATTCTTACAACATGAACGGAAAGATTAAGCATAAAATAAGTTAATTAACTGATTTGGTGTGTGACATTCCTGCATACTGCATGTCCTGTACCACTAGATGTGTTTGAATGTAGGTGGGGAATTAATGTTTTTCTACTTATTATATGAGACCGTTACCCAGCTTCCCTCTACATTCACTAACTGCATCCTTCCAGTGGTGGGATCTCTCCTTTACCTTTACTTGACTGGAGTTGACCTGGAGCCGGCTGTCTTCGAGCTCCTCCATCCTGAGATGGTGTTGATGGGTGCATAAACTTTGCTCTTCCTCTTCCTCGTCCTGCTCGTTCTCAACAGCCTGCGTCGGAGAGTTCAGGCCGTCGGGGCTGAAGCCCTGCAGCAGCGCCGCCACCGCCTCGGGTTTGGGCAGCTTGTTGATCTTGAAGTGCTTCTTGTAGTGCGGCGTGTCCTTTCTGATCAGACGCTGCTTCTCGTAGGGAATAACCGGCCTCTCTTCCTCCTCACTCCTCTCACCGTCCTCATCGTCATCCTCAACCAAAGCACGGATCATGGGCTCCTCTGCAAAGTGCACAGAGGGCTGGAGAAAAGAGATTTAATTAGTTAATCACAAAGAATTGTTTTTTTCTCGGTTAGAAGGATCAATTGGGGAATTAACATACAACATAACAGTGTTACGGACAAGATGTTTTAAACATTCACCTCAATGTATTCCACCTCCATCTCATCCAGCTCCATCTCATCCTGAGGGTGGTGGCCGTCGACGAGGTCCTCCCTCTGCGACGCCGCAGTCACATTTTGTCGGCCCTCATGGGAAGTGGCCGACACAGTGCTATTGGACACCTGGGAGTCATGGCTCTGATTGGACAGGTCACTGAGCCGCTTCTCCTAAAACCAAAAGCATCACGTTGATTAATTCACGATCAAGTGTACCAATGAAAAACTGCCTTTTGTCTACTTCCTACAATAACGGGCGATTTAGAACATAAACACATCTCTTAATGTTAACTGGCTGATAATCTTTACACAGAATGGTGGATGTACCTGTTGATCAGGGGACTCTTCTTCTCCATCAGGTCTGGATGTGTATGCTTCATTCCTCCTCTCCTCAATCACCTTCTTCATCACCTTCAGCTCACTAGGGTGTGGTGTGGCTCTGCGCTGAAGGCCCTGAAACAAGGAGATTAAAAGCATGAATTAGAAAACAAATATGCATTAGTATAGAGCTGTTATACGTTTACACTCAACGTCAACGCTGATAAGTAGGAGGGCAAAACTAAAAATGATTTGAGCAGAAGGACATGGAGAGGACAGGAAGTGCCACTGTATTGTTGTGTTCCTCACTCTGCGCTCCGCAGCAGCCTCATCGTCCTCCTCCTCCTCAGCCTTGGTCTCTTCCTGGAACTGAATGACCGACACTCGGTTCAGGTTGCTGTCCGTCCAACTGTCATCCACACTGTTCTGCAGCAAGTTCTCTGTGGGTCATGAAGGAAGAGGACAGAAAGAGGACAGAAAGATGACAAACTGAGGTGATGTTCTTGAAGCTGTCCAGTTAACAGTAAAGTCTCCCAATCATTCTATGATGACGTTAGATTTAAAGGTCTTACACATTGGAGTGACTGACCCAATACTCATCCTTTACATGTCTAATGAAAAACAATAACCCATTGCATTAACTAACTGCTACTCACCGAGGCTTGGAGAAGGCTGCTGGGGCAGTAAATAGCAGGTCAGCACCTTCTCTCCTGTGTGCTCATCATCCTCCGTCTGGAACTTGAGCATTGGCTGGGACTGGTTCTCTGCGAGCCACATGGCCTTCAGGTTGAGGTTTGTCAGGGCAAAAGGCAGGTTTTGTAATCTGGACAAAAGAAGGGACGAGGGATGAGCCACAACCTTTTCCTCTTCAGCGAGTAAAACAAAATAGCATCCAGCTGATACTTCTATGATCTTAAATAGTTGAATTGGCGATCACAAAACTCTCTGAAAGTTAAGAGTTCAAGTGCATTCATAGGGACATTGGTGCTGTTAAAAGAAATCAAAGGAGCAATCTCTCTGCAGGATGCTGGTAATGCTAAAAGCATTCTAATTAAATCTTTGACCTTAGCACCGAAGGCTTCTGTGATGTATTTACAGCTCGAGGTGTTCAGTGAGGGTTTACCTGTTTCCGGCCACATCTAGCACATGCAGCTCGGTGGCATCTGCAAGCTCAGCGGGCAGCTTTTCCAGGTGGTTGTCTCTCAGTGAGAGGACGTTGAGGCTGGCACAGCCGCCCAGCTCTTTGGGCACGCCGCCCAAACGGTTGCGGTCTACATTCAGGTTGGTCAGCTTCTTCAGCTTGCCCAGCGAGCGAGGAAGTGACTTTGAGGGAGTGAGACAGAAGTCATTAATATCAGGGGGGGGAATTATAAAGCAGCTTAATGGCTGTTGATTGGACTTAAAAGGTATTAAAAGGGCATACATGAATCCCAAGTGGGTCAGTGTGAGGCTTTTGTAAGTGGTTTAAAGCTGCCTACCTGTAAAAGGTTCTCTGTCAAGACGAGTTCTGTGAGGTTTTCACACTCGCCTAATGAATCAGTCAGGTCGGTCAGTCTGTTCTGGTCCACCTTCAGGATGGACAGCTGTTTCAGACAGCCTGGACGACAAACACAACAAAACACAATGCTGTTTTACAAAGTGTAGCAACAAGACACCACTCGATGCGACATGTTGTGATCTCTATTAATATGGACCCATGTTGTGGAATATTCAGTTGAAAACAGATAAACAGAGCTGTTGTTATTGCCTGTGTCTTTCTTCACTGGCTCTATTTTTCCAGTAGAGGGCAGTGCTGTTCTTAGTACTGTCTGCGGCGGGCCTGCTGCAGGGTTTACTTCATCTAGCGCTGTCTTATTAGATGGCAAACTTTCCCAAATCGTTGAGGTTGTTTCACATCAACTAATGTTGGCCTTATTCTGTCTCGCTGTTTGCGAAACATCAGACACTATTCTATAACAGCAGATGCCCAAATGACATGAACTGTTATGAACTGTGAGGATGGTCCCAACAGAGATGAACCTCAACACAAGACAACATCTAGAAAGTCTCTGTGTTGGCAAATTGAGTATGTAAGCGTACATTTCTGGTGGATTACTTTGTAATGTGAACACCGTATTTCTTCCGTTTACCTCTCAACCATGGGGACAAAAGACAAAATAGTTTCTGCTGTGATAACTTTCCAAATTCTGCTTGTGGGATTTACAAACCATTGTGCATTGTTTTGCCATCTGATAAGGCCTAAGACGCAGTAATCTGTTACTCAAACTGGACTTCCTGGATCATGCTTAATGTCTAACTGGTACCTTAAACAACATGCCCCGCCCCCATCAACACCATCTTCGGTCTGAAACTCTCTTTCCCCCTTGTGGTATTTCACCTATGCTGTCCGGGACGACCTCCAGCAGGTTCTGTGTGAGCAGCAGGTCGGTGAGAGCCAGGAGGCCGTTAAGCTCTGAGGGAAGCTCCTCCAGACGATTCTCAGACACATCCAGACACACCAGTCTCCGGAGGTTCCCCAGCTCCTGCAAACACACGATAAACACCACTTGAAGTGAGTCACGGAGGCCCAATACAACCATTACCATCACAGCACAAACAAGGAGGAGAAATGTGCTAGTGGGAGTTAATTCATAATGAAATAAGTGCAGAGTTCTTGCAGGTCATCTTTAAAAAAAATATTTGTATTTAACTGTACTTACTGGTGGTAATGAGGACAACTGGTTGCGGTCCAGCCATAGCTCCCTCAGGTTGGGGAGAGCACCGAGGGTGTCCGGCTAAGAGATGGGACGAAGCGGAGAGGAGGAGAGGAGAGGAGAGGAGGAGAGGAGGAAGAACATTGGCACAGTTGGTTGTTTTTGTTAATGTTTCAAGGGTCAAGTCATGAACTGCATGTTCTAATCAACACATGCAACAGTGAGTGAATCTGCTCCATTTGAAAACACTTTTCATCTAAACTTATCTGATTTTCTATCTTCAGTAACGTCAAGAAACTTGACCTTTAAATGCAGTAATTCTCTTTGGGATCTTACATTAATTGAAGCTCCAAAATCATTTCAGTGAACCATTCAGTATTTGCTAGCAATCCTGGGCTCACTGAGCTTAATTCTCCCAAAATTGCATCTATTTGAAGTCCAATTGATAAATTGAAGCAAAAACGTCAGTGAAGCAGTGTCTTATGGCAGGCAAAGTTTCATCATGTTTGCAGAGCCTCCGCCCTTGTCAGGTCATGAGGAATTGTTTACCGTCCTATGACACATGGTGGGCGTTGCCAGGCCTAAAGCAGCGCTCACTGTGCGGTATAATGCATGCAGGGCCTCGGGTCTGACAGACCGGCTCTGCTGCGTTTGGTGGAGTAAACATGTGGTTTGGATCATAATTACTGTGAGGAGCAGATTTGTGAAACATGTCATTGTGTGTGTGTGTGTGTGCTGCCCTGGCAGTTCAAACGTAGATTATCTTAAAAGGCACAACTGACAGTTTTTGAGTACTGAACAGCAGAATTAATTATCTTCTGCATACTATATCATATGGTTCAAAGGGGAGGAATTGTTGAATTACCAAAACTTCCAGTTCATTGCTGCCCAGGTCCAGCTGTTCCAGTTTGACCAGGAAAGAGAGCGACCTGAATACGAACAGAAAATAGCACACGCAGTAAGTCACACATGATGTGCCCTGAAAGAACAAAGAGGAGAGCATTGCAGACTATTACAACACACCATTCATTCAAAGTACCGAACATATTCTAAGAATGTTTTCAAACCTACTTCGCTACAGGTGACTTGTAGTTTCTGTCGTGTTCTTGCTCACTACAATAAATTATTTCTTTCTTATGTGTAGGTGAGAAAGGTTCTAACTAAAAAAGTGAGCACAAATCCTCATACATTGTGAGCTTATTGCACGTATTGTGCTTGATGGAGATGGTGGGGAACTAGAGAAGAGGCCGAGGCCCGCACATGTACGCCGGAGGGAGACGACACTTACGTTGGCAGAGACTTCAGCAGGTTCTCCCTGAGCTCCAACGTCACCAGGTTGGCCAGGCTGTAAAAAGGAAGCGTGGCGGCGAAAAGGAGGCAAGTGAAAGACAAAGGGGGGCAAGAGTTGGCAGGTGGCGAGCGGAGAAGGGTGGGGGAGTAAGAGAGAGGGGGGAGAGGAGAGGCAGGTTGGTTAGTCAGATGGCAGGTCTGTTGGACCCGGCTGCCTGGCATGGAGAGGGGCTCCTCCATCTGTCTGAGCACAGCAGTGGCCAAGAGCCCAGACGGCGGCTGCCTCACAGCTCCTTGAAAACCTACTCAGACCCTAATGTATCGAGGGTCTAACTGAGTAGAGGGCCTTCAGATCTTTTTTTAAAGTTCAGGACCATTATTAAAATTTTTTTTTACAATTATCCTAGGAAATGATCCACTACGTGCACATGTACATACTTTCCGATGTCGTTGGGCAACGTCTGCAATGACACGTCGTTGAGTGCCAAGTGAGCCAGCGCTCGGAGTTGAGTGAAACCATCCGGCAATCTGAAGCAGCGAGACGGGAGAGAAAACGGTGGAGATGGACTCTTAGTGTTGTACGGCACATGGGATTACTTAACATCACACTCACAAGACCTATTGGCCCTTTACATATTCCCATCTGTTAATGTATTCAGCATCAAAGCTTTATCCAGTCGTTCCATTGGAGGAAGTTAAAACCTAGACATCAATATGTAAGAAGAGAGCCGTGCAGCAGAGACTTGTAATAGAGGGATGTAATAGAGATGAACTAGTATCCTGGTTAGATTAACCCGACACTTGTTTCAACCAGAGCCTTGTTTGGTCGGGAAGGACATTGTCACACAAAAGCCTGATCTCCTCCAGGCATTTGTTCACGTACTGTGGATAATTGTTGTTTTAGCAACTGAGTGATTTCAAGAATTGCAAGTTGCAAATCAGCATAAAGTGACATGTCCCACTGCATATTTAAAATAGGAAAGATGAGTAATTAGAGCACAAAGATGACACTTGTGCTTTGTTTCATTTTTTTTCTGCATCTGTGCAAACATGATATTTTCTCACAGTGACGGTGAAAAGAGTGACCGGCTGTTCCCCGCTCTCTTACCTGGACAGTGGGTTCCCACTGAAGTCTGCGATCTCCAGGGCCTTGCAAAACTTAATGCTCTCGGGGATCTCAGGAATGTCTGCAGGAGAAAAGAGGAGGTGCGGGAGGGAGGCAGGCATCAGCACCGTGGACACACAGATTTAGAGCGGGAGGGGGTTCGTATCCTATGGACCGAATCATTTTAAATTCCTCGTAATCACAACCAGATGGCCAAGAGGAGGAAAGTGAGAGAAAGGAAAGAAAAACGGAGATAGAAACAGATGGAAGTTGGTGAATGTTTCGTTTTCACGTCTTCATTTTCCTCCCATCATAGAACATTTGCAGTGTAATCACATTTATAGCTGTTGCTTCAGTGCTTTAGTCTCTCCATGCGCTGTAAAAATAAGGGGTCAAATAAAAAGAAACAAGGTAGGGAAACCTATTTGGAAGGTGCTGGTTGGTGTACCGGCTTATTTTTTATTATGAGGCTGTTCATCTAGTTTGCCTCTGTTCTGTCCCACCTCATTGTCAAACTCTGCAGACTGGATTTGGTATCAAAGAATCAGCCAGGAAAGCAAAAAAACATATTGCGTCCGAGGGAAAAGCAGTTGAGCTGAGAGGCAGCTGATTTAGCTGCATGCTGCTGAAATCATAAAAGCAAAGCTTGTGTTTCTTTATGATCTATTTGAGAGTGGGAAATGGAATTGAGCTAAAGTTAGAGCTTTCCCAGACACACAAGAAGATATCTGAATAACTAGCCTGACCAGGTGAAGCCCTTTTACCTCTGGATGCTCCAGGTGCAGGTTAAGAAATCCCTGCTGAGCCAAGCAGCCTATGTGGCTCAGTGTCTCTCTCTGCAGCAGGAGCAGACATACAGGCAGACAGATGGGAAAGGCCCTCACAGGCCGCTGCACACTGCTCCCACTGCACTTGATGCCGTGCGTAGCAGAGCAGATGTCTCTCATCTACCGTGTATGCCCTTCCTGCCACTGAGCATCAGTGTCTTTGTGTGCAGCATGCAATGACACAGAGAGGGCGAGGTGTTTGTGTTACAGCTGAAGAGTTGTAATTTCACCTTAAGTCGCATGTATGAAATATTACTTCCGGCTGCATCATGGTGCTTAACACCACACGTCAGCATTCATTTCTACGCTTGATGTTTAGTGTTTTTTTGGGGGGTGTGGGTGTAGACAGGACCGGAAGGTTATTTTAACGCGTGTCATTAAAGGTATTGTGTGTTAACGGGTGGTCTTACAAGGAGAACTGACAACGTGAACGTACCATTTCTGGAGATGTCCAACTCCACCAGCTGCATGAAGTTGGCCACCTCAGGAGGGAGTCTCTGGATCTCATTGTCACTCAGGCCGAGCTTCCGTAGGTTCAGTAGTCTGAAGAAAGGCTGTGGAGACACAAGACGGCACGTCAGTCACAACACAACATTAAATAGGCAAGCAACACTGTTTAACTATCACATTCTGTTTGTAATGCTATAAAGACACTGCAAATACCAACGGTTATTTTCAAGTTCAAGTTCTCCGAAGCCTAAATTAAATATTCAAACTGCCTTTTTTGCAGACCTACAGCCCAAAACCCGAAAAATATTCAATTAACTACACTAAGACAAGACAAAAGCAGCAGATCCTTACATTTGAGAAACCTAAACCTGCAAATGATTGAAAATCTTTGCTTGAAGAACAGCTTTAATGATGAAACGACTATCTAAATACTTGCTGTGATTATATTCAGTCAACTTATCAATGAATCGACTGATAATTTCTGCATTAATGATCATTTTTAGACCAAAAGTGCGCATAGAACAGTGTATTAAAGGTTTTAAGGGGTGAGAGTGAAGCTTAAACCTTATATATTACGATAAATGTCATTAGTGTTTTAAATGTTGCATAAACTTCTTGTCTGCCTAACAAGAATTACAAGAGCACAAAACATCCTGTATACTCAAGATGAGGGCTGTTTCCAGGACCGCTTTTAAAAAAAAAACATTCCATTATCTTATTCCCCAAAAAATCCTCCTCATCATGGCAACGCCAACCAAACAAAGTGGCTTGCGATGGGAGAGCCGAGGAGAGCGCTGTGGCCGTGCCAAGTGCTTTCACAAGAGCCTGGTTGTTGGACCGGACAGCGCTCAGAAACATTCCTTCGCCAGCCGCGCTCTGTGTGTGTGTGTGTGTGTGTGTCATCTGCCGTTAAGATGGACAGACAAGACAGGCTGGCGGGGAGCAGCAGGAGTAACGGGCCAAACTATGCAGTGATTAACCCCTCAATCAGCCCCACAGAGGACCCACTGTCTGCCCCGGCAGAAGCCAGTCAGCTCCTCAGACGATGGAGGAAGACTCCTGAGAAAGTATGCCGACTCGGGCTTTTCCGAGGGCAGGAATTTGCACGAACTCATTATTCAGGGATGCTTTCTCAACATAGGGTGCACAGACGTCTGCGAGCTTGGAGCCTCAACCTTAATTCAAATTAAACATCTGGGTTTTAGCAAGGCACTCTGGTAATTGACACACAAGGGTTGTTTTCGACAGAGATTAATAGAACAAATTGAAAAACTCCACACAACATGGTGGGAGACTGCTCTACAACCATGCTGACAAAGAGAAGAAGGCTGCAGTTCAGCTCCACTCTGTCCCTCGATGACAGACACATCCTGCTCTTAACTAGCTATGTGTATTGTGTTTGGATGGGGAGTGAGGTGGCTACAGCAGCAGGATTTAGTTTTTCCCCACAAGTGGTTTGCTGGAAGTGCAAGATAGAGCTTGTCAGTAGCTTCCTAATTATCAAAAATTCACTGGCAGTTCAAACTAGAATCCTGAAGGAGAGGGAAATGAGAGGAGGGGAAAGGGCGAAGCCAGGGAGAGACAAAGAGGGTGTTGGCTCCCTGAGAAGCAGGTGACAGGTATCAGGTGACAGGAAACAGGAAACAGGAGCTGAGGACAACCATGTGACCAGGGGCCAAGCCCAGGTGGGAAGTGGCCCCCAGGAGGGGAGGCAACCTTGAACAGGTGACACTCGGGAGACTGGAAGCCTCTCGGGGAAAAGGTGTGTTGAAAAACACACTTTAAAACTTTTCAGAATAGTTCATAACTGCTAAGTTCATCAGTGTAAAGTGAGTCTGATGTCACCGCCGCTTCCCACTGATTGACAGACTTTCAAATGAAACAATGGACGACCAACAGTGTTTTGCGGTTCAACGGGTCAATTGGAATAACAAGCAGGAGCAGTTGGATTCAGTGTATAACACCGTCGTCTCAGCATTGTATTAGTGCGCCACAACTGTCTGCTCGGTGACTCAGGCAGTTTTTACAGGGCTGTACTTGCGTGTGCGTGTGCGTGTGCGTGTGTGTGTGTGTGTGTGTGTGTGTGTGTGTGTGTGTGTGTAACCATTTATAGAGTGAGGCAAGGCGGCACGTTGGTTAGAACAAGTGTGCTACATTTCCTTTTACAACGTGAGTGTTTTAATGAGGGCCTTGTGAGAGTTGTTTGCTTAAGGAAGGGAGTGAAGCTGTGAGCGGGAGGATACAGTACGGTGGAACAGAAAGGAGGTAGGCGGTAGATACATGATAGCCATGTCAGCAGAGGGCAGTGTGGGGTCTCAAGACCACTTACAGTATCACACAGGACACCAGTCACCACAGCAGAATACTATATACTTGTTGTATTTACTCAGACTTAAAAGCATGTTTCAGTTTACAACCAATCAGAGAATCAGCATTAGCCATCTGGGAACTATTGATACGTATAGTAGGAAAGTCTTTGTCTCTTTTTAAAAACAGCGTCAGCGTAGATAAATAACATTAATGGTGGTTAAGGCCTCTATGAGAACTGCCACATCTGCACATATTCCTTTGGACTCCGATAAGGTCTCACACCGGGGAGGATCTGGTCTGTGCAACATCCACAAAGTGACCAACTCAAGCTGGTGTGAAATGAGTTCTGTGGTGTGGGCACTTTGAGACGTCCCCCATTATTACACAGTGACTGGAGCCTCGTTGCCCATGAGCGACCTGTGACAGAGCAGTGTGTGTGTGTGTGTGTGTGTGTGTGTGTGCGAAACTCCGCATAAGACACGCTACACTTCAGTGGGCGTGTGTTCAGCATCGTAAAAATGCTCTGCTTTGTCTTATCTGCTTCGCTTACAATCCACTCAGACAGCGTTAATGTGCCTCAGGATGTGTGATTTGTATGCGTGTGAAGTATGCGTGCGTTTGTGCATTCTGCTGATGTCCTCAAGTCACAGGAGAGAGGATCCTGTGCTGTAGGTCTATACGTCAGCACACGCACACCACTATTTACAGAGTCTGGGTTTACTCTGGTTAACTCCGGGTACAGTAGTAGGACTCAGCAGCACGTGTGCGTGTCGAGGGGAAAGAGCAGCATGTCCACGTGCAATATTTTGTGTGTTCACGTGTATCAGCAGCGGTGGGTGTTTGTTTAAGAGTGTTTATGAGTGCGTTTATGTGCTCTAGAAGAAACTGTAAATTTAGAATGAGGTGTTTGTAGCCCTCACATCATTCCAGAGAAGCTAAGTAAAATGGGACTACAGATATCCAAGAGGCAAAGTGTGTATGTTTGTGACACATGTGAGTAAACTGTGTGTTCTCTGTACGAGCAACGGCCCACTGTAGGTGAAGTGAGCCGAAGCCTGATGTTCACAGAGGCTGTAGTGTTCCAGTCAAGTGACTCCATTTAGCTTACGGTTTCTCTCCAATCATGCCATCAGACTACAGACAGAGCAGACACACACACACACACACACACACAGAGAGATAGACAGACACACACAGAGGCCATAGAGAAACCCCAGACACTGCATGTTTGCCCTAATGCATTAACCGAAGGCCAGGTTCATTGTCTAAAAGACTTCTGATATAACTTCGGCAGAGACGAGGGCACACTATCTAAAACAAAAATGTCTGAACCAACTTGAGCAGGTCTCTGCTCGCCTGCAGAGGCATTTATTCAAAATGTAAAAAAAAAAAAGAAAAGAGATGAGGAAGTCAATCTACTATTTACCCGATCACCCTATTTCTTTCTGTCTTACTCTCACACACCTCCTTTCCTCTGTAAGTGGAAGCCACATTCACCCATTCCAGAGCCTCCTAATCTTGTGCCAAATCTGCCCCGTCTGCCTAGTCTGCATGTCCCCACTCTTGCAAATATAAATTCCCGCACAATGCACACAAACTACACACACTGTGTGCACACTACTGGGGTGAGGGGCTCAAAGAGTGAGAGAGAGAGAGGGGGGGTGGGGGTGGGGGGGAGAGCACATGCTTTTGTGCTGGCCTGGACTCTTTCAGTGTCCGGGGAAATAAAAAGCGGAGAGGATTTGGTTGACTGAGTAACTTGTTCGGTCACTCGAATGGCGAGCCTCATTACTGCACACTGCCTTTCTAAAGATAGCTGCAGTTATTGTTGTGGTATAAACTCGGTACATGAGTGGGCACAGACACGAGGTAGAGTCTCTCTTCCTCCTCGTTCTGAACTTAACATCTTCAGCTCAGAGTCATGTGAAGCTACAAGCGAAAGCACCAGCAGGATTGCTCGCTCAGTCATTTCAAGGCCAAATGCTAATGGAGTAACATGTTGCTCTGCTGATTGGCCAGAGCGTCCCCTCCCCCTGTAGGCCACAGTTTGAATCCCAAAGTTCCCAAAACTTCTACACATGAATGAGACCCTAACTGGTCCTCTTCCCCTCCCCCACACCGGGCCGTCAGTCACAGGCCAGCTCTTGATGCCCCCCCCCCCCCTCCCTGCAGCCCGGTCAGGGGATTCCTCCATTGTCCGAAAAGGGCACCGCGGAGAAGAGAAAGGGGGCTGGAAATGGAAGGACGAAGACTTGAAAGAGGAATGTTGCAAAGGATAACAAAAAGCAGGAATGACTAAGAAGGATGGAGAAAGGGAGTGGGGAGAAGAAAAGGAAGATTGTGTGCGAAGAAGAGAGGAGAGAGCCGAGAGAAAGGGAGTGACGGAGGATTATTAATGAAGAATAGAGGGTAAACAATGGATTCCCACAGTGCTCTGGACACTAATGGGGACAGAGACCTCAGCCACTGACCAACACATTATCTACACCGACTCACTGGCCTTCTCTCTCATAGATGAATAAAGTCTTTTATTAATCCAAACACGCAACAACCCTCATTAACGTGGTTTAGTGTGGTCCACTGTGGCCCATATACAGTGTGGATTACAATGCTCCCATTGGCCTCATAGTAAAGCCTAAACACATTAGGCCGACGATACAACCGTCCCACTTCCTCTGCCCTCACCCACTGTCTCCCACACACCCTGCTGCATTTGTGAGACAGAAATAAACCACAGCATCCACGAAACACACCAGCACCGCACCGCTGAATCGCACCTATGTTTCCTAATAGCGCCAATCAAACACGCTCGCACACAGACCACAAGGCACAGAAGTAGGCGTGTGTGTGCAGATGTCTTTGTGTGGCCAGGTAATGGTGTCTGTGTGTCATTGTGCATCTGTGTGTGTGTGTGTTTGTGTTTCACTTAATCTGGCTCCATTGCCTCAACAGGCCACACAGAGCGAAGGGGCGGGGCTAAGCCGGTATGAGTGACAACAAAGCTAACTCCCATCACCTCCACCTGTCCCGGTGGCTTTGATCTGTGCCGAGAGCAAACACAGCCGAGACTCGAGCCAAGAGACGTCTGAGCCCACCGCCACACATTAGCAGGCCTTTACCTCTGAAGGAAAAGCAGCCATTTTTATATTTTAAAGGCTCTTAATGAACCCTAATGTTGTGTATTATAAAGTAAGTACACTTGTAGCACCTGAGGCAACTAGTGGTTATGATCATGCTGGCATAGATAGTGCTCTCTCTAGTTCTGTCTGCCCTATGGACATCCTGTGCTTCGCTGTGCTGCCATGTTTTTTTTTTTTAAGTGAGGATGAGTCAGGACAGAGTCGGAGAGGAATGGATCCATGTACACAGTTTATGTATGCGTGTTTATGATTGTATGTATGTGAGGGAACCCTGTACTAAACACCTCCAAAATACCTAAATATACAGTACAGTCGTATATAATGTTTCTCAGCGACTGCCAATAAACTTCTTACAAAGTAAACATGGTTAATAAACCCCCACCCTCTTGCCTCCCGAGTATGCCGATGACTTTTGTTTAGTTGACACAATACTATTATGTTTCAGTGGCTCCTGCCTGAATACAACCTGGAATGTTCCACTTATAGATTCCTATTTGACAGCTGTTTACACCATGTCAACACACACTTTCAAATAAATAGAAAGCCTATATCACACTTGTTGATGTGGACTCCAGAGGGCTGAGAGAGAACAGGTGGACATGGTATTGTGTGGCTCAGAGGCTCTTACACTCACACATACACAAGAGTACTGCTGTGGTACATGTACATGTACTGCGATAGGATTTGGAAAAAAAAATCCATACCTTCTAACTTTATTCTGTTTTTTTTTTCTGTAAATACGGTAAATACTGCGGCACTCTTGTTGGAACTAAGCAGCATGGTCAATACTTGGTAAAGCGTTTTTTAAATAGACCAGTAATCCCTCCAGTGTTGCCTACTGGTGGGCTAATCACTGCTTTGGTTACTAAAACCGTCACGGTGATCGAAAAGCTGGCACCACCGTAGAGACACCGTTAACACAAACACATACAGAGATAAAGAGAAAGAGAAAGAGAGAGAGAGAGAGGAATCACAGAGTACGAAGCACAGATTTGCAATCCAAAACCAAATTCAAAGCAGCAGCCGGGCTGAAAGCCTTGAACTTGAGCTCCGACACCTGCCTGCAGTTTGCCTCCGTTTCAGGTTTCATAAAGCCCATCTTCCACAAACACTAATAGAAAATCAATAGATTGTTGGAAATCTGCGAGAGGAAATGATCGTGTTAGGAGGACCAAATCTAAAAAGGCCTCCAAAGAAGGTGCAGCAGAATTTACACCAGCACTGCCTGGAAATTCAAATGATGACTGATACTGCAAGTGACCTGACCACAGAGTGATGGCCCTGAGGTTTGTTAGCAACAATTGTTTGCTAATACATTAGTAGACAAGGAAGCTCCTGCCGTGCTCTCACACAGCAGGAATGAAACTGTAGAGGAGGCCCTCCACCTCCTCCTCCACCTCCATCCCCCTCTCCCGGACTTCATCACATGCTCTCCCATTCTCTTTCAGTGTTCCCACAAACATGAGACAAAACCCGAAGCCCCATTGTTTATAGTCCACAGAGGACGTTTGGCTCTTTCCTGGATGGGCTGGATCCGGTATGTGCTGCCTGCCTGCCAGCTCTGCGTTTGTCCCACAGTGAGGCTGTGCTGCAGGGGAACCAACATGGCTACCAGGGCCTCCAGGCATATACAATATATATAGTATACTGTCAACACATAATGTGATCACACACACACACATTAGCAACAGCAAGAGGAGCACTTTGGCTCTGTAGCTAGTTGACTCAGCGTAAATAGAGAGAAGATATGAATGTAGCGCCTTAAGATCTTTTACTATAGATACATTGTCAAGTATTACACCTTAAAGAGGACTGGAAGTGCTTGTGTGTGTGTGTGTGTGTGTTATCAGTGCACGAGCAGCCCCGGTACAATCGATGCATTGTATGTGTCCAGGTTGTGGCCTCCCTCACTGGATCATGAGATTCGGTGTCTTATCGTTTTCCAGTAAACGTCTCAGCATTTCTTCCTCTCAGCAGGCTTCAAACTGCTCTCTGTGTTTATATTTCTCTCTCAGGAATGCCTGAACCTGACATGGAAATAGACAGCGATGGACATACCAAAGTGTAGGATTTCGGCTGACATATTTAAGATGAAATACAAGTGAACATCTGCGCCGTGTCATCACAAACAGGGGAACATTACTGCGATGTGATTTGGCTTTACGTCTGTAGTCATGCGATTTCTTTTGTTGTTGCTTTATTAAGCCAGAAGAGCACTTATAAGCACACATGCTTATCCACAATACAAGGCAGAAGACAAGGATGCCGTTACTACAGTACAACCCCCATAAATGTGTCACGGAGACGGCATAATTACAGAGTTGTCTGCACGACTCTGGAGAGGATCAAGGCCAGGAACACCCCAAACACAAAGCCCACAGGCTGGCACATGCTGAGCCCCAATAGCTGTCTGAAACTCTTCTACATGCCTGATGTCAAGAACCTGGATTGTGATAGCAGATCTAAAAATACATGACAGGGGGAACCTGCACATGAGAAGAATCACACCGTACTTTAGAGCACATGTTGTACCTCTGCCAGCATGCCATGTTCCTCGTCCAACAAAAGGGCGAAGTGACCGGGTGAAACCAAACACGCATGCAGGCTCAAGCTGTACTCGTCCTTGACCTTACCCGACATGTTCCCGTCATCAAAAGAGCCGACAGATTGCCGAGCGGCGGCGAATGCAACACACACGAGCAGCCAAGTCATTTAAACACAAACACGCACTGTGATGGTGGATTTAGCAGGGTAACAATGATAAACTAAAAGGGGGGGAGTTGTGCACCAAAATCCCCAACATTTAAACTTTTATATCATTTGTCAACTACCTCCAAAATATCTTTGGCATTTCTGGAGCTCAACTTATTTTTGGGACAACATATACACACTGACACCAATATATCTGAAGACATGAAGACAAGAAGACATAACGGAGCTAACAGATAACGTCTATAATTGATAATTGAGTTACAGTATGGTGCGTTCAAGCTCAAGTAAAAATGAGTATAAAGTTAAATCATACCGCTATCATGATGTGTACAAAATGTAATCTTGTAAAATGTAGTTTTTGGCAAGAAACTTGAATAAATACAGTAGTTAAAAGGAGCATTATAAAATAGATATTAGAGAGGGAATTATGACCTGTTTAACTTCCTAACACCGCTCTAAGCAGCTTATGATCCATAATTAAAACTACTAATGCTCCAGGAAAATGTTTAATCAAAGCAAATATTAAAGTAAAAACACCATAATGTATTTCCTTATCATTTGAACTGTGTTTGTATGTAAATAACAAAGACGGGCTAGAAACTAAATGAACACTGTTCTACATTCGTTCAGCTGAGCTCAGTTTTCCCATCTGTGTTTCAGGTCCCAGAGGTTCACGGTCCGTCTTAATTAAAACACTGTTGGAATGAGTCGTGTAATATTTAACACGGGGAGACTTAAATTAAGCTTTGATCAGCTTGAGAATTCAACTGAAGCAAGACGTGCGTATCACGCATGCTTTAGTGTTTGTCTAAGTATAGTGTCTGTGTGTGGGCTTCAACAACAGGAATGTGACATGTGTAAGTTCAAGTGTGCATGTGCGCGTGTGTGTGTGAGAGCGAGAGAGAGGGCAGGGTAAGCTCCTGGAGATTCCAGGCATGCCTGTATTTCCTCGGATGTCACGTGCTGCAGTGCACACACAGCTCTGCTGGGTTAATTACACAGAGCGTACCAAGCCTCGCATTTTCCCCCCCAAAATGTTTCATAGTGAAGCAAAACCATGATTAAGATAACGCTACGGCAAAGTTGCCTAAAATGCCAAATCAAGCCGATCAAAACCAGAGTAAATCTTTCTTAAATGAAAGACTAGAAGTGAGCATTTATATTTGCTGTATTTCATCTCCTGGAGCCTAAATATGGGTTTGTGATGTTTTGGCTGAACTCTTACGCAACAGCGATGGAAGAAATATTATTAGAAAGCTGCCTGGTGGCAAAGACAATGAACACAAAGAGTCGCATTGTGATCTGATGCAATTCCTCGAGTTAAAATAACTGACCTTTTACCAGAAACAATGCTCCATCTTATCAGCGCTCGCTGAATCACTCATCACATTCAGCTGTTGTGTTGTCAACCGACTCAAACAGCAGACGTCAACACAAGAAAAGGCAGAGGAAACCGTTCAGTGCTGAGGCCAAAACATATTGACAAGATGGTCCAGACTCCTTTACATTTTCAGTACCAGCAACAATACACTGGGCCCGGAGACGTTCACATGGAGTCCCAGTGTTTTCTCTGTACCGTTATGCAGCTGTGTTGCTTGAGGGCAACAGTTCCACATTTCATATATATATATCTGTCAGTTCTGTCGGGGCTACAGGAATGTGGTGGAAATTACTATTATTTATCATCTTTATAACTGGACTGCCTTATTATTGACAGAAAACTGCTTCCACTTTCACACTGCAATAAAACATGTCATACTTAAAATAAACATATAAATCACAAGATCTTTGTCTTCATATCAAATCAAAAGTGTGTCACGTTATGGCAGAAAAATAAATAAAAATTGATTTTAATGTACAGAATGCTCTGCCAGAGTCAAAGTAATTTATTCCATGTACGTGTGCATGATGTAATTTCACAGTGGAGGTGTGAGGCGAAGAAAAATATGATTAAAAAAAGCTGAATAAAACAACTAAACTCATTTAGTTGTTTTATTCAGCTTTTTTTAATCATATTTTTCGGGTGGATTTATCTGTGGGCACCGTGAGTCAGCACACTCATCTAAAACAGTTAAGTTACAGCAAAAAGACACAACAATCAAACACAACACGGTACGTTTCTATAACATTCAGTGATCCTGGCTAACGGCAAAATCAATAGTGTGATCAATAAGGAGGAGAGGAAGACAACAAAGCAATTTAGATAAGTTGGAAATGATTATTTAGTCAATGATAACTTTAGTGACGGGAAACTTGAAACACTGAGCTCTGCAATACGGCTGTGTTATAGCATAGTGAGTGTGTGTATGTGTGTGTGTGTGTGTCAAAGGTATGGTTGGCTTCACTTATAGCGGGGCAGCTGCTTTCAAAAAAGCTTTCAAAACAACCACAATAAAAGTATCACTGATTACACATTTTAGATATTTTCCCAGATTCGTTCATGGTCAAGATAGATGCCTTTTCTTTTTTGTGCTCTGTTGATGCCAGGCGGTGAGATAGAGTGAGACAAGTGAAGAGTGCTCAAGAGGTGTAGACACGGCCGTCACAGTAGTGAACACTGTGTATCACTGTACTCCTTTATCATGACTCTTGAGCTCTGGGGCTTAACATTCCTTCACGGGTTGGTGCCACATCTTGTAGGATTACAGAGAAACAAGGTGCTTTACGTTAGTTATCATAAACTCTATGAGTCAGGAGACACTGTAGTGTGTGTATGGGAGAGGCAGAAACACTGCTGTACTAGGAGGGCGTAAACAACAACAAAACATAAGCCGATTTCTTTCTCAAACCTCCTGTTTTTATGCCAAGAAAAAAGAACCAGAGTGGAGATGGTCTCACCAAAACAGGGCATTCCACGGCTCACTTGATTATTCCCACTTCCTGCTCGCAGAGACACTCCCAACAAAAGAAGAATCAACAAAGAACAACACGGCGTCAACACATCAGACTGAGAACAGAGCTGTGTGTGCTTCCTGAAGCAGAGAAGTCCTTTTAAACTGCCCACCTGTTTCAAAACACACGTAAAAGCAGAGCCCCTCTGTTGTGGTAGCTGTTGTGTAGATGAAGTGGTTGCTGATTGGTGAAATCCCCCAAATCCCATTGCTGAATAGGTATTAAAACAGAACTTGTGGTTAAGTGGTTAAACGCGGCTTCTTTGTCTAAATATAGCAAGTATCCTGGATGGAGATGAGCGAGCTGGAGGTGTGGGACGGTGACCCATTCAAAGCCACAGAGTACACAGAGGCTGAGGGTGGCTATCAGCGTTCAGGGTGATAGATAGAGGCCTTCAGTGGCAGTGTGTGGCCAGCAGATAAAGGGCAGCATTTGTTTGTGGTTGGTTTAATGCCATAACCGGCTGACCTTTCCCCTTCACAGGGAGGGACATCAGCACCCTCACAGGTTAGCATCAAAAGGACCATTTGTGTGAAGTGTAGTTCCTGAGCTCCTGCGTGATCAAACGGTTCAGGAAGAGCATCTTATATTAAAGAAATATCAATTCTGAAGTCAACCAATACAAAGAGACTTCAATCTGTGGCCTAAACATAACCTGTTAAAAATGTGCGAATGCAACAGACAGTTTACTCAAGCAGAATAAACAGTACAGTTTGAGACTAACAGGATGGGAAATAACCAACCTTGTACTGGGTAATTACAACATGTGTCTGTGTTTACCAAGCCTTCCTGACAGGTAGCAGGTAACATTTCCTTCTTAGGACAGAACCTACGCAGTATTATGTAGTTCTGAGTACAAAGAATATGAGTTTGTGGGTTGGTTTTCATAATTAAAGTTAAATCGTTCTACTGGTGGACGTACAGAAATACATTTAACTGGTAAATCGGGGACTTTTCCCTCTGACCCTTTTATTGACCCAACCATGAATCTACATCTACATGTATTATTTGTAACCCTAAAACGATGCGACTTAAGACAGAGATGTTTTTGCTCAACTACGGTAGAAAACTGAATTTGCTGCTTAATACCCACCGGATCATTTAGCTAATGTGAAATCTGGCCACCAGCCACTGACAAGAACTAACGTTTCTTGCTTCCTTAACCTCTGATATTTCTAAACACCGGCTGCTTGAGAGGATGAAATCAACACATAACACAATGGGGCAAGAAAAGAGAAATGGGGACAGTGTTGCTAAAAAAAAAAAAAAAAGGCGTCACCTTGCACATCTTGTCTTTGTGTACTTACTGCCTGTAGCCAACAAAGCCCTTGTCCTATCACGGTGCTGCAGCATAGCAGCCACAGACTCTCCCCAATGGCAAACAGCTGCCACAACCACCACAGCCATCAATTATTCACCGGGGCTTTGCCTTCTTGTTTACCTTTGTGACCGACATGGTGCATGGGAGGGTGCTGAGTCATGGACGCGTGAGTTTATCGGCGCTAGGTCCAAATCACGCTGCCGAAAGTAAAACTAGGGAATCGTTTACTGTAGATGGGATGCATCAAGCAAGGACTGAAGACTATACATAGTATATAGACATATTTACTTGTACATACTGTACATAATTATCCTTACTGCATTGACATAACCCAGTTAACACTGCTGCCATTTCCCAGAAAGAAACACGTGATTTTCAAAGAGAAGGGAAGGAGGGAGGATGTGCGTGTGTGTGTCAGAGAGGACAAAGCTGAGGATCCATCTAGGTGCAGACGTCTCCTAAGGGACCGGCTGTTTGCTCCGTGACCAAACACCTGACACTGCATGTCAGGCCTGACTCTGGTGTTCATGGTTGGATCCACCTAGAGCCCCAGAGGACCGGGGATCAGCTCAGCTCCATGATCACTTCCTCCAGTGGAGCTCCCCCTTCTCCTGTTAATCCATCTCCGGAATGAAATACACCCCCCACTACTACTACTACTACTAGGCTACATACTCACTCACTCTCTCACACACACACACCTCCCATTACCCCTCTGTCCCACCAGATTGGGGGGGGGAGGGCGGCAGGCAGGATGTGAGACCAGCTGGTCATCAGCTCAGACAAAGAAACCTGCTGAATGTGCTTTTGCATCAAAAAGAAATCTCTCACAACGCCGTTTTCTTCGTGGCCTCACCAGCGCTGGATCACTTTTCGGTCAAGTGGGAGGGGCCCGATTACAAAAGTTTAAAGAACAACTCCACTTCTGTTTTTCTCACGGATGCAGTCCTCTACAATCAGGGTGGAGCCATTTCAAGCCACAAACTGAGGAGATCTTGCCTAATACATGAACACAAAAACATTGACAACTACGTAAGATGTATTTACACTCTGTGAGCAATAGTATCTCCGGCTTCAACGCGCTTTACCAAAGCAGGAAGGAGGAGGAAGGAGAGAGGAAGCAAAGAGCTGCACCAGAGTAACGATGTGGTTTTACCGCAGAGAGGCTGGTGGCAGGTGTAATTTGTCTTTGGTCCTAGCCTGGTTCAGCTACTCGCTAGGGAGAGACAAACCTAACGGGAAACTCACAAGTAAGGACACAGTGTAAAGTGTATATATATATGTGTCCTAGATGTTCTGTGATCACCAAACTTCTGGCTTTAAAGCCCAAACAGGAAGCATTTCTCTCACACCTTTATTAGGATTAGTAGATGGGTGGAACACCATTCGTTTTCAATTAGACTGAGCCATTTAATCTCCCTTGAGATACTAATAAAGACGAATGAAACAAAGACGTAAAATACAATACTTGACTATTTAAGCTTGGGTAAACAATGGCAGACTAATTTACATTCAGCCAGAGCTGAGTGAAGGGGCTTAATTTGGGTTTCTCTTGACCCGAGGCGGAACATTCACAAGGGACTCGAGAGAAAAGCACTCAGATTTTTATCGGTGCGTCGATGTGCTCCAAAAGAGACCCACATGGAGGAGAACCAGATCCCAGAGGAAGCGTACAGACGCACTGGTGTGTATGAAGGGGGGGGGGGTCACAAAACTGAGGTACTGAGGAGCGTTTTCATGGCCGGGCGAATCCCTAATCTGCCCTTTAGCCACAGATCTGTTAGCGCAGCGCACACACACACACACACACAGCTGAGGATTAAAAAGATTGTCATCTTTCCTATTTATCACAAACATATACTTCCTGACCTCCTAGTAGTGTGACTGTATTTAAAACACTGGTCATTCAAAGATGTGATATGATAGCGGTAATAGATTTCCTCACAGTCCATGCAACAGTTCTCATATTTCTGGTTGTGTCAAGTGTTGAAGCAGGAAGTCGGTCACGTATCAAGTGTACCTGGAAGGTCCTATTAGGTAATCGTACCGGGAGCAACAGGCATAAAACCTGTTTTGCAAAGTCTGATGGGGGACACACCCATCAGGGATTTGTTTCCCATTTCAACAATAGAAAAAAGTAAAAGTAAATATTCTCGGTGTAGGCTACATGTACGAGGGCGAGAGACATTTTTGGGTTGGCGGCTGCCCACTGCACCTGCAGCCCAGCAGGTGTAACTGACCCACAACAGCTCCGAAAAGTGATAATTTGATTCATGATACGCCTGCAGACTTAATGTACGCCTGGTCAAGGGCAGTGCAGTGCACACAGGACACAAACACAGAGCCTTGACATTGGATATGAGGCGGGGGGGGGGGGGGGGGGGGGGGGCAATCAGACTTGTGAATGGACTTCTTTGTAACCCGTCATGGGACTTTGAGAATGGCTTAAAAAAGATAGTTCCCTCTTCCTCAACATGATCTTTGAGGCAGGGTCAGCAGAGAGAAGTTCAGATCACAGTTCAAACCGCAGAGCGGGTTTAGGGAAATACCGATTTGATTGTGAGGAATGCACTTGTAACCACACTATCACAGGCAATTCATCAATAATTGACAGGAAAAACTTGAGCAACCAACTCACTCTCTGCTTCTGCTCTGATGTTTCAAATATAAAACATGGCTCCTTTATAGTGAAACTACATTAAAAATCAAAAACTAAAAGACCCATTGCAGACTATCTGAGATTACTTTTTGTGTAATCAGAAAACAGAGCTGCGATACAGCATTAAGGGCTAAGGGTGTGTGGACATGGGGGGAATTCCTGAGCAGCTGCCTGCTTAAACGGTTTCTCTAAACTCATTCCATACAGATAAGTCATACGTAATGCTCCTATTTCATGTAGTATAATCACTGCCTGGATACAATCTCGCCCTAAAATCAGACAAAAACACTCATTCTAAATTTCTAAAATAGTCTTTATGTGGCAAATTGAGACATCATCACCGCGGAGAGTATAATCTAAGATTGGTGGGCAGTGTGGTGGGGGTGAGTCACAGCAAACTTAAGAAACCATCAGGGCGTCTAAATCTCCATCTGTTCACTTAAACCCCCAAAGCAATAAGATCTCCAACTATCCACCCACAGCAGCAGCCAACACGAAACACCACCACACAGCACGATCGCTTTATCAATCGCTATCAATTTAAAAACATCTTGTGTCATTCCCGAATATATGGGATGAACTGCTGAGCAAAAATGAGAGATTGACACCGAAAAACAGACCGACAAGTCAGCCCACAGACTCCTCTCTGACTTGAATATACAGCGACAGGGAGATGCATAAAGACTCTCAGAGCATCACTCACTTATGAGCTCATTGTGGTAATGCCATTCATCATGGGCCTGACCTCTCACGCTGAAGCCCCGCTGACTCTGAGGACCAGAGAGAGGGCCCCGTACGCTTTGTGTCTGCACGCTACTCATTCACCAAGGACCACACGAGACACTCTGTCACCGCGCATTTATGTCTCCCGGCTTGAAGCCGGCACCACACGGAGACTGTGTCGAGTTGGCTGAATATTCGGGTGCATCTGTCACTCAGCGTTTTCAGGGGCCGTGCACCAGGTACACTGCGGATATCCGACAGGTACGAACTAAGTGGAGGAAGATCAGAGTCTGAAAGTAAACCTCGTCAGGCAAAGTAGGCTTCGGGCTTTGTGCCGAGAAACGGCCATAACTAGGCTGAAGAAGGGTTAAAAACGACATTGTTTGTGTTTCCCAGAAGGCAACAGGCAGTCCTACGCTGTAGACTCTGTTGACCTCGTCTTGTTAACGGTCTCCATTAGTGAACGTGCCACTCGCCCCTTTTATAAGTAAGCGAACGCCACGAAACGTGAGAGTCTGACAATGTCTACTGACCTATTCATACAAACTCACACAGTCAGTCCCTTGTTCTGATTATGAACAATGCCCCGAACTGAATAAAACAAGGAGACAGTCGACCAAGCGAGTGCTTTGTTCCACATCTCTGGAGACAGACCGACAACAATCCCGCTCCCCTTAAAATAAACTCTCTGGCCACGCAAAGAGGACTTTATTCTCATATTTCACACAGTGGGTGTGTGGGTGGCGGCGCGATTCATTCCACGCATGCCTTCCCACACTGAGTCCAATCCAAACTGGCCAGTGAAGGCAACATGTTGTGTTGCCAGCTGTTGTGGTCGTCCCTCTGAACATCCATCTATCCCACCCTGCAGCCTGGAGAACCCCCATCATCCTGGTCCATTTCACTTCATACAAGTTCATTAAGCCTTCAGCCTTCATGGAGATACACTAGCATGCACAGATTAACTGTATTACCTAGTTGTGACTTAGTTTTTGGAGCTGATTAGTCGTTTTAAGGCATTTCCTGATGTGCAAAACCACTGTATCTGCCATCAGCGTATAACGCTGTTACAGCACTGCAGGGCAGGACCAAACCAATTTCCAAGGAAGCAGGTACTTCCTGAAAAGGAAGTACCTGAGCAGGTGACATATATGCAACCTATTTCACCCTTAAGTAACCTTTGCTTTTCAAATGAATTAAACACCAATGATGTGCATGTGTGGGTGGAATAGCAACTTGTCAGAGGGCCATGATACACATTGCTTTTTGACACAGAGGAGGCATTCTTCGGTGTGTACACTGTGCATACCTTTGGCAGCTCTTTGAGTTGGTTGGCATCGAGGAGAAGCTCTTCCAGGCTGCGGCTGTAGCGGAACACCTCGTCGGGGACCGTCTGCAAGTTGCAATGTCGCTTGTCCACCGACTCGACGTGGCGGTTGCATCGCCACAGGGGGATACACTTCAGCATGACCGATTTGGTTGCCGGTTGCTACTGAAAACACCGCATCGGAGGGTGAATGAAGGTCGGCGGGAGAGAGAGATGTGGTCTTTATCGTGGGGAGTGTGGGCTCTCACTCAATGTCAAAAACACTCAGTGTTCCCACGACGATCCTGAACGGGAGGCCGAAATCCACTTAAGAGACACCAAAAATAATCCCTTCGACCTGTTTAGCGATATTCCCAGTGTTCAAGGATTGTCAGGTTGCGTCATCCACCTCGGAATTACAATTAACAACAACAACAAAAGGGAGAACTCCCGCTTGGGCTGAAGTGTTTCCTCACTTCTTCACAGAGAATAGTTAGCTTGTTTTGCTACCTACCACCACATCCTTGTATGAGAAATATGCAGCCAACGACACAGCTATTATGCATTAAACGGTGCTTCAGTTGGCCTAGTCATGAGTGGTGACCGCTTAGGTTACAGATACATAACTACCACTAAACACCTCACGTAACCAACGGAGCGAGTCGGCGGAGATTAACCCGGAGTATGGCTGCGCTAGGATGTGCTCGTCCTCACCGGCTGTGTGTTGTTAGCATGCTAGTTACTATGAGCTAACATCGGCTAGTCGCTGACTGAACCGCCTTTGTGGTGAGCAGAACGTTGCGCAGAACGTCTTGTTAACCGGTCAAACGTGCGTAGTAGCGACATCCCAGTAAACGTTAAATAAACTGCCCGGTGACCGTTGTTTCTATGCGACGGTAGGTACAAAAAAAAAAAAGAGCTTCACCAACAGCCGCGCATCTCTATCCTCTCGATGAGCCGAGGCAGGCCGGTCCGTCGTGTGAGGGGGCGGGGCTAATTTTGATCCGGAGCAGCAGAGACCACACGGTTAGCGTTACTACCTCTGGAGCAGGTTGCGTTGCTTTGTCGCGCCATCTAGCGGCGGATAGTTATTTTCTTATTTTTTGAGGTTTATTGGCGGTTGGCAAACAATGAATTGGTGCATTACTGCCACCAACTGGTATAATGTGGATCAGGATGTCTAGTACTTATAGTTTAGTATGAAAGTAAATAAATAATAAATATATATATATATATATAAATAAACAAATAAAATAAAAAAACAAACAAGAAATAAAATAAAATAAATAGAAATAACAAAAAAATGAAACAGAGCCGTTAAAGCCTTTAGATCTCATATCCGTGAATTAGTTAGAAAATGATCAAATATAGCCATAAGTGTCTTTTCCATGAGATGCCTTAAGGTCGAATTCAACCGTTAAATGTTTATTCGCTGCATCACCAGAAATGGAGGATTTGCATCCATGTCCAGTGAGCTTGAGTACGAAAGTGAACAAAAACCATGCAGCTGTCATTGGATTTTAATTACTTAAATATTGCTTTACTGTTTAAAAATCATGTTTTTTACCAAAGCAGTATTCAATGCATAGATTTGTCAAATTTCCACCTACAGGGTATTCTCTCCCTAAACTCATTAAAGACATTTAATGTTGTGCTACTGCAGAGACACAGAGCTTATAAAAACTAATTATAAAACCCCATTGTGTTAAATTCAACAGGTTAAAAACTATGGTAAACACAGGATAACTGTATTTAGGTTGAGCACCAACAATGACTGAAATACAGGCAAGATGGTCTTTGCTCATCATTTTTACTGATTAGGTAAAAATGATAATCTGCTTGAAGTCTGAAAGGGTTATTATAGTTTGACAAGTTGTTCACGTTGTAGTCACATCTAAAGCAGTGGCATTTCAGTACGTTTTACTTACAAATCAAATACTAGATTCTACAACCAGAACACAGAAGCATGTTTATGACACATACAAATGAAAGGATTCTTTTTTCATAACCATTTATTTATTTAAAAAAAAAAAAAAGTATCACACCGTTTGTGGACAAACTAACTGTAGAAAGAAAGTGTTTACGTGTACCGGCAACATCATGAAAGGATAAAAATTAGTTTAACAGGAAAACGTAAATGTGTTACAAGATTGGATTACAAAAATGTGAAACTTGCACCAAAAAAACAAAACAAAACAAAAGGAGTCTTCACAGATAAACAGGTAATGGGGCTTTTTGACATTAATATCAACAGCAATTTTTAAAAAAAGAAATAAACATAATTACAATTTTCAGAGGCCCGTATCTCTAGCTAGTGACGGGTACAGGGATGGATGCTGGTAAACCTTTTTCAGACTATGCAGAGAGGTCACTGCTGTTGAACCGGTCTTGGTCGTACACCTCTGCGACCACTTTGCGACCTCCGAACCAGCGGTCGTTGAGGGCCTGGATGGCTTTGTTCATCTCGGAGGCCATGGAAAACTCTACAAAAATTTTGACAATGATATCTGCATCCTCTTCTTCTCCTTGCTTCTCTTGGTAGATGATGACTCTGTTGACGGCGCCAAACTTCCCGCACTCTTCTGTCACCTCGCCCTCCAGGTCGTCGTCGATGTCCTCTGGTCCGACCATATTTCGAAGCACCATCACCGTGGACTGGAATTTCAAAAACCAAGTATTGTGATAATAAAACCGAACAAATAAAAGCCGTCATCAAGACTGTTACCTTCATCCCAAACCTCACCTCTGATTTTCTAAGCAGTTTCTGCATCACCATGTGTCGGGCACTGCTGCCCGAGATGCTCATGTGTTCTTGGTCGCTCAACATCTCCTGCCCTGTACCGTCCTGCAGCATCTCCTCCTTCTCCTCTTTCCTCTCCTGTTGGTTGGAGCCACTGGCTTGATTCGACAGGACCGGCGGGGACGCGAGCACTGGGTTCACCAGACCAACCTGGGGGAGCACTGGTATGGGAGGACGCACTGGAGTCACACCTTTATGGGATAGGCAGACATGCCGTCAGTCACATCAAGTGTGCAAATAAACTATAGTCATGTATTAATGTGCTACTTTGACCTGATATTCCACCACTCACTACGGCTCAAGTTTCATCCTGTTGATCAAATGTTTTATTTATGGTTTGCAACTTGATACCATTACAGTGAGTTATGACAAACCGATCCTATAGGTTTTCATCTCCTGCAATGATTTGTCCACGAGCACCAAAATTGCAGTATCCAGTCATCTGGCAAGATACTGTTTTTGGGATCCAGAGCAAGGTGGCTCCTCATTTTGTAATACAGAAATCATTCAGTGCCTTCAGGGTTTGCAACAGTTTGACAATGCCTTCTTTAAATTTCACCATTTACTCATGTTTTAAGGAAGTAGAAGAAAGATGGAGCTTTAAGTCTAGAGGTTAGCATTGAGCTAAACTCACGACGTAATGCTTCCATGAAGGAGGTTATGTTTACATCCAGCCCTGCTTTAGTCTAGATTTATTAGTGATGATCATGACGAACTAAAAACCTAAAACCTGTCAATTCATCATGTTGAAAACCACTTACTTTTATTAAAATGAGCACTCACTCATGTCTTGGTACACACCTGTGATGACCCCTGGAGCCTGGGCAGCCATGACAGCCTGAGGTATTCCCATTTGCTGACTGAGAAGTTGGGGCGCGGCTAACGCCCCCAGGACTGAAGCGCCGGCTACAGCCTCCTTAAGAGAGGAGGGGCCGTAGACATTAGGTAAGGGAAACACACAGAGCACAGCACAAGGCAGCACAGTCAACGATCACACAGCATGGCACAGAGTGAGCTCGACCGTGTCTCTCTCTCTCTAGTGAGAATCAAGGTCCCCGACTTTACCTCAATACAGATTCACTTACAAAATCATGGACTGATCTTAGCAAGTCATACATATACAGCAGTGACATGTAGAAAACATTTCAATCATGACACATTAGAGGAACACAACTGTCTGGTTTTATCATTGAGACTGTTGCTAACTAAGAAAGAAGACATGTCAGTGCACGAGGGAAACTTTTATCACATACATTACTGTACAATGTACACTATACATAAAGGACAATAACTTCAGATTCACATTAAACTTGATAAAAAAGGATCACGCCCAGAATGTCACATTTTTCAGGGCTGCTAAATTGACACTGTAAGGGCAACCGTTTGTTTATGTGATCCTAGAATTAAACAATCTTATGCCCATATTATCTGTGCTTTTGGTGTCAATTCTAGCTAGATCTGGGTTATATTTACCTGGAAGGCCATTAAATCCCTTTGGAAGGGATTCATACTTGCCTGGGCCGTTATCTTAGCAGTGGCTGCCGCTGCGGCCACAGCTGCAGCAGGCGGCAGACCACCGGGGGTCGTGGGGGTCAGTAGGGGCATGGGCGGGGTCACTGCTTTGCCCACCCGTAGGTACTGACCCCCCAGGTCAAAGAGGTTCATAGAAGACACAGCGTCCAGGGCGGACTGAGGCTTTTCATACTCTGTAAGTGAATAATAGTAGTAGTAGTAAACAGCGGAGCAAGGGCAACACAAAGAGAGCGAGCGAATGAGGGCCCTCCAGCTCACCAATGAAGCCAAAGCCTCTGTGTCGACCTGTGGTGGGGTCTCTGGCTAACGTGCAAGACTTGATCCTTCCGAAGGCCTCAAACACACTCTTGATGTCGTCGTCTGAGAGGTCGGGGTGGACCGACGCCACGTAGATCCGATTAAAGGCGCGCGCCTCCTCTGCCAGCTGGTCAATGATGGGTTGCGCCTGACCGATGTTACTTGGCCGCCCAACCTATAGCACAGATCATACCAGCAGGGCTACTGAGTATGGTTGTCTTTTATTTTCTGTACCAACCAAGAACGCACTATCGCGAAATTCCATATCCCTGCAGCGCTAACTTTTCGACCGCCACGAGTTCAGTCAAAGCCTCCTACAATCATAACACTATCCTGGCAAGTATTCTGTGGTTTTGCATATGTGCATGTCAATTATTACACTTATCTGATAGAGAGCATTTAGTGCCTTTCATTCTATCAGTCCTACACTGGCCACCAGGTACAAAATACTCTTTAAACTCATTCAAGATTACATATTTTCAAAACCTTAACGATTACTTTTCAGAGCCCTCTCTTATTTAAATAATCAACAATAAAAAAAACAGCCAGTTCTTAGGGAACAGTTCTTAGGGATGTCCATCAGCTGAAAATGAATTGAATTGCTGTACTAAAGCTTTTCTTCTTGATGAGTTATGTAAAAATTGTCAGCTTTCATTACAGCAGTGACAAACAATACAACTTTCTATATATGTAGTACTAATTCTAACTTAATTTACAATGTAAATACTGAGCTATTTTGTAAATAATTGCGCAGCTATCAAGCAGAGAACTGCAGCGTTATTTTTTAGAACGACCACCAGCTCAGCCAGTCACACTGTGCATGCACGGTGTGACTGGCTGAGCTGGTGGCAAACCGACAGGAGACCGCATTCAGTTATTCATGCTACTTCTAACGCACCCTGACCACTTCCTCTCCCTATCCAAGACGAGCATCTAAGTGCGACTGGGATCTGTACTACAGATGGGGCGGCCAAGCAACACCAACCAGGCGCAGCCCATCATCAGCACACCATGGACACAGAGCGACGCCACGCGCCGCTGGGCATCCTACTGGAACTGGTCACTAAAATAGCTTTGATGACATCATGGAAGCACAACACAAACAGACAGTATTCTAAACATACACCCAGACATACACACAACACACGCACCTGGAAATCAACAAAACACAGAAAAGCAAAAGAGAGAAATGAGTCACATATGGGAAGTATCACAAAAGCAGGTAATTAACAAATTCCATGAAAAATATGAATAAAATATGAGATATTACATTGTTTTCCGTTGTCCATGTGTACTTAACATCTTTAGGAGGTACTCACATCTCCAGACAACGTACCTTAATGTTTCGCCCCCCGAGCATGACTGAGTTCATCTGCTCCAGAGCCAGCTGGGCAGCCTCTGGCACGTCATACTCCACAAAGGCAAACCCCTGCAGTCAGGCAAAATGTAAGAAAAAACGGAACGTACACAAACATGAAAGTCAGCTTTATGTGTAATCTTCAGCATTTACAACATGTTTAACACTTAAATTACACTGACCTTGTGTTTCATTGTAACAGAATCCCAAGACATGTCAATGCTCTTGATTGGGCCAAAGGGGGCAAAGGCCTGTCTGATGGTGTCCTCACCGAGCTCATAGTATATGGAGCCCACATACACCCGACACATGATGGCTAGGGCACGCTGCCGCTGAGCTGCCACCTGCCAACCAGGAAAACAACACATGATAAGCATTAGAGTGACAGAAAGGAAGACAAACACACAAAAATAATAAATGTGTCTATTCTACTGTACTTGCTTTCCCCCCAAAATAGTTAAGAGGCCAAGTCCAAGTTAGGGGGTCTGGGCGGGTAAATAGGGTAATAATGGGATACTGTAATCAATGGACAGAACTACAAACATGTATAACAGTTATAAAATATGGATGTCACCACTTGTAATTACATTAAGACGTCTATTCTGTCACTACTGAACAAACATATATGGAATAAAGTGATTAGCATGCACAGCCCTCACAAATATTTGGCTTTAGTAACTGACCTGTAGTCCAGAGATGCAAGTAAGGTAACTAAAGTAATCGTGGAGTTCAAACGAAATCCACACTTGATGAAAGCATTTCAAACTCGGGATGCTTTAACCACCCAGAGTTGTGCTGTGCTTTTCACTGATGCCTTTAAGTCAGTCTGCTTCTGGTATTTCATTCTATTACCAACTAAATAGAACATGTGACTAATTCATGACGTATTGGAAAGTTGATCATTGACAGAAAAACTTGACTTTGAGGTGGCCAAAAAGATCCCTGTTCCAACAATTCTCTCATTTTGGTCCATTAAAAAGGGATTGCTATCCCTCTTTTGTCCCATGCCAAGAACTTTCTGTTTTAAAATGCATATTTGTCAAAGAGAAGTGGCTTATCTCACATATATAAACCCTTTAAAAAGCCCATTAACAGACAAAGAGTTCTGGCTACCTTCTTGTTAGAAATACTAACACAAATGATCCCATTGCGACTCAAGAAACCAAGTAACAAGTGATTCTACGGTTAGCAGCAGTCGTTGATCTCAAAGATATTTACTGATATGGTCACAGGTACACTGGCGGTAGAAGGTTTTTACTAAATATGCATGCCTTGGTTAGCTATGGGGGCAGGGATTGCTGCTAAAGCAACCAGTAAAGAAGGGTAACAGTCCTTTTCCATTGGTATGCGCACAGAAAAATAATTTAATTATCTATTGACCGATTGTAAAGGTGAGAGAGGATCTCCAAAGCCCATTGTCACTGCTGCCATCTGAAAGACAGTAAAGATGGAAAAAGTGCTGAAAAGTAGGTTAGGAATCCCTTAGCTTTGCTTTTTCAAAATGATCATTGCTTTGCTAGATAGACAAGAGTGGTAAGGCTAACACCATATTCAAAACCACCTTCTAAACATACAGTTTGGGGAGTTAAATTACAAATAACCACACAGCAATAAACAGACAAGCCCCCTATAAAAGTGCAAAGCATTTAACATGATAATTAATGCCTTCTTGACGACCGTCTCCATCTGAAAAAGAGCAGAGGCAAAAGCAACTGTTCTCCAGCTGTGGTATTTTTCACAGCATTGGGAAGAAGAAGGAGTAAGACTTCCAAGAGAGCTTTAACAAAACAGACTTCTGAGTCAAGAGATGTCTGAATTACTCATGTAGAAAAACACTAAGATATTCTGACTAGAATCAAGACTCAGACGACACACGCATTACAAACTTAGTACCAAAACATTTCACACATCTCACCTGCAGGTTGGTGAGCTGTTGTTGCTGATGGGCGATGGTTTGCTTCACCAACACACTCTTAATGCTTTGCTCCATGGCATACTTCTTCGCCTGGAAAAGAAGAAAAGCCATTACATCCAAGTTACTCATATGAACAAGTACCCGTTATAAAATGATTACTAAGACTAAACATTGACAAACACTTTCAGTACATTTATACGTCACTTTTTATTCCTGCAGTATCTTAATTGATCTTTTTAAGTGACGTCCAAAAGACAAAAGAAGCAACTCTGTGAGCATCCAGTATGAGGAAAAATATCAATGGTGCATAAATGACAGTCCAGGAGAGATCGAGTTTCTTCAGTCCTCTAGCCCAATCGTGCGTGTAAATAGGATAATTTAGATATATGATACAAACGTACACTGGTAATTATAATATCACTTAAGGTACATTTAGGTTTCCTACCCTCTGAAGTGCCTCCTGCTGCTCTGGGGTGAGAGGCGGCAGGCCGAGCTTGGAGCCTGTGCCCTGTCCATTCTCCATCGTCAGAGCTTCACCTCCCTGCAGAAACAGTAATTAATTTAGACAAAAAACACAATAAAAAAAATACAAACTCAGAAACAGAGCCTGGAGCATTAAAACCTGCCTGTATATACATCAAAACTACAATTTCCCAGTAATGTTAAATGCAATCAGAAGTCACATCACCTCACACAGCACAGGTTATAATTAAATGTGCTTAGCATATACAGGACATACATCCGGATTTAAACCAGGACCGGACGAACTCCTTACCTACACAACCCGCTAATGGCTGGGTCCACCAGACTGAGGCAGGAAAGAAGAGGACTGATGGGGGAAGCTTTAACAATTCAACAAATTCTATGGGGAAATAAAAAATGCCTTCAGACTATAACAATAAGAAACAGGCAGCAGCTAGCATTATTTATCATTTACATTGCAATCTTTACAGAGCCAGCCCGTGTGTCCTTAAGATTTTAAGTCAGCTAACGTTAGCTTGATGCTAATGATGGTGGTCGTAACATAGGCTAACGTGTGCTAGGTTAAGTAGCAACAAAGTGCTACGGTTAAATATACGTGTAACGCCATAGCTTAAGTCGATGTGGACATTAAATACTACTACTACTCTTCATTACAGCTAAGTGACCGTGGCTGCATACTTATTACAAAGAGCATTGGCTGTTATATCATCAGCGAGGCCTGGTTTCTATTTAGCTCTTTGTTGCTAGCAAGGAGCTAGCTAACGTTAGGCATCCATTAATATGGCGCGTGCAGCAGTATATTCTTTTATACTGTCAAATTACATGATATTTTCTACAAGTTAAGTTATACCAAACATCACTAATTACTTAAGCAACCGCCAATGTTGCTGAAAAAATGTTAATGTGCTTTTCTTTTTTTTTTTATCAGGGGATATATTTACCGCAGTCTCCGTAACCGCCATGAAGCACACCGTCTTTGGAGAGGCCCGCACTCTTAAGTTCTCACGAGATCTTCAAGTTTTCAATGGGAAGTATCGCGATAGCGGAAACCGTCGCGAGGATATGGCCGGATGTGGAAGCGTTGACTATAATCTCTAAATCTAATACATGAACCTCGTGGTTAGATGTGTTAAAAAAATTATGTTATTGTGACTCAACAGATTATGTGACCTGATTGGGAATTTAAACTGTATTTCTCCTGCTAATGTGTTAATCAAATGCTTTATTTCGATAGTTCCTCCACCGTATTATATTCACATTTAGTTACTTTAGTTATTTTTTTATAATATTTAAACCAAGGTTACAGCTACACTACATAGTGCAAGAATTATATGGGATATGTTACCCAATCTAAAATATATCTCTTGGTTTTGTGATTATTTTTAGTTAGTTAGATTATATTCCTGCAACAGACCGAATAAACCACATTCATTTGAAAGTCAATGAAAACCATATATTTTTGCAATTTGCTTTCAGCTCCAAGTTTGTTGAACAAACAACGTTTTGTTTGTTTAAAGTGTGCTTTAAAAATTCTTGTCTGTTCCACACTTTAAAACTCTTCTGTCTGATAACATTTAACTCAACTAGTCCAAAACTACATCTTATTCTTCATCGATGGATACTCTTTTCCACACCTGCCTCTAAATTTATTCAGACTTTAATCTAACTTTTAAAAAAAACATCAAGATCTATTGTACCATTTGCTAAATTTAACAACAGTGAATATAGCTCTGACATTGTAACTGTGATAGGACCAGAAGAGTAGGAGTGAGGAAATGTAGGGTTGATATGCATTTTATACAATTAAAATATATATATATGTATTTTGCAGAAACTGAAGATGCCAACTAGATACAATCATAATACTTTCTTGAATTTAATTTAATTGATTTTTAGAAAATATGTTAATGTGAACATCAACATATATACTGGAACGATACATACTGGAAAATGTCTCAAAGTGGTGGATTGATCAACAATAGAGTCCAACAAATAAATAAAAATACTAATAAATTCAGACATGTCACATATCATTTATTGTCATGTATTTAATTGTAGTAACCTTAATATTTAACAAATGTTTAAGTAGAACACATCCAAAAGGCAAATTTCATTCAACAGTTTCACAGGAAAAGAAGTCATTTGACATAAAATGAGACTGATATGGATGTTTTCTTTTTCATGTTTGCACAGTCTAAACATTCATTTTCTTGGTCAGGTCCCCTCTGAAACTGAACTGTGACTGACAAAGGCAAAATGTTAAGTTTTGAATGGTTGCAGGCTATTAAGACATGCAACTTACTAGATCAAAGGAGAGCAATAGTGGCACTTCTTTGTATTGAAAATGTGTCTGAAAGTAAACCCATTTAATAGCCACAAACAAATATGTACACCACAGCCCATAGTCGGTGAATGTCTGGGAGAATTCATGACTCCCGTCTTCAGAGACACACTGATAAGAAGGCCTGACACAGAGTAGAGTAAGTAAGTACTGTAAGCAATGACTGTACAGCAGTGTATATGAAGCCACAACCTTACAGACCCGGGAAACAAATGAAGCAGAGCTAAATGAGCCTGACACAAAAAAAAAAGAAAAGGAGTACTCTGCTGCGATCAGACAATTCACCATTGTTTTTTTTCCTCCAGTTTTGAAAAAGAACAATCCACAATTCTTTTACGGTGCCAAGATTGGATTCTTGACAAGAGAATCTGTCCGAGCCGAGGGAGTGGATTCTATTTTTGTGTGGACTGCAGTGCAATCAATTCCAAAGTTCACACTGAAATTGTGTGAAATAAAACTTGAGTAGATCTGATCCTGGGAAATGAAAGTGTTCAAAGCTAAAATGTTGCTCTCTTTTATCTTGGATTGTGTTTTATCACCGGCGGCCCATGTAAACCTCTCGAGGTTAGCACTGTTCATGAGTACATAGAAGACAAAAATGCTAAAACCATACATTCCTAAAGACTTTTGGGTGGATTTGTCCTTTAAAAACACCTCTAGACACAAGCTCAGCATTCGACAATATGCTCAGATGGTTTGGAAAATACCGTAAAAGTAAGTATAGCAGTAATATTCATCAACAATTTTTATCATCCCCATCACCCCTCCTCCCCATTTATATAAGACTATGATTTTACTTCACACGCTTCCTGTGATCCATTCCAATTTTTTGCACACGAGCTGCAGCTCTTTCCAAACTCACATCGACTGCAGCAGAGAGCATTATCACATGATCCACAGGTCCAGTATACAAAGGCTGAAGCTCTCGATGGAGCTGCCATTACTGGGTGACAATCTTCACATTCACGCAGGCTGACTGTGTGGACTCATGATAGGAGACGAGAGAATAAGAATCAATGCATCTGGTTTTAAAAACTAATAGTCAGCCTGAATTTGTAAAATTCCAAATTGCTATGTTGGGTATCGTGCCGGTTCATTAGGAAACGCTGTCCAAAGTACATTGCCATTTCAGGCACTTTGCAAGTCTTTGGCTTTCAGAGCGCTTTCACAGGGAAAACCCTTAAGAGCACTACAGGCTAAAAGAGAGGCATCATCTCACTGCTCGTCACTACATTTAGGCATGGTGTGATTAGCTCTGGGAGAAGAAGCCTTTAACCCAAGAGTGCAGTTAGGTGTGTTAACTTTTCATAAAAAGAAAGAAAGAAAGAAAAATGGCTTGTGGAAAGCTTCTATTGTTCACAGTTAAACATAAATAAATAAGTCAACTGAATGAGTATTAACAGTGCATGTTGGACGGAATAATAAATTCCTAAAACTGTCATAAACGCAGGGTTCTGGCTTGTACGGGAGAGAGGCTGTAGCAAATTACTTTGTTTACAATTCAAAGAAAATCGTCACCAATCAAAGTGGACATTGGAGTGCAAACGAGGCTCATGAGCAATAAAACATCCTTCTGAAAACAGAGCTGCGGCATTTCTAAGTAAAACATATCCGTTCTGAGTAGCGGCATTATGGAAAAGCTGTCAAGAAATCTTAAGGCGTGATAGCCCTTTGAGGCAGGGAGTTTTTGTCGATCTTCCATTGCTTCGTGGGATCGCTGAACACAGTCATGGTGCCTCCAGCCCTCCAACCAGAGGTGCCTTCGGTTCCTGGCGTTCCCCCTTTCTCACTGGGATGATGTCCGGACTGTCAACGCCCAGCATCCTTCTGTATTTGTCTCTTTTTCGTCAGCTCCCTCCGTTCCCGGCTGTGTGATGCCGTCCGCTTGCCCCCTCCCTTTCTCGACCCGTGTGGTCAACGCCCCGGGCCCCTTCTGTCCGGGGCCAGCCGCTGTCGGGACCCCTCCTCACTGTGTGCTCCCAGAGGGCAGCGCTCGGACCCGGTGTCGGCAGATGGCGTCCTCTAGGAACCCTGCCACCTTCTCACTGTCCTCCTACACGGGACATTTTAAAGATGAGATACAAGTTGCTTAAAAATGCTAACAAATCCCAGTAAGTGGGATGATGTTGAAGTGATGTTGAAGAACAAACATAAAGAAGCTTTAATATCTACCTCATTAATGAAGGCGTAGTGAACAAGTTCACTGGCAAGGTCTTTGGAGGTGTCAGCTGAAAGATTCATGAAATATTTTGGTTACAAAAAAAATCACAAAATGAACCGTTAGTGTATGTTGTTTTTAACGATACGTACGGGGATTCTCTCTATTTTTCTAACTGTCAACAAATCCGCTAAAAAGACCAAAACGAAAAAAGAAATTATCCAACTGACAAGTATAGTCTGAGTATCCAAAGCCTGACGTACTCTAGCTTATTCCTCTGTGCCATAGAGCTCCACTTTTGTCCAACAACTACTAAGAACACACCATTGACACACGCGGTTCCCGAGTTACCACATGTGTAATGTCGGCCTGAGAGCTACAGAAAGGCTGGGGAGGTCGGACTGCAATGAGAGACAGACTGAGGCTTTGGTGGTTTTGGTCTTTGTTATTGAATTTGTAGACAGAAAGAAAAATATAGAATAAAGCTGTCCCTCTCCTTTAAGGCACGGTTGTGGTCAACTTACTTGGAAGGATGTCACAGCTAAGCTGCCTATGAAGTTTGTCATCCATCTTCAGAAACAAAGAGAGCTGGGGAGAGATCAAAAAGTCAAATTTAAGCTAAGTTTAACCACCATAACTGACTGAACGTCTACAATAAATGTTGGTCGCTTGTTATTGGCAAAAAAGACCAATATGCTTGATTGTTAAGGAGCCCAACAAAAGAGTTTATACTAAAATGTACCTGTAATACAATGTGACTCACATGAGTTTTGGTCCCTTCTTCATTTGACTCCAAATTACAGTGCATCTGAACAACCTACGACGAAAAGAGGGTCAGCACAGCAAAAATATCTTTAATATCTGAAATATTTAACGTGTGAAAGCCTAACCTTTCTTGACTCCGTCTCCTGGGGTTCAGGAGTCGGCGTCTTGACCGTCTCAACCTGCTCCTGAGACAAGGACAGGGCTCGAGGGACGGGGTGAGGCCGGGACGAGGCGAAGTTCATCAAGGGGTAGATCCCATTCCTGAAGAGGGGACAGGACAACGTGTTGAACCTCATGCTGCAGTCACATCACTGATACAAAACCAGTCCTACACTGTGGTTACACTCACTTGACATCCTCCAGAAACTTGTCAAGCTCCAGAGGGGACACATGGGAGTATCTACAGGACATGAGAGGAAACACACAGGAGAGCAGAGTGAGTGTTGTGCTTCACGTGTCAGGATATTCGACACAAGTAGACAAAGATGTGAGGTGCTTGTGAGACTTTACTTGAGCTGAACGCCCTGTCTGTCATCATGTTTAATCTCTGCCATGACAGCGTTGGGGTCAAAGGACTTGGTTTTCTCCTCCACACAATTTTCTGGGAGCAAATCTGTAGATGCAAGACAAGTGTGGACATCAGCTGATTTGATTCAAATACTTTTTTTGTTTTGTTTTCAAATATATATTCAGAATGACAACAGTTTTGTCTTTTCAAAATCCTAAATGACACAGGATGAACATGTTGTAATTCTGTAAGAATTCTGAATTTAGCATGAAACAGAAAAACACTAATAATAATAATACTAATTCATTGATCAGCTGCATGCAGGAACATGTAAACATGGAGGTGTGCATTGGTGGAGCTTGGCTCGTGGGCGTGAGAAACTCACACTGGTTGTTGATGAGGCAGTGGGCGGCGAGCAGTTTGAGGGAGTGGACCTCGAACAAGACTCGGTGGAACAGAAGGTCGTGAGCCGTGGGACGGAGCTTGGCTTCGTGACGCAAACAGGACTGGGTGAACTCCTGCAGAAAGCAACCGGTCCAACACATAACTACATGACTGCACAGTATGACCCAGTTTACCCGAGCATCGCGCTCCTGTTCTGGATTTCCTGGCAAAGTTTCACTGAAACGTTCACTCTAAAACTGTACAAAGTCTCGGCATGTGGTCAGAAATAAACACCTAGAAGCAAGGTGGTATGTGGGCGAGTGTTACTAGTGTAACGTGGGACAGTTTGTCTTTATGTTTCCATGGTTGCACTGGTGTATATTTAGGACGTGAAGTATTTTTTACACTCACTCTCATGAGAGGGTCTTCCAGAGATTGACCTGCGTTGACGATGGCCTCCTTGGACACAGCAGTATCTCCGTTGGCCTGGATCTCCAGTACTGCCATCTAACGGTGCAGATAATCGGTTAACACAATCACACACACACACACTGGGGGAGGGGAGGACCACACAGATCTGTTTCTCTCACCTCTAGAGCACAGATGCCGAAGGAGAAAATGTCTATGGCATAATCATCTTCGCCGGCTAGAAACAGAAAAGGAGAAGCAAAGATGAAGGTGGTGAGTCGTAGAGAATAACTTTAAAAGGAAAAGCTGTAGTCAGATTGAGCCTTATTGCAAACCAATAATTAACCATATCTACATTTTTACAGCTCTTGAAGCGGCACAAAACATCTCATTAAATGTCTGAATGGGATAATATGAATGTTTTGTCTCATTATCTCGTTATCTATCTTTGTGTGCTAAAATTACAGTCATTACGTCACAGACTTCCCACAATTCTCTGGAAAAAGAATCAACACTCTGTTGTCAACAAAACATCTGGATTGTGCGACAATTGTGTGGGAATATGAAACTACAGGGGCTAAGTGGAGTAATTTTGCAGATATTACCAACTTCATTGGAGTTTAAAGGCACATTAAGCAAAGTGATGACTGAAAGCTACACACAAACTCCGCTCCAGCACACTTACATCCATATTCCGGAGCAAAGAAATGAAGATTCCTCTGCTCGTCACGATGCTGCCGCGCTTTACTGTGGACGCTGGCATCTGGAAACACTGATCAGAGAAGACACACATAGTATCGATACATTAGATGAAATAAGACGATGGATGTGACACAAATGAAAACTTAACTATCGGGGAAATTATCTATATCTTACCATTAACAAATAGCCGATGCCACACTGTGGAAAGAAGATGAAGCATAATTGAGTTTTTATTCTGTTTTGCAAAACTGCAGAGATGTATTCAGTAAATCCCGCATTGCACGGTCTGAGGATACAACATGGGTTTCCTATGCTGGTTGTAGTCACATAAAAAGCCCTGCAGGGTGCAGACCTGAGCCGATCTTGATGAGGCCGTTGTGCTGAATGAAGATGGTGTCGCACGTCAGGTTGGCGTGGATTATCGGAGGCTCACAAGAGTGCAGATAACTGCCAGTGAACAACAAAGCGTCCAGTTAATGCGATGACTGTGACAATAGAAATCTCTCATGTTAAAATCCTGGGGAAGAAAATCAGTCAGTACCTGAGGGCAGAGAGAATCTGGGTGCACCATCTCTTCCAGGCCTAAAATATAGTGCAACAGAGCAACATGAGGACAAAAAATCCCTCTCTAATTCTCGGGAATATAATGCGGAGCATAACTAAACATAGCAACGTTACGACTTTAAAACAGCAGACGTAGAAGACAGAAGAGAGAAAAGAGAGAGGATGAGAAGCAGGTTTCAAAGAGATACATGTCTGAACAGACTGAGCAACCAGGGTGTCCTGTTACATCATCTCTAATCCTGCAGGAAATATGGATCTGAATAGACTGCAGTACTGTGAGCCACCACCAGAAAACAAACTGACCTTCACATTCATAGTCTTGTGGTTCTTCTTAGTTTTCTTCAGAAACTGCTTGAGACTGCCCGACGACATGTATTCTGTGATGAATATAACCTGTGGGCCGCATATGGAGTTGAGTTAAATAAAGTGTGTGTGTCGAGAAATAAGACCAGAGAGGATTAGAAAGATCGTACCCTCGCCTGGCTCTCCTTCATGTCCAGCCAGTACTTGTGGAACTTGACGATGTTGGGGTGTTCGACCTGCATCAGGTTCTCAAACATCTCCTTGATCGTCTCCTAAAAAACCATACATATGCACTTTAACATCATGGACCAAGTCAGGTCATTAAATCCCCTGGCCTTTACCAATTAGTTCATCACGTGATCAGTAAATTCATTGGCAGATAATCAAGGAATTTTGAGGTTTTGAGATATAAAGACTCACCAATAACGAATGAAAATAGTCATAAAATACCTCTAACTCTCTAAATAAATACATACAAAGGGGGATTCAGGGATGAAACAAATGCTAGAGGAAGTGTGGTAAAAAATAGATAGATACAGAATAAATACTGCCTGTCTTGGCTGTATGGAATAAGAACCACAATACCTCCTGTGCTTTGAAGACCTTCTTGTCAGAGAAGAGCACCTCGTTCCACACCACCTCCACGCCCTCCTCTGTGTCCATGGCCAGAGAGGCACTCTCCACACCTGGGACATTACCTTGGCTCACCTGCAGGGGGCAGACAGGGACAAACAACAGGACTTAGCATAATGCTAACACTGCAACTGCAGTTGCACTATTCACTCTAGGGTGCCCGTTTGCTACATTTTGCTGTCCCTATTTTGTTTTTAATGTATTTATCATTCTAAACGTGGTTACCACTGATGGCAACCAAAGGCCAAGGATTGGTTGCCAATTTCTCAAAGTGGTACTAATGGCAACCTGGCCAACATCACTGTCAAGCCCTGCATTAATGAATCAATACGGAGCAACGACATCATTTGGGGACGTGTTTGTGTCTGATGGACACTCGTTGTAGCTCTGCACGTTAAAGCAACTCCTGAGGGAAGAGTCCGGCCCTTCAGCTGCTAAATGTTCCACCACGTTGACCAGCTAGTCTGGAACTGTGTCGACAGTCGACGTTTGGCAACGACTATGCGAGAGTGCTGCGAGTGAACAAAAGCAGTACAAACAAAACAAAGCAGCAGACATTGCGGTGCCCTTGCTAA
This sequence comes from Pholis gunnellus, assembly GCF_910591455.1. Classification (NCBI taxonomy): domain Eukaryota; kingdom Metazoa; phylum Chordata; class Actinopteri; order Perciformes; family Pholidae; genus Pholis; species Pholis gunnellus. Next base: position 9,181,847 of record NC_136547.1, read on the forward strand.
AGAAATAAAAGAGGCATGTCTGAAATGATTTGACGTCACCCCTGTGGTTATAATAACTGCTAAAAGCGCCACATGATACATTAACAGCGGCAGCTCCATTAATAAAAGTTGTATTTGGGAGTCTGAGTTAAAAAAAAGACAAGTCTATGAGGTGTAATTTGTGTTTAGACGGCATGCAATTCAGTTCTCCATCCATTAACACGCTAGAAGGCGTCAGCGTGGATAGATGGAGGATTCAATTCAACTGTGCTGAGGATATGTTAAATGTGGCCAGCCAGCTATAACATGATGAAGCGTAAAGAGGGGCGATGGGATGAGCAGCAGCTTGCGTAACGAGGGAAGAGGTGGATTAGCGGGAGACGGAGAGGGAGAAGTGAGAGGATTGAGGGATGAGGGACTTAGAGCGACGAGACACGGGCAACAAGATGGAGGATGTGTGGCACCGGAGATCCAAGAATTACAAAGGAGGGGAGTGAAGTGAAGAGGCAGTGGCTGGGTCTATAATCTGGCAGACGCAGACGGCCCCGGGGCTCCACGAGTGTTTATGCAACAGCGGCAAGCTAACGACTGCTCATCACAGGATATTGCTGCCTCAGCTGGGCAGACCTGCTTTGATACGTCTATGCAGCAGAAGCGGTGGTGCAGAGAGTAGATCCATTACTAATAACAATGATGCAATCAACAGGAGGTTTGTTAACAGAACCAAACAAGCAAGAAGACAAACAGCAATCAAAGGGACAACAAAAGCCACTATAAATGTTCAGATTTGATATTCATGAAAGGAACCAAATGTTGGGTGTGCTTATTGCTCAACCTGCAGTGCAGTGCAGCTGTAAATCTCTCTTTGCAGGCGAGACGTAACATATAATCTCACTTCTCCCACTCTACAAGAGATGATAATCTGATTACTGGTATTACAGAGCTGGAACCTAATCCTCCGGCTGGCTGGCAGAGGAGGGAATTCCTTCGTTTCAATAAGCTACCAGGAAGGAATTATGTCAGTTTCCCTCCGGCGTCGGGGCTCGGCTGTTTATTTTCTCTGGATGTTGAGAAACACTCGGTGCCCTGTCCCAACGTTTACATCCCAGGGGTGTTTGCTTGGTCGCCGTAGCGTGAGACTCGTAAACAGCACACCGCTTGGCTGTGATTGGCTGCAGGAAGGGAGGTGGGTTTAGGGCGCGGAGAGGGATTCAAGGGACCGTGTGTTCATGTCAAAACAACTTCTATTCTGATGTTTGGTAACTCCACACCCGAGCCGGGTGAAACTGGATCGTGAAGGCTGACAAACTAACCTCTCATGACCTCACCACCCATTTCTCCCTCACCGGATTCTCTTTGTTTTGATTTGTGAGGTAAAAATAGTGGTAGATGAACCGCACGGGAGCCAAACAGAGAAACTACGACACGTGTGAACTTCAAATCCCTAATGATGGCCACAAAAGTAGGAAAACAGAACTCTGTGTGGTGACGTAATACGTCACTTCTCTCTCTTATTACAAGCAGCGTATCACTCCGCCATCATGGTTAACGCAGCAGTATGTAGCTCCCAATATGAGGACGTTTTATGATACGTAATCTACAATTAAAGTTAATCAACTAATTAAAAATCTTTAAAATGACTCACAATCCAACTGTTTTTGAAGACAGAGGGTTAAAAGAGTATTTTGAAAGATGTGTGTACAAACTATTTTCATATATTGTCACATACTATGTTTTAGAGTGCTGCAGGGATGGTTTATTGTTTTTAGTTAGCATCGCACTGGTTCCCTTGACAAAAAGCCGATGGGATTTTTTGATTAGACTTTGGATGATTGCAGAAAATAATCAAAGAAACACCACTTTTTGGATTTTTGAAGCTTGAATGCAACAGGCAAAAGTAAAAAGCTAACATTGGGCTACAAATGAAGTACAACACGGTAGCATGAGCGCGAGTAAACACAACGTGGCTGTAAAGGCGGACTAGTCGGCGTTTAGTAGTTTAATTTAGCCACTTAATAGCAACCGCCATTTTTTTAGACACGTAAAAGATTTATAAATCAAGAGACGTGTATTTACTGACATATTTTATATCGTATAACAGTTGAAATCTCTTCAGCTTGTGTTAACCACAGACCTTATTTCAGGCATTTAACCAAAAAACCCATTGACTTCGAGACAAGGGGAACCGGATGTGAAAGAATGCTGACTCATTTGCAGATTTTAGACTCGCCTGCAGCACCCTACTGAGTAAACTCAGCTAGAAGTGATGCAGTCTAATAAAACTGCCCGGCAATAAATCCTGTTCAGTGTTTAAGAGGGGTGTTGTTGACTGTGTGGAACAGTATAGAAGGATGTAGTTTGTGGTGCAGTTGAATTGTATCATGCTGTACAGTATGTTACTGATAGACACACCCTGCTATCTGTGCACAGCTGAATTGACGTATACCACACTTGCACATCTCAAAATGAGAAAAGGTGAGCGATAAAGGGACAGAGGGAGGATTAGCAGACGGCTACATTTCAGTACAGTAGCTCTTCCAGCGTGAATCTCCCCCCAGAGGCATCTCATATGAAAGAGTGTCTTTGTCTCAGACTGTGTGTGGGTCCAAGCTTTAGCGACAAAGCGCTTTGTTTCCCAGACGTCAGCACCTCGCCTCCTCCTACACCTCATACCTCGACGATGAGCCGATATGCCGCACCGCGTTAATATTTAAGAAGTAGATTTTTGTACAGGCAACACCCAAGTAGTCTGCATCACTCTGTGCTAGATACGCGCTAGGTGTCTGCACTGTATGTAAATGAGCGCAGACTTCTTTCTGCTCTGTTGTTTGTGCTTCTTTCTCTCTCTCTCTGAGATTTCACCGGCATCAAAGAGGAGCAGGCTCAAAGATTTGCACATGAGATGTAAAAATCAGTTCCGTCTCTGCACAATGTGGATGTGTGAATAAGGGAATAAGGTGCGCCCCCAATTCAAGCACATTGTTAGATATTGCTAATTAAAAACAACAACTGCTAAAAAATACAGGTAATTAGTTCAAGTTTTCTCATACAACATATGATATCTTACAAAAAGTTAAATCCTTATTTTTTGGTCAATTTCCTCTCGTTACAAAATACATTTCTGTCGTCACCGGAAACAACTCGGTTAGGTTGAGGCAACAAAGCTCCTTAGTTAAGTTGAGGAAAAGATCGTCATTTGGCTTCAAATAACACCAAAGAACGCAAGTTAGTGACAAATAAATCAACGTTGACTTCTCGTTCCACATGGAGAACAAACAGCCGTCTCATGGAGGAAAGATCGCTGGTTGTTGACCATATTATTACTGGGCTCTGTAAGTTGAACAGAAATTGGTGACACAGACGTGCCACGGGAATTTCAAAATAAAGACAAATCTTAAAGATGACAATATGTGGGCCTTTGCATCGATATTATATCGTTACTCATTGAATCGATACAACGATCCAGATCGATCCTAGCAAGTAGAGGATTACATCTCTGAATGCAGGTGGAACCTCCATTTTCCTGCAGTAAAATATTACTCAGACTTCTTGCCTGCACGTCCCTTTTTCCATCCATAAACACTGATCCGTTACACAAATGTGCTAATGAGCAAGCACCAAAACAAACCAGACTCTGCAGCGAGTACAGTCATCGAGAGCTCCCGCTGCTCGTCTGATGAGCCGTCTCACACTCCTTGTTCCTGTCCGGTCAGCGTCGGGGCCTTGAGCCACTGACCGTCCGCTGACCTTCAGCAGCTAAACCAAACGCGCTCCACAGCTCCCTCTCTCTGTCGCCCCCAGGATGTCACATGTGCAGCACATAATCAGGTCAGCGTCTCGGATAATGTGTGTGTGTGTGTGTGCGTGTCCGCTCAGCGTGAAGAATAACGTGATGGCACCAGCCGTGACAAGTCGAGCAGGGGACAGGAAATGGGCAAACAATCAACGCTCTTCATTCACAGTCAGATGAAAGCGTCTGCATGGGCGATTTTTAAATCATAAGACAAAATCGTGTTAACTTGTCGGGAGCATTTTATCAGATTAATGGCCTCCATTTCCCACATTATCTAAATCAAAACTGCTGCCAGGTTTGACACACAAGGTCACACAGGCTCACGAGTTATTAGACGGATCGGCCCACCATCACGTCTCACTTATTCATTTTCTCATGGAGCAGTTAAAGCTCCCCACGAAGAGGAATGTAGGACACAAAGGGGAGACTAAACAAACAGAAAAAAAAAACAGGACACAACAGTGGAAAACACAGGGGAAGTATTCAGCCTCTTTTAATGAAGCTCTGCTGAAAACTAAAAACAGAAAAGTAGACTTTTACATCTTGTTGCGCTGTGAAAAATGACCCATTTTAATCAAATCAAATTGGTCCTGGTAACAAAAAACTCTTCAACAGAGAGAGTCAGCCTTGACCAAATCCTAAACTTTTCTTTTTCACAAAACTGGGACAAAATAAGCATCGCGAGGCCTTCACAAAAGATTGTGTGGTTTCTGCAGGTGCAGTGTCTGTCCAAGTTCAGAGCATCGTCTGTGTTTCAGTCTGTACCACGGCGGCGAGATTACGCGAGCCACGCCGTCCCCGCTCCCATTGTCCCCGTGACAAAGCTGCAGATTTATAGGGCCAGCGGGGGGGAGACATAGCAGAACCACAGCTGCATTCAAGAAGTCAGAAGTTGCTCTGACTGCGAAGCACATCATACTGTACGCATGATGTGCCTGCATGCGTCTGTGTGAAGGAGTGTTGGTTTTTTACAACTATTTACACTGCAAGTCAGAGGTGTTAATAAGCAATCCTTAAATCCAGGCTTTCAATTGCACTTGATCAAAACCACATCCTTCAGAAGGCCTTATTAATTTAGCTTTCGACTAGTCAAAGCAACAAAAGTCGTGAGTAACAAACTGTTTAATACTCACTTAGTTTTGATACTACAGATACTAAAACAATAACGTTTTTACAAATCGTTGCTCAATGTCTCTCAAAAAGGGACGAAGTTTATTTTGATCCATAAATGAGACTACTTCCTTGAACCACACTCAGGATGAATCATGCATTGTCATTTATTTTCACACAATGAAAAAATACATTTTCCAACGTGATTTAGATTCCAAAATATCACAAGAGATGAATCGGACCATAGGTTTTCCATACTCCGTTTTCTTCTGCTATAGACTTGTTTTGATTAATATTTGGATAACCAAGCCAATTTGGATAAGCAAGCCAATTCCAATACTTATTTGATTATTATTTGATGTATTGCATATTTGCTACTTAGCTAAATTGCTACCTGAATGTTTTGTGAATTGCACTTTGCAAAAAAATAAATATTTGCTGAGAGATTCGTCAGCTCCAAACTTAACAAATGTGTCTAGTTTACCAACTTTGAGGTACTAATTTCATAATGACTCAATTAGAGTTTAGTCAGAAAATAGTGAAAAATGTCTGTTTTCAGTCTAAAAAAACTGAAATATTCAATTTACAATCGTTTAAAACTGAGAAAATCAGCAGATCTCAATATTTGAGAAGCTGAAAACTGCAACTATTAATGAATCCACTGATTGAATCGATTGCTAACTTTTAAACTTTTGTTTCTTTATTGAATAATCAACTTGTCATTTCAGCAGTAATCAGCCTCCAGCTCTACTAGCGTCAGAGCATCACTCTGCTGTGAACCCTGAGCATAACTCTGTCCTTGTCAAACCCATCAACCTTCATGGAGCCGGAGAGTCAGTGAGCTGAAAAGCCCCCCCGCCCTTTAAAAACACACACACTCAGCTATTTCAGACAATCAAAACGTGTTTCCAGTGGAAAGAAACAGCACAAGGTCGGTGTTTATCTGAGTAACTAATGTGTGTGTTTACTCATTCTCCTGCTCAACCTCTTAAGACAAAGATAAGAGCTGACATTTGAAACATTTACGGGGTAAAAGGAGCACAGAGAGATTCATTTCCTACAAAATAGACATTCAATAGCATAGACGAGCATTTATGTTGTTTTAATGTTTCATTAATAAAGAACTTAATTAATAGATTGAGCAAAAAAGTTATTTTTTACTTAGTTCAGGTGGGAATTGTGTCAAATATTTGTGCTTCTGTTGACATAAGTAGTTTTCCTATTTTGCTATTCGCTGTATGTGAGAACGCAAATGTCAGAATCATTCAGACTGGACATTAAATGGACTTTACCATACCAGCTCCACAGTACAAATCCTGTGCATAGTCCCATTGAGTCCATGTGTGAACAGAGCCGGTCATTGACTTCACAGCGAGTGGGCGAGTTGGTGACGTCGACATGCGTCTGGCGCAAAACTATAAAGATTCTATGGCTGAAATTACGAATCGGCTACGTGACCGCTGCGTTTTTGCGGCACGTCCTGCATTGACCTTGTCATTGTCCGGACTTCACATGCAGGAAAACTCCTTCAACAACCTTACATAACTTTGCATCTATTACCATGACTCAGACACTTGTGAAAGTGCTGAGTCATAATTGTAGGAAATTTGTATGAATCCCCAACGGCTCTTCTCTGCGAGACTGATTTATTGCTGCTTACTATACTCATAATTCATGTCACGTCAACACTGTGAGAAATTAAGCCTTCTCAGCGAATAACACAAACATCCCACTGATAAAACGTTCTCCTTTCCAGCGTCTGTCTTGAACAGGAAGACGCTCTTTGAACGCTGGCCCAGTCCCAGTCCCCGGCCTCGCAGACTCACAGACTCTGACTCTGGGATGGCTCCGTGGTTTTTCCCACGGTGAGAAAAGCAAGTTATCTTCTTCTCAGACTTATTCGGCCTTTGGTCAGCGGTGGAATGTAACTAAGCGCGTTTACTCAAGTAGTGCACTAAAGAGTACACTTCACAGGCAAATACAGCACTTCTTCTTACTCCATTTCATTTGAGACAGAAAGACAGAAACACTTATACTTAACACGTTAGATTTGAGCCTCACACTTTCCTGGCCACAGAAATGTCTGCTATTTCATAGCTCATTGATTATTTGGAGCCCGGGCAACTTCTTGCGCCCAATGACGTCAACTAAAGTTTGTGAGCCCCCATTTTGACTGCAATCACTTAGTTTAACCAACAAAACTCACTCACTCACTCACTCACGCATGCAGTATTTTGGCACCAAGCAAAGACTTTGAAAGAGTAGAGAAGGTTTACAAAACAAGAATGGAGTTTTGCAACTGGTCACCCCCCCCCTGTCCCCCCTGTCCCCCCCGTCCAGACCAACCAGACCTTCCAGTTCTTGGAATAGGAGCGGCGGTTTTCAACAAGGCTGCTAAAGAGACGTGTGTGTTTGCTTCGCCTCTGAAACTGGAGGAGCTTAACAGGGTCTGGCGGAGTCTGCACGAGTCTTTAAGTTCTCCATAAAGCGGGGTAATTTCTGCCCACCGGATTACCCAACTCCTGCTTGTAAATCCCCACACGCAGCTTGCTTCATTGCCCCTACAAACCCCCCAGCGGAAGAGCAATATGTTATGTGAGCCCCCCCCCTTCTCTTCTGCGTCTCCAGCAGAGGTTACTGCAGTACAGCTTTCCAACAAGCAAAAAAGGGGGTGACTCAGGGTAAAAGCTCAAAAGGCTTGTGCAAGGGCTTATTGAGTGTTTGCCACAGTGTCCGGCCAGCAATCCGCTAAAAGCGCAGTGGCGGCATGCTCGTGCATGTTGGGACTAACATTAGCTCGTACCACTCCCATTACTGGAGGGCAGGAGCAAGAAAAGAACATTGCCGAGCAGAAGGAACCACTTAATAAGAGGGGTGTGAGTCGAAGCTTCTCCCTCGCAGCTATTGTTGCGTTTGCGGGCCTCAATTAGTCAAATGGCTGCTACGCCTCTTAAAGAAGCCTCATGTGGAGAAAAGGTAAAGTAGATATGAATACGATGAGGGGGCAGAAAGAGTTGTGTTTGTCATGCGGCGTTTTATCTTCCAGGGGAGATTAAGCTAAGAGTTGGAGTCAACCTGAGAAGGCTCTTCAGCACGTGTTCAACCAAAAGCCTGTTGGCAGATGGAGACAGCAGGCTGCTTTTTTTTGTGTGCCTGTTGTTGTTATGTAACCTTACAGACAAAGCTCAATAGGAGTGTCTGTAAAGGCACCACGTGGGGGGGGTGGGGGGTTGGTGTCTGTTTATCTACCTGTCCACAGTTTCCACACAAGACCTCAAGCGCTGCAGTGTGTGTTGTCATCACCAGGGCCGACAGACAGGCGGGTCAAACACCATCCTACGAGTTCAGTTTGAGGACCACATCCATGAGTTTGAAGGTTTATTAGGAGCCCTTTATAACATATTAGATTTTACAGCTCACGGCCGCAATCATATTATCTTTTCCTCGTGACGATGATGAGGTTAAGTGGAAATTCAGAGGACAGGACCTATGTGTCCTCGATGGCAGCTGCCGCCCTGATCATCCCCGTGCGGCGCAGGGTGGGGGGGCTTTCGTTCACCGGCCCCATATTTAATTCATCAGCCATCTCACTGATTGATGGCTGCAGGGATAAACTTCTAATTCAACTCCTGCGTGAGAGCGAACCTGCTTTACTTTTCAGCCGCCGAGCTATGCAAACAACACAGACGCATTCAAATTCTGAATGCAAATTAGGATCGCGGAGACCACAGCAGATTTACGAGTGAGTGAGAGGTCTGATTTCAGCTTGTGAGACTCGACATGTTATTTGAGCTCAGGGAGAGACGAGCTGCAGGTAAACGACGAGGCCTCGGGCAACAACACTGGAGTAAACAATCACACAGCCCACGAGTTGATGATTTTGTTCATATATTTTCATTTTATGCTCGAATCAGATTACCGCCCGAGTTGTGAGCGCAGACTTTTGTTTTCAAGTGTTGAAACACGTGAAGAAGTTGTTGCATTTTTCCTTCCAGTCCGGTCTTGTTCTTATTGCTTTAGAGACTGTAGGACAATCAGGACGGTTCAGAAAACGCAAAGGTTGGAGTACAACATTTGTACCTTTTAGTTATTAACGGAATGATGGATTGCAGCAATTCAAAAGTGTTATATTACTTGGCGATACGGTGAGACGGGTGGTAAAATAACGCTGAAGCAGGGCTTCAGCCCTCCTCCCAACCAGATTTCATCTTACTGTAAGAAAATAAAGTAGAAGGAGACGATGAGTAACAAATAAAAGACCAAAGATTGAAATAGAGATCTCTCACGATACAATGAATGAAATCTAGATTAAAAATAAATGCCATAAATACTACGTTTCTTACATATTTAAATATGAATGTGTGCAATGTTTCTCCACAAGGTCCAAATCTTGCCACATCCCTTTTTAATGTGCATATTTATGCACACACACACACACACACACAGATATCCATATGTGGCTTCAAAGGTAAAGATAGGAGCCGTCTGTGTTGAAGTGCAGAGGAACGAATCAATGAAACATGAGCACACAGAGTTTTCATATCAGCTGGTCAATAAAGAGAGGGAAGCTCCCTTTGAAGCCGTAAAAGGTGTGTGTGTGTATATGAAACATGCATGCGGTATCCCTCCTTTATTGGTATGTACAACACCAAGTCTTTACAGAGTTAGTCGTGTTATTAGAGGCCTTTACGCACCCTTTTCTCACCCGCCCGTAGCGGTGCGAGCACTCACAAGGATCGGTGTAATGTGTTTTTTATTGTTTGATATACACAGAACGTCGGGGCAGATGGGAGGTGGTGGAGGACCTTGGCCTTTGCGTGAAAGCCGGGCGGGGGTGAAACAATAACAAAAGCTACCTGGCCCATAACTGCACCTTTAAAGTCTCGTTGCTCTGTGCAGTCTGAGCGCCATTAAAGGCATCACGTCACAATGCAAGGCAGGAACTAGACTGAGCCTAAAACTATAATTATAACTTAAGTGCGTGTGCATCAGAATCACAAGACAAGGCTCTGCATGTGTACAGGGAAACTCCCTAGGTTGTGTTTCCACTGTGATACGTCAGAGGTTCGTACATATTTGTATGTACAAACAGAACAGACTGCTGCCTCACGTCCTTCTGAGATTTCCCTCCAAAATAAGGTTCCAGGTGTAAATGCAGTGCATATGTTGGAATCATAAACTGTGTGTAATGATGTTTATCATTATATACAGTCAATAGTTGAAAAGCTTGTTGCACCTGTGATCACAACATATCGTGAAAAACATGGTAACGCATTAGCCGACAGGTAAAACATCTAGTTCTGGGTTTTCTTTTTTTTAAATGACGTTAGTCCAGATAGGATATCTGAATTTCCATACAGATACCAAAATCATACATGTTTCCAATATCATACTTTGAGAAAATTATAAAATATTTTATCCCATTTATCAAAAGAGGAACTCACGTTTTCACACGTGCAGCCAAAGAGGAACTTTGACTAAAATAAACTGTAAAAATCTTTATTTAAATCGGGAACTATCTGATCAAATAGAAAGTAAACAAGACTATAAATCTGAGCAGAAGATGTATGCCAGCTTTTGGTACTCAGTAGTTGTTGATATTCGGTTCATATCCCAGAATGCCTTTCCATCGCGGGTGCTCTTCACCTCTGCTGTGGTTTAGCTGCTGCTTCATTGACTGCCGAGGCTGCCGTCTGTTCACTTTTTCTACATTGGATTTCTTTCTTTTTATATTATGATGCGTTCAAGCTCTTTTCAGTAAAGTCAGCCCAATGTCAGCTGTGATCGGCTCCAGCCCCCCAGTGACCCTGAACAGGATAAGCGGTTACGGATAATGGATGGATGGAGTATGCAAATGTTATTAAAAGTAGTGTATGTCGGAGTACATGGATTTATTGCTTTGTTTTTACCGCCGTATCAAATTGGGTGTTGAGAATCATGGAATTTCACTGATGTTGGTATCGACTAGGGCCGGGCAATATCACTAATATATCAATGTTGTGGTATGAGAATAGATATCTTAGATTTTGGTTATCATAATATGGCATAAGTGTTCTCTTTTCCTGGTTTTAAAGGCATTACAGTGAAGTGATGTAATTCTCTGAACTAAACAGCCTGTTCTAGCTGTTCTACTATTTTACTTTACCCACTTAGTCAATACGTCCACATTACTGATGATCATTTTGAAAATATTTTGCGAAAGCACAAATAGTCAACCCTACAACATCGTTGCAGTATCGACTAATACATTCCTGGTATGGTGACGTCTCTTTGTCACGCGGTTTACATTTGTCGAGTTACCCAAAGAAAGGACAGGAAACTGAATATTAAGAATATTAAGTACAGCATCTGAGTCCACCACAGTGCATTTCATTTAGGTGCAAACAGGAGACGCTGGTAAATGATAAGAAATATGAAAGCTGAGGTTTGCCAACATTTAAAGAGTCATTTCAACACAGCCATGTGAAAGAGGACTCTAGGAAACAGCAGTCTTTGAACGATCTTGCCACGTGTGTAGAGCATGCTTGAGTAAGTGCGAGGCATTTCTCAGAGGCATTAATGTCCTGTGACGTGAACCACTATGACAGCTCCGTGAAAGCCTGCAGACACGTCTGCCATTCCTGGAGGATTCCTTTTCATGCAGGCTTTCCTGTCCAACTGGCACAAAATCCGGGTAGCTCCATTTCACACAGCTGGAGTGGAAAACGCTGACAGATACCGCTCTGTATATCCCATCAGACCTGATGACCCCACCAGAGGCTTCGCCGGCCCCAACCTGCTCACATTTCACAACCTAGGTGTCAGGATCCCTCAGGATCACACCATCCGAAGGCTTCCTCGGTTACGAATCGTAGTCTGAAAGCGCTAAAAAGGCCAAAAGGGTCAGATATGAATGCTTGATGCGAGGTCTCTGTTCATGGTGGGGTCTAAAACGTTGTTCACTGTAATGCAGCGACAGAAACAGCAACTTAGAATGTTTATTCTGGCCCTATTAACCGATCATTAACAAGATTAGTGCCTTGCTTGCAGGGTAGTTGTGGTTAAAGTGCTAACAAGTCGCCCAGCTTGTTAGCACAAACAGCTTAAAGCCATCATTTACCTCCAGCTACTGTGTGTGAGCAAAACAGGAAACCGAGTCCCCAGTTTACCCCGTCCGGAAGAGTTAAACAGCCACGATGTAGCGTGCATTGTCGTGGACACAAGCAGCCACTTTCCCACTAAGTCGTTTTGGTTTAGCTGCGCGGTTGTCAGCTGCATGTCTGCCTGGCATACTGTTTTTTAATCAGTGCATTGTGTGTTAGAGACGGTGAGTATGAAGTTAGCAGTAATGTTTTAGCTGTGATTGTGAAAGCAGCAGCGCATAAACTGTTTATTTGTTGATTAATTAAAATGCTTTTCTCATTTTGGTGACAAGCCGCTCCTCAGAATTTAGTTCAGCTTTTTTTTTCTTTTATTGTTTAACTGATGTTATTAAGCAATTATTGTTAACAGGTAAAAGGTTAATTATTAACATCCCTAATCTTCAGTTTGTTGACACTTCTGCTATTTATACTATTGGGCAAAGTTGGGGGAGAGAAATTCCTCATCTTTCCTACAAACAACTACAACTGGGAGGTTGACATAAGTAGTTTTCCTATTTTGCTATTCGCATTTATGGACCATACAATATGACGCAGATGTGATGTATGGGAACGAGGGAACAAATGACGTTTTTCAACGGTGCAAAAGATTAAAATGAAGGAACGTTTGTGACGCACATGACTTTGAGGCCTTAAACAAATACTGTTTGAACGACTGTTTTTCTCAACTCTGTGCAGTGCAGATAAGAACTTTTAAATAAGAAATCAGTTTTCTTATTTAATTATCTTGCTAATACAAGACTCTTTGTGGAAACTTTTTCCCTCCCCTCCTGTCAACCTGCAATAAAGTTTAGATGCCAGCTGCAGCTACCACACGTACTCTCAAATGAACTCCTGGAATGCACTCAATATTACAAGCTGATGAGAACAGCGTATCTGAGGGTGAGCATTTCCTTCAAGATGGAGGTTAGCAATAGCATCCTTGTCTAGATGCTGACCAATGAGTAAAAACTGATAATGGCGCTAGATGAGTCAGGGGATCACCGAAGTTATTACAATCCATCCTGTGGGGAACATTACAGTGTAGATACAATGTCATGGCAATCCATCTAATAGCTGTTGAGACATTTCACTCAAACCCACAAATATCAATCTCATGGTGGCGCTGGTGGTAAAGACAGGGGATCACAAAAGTCATTAGGATTTATCTTCTGGGAACCATGAATGTCTACACAAACTTCTGTGCATATCTATCAAGTAGTTATTAAGATATTTGACAGAAGAAGTGAGAGCTTTGAACTGTTAATGGTGCTACAGAAAAAGTCAGAACAAAGTCATTAAGATTCATCCTCTGGGCACCATGAATATCTGCACCGATATCCAGGGCAATCCAATCAATAGTCATTGAGATATTTTACTGAAAGCTCACCCTCATGGTGGCACTAAATGAAAAGTCCAGGGAACACCAAAAGTCCATAGGATTCATTCTCTGGCGACCACGAATGTCTGTACAAAGTTTCATGTCAATCCATCAAATAGTTGCTGAGATATTTCAGGCTGGACCAAAGTGTTGGAGCCACATTACTGCACCTAGCGCTCGTGTGGGTAACAACAACAACCAAAAACTCCAACGGACATCTGCACGAATCATTATTTTGTATTCTAGGAATGAATGGGTGTGAGTGTTTTTCCTAGAAAAGCCCTGAGCAAGGGGCGGGAAGGACCGCGGCTAGCAGAGCCAACAGGTGGATCAAAGCCGACTGTGACCCCGCTCCGTTTCCCCTCCAGGGAAATCTGAGTGCATGTCATTCCTCATAGGGCAGCTGTCAAGGCAGCAAACATGCTTGCACTGCTGGATCACTATGGAGTGTAAGTCATGAGGAGGATGCACCTCGGGGCAGGCAGCGTCTACTGCAAGCCACGACTTGACACAGGCCTATGGAGGGGCAATGCTCTGAGTTGAGGGGTTGTTTGTGCCGTTTAATGGCTCGTCTTTACGGCCTCAGACATGGAAAACATCCAAAAGCTATGGAGGGTTCACTGCACGACATACATCATGGTTACTGTGAGAAGGTGATGATTTTTGACTAATAAAAGTATCACAGCGTGTGGGGCCGGCCTGATTTTCACTGCATTACTTGACAACATTTTACAACTTGTCTAGAGATGAAAAAACTGTGATTTAATGCTTTTCTTGTCTGTTTTATGTCATTGCAAGCTGAATATATTTTGGTTTTGACGTGAAGACATAATTTAGGGCTTTGGTAACATAACATTTGTGTTCTTCACAATTTTTTTGACACTTTACAGCCTAAATGATTATCAACAAACAATCTTAATGAATGAAAGTAGTCATTTGTTGCAGCATTACAACCCACATAACACACTAGCAACGCACCATATCTGATTTTGAGAATACTTTGTGACGTTACACTGCTGTGGTTGTTTCTAATTGTACTCCTTCTATTCACCCTATGAGCTCTATTTTCATACTGGGGAAAGGACGCAGCCCTTCAGAGAACAAGCCGGCCTGTGTGTTTTAAGTGCAAAACACACCTGTTCTATTTAAGTGTGCCAGTAAGCCAAACAAAACCAGTCAACTGCAGTATGAGGTGGTTTTCATATCGCTCACACCTGGCTGTATGTACTACAGTATGCCTCATTGCCTCGAGCCTCTCGATCCTGACGCATGCGTGCGAGCGCCAACACACGCGTGTGATTTTGCTTAACACGCAAGTGCAGAAAGCAGCACCTGCCCGCCAAATTCAACCTCACATATTCATCTGCGCTCGCGAATTAACGCCATGACAAATTAATGAAGTCTCGCCCCCGACCCAGGCCGCCTCACTTTCATCACTCTGTAAAGCAAGCAGACGGGAGGCAGGTCCTGGAAATAGAAGATGGAGCAAATTACTGGCAGGATTGCTGCTGGTGCACCCACAGTGAGGGGAACTTCAGGAGGTCCATCAGGCTGCAGCATGGAGCCAAAATCATGGGGGGGGGGATATCCGGCGGACGTAACTCACACTGTGCTGTTATGAAAGACAATCAGTCTTTAGAGAAGGGAACAGGAACTATATATGGAGACGGTTAGTTAGCCGTGATCTACAAGTTGAGCCTCGTTTTTTATTGTCGGTTAGCGTTTTATAGGTTAATTATCGGCACGCCTAATGTGTATCATGTCGTTGTCTTCAGATTTGACTGAGGTGTAACTCTGAGAAGGAGCTTCGAACTTTGACGCTGAATCTGGCGCTACGGGTTTATAAGTGCTGTGTCTGCAGCCACAAGCCTCAACCGTTGGCTACTAAATAAGCAGACGGGCGACACAATAACTACCGTCTCCATTGCTTTTAAAACCGCAGCATGCACTTTTACCTTTCGCTACGTGCAGTACCTTTGTCTCACAGTTTGACAATCTCCACGTTAGAGCATCTGATCTTCACGGAAATATAAGCAGGAATTTATTCATTTTTTTCTGCAAAGATCAAACTGCAGCTTTTGTCAGATGCACGTCTCAATAGCAATATCCTGTGAGTCACTGTGTTATTTTTTTTTTTTTATGTTTTAGCGTGAATGTCCACATTGTGGGAAAGCACAGATGACTCAATCAGAGGATACGTGCCATCAGTCAGGACATCTTGTTAACAAAGAGAGCGGCAGGCTTGTATGTCAACAAGTATCCAGCCATTTCAATTGATTAGTTCCTGGAATAGAGAACTAGATGTTAAACCATCAACAGTTTAATTAACTTCTTGTTCCATCTCGTGTTGTAAATGTTTTTTTTGTTTTCTTTCTTTTCCCACAAACATCTGAGCCAGGGAAAGATTTTATATAATAAACCAAAATGCACAACACTTCCTTTACAGTTGTTGTGCTTCAGCTCACACAGCTTTGCTTTCCAACACCACCAACAGCGTTCAGTCCCTCAGAAAAAAATCAATACTCTGTGTGTTGAGGGATAAACCTTCTTTGAAGGCAACACATTCATCCACTTAAACCATTCCCACCTGAGAAAACAGCCACATGTGACTGTAGCCTGTGTTTATTATATTATCTGAGCTGCATAACAGATATGGCAGCATGCCTCCTGAACTTTCCCCCACTGACTTATTTACCGAGTATTCACATGCACCAAAACACGAGGATTATTTCATATAACTGCACACAACACGAGGGCGACTTCCACGGTTCAAGCAGGTACGATTTCAACCCGCTGGAGCTGCTTTAATAATGTGTTGTTAACAGATTAACAGCTGGCTCAGCTTGTCCCCACAGAGAGAATGTCACGTGAGTTTATTTTGCTTATTCTTGAAGCCTGAAGCAAATGTTTCCGGTCTTGTTTTGCACCAGTATAAAAAAACAATAACATAAACAAAACTATGATCATAAGCTCATACCGCAGCGGTTATTAATCAGTTAATACATGTTGCACATTTCTTTACAAAACTACCACTTCTAAAAACTGCATGATTGATTTCCTGAACTTTTATAGGCAAACAATCACCCAAACGGAGATAACATTGACAGATTAATTGTAATTAGTTGGAGCTCTACTCTCCGTTTTGTTTAACAGGATTACGCTTCCCACTAGAGCTTGGCGCTACGGCCAAAATATTCCATCCCGATATATATATATATATATCCCGGTAAATGTTTTCTGATAATCCCATGAAGAAATACTCAAAGTGAAACAACCACATGTTTGTTTTTAGAATCCTGTGGGGATTAAATATATGAGAAAAGAAAAGTACTGATTATTTTCTCATCTTGTTAATGTTAATTAAAATGTTGATTTTGAGTTCATCCCATTGAAGATGAATTTGGATATTTTATGTTACTGTCAGTATCAGAAACGTACAGATATTCTGATATGGATCTTCACTGGAGCAACATCAACCAGCCCTACGTGTCGGATGCTCTCAGTGGGGGGTGAATGGACATATGACAGATAGATAATCAATGGGTGGAAAACCATCAGAGTGGGGAAGTCTGTGTGTGTGTGTGTTTGAGTGCTCGATGGCACAGAAAGAGCAGAGAGGTCAGGTGATGGCGGCGCTCAGAGGACGCCGTGTGCTTTCGAGAGATAACCTTCAACTGAAAACTCTCTCTGCCTTATCTGGAGCCGGTCGTGTAGCCGACGCCTACTTCACAAAAAAAAGACATTTGGATGTCTGTTTCGTCCCTCTGATAATAACTGGACTGTTTGATGCCTCATAGCCGTCACACGGAGTTTCACAGAAACTGTGGACGCGTTTCATGTCTCAGGTGTTGGATTTAAACAAACATGGGATTATTTATGGGTGAGGAAGCTGAGGGGTTATTGTTTTTACTGCTGCTAATGTGTTGTTTGGAGTAGTGCCGAGTCATGAATAAAGTTGTAGATCTGGGACAGACGGGGACAATGAATTGACACAGTAGTCTTCAGCTGCTCATCCTGCAAATCAGCCCCTTCACACGTTATCTGAACCTGCTGAGAATGCTTTTAAGAAAAGAGCTGCAACAAAAAAAAGCTTTTTTTTTTAAGTTTCCTTCTCAGGATGGAGCGTTTAAAGAAATATGTCATTGTAAATCTGGACTGTAAATCCATCTGAGGCTCATTTCTTTGCTACATAAATCAAATAAGAGCTGAAACACTGAGTTGATAAATCAGCTAGTGGATTGAAACTGATGCACCTATTTTGACTCGTCGTTTTGTGAATTAAATGTATTGATTTATATTAAATTAAACAAAGGTGACATCTTCAAATTGCCTGTTTGGTCCAACCAAAATTCCAAAACCTTGATTATATACAAGCAACAACAACAAAAAGTAATATTTAAGAAGCTGATACCAACAAATGTTTGACAGTTATTAAATTAAGTACATTTTGCATGATGCAAAAAGTCTCCTTCCTCTAATACCTGAATGCATCATGCTGTTTATGATCCACCATGTCAGGTAATAAAGAGAGGGAGTGCCACTTTGTTTCACACGCCCACAGTGTGTTTGTGTGATTTACAAACCCGAATTAAGTGTCAGAGTGTATCATAAACTCCTGCTTCAATGTCGACACCCTAACAAGAAATCCTGCAGATCAAGCAGTGAGAACTAACAGTGGTGGTGGGGTGAAATGAGCAAACTATCCCTGTCACAGTGAAACAGACTGTTTGTATTGTGTGGGCTGAGCAGCTCACCGGATATCTGTCACTGTGTTAAGATTTATGGTGCCACGGGACAACAAAACCTCGAACCTGACTCAAGAGTTGCATAACAGAGGATGTCCAGCGTGATCAGAGAGGGCAACCGTATTAGTTCCTGAGCAACGAGCAATTTGCAATTAAAGGAAGCACACACACATGTACACACACACACACACACAGACAAATCAGAACCAACCTGCTCTTTGCGTTTCTGCCAGCGGCCGCACGGGCTCTCCTCCAAGATCTCGCTCTCATCCTCGCTCTCCTCCTCCTTCCCCTCCGATCCTGATTTCCTCTCCGGGACGGACATCGTCATTTTTTAACCACCGTGTATTTCCAGATTAGCCAGAACAACCACCCCCCCCTCCTCCCTAAAAAAAAAAGACCTCCTCTGTGCGTAATGGAGCCAGACGCGGCGGTAGCGCAGAGACGGTCCGCCGCTTGTATGCGCAGTGAAGAACGCCCCCCCCCCCCCCACACACACACACACCTCCTCCTCCACGACAACAGCAGCCGCTCTTCAGCCTTTGCGCTCAAAACATGTTGCAGAGAAAAACTGATACTGCTTTAAACACAGCAGCCCCAGCAACAACCTCCTTCAGATAACAACTAGCCTACACTAGGCTACGCATTGCAAGGTCGCTGGACTCCACTGAACATGGAGGAGAAATGAATCCCAGACTTCATGCATGCAGAATAGGTTGCGAA
Source organism: Pholis gunnellus (assembly GCF_910591455.1). Classification (NCBI taxonomy): domain Eukaryota; kingdom Metazoa; phylum Chordata; class Actinopteri; order Perciformes; family Pholidae; genus Pholis; species Pholis gunnellus. The sequence goes on from NC_136547.1 coordinate 9,200,696, forward strand.
ACGGGGGGGGGGGGGGTGGTTCAGATTGTCTGTCTGTTCCCACTGAAGCACCGCGGGAGTGGAAGCTCGGTCGGCGGCGAAGCGAAAGGATCCCCGGATGAGTCCACTGCGGTCATCGCTCGCCTAAGATATATCGGCTGTTTTTTGGTTGTTTTGTTTTTTAGTGTTGAATTGTTCGACCGTCTTCCACGCGCGTCACTCGTGTTTTGTCGGATCTTGCAGCCGCGAGCTGCCGCCACACGAGCACGGGTGGTGCGCCGAGAGTGAGAGAGAGAGAGAGAGAGAGAGAGAGAGAGAGAGAGATGGAGCGCAATACCGTAAAGTCTCCTGTATGTGCGCACGGTGTATTTTTGAGACGGGTCTGGGGTCTGATTGAAGCCGCGACGTAGAACAGGAACGCCCACGTAAAAATCGTTGGTTTACGTAAAACGGGTACGCCCACGTAACCAGAGCCGTGTAATGAGCACGTCATCTCCGCTCACTCCAATGGACATTTTTTTGTTTTTTTTACAGCAATGGCGGGCCAGACTGCTGCACAGTTTCAAAGGAAGATATATGCAATTCATAGTTTATTATATTTTAAATATATAATATATATATATATATATATATTTCTTACAGTAACACACCATTGCACATATTTTCTCTGTTAATATACTCCTGAAACATTAATTATATACTTGTTTTAACGTACTGTTATTTGTTTGTTTGTTTACCATATTTTATTGTAAATATCTTTAAATTATGTCTCATGCTATTGAGACGTGTTTATTGTTACGCACCATTCACAGAGACAAACTTGGCAATAAACAGTTCTGATTCTATTTTATTTCACATTATATTTCTTGTCTTGGCATGTGCAGGTCCCATGTTGGTTTGAATTTATGTCCTTCGTTTTGGTTTTCTTCTTTTCTGTTTTGTGAATATTTGGACTTATGTAGTTTATTTATGACAGCATAAACACATACCAACTAAATCTGGTTTCAGACCCAGAGCGCAGCAATAGTCCCCTCAAACCAGAGCAGGGCAGAAGGCTGTGTAATATGTTAATATAAAGAGAAAGGGCCATTGTTCCCTAATAAGGAGGCCCTGTGTTTTAAGAGGCTTTCATGAAAACAGACATTAACGCCGAGCAAACCTACATGGCACAAATAGAAAAAGCATTGCCCTACATACATTTAAACAATGTAGCCTACAAATAAATAATAAAGCCTAATATATTTATAGAAAAACAGAAAAAAAGAAGGACTGCCTCCGATCCTCAGCTGCTCCCAAAGGCCCAAATTCACTGCATCATCACCATTTTATTTATTTAAAAGAAGGTTGTATAACATCAGACCAGGTGGGTTGTGCAGCTTAGTCTTGTAGCCGGGTCACATAGTCTTAAGACTTTAATTATTTTATAACCATAAATAAAGTTGCCACAAACTAATTCAAACATGGAAAACTTGGGGCCACGGCAGTATTAATTCGGTCTAGGAGTGCTGTTCTTTGGGTATATAATGAAGCTGTCATGTCTGCTGTGTGAACTGTACTTGTTAAGAACATGGAGACGAGGAGATGCAAAATACAGAATATACAAAAGGAAGGAGGTGGGTGGGTAAGGGATCAGTAGGGACCCAACAGTAAATATTTTGCCATGAAGAAAACTATCATTTTAAAATGTCTACACATCATTGCAACCATTTCAGAAGAGATTAAAAAGATTATGTTTCTCCTGTGGTGTCTGTCCTCCTCTCTGGAGTTTTTTCTCTGTAGAAAAAAGAGAAACGTGGAGAAGGAAGTTGCCTCATTGACAGAGGTATCAGCATCTTAAAGATAAATCAATCAATGAACAATAACTCTTGTGTGTGGTTCAAAGCTGTTCCATGTAACCACAGACAGGTACATTCATGCAACGTGAGTCATAGATGCGGATACAGAGACTACAGTTGGATTAGTGTGACATCATGTGGTGCCTTGTTGCAGTTGCAATAACGTCTTTCATTCCGCTTCCTTTCAGTTTGTTACATCCTTGTTGTTTTCTAATGTACACAAACAAAAATGTCACCTTCATTCTCAGGTTCTTTAATCTCTTATGTCAGTAATTTCTTCTTTAATTTGGTACCAAATACATAATATAACATTTAAATCACACGCTGATTAATTCAACTCAATACCAAAATAGAGTTGGGTTGTTGGTGTTAGATCACAGGGAATCGTGTAGATTACTTGATGCTGTTGTAGCTCAGATATTTGACCAGCTGACACTCACCTCGCTTCAACTACCAGTGCCCTTTATCAAGATATTTGCACGTAGAACTGTTATCAATTGGGCATAAATACAAGAAAAAAGAAAACACATTTATACATTTTGAAGGTGTGCTTTTATTTGATTCCACATTACACAAGCAGGCAAGTTCATTGTGATTCACGCTGACATCCAGAGATGACTTTCACTTCATGTCATGTTAAGACATCGTTTCAAGGCGGAGCTAAGGCCATTTTCATACATGTTCATCCTGTGGTGTGAGACAGTCCAGAGATATTATTAAACATAAACAACTCTCCCCAATCCCAAAACAACAGAGCTAAAACTCAGACGTCATCATGTATAAACTGCTCCAGAGTAGCTCATGTTCACAAATATTGATTGAACTTTCCTACGCCATGGATACAACATATTAGAAGAGCTCCAAACTTTGTCAGGTCCCCTGTGCAGCACCAGGTTTCCCTCATTGGGGCAGTTCAAGAGGGCACCCCCCCCCCCCCCCCCTCGTGAGGGCCGGCATGGGGACATATGTGTTTGTGTGCCACCTGGTGGTGCCAGCCTTGTCATACATCACCAAGTCGCTGTCAGCCTGCATGAACAGTTCACCAACATCTGACCCTGCAGTGTCTGATTCCCACCCAGTCTGCGGGCCAATGTGAGCCAATTTGCTCTTATCAAAATGTGCATTGCCGAAAAAATTGAATAATTGCTTTCGTAAACAGGCTAGTAAATCAAATATAACCTTTGATGAACTTCTGGACTGCAAAGAAATCTGGTTTACTCACTTGGAGCATAGCCCTCCACATCCCCTTGCTGGATATCAGATATTGTCTCTTTAGGAGATCTTGATTTTTGTACAAGTGGTTCTTACTCATAATTCAAAACAAAAAAAACATTGATGTTTTAAGTTGCAAAACCCCTGTAAATGGCATATCTTTTGTATGTATAAAAGTGTAGAGTACTTACAGCCTTGAATGTGACACCATGTCAGTCTGAGAGCAGAAGTGAAGGAGGTGAAACTGACAGCTGGTCTCTGCATCTTTATATCATCTGAGCTGGAGGTGGAGAGGAAGCAATATTGTCTTTGGTGAGCAGTCCTGTTTACCATAAAGCTTTTATTAAGAGTGTTTTACTCTAAAACCTTTGGACACATTTCCCAAATCAGAACTTAAAATCAGCTTTTCATGCTCCTAAAGACGATGAAGAAAGTTGTCTGTAAACTTTGTCATATATCAGAAATTGTAAAGAAAATGAGACAGCATACATGTTTTATACACATAGAATTATCTCAGTCATCTATGAAATGTTTAATGTGCAATTGCTGAGTTTTATATAGTGTGGAGTGGCTTTTTGTCCATAATCAAATGCAAACTTGAAACAAACTTGAAATAAAAGGCCACTCAGGCATCACAGGGATGAATACACAGAAATCCATTTTCCATTATCATGTTTTGAATTCCTCATAGACCCTCTCAGGAACACGCTGATCCCATAAATGCCTTCTGTAAATTTAATCTTTAACTTTAAAATAAATCGATTAAACTGAAGTTGATTTCAACCGTTATCTTTGAATGACGGAAAAATCTAAGGTTCAGAATTCATGTGTCATTGTGGATTATTTCACAGCCTTTTATGGGAAGTCTTCTACAGCTGCTTCACAAAGAGGAGCAGTATGACAGTGAGATGTTTGACATCAGTGTATTTACTTGAAGCATGTTTACTGCAGAGCCTGATAAAACATTTCCATTGCATACAGAGAAATGTAAATGTGCTGCAGATACATATAAGTAAATTGCACATCGCAGACTTAATTATACATTTTACAAGCAAACTTCAGTTAATCTTTCTTTATTTGTGCTGTAAATGGTGGTTTAACTGCTATACAACATGACCTAATCAGATATGTCTGCACAGCCAGCCGGTACTAAACTTCTGACCCGAAGGGTCACCAAGCCCTCTGATCATGCCAACTTTGTTTTTTTATGTTTTTATTTGAGTTTATTAGAATATTTGCTCTGTTAAAGAGCGTTAGTTGTGGGTTGTTAATTGTTATAAAGTTATGACCATGACTCGGGGTCCCTCTCAATACACTCAAGAAAACTAGCTCCCTAGGCCAGGGGTGGCCAACCAGTCAGAGACCAAGAGCCACATTTTTTACTGTGTTACCGCAAAGAGCCACATCATACACATGGGCACACATGAACATCACCCTATCCCTTCCTCACACACACACATACCTTTGCTCAGCCAGATTTATTGTAAATGTCACACACCAACATGATAATGACAGAAATGGACTCCTAAGACCACAGGCCAGTCATTTTCAACAATGAACATTGTGTGCACTGTCTCACACAGACAAACTCTCAGTTCAACCAAGTCCACAAACAAAAATATAATAATTTACAATAGTGTTTTTCTTTTACTATGCATGTTACTTAGTGGGACTTCTGGCATTCCTTGCCTTGAACAATCCTCTTCAAATATGGCTTGTATTCCGTTGTTGCCACTCGAAGCAATTCTTTCACATGGGTGTCAGTCAGAACAGATCGATGCTTTGATTTCACGTGTTTCAGGGTAGAAAACACAGACTCGCAGACGTATGTTGACCCAAACATTGACAGTATCTTAAGCGCAGCCCGTTTGACATTGGGGTATTTTTTCATTGGCACACTTTTCCAGAACTCAATGGTCCCGTCCCTTAAAGCAGGTTTGAGTTGGTCCTCCTCACAAAGATCGATCATCTCCAACTCAGCCGCATCCTCATCTGTGACTATCGGGGCTTTCAAACAGTCCGTCTCTGCGTTAAATGGGTCGACGAGGAACGTAATCTGTGGCCGCACATGCGCGTTTGACGAAAATACCGTATTTAACTCAAGCGAAGCGAACACGCACATTAAAAAAACACAAATACAAACTTCGATATGAACGTAAGAGCCGCATGAAACCGGGCAAAGAGCCGCATGCGGCTCGGGAGCCGCGGGTTGGCCACCCCTGCCCTAGGCTAACACCGATAATGGTAAACAATATATTTAACTGTCTGTTGAAGACAGACAGCACTTGATCTGGCTTGATGTGTGAGAATATCACATGTACAGGAAATTGAAACCGTTATACAAGATTAAATTCAAGAGTATGGATGTAAAATGCAGAAAAGAGAGAAGCGATATCTCAATCGATACTACCGGTAACATCGGCCTGTGTAGCTATATATTGCGACGTCTTCGGGCAGTAGAAGCCACACTGTCAAAATTTCTTGCGAAATTTTCTAGTTACTACTAATTTCTGACTTGTGTGAAATGATGCAAAAATGTGGCAAAAATCACACAGTGTATCGATTCATTATGTTAAACTTTCACTCTGTTTTCAGTCAAAGAGTTGTTTGTTCTGAGATGCAGAGACACACTTTAGCCTGATCATCGCTAACTACAAAGAGAAGCAAGAAACTCATTTATGGATTGTGAAAAATGTCTTTTATTTGATTCCAGATTACACAGAAGGAAGGTTTACTGGTAACTCAATCTGACACTAGAACATGACATTCACATACAATGAATCACTTCATGCCTTTGTTTTGATCAGAGTTCCAAATCTCTGCACTTTCCCTGGTCAACACCAGTTTTCCTTCATCGGTCAGGTGAAGGCGGCACACATTAGGTTCGGTTCTGTAGGAGTTTGTGTGCCACTTGGGTTGGTTACACTTGTTGTACATGACCAGGTTGCAGTCACTCTGCATGACCAGACGAACTGCATCTGATCCGCAAGTGTCTGAAGCCCACACAGGCTTCCAGCCATAGATGACAAAGTTACCATCATCCTGCAGGAAGAAAAAGAGACATTTGACTGTTATCAGAATCATGTACTTTTACACAGACCAGTGCTCATGCATCACGCACCATGATAAGTGTCTGGAGCGCACAAATATTCAGAGTTACTCACCTGGAAGACAGCCTTCCACTCCCCGTTGTTGGACATCAGAGAGTCTCCTTTGCGGAGCTCATCATTTTTGGACAAGTAGTTCTTACTCATGATTCTGCAACAAAAAGAAAGTCTGTTGTTTCCATCTAAAACACTGAAAATACATTGAAAACATGCTTTGTTAGTTGGTTTGCCATTTTATTCGTGCAATACCAGTGATATTTATTTACTGAATAGTAGTTATTTTCACCTGACATTCATTTTTACACACAGTAAGTGTTATGCACCAATTATCATTTTAATTACAACAGCACAGACTTAACAGTAATTGCATGACTCCTTCATGATGAAGATTACTTCAAGAGTCAGTAGATCCAGCAGCAAGGTAACAAGAAACAGCATTGAAATGATGATGGTCTGACGAAGGACAAACGGAGGTGATTGGAGAGTGGCTGATGAAGTGAATGAGATGCAGGTGAGGAGGAGGAAGGGGACGTCAGGTGAGCAGGACCGGAGAGAGAGAGAGAGAGTCTGAGGACATCTGGTGGATGATTAGAGGATGGCAGGTCTGGGGAAGAGAGGAGGGTTCGTGGCCTGGAGGAAGTGAGCAGGAGACGGGGACAGAGAGCTAAACAACAAACAGATGGGAAAGTCCTGGTGACAATTCATGTTTGATCATTTATTATCTAGTTTGATTATGCCTGTTTTTATTATGTGAAACTATTGTCTTTTATGACTTTTCATTGTTTTTAAAAGAACCACTGTCTCAAACTCAACATGTGAATTTAAGGAAGTGTTTGCATGAGTGTATGTGTGTATAATCTATGTTCTCTGTGTACATGTGACGTCGTTGGCAAGTTTGTTGTGTGATGCAGCAGCTTGGAGCCCAAGACAAATTTCCCCCGCTGGACAATAAAGTTAATTTGATCCTATTTTCATCATTTTTTTAGCATAATGGAATAAAGACATGCTTGACTCTAAGCTCTGACAGTAAAAACCTGAACCTTTGACTTCAACAAACCTCACTCAGTATACGACCTGTCTAACTAAAACACCTGTCAGAGGGTGCTGCTGCTGCATCAAATACTAAAGAATGTCACAGATTAAACTACCCAACAGTATATAAAGCTGCTGAAATGATCTCCAACTATTAAGGTTTATATATATAACTCTGACAGAGGCCATTGTGCTGATTAATGAGAACATATTGCTGATTATACTTTTATATTTTCATATTTTTACACTATTGCTACTTTTACTTACTAATTAGAAGACCTGGATAATTATTCCACCACTGAGAGCCAGTACCAGTCTGCTCCACTGAATGATAATGGGAGCCACCATTAGATAAAACATTTAGTTTATTTTCATGTTGTCATGTTGTAATCACTCTGTGTTTTACTAATAATTTCTGACTTTAACACAACTCTTATTTCAAATCACTTTCCATGTTTTAGTTGTTTATGAGTTCATCACAACTGTGGCTAAAATCACACAGTGTATCGATTCATTATGTTAAACTTTCACTCTGTTTTCAGTCAAAGAGTTGTTTGTTCTGAGATGGAGCTGAGATGCAGAGACACACTTCAGCCTGATCATCGCTCACTACAAAGAGAAGCAAGAAACTCATTTATGGATTGTGAAACATTTTATTTGATTCCAGATTACACAGAAGGAAGGTTTACTGGTAACTCGAGCTGACTGTAGAACATGATGTTCACATACAATGAATCACTTCTTGCCTCTGTTTTGATCAGAGTTCCAAATCTCTGCACTTTCCCTGGTCAACACCAATTTGCCATCATTGGTCAACTGAAGGCGGCACGTGTTAGCTTTGTGTCCGTAGGTGTTTGTTGACCACCTGGGTTCCTCACTCTTGTTGTACATGACCAGGTTGCAGTCAGCCTGCATGACCAGGCGAACTGCGTCTGATTTGTAAGTGTCTGAAGTCCACACAGGCTTCCAGCCATAGATGACAAAGTTACCATCATCCTGCAGGAGGAAAAAAGAGACATTTGACTGTTATCCAACGATATCACACCAAAATACAAAGTTCTCAGTTAGCATTTTAACTTAACACATGACTGGTGAACATGAGATTTGAAGAGTTTCTTGAGTGAATCTGAGTTACTCACCTGGAAGACAGCCTTCCACTCCCCGTTGTTGGACATCAGATAGTCTCCCTTGCGGAGCTCATCATGTCTGGACAAGTAGTTCTTACTCATGATTCTGAAAACAAACAAACAGAAACTTCAAACAACAACATCTGTGATGTTGTACCTGGATAGAATACTGAAAATGCTTGACATGTTTTTGCCATTTCCATCAAAAACAAAAGTGTAGAGTACTCACAGGCCTCGAGTGTCCCACACCAGTTATTCTGTGAGCAGAAGTGAAGGAGGTGAAATTCACAGCTTGTTACTCCGTCTTTATATTACTTGAGCTGGAGACGAAGGGAGTGATATGATTATGTAGTATTTATAATACACTGGCATTCTTAGGTGTGTTCACACCAAACGCGACCTTTAAGCAGTGATGCGTGCTGAATTATTATTGTGATAAGAATCCTGGTTAAAGATTAACTCTGAATCCTTCAAACTGGGTCAATCTCGCATGATAGTAAACATGCTAAGAGTTGAACTTTGTGTTTATTTAGATTATGTGTTCTGTGTTATAAGGAAAACAATAAGACTCTTATGTTGGCATTTTCATTTCAGACATTTTTTCTGTGTGCAGCCGTTCCATGTAACCACTGTGACACATATGTGGATACAGATACTACAGTAGGATGAGAGTGACATCTTGTGGTGCCTCCTCAGTACCATAAAGCAATTCATTTACAGTTCTTTAGACACTCTGGTTGTTTTATAATGTACACAGACAAAAGTTTAATAACAAAAGTGTCTGTACTCTTGAGACATTCACATATTCTAATGGATGCAGAGTGTATTGACCTTCATTCCCAGGTTTTCAAATCTCTCACAGTGTCAGTAAATATATGACAAATATATTTTTTAATTATTATAAAATTACTTTATTTGAAGTTGAATAGAAAACTGTAAACAGCCTTCTTTGGATCACCTGGACGTTGTGTTGTTGTAGATTATTTCACTGCATTTTATGGGAATTCATCAACTGCAGCTGCGTCGTAACTTTCTATATCTGTAATGGACATTGAAATATTATTATTATAATATATTTCTTCATAATCAGATTTTATAGTTTTGTGATACTGCTTAATAGTTGTGGTGCTCAGACCCTTTCGTCGCCTACGCTAAGTTTCCAACAAGCTGAATGTGCGTTGACCTTTGTCAACGGAATAGCCACTTCTCTATTTAAAGCACATTCCTTTTGTGCAAAAGAAAGTGTACAAGACACTTCTGCATCTGTATGACTAGCCCCACCCTCTTTCTGACCATCCTTTGCCTTTTCTTACCAATGTTTAACCGTCCCTCAACCACCCTTGTTTGTACGTGTGCTTAAATATCCAACTCCTCTTGAGATGGGGGGGGGGACATCCGGTGAGCAGGACCGCAGAGAGAGAGTCTGAGGACATCTGGTGGATGGTTAGAGGATGGCAGGTCTGGGGAAGAGAGGAGGGTTCATGGCCTGGAGGAAGTGAGCAGGAGATGGGGACAGAGAGCTAAACAACAAACAGATGGGAAAGTCCTGGTGACAATTCATGTTTGATCATTTATTATCTAGTTTAATTATGTCTGTTTTTATTATGTGAAACTATTGTCTTTTATTACCTTTCATTGTTTTTAAAAGAACCACTGTCTCAAACTCAACATGTGAATTTAAGGAAGTGTTTGCATGAGTGTATGTGTGTATAATCTATGTTCTCTGTGTACATGTGACGTCGTTGGCAAGTTTGTTGTGTGATGCAGCAGCTTTATGGTTTATATATATAACTCTGACAGAAGCCATTGTGCTGATTAATGAGAACATATTGCTGATTATACTTTTATATTTTCATATTTTTACACTATTGCTACTTTTACTAATTAGAAGACCTGGATAATTATTCCACCACTGAGAGCCAGTACCAGTCTGCTCCACTGAATGATAATGGGAGCCACCATTAGATAAAACATTTAGTTTATTTTCATGTTGTCATGTTGTAATCACTCTGTGTTTTACTACTAATTTCTGACTTTAACACAACTCTTATTTCAAATCACTTTCCATGTTTTAGTTGTTTATGAGTTCATCCCAACTGTGGCTAAAATCACACAGTGTATCGATTCATTATGTTAAACTTTCACTCTGTTTTCAGTCAAAGAGTTGTTTGTTCTGAGATGGAGCTGAGATGCAGAAACACACTTCAGCCTGATCATCGCTCACTACAAAGAGAAGCAAGAAACTCATTTATGGATTGTGAAACATTTTATTTGATTCCAGATTACACAGAAGGAAGGTTTACTGGTAACTCGAGCTGACTGTAGAACATGATGTTCACATACAATGAATCACTTCTTGCCTCTGTTTTGATCAGAGTTCCAAATCTCTTCACTTTCCCTGGTCAACACCAATTTGCCATCATTGGTCAGGTGAAGGCGGCACATTTTAGCTTCGGCTTTGGAGGAGTTTGTTTGCCACTTGGGTTGGTCACTCTTGTTGTACATGACCAGGTTGCAGTCACTCTGCATGCACAGACGAACAGCGTCTGATCCAGAAGTGTCTGAAGTCCACACAGGCTTCCAGCCATAGAGGACAAAGTTACCATCATCCTTTAGGAGGAAAAAGAGACATTTGACTGTTATCAGAATCATGTACTTTTACACAGACCAGAGCTCATGCATCACGCACCATGATAAGTGTCTGGAGCGCACAAATATTCAGAGTTACTCACCTGGAAGACAGCCTTCCACTCCCCGTTGTTGGACATCAGAGAGTCTCCCTTGCGGAGCTCATCATTTTTGGACAAGTAGTTCTTACTCATGATTCTGCAACAAAAAGAAAGTCTGTTGTTTCCATCTAAAACACTGAAAATACATTGAAAACATGCTTTGTTAGTTGGTTTGCCATCTAATGAATAGTACTGAATAGTAGTTATTTTCAAATTTGTACATACATGTTCACAAGTGTTATGCACCAATTATCTTTTTAATTGCAACAGCACAGATTTAAGAGTAATTCAGTGACTCCTTTATGCATCAAACACAGATCTGTATTAATCTATCCATCAGAGTAAAAGTAAAGAACACTTACAGGGTTGAAGGTCCAGTCAGACAGCAAGCAGAGCAAAATGAGTGAAGTTCAAGAAGAGAAATTCACTCCACTTTTATACAACTGAGCTGAGGGAGGAGACGGGGGACAGAGAGGGGAGTCTCACAATGTACAGCTATTGAGAACATGATGTTCCCGTCTTCTTAAATCCCCTAAACATCACAAACATGCAGGTTTTTTAACATGATTTTTGAAGGGGGACATGATTGACAGAGGGACTGTCATTGATGGATCTGAAAGAAGGAGAAATATATTGAATATTTTTGGATCAGCTACTTATAAAAAACCTGATTAGCCACCAATACAATAATAAGCACTGGGAATTACTGTTATGAACATCCATGAGCTTGCATGGTATTCAAAACATTTAGTTTATTTTCATGTTGTCATGTTGTAATCACTCTGTGTTTTACTAATCATTTCTGACTTTATCACAACTCTTATTTCAACTCAGTTTCCATGTTTTAGTTGTTTTGAGTTCATCACAAATGTGGTTAAAATCACACAGTGTATCGATTCATTATGTTCAACTTTAGGTGCAAAAGGCAAAATTCTCTCCATTTTTAGCTGGGGGAGGAGAGAGACGGGGGACAGAAAGAGTGTCTCGCACTTGTTTTTCGTCTGAGAACTGAATTTTTCTGTCTTCTCTTATCCCCCCGAAAACATGCAAACATTCAGGTTTGGGTTTTACAAAAGCAAGATCTGCATGATTTATGAGCTTGAGCTTGCACGGTATGCAAAACCTGTGCTGAAGATTTGACTCCAGCTTGGTGTTCACTCTCTCAGCGCTGCTCTCTGGACTCACACACCGTCCCTTCACTGTGGAAAACAAACTGTTACCACTTCAGTCCCAAAGAAGTCTTTCACAGTTGAGAACAATGATTCTAAGCCTGCAGCTTTGAGCTATACTGTGATGAAATGTTTTGAGAAATATACTGTGAGACCCTTTGCAGGTTGATTATAGATAAGGAATTATCACTGATGATCAGTTAGTGGTGTCACCCACTTAGTCCTTAGACACTTGGAAGACATTAAGATATATGAACGTTTACTTTTCAATGATTTTAGTTCTCTTCAGCCTTATTTATAACTGGACAAACTGAAACAGAGGAATGCAAATTCCTTATCTAATGTTTTATTCTTTTCTAACTAACTGAGTCCAACATGTAAATGTCAGTAAAGCGATATCTGACCCTAAATCTATTCTACCTGTCTAACTGAAAACACCTGTCAGAGGGTGCTGCTGCTGCATCAAATACAAAAGAATGTCACAGAATAAACTACCCAACAGTATATAAAGCTGTTTAAGAACCCTAGGCCTATTTTTAGCCCTGTGCTCGAAAATGTCCTACCCTTACGCAAAGGGGCTTATCTCGCTAACTACAAGGTCTATTTGAATAATTAAAATGGCAAAATAACACAAATAAATGTGAGCTTTGTTAATATGTGTACATATCATTGTATATGTTACTGGCAAATGCTGAAACGAATGTTACACACAGCTCAAATTGAAGATTTTCAGGTTCGTTTCTTTTTTTTGTGCCTAAAAAGCACTTTTATTGATTTTAAATGATGCATAGGCAGGCCTAAACTCTCCCAAATCATATCTCAACATGTCAGCAGTCCTTTTAAAAAAGAAAATTGGCTTTGATAGAGTGAAGTATGCCTGAGAAATCAATGCCGGTGTACAGGTCAGCTGTGGTCAGCCAACATCAATTCTGATTTTGGAAGCAGCCGATATAGCGGTTTTATTGTACTTTTAAATACTATCTAACTTTATATTTCACTTCTTTTATCACTAATAGTGTTCAATCTATCTAATACAGAAGTTTGGCATCATTTTGAGAGCCTGGGCCATATGAAAACGTGTAAAATATGGCTCATTTTTGTCTGAATTTCAGTTTTACGTGATGTATTTGAACCTAACACAGCCTGTGATTGGCCGATTTGCGCAATTCCCACAGATTTGAACCCGGAAGACTCTGGGCAGTGTAATCATTTGTTGTTTGAGGTTGTTTACAGAATTTTAAGCCAATAAAATAATCGAAAACTGTGATCTGCCCCCATGGGTCAAACCCATTGGCCAAAACTGAAATTATTACTCATTCGTCATAGAAGCTCGTCAGAGACTCAGTTTTTTTCACAGCACAGCAGAGAGGCGGCTTCGTAATGGCGGCACGGATACATTTTTATTTTTTTTCGATTTTCATCCAGGAAACATCTAAAAGGTACGGAGCGTTTCAATGTTTATGATGATGGGCTGAGTTAATATCTGTGGCAGATCAATAGTAACTTTATAATGGTGTAAAGTAGAATAATTTGGAGGCGATAGTTCGATGCAGTTTGTTCTCCTCGTGCTCCTGGATATGAAGTGTGTGTGTGAAAGTGCCGTAGGTCGCGGCTGGATCGATAACGGAGAACATTGCTCGCCTTCTCCTGGTGAGAAATAGGTGAAATTGTGGTAGTACTTGTAGTACCTTGAAGTACTTTGTGTATATATATGTTTTTGAGTGATTAAAATAGGTTACATGGTCCATTTGATCAGAATCTCTTCGTCATGTACGTTTTTGAAATATTTTAAAATATAATTTCATTTGTTCTCAAAAGTGATTTGTACTACATGTGTACACTCTTCGCCCCCCCCCTCTAAAACCTCATTTGGGGCACTCTCGGGTTCAAGAGGTTTTAAATTATCTCCAATTGTCAACATTTTTTTTTTTTCATGTTTATGCATCAGTAATAATAATCTTATATTATAATATAACTCTGACAAAGGCCATTCAGCTGATTAATGAGAACATATTGCTGATTTTAATATTCATATTTTTTTATACTACAGTATTGCTACTTTTACTTACTAATTATACAATCTGGATAATTATTCCACCACTGAGAGCCAGTACCAGTCTGCTCCACTGAATGATAATGGGAGCCACCATTAGATGAAACATTTAGTTTATTTTCATGTTGTCATGTTGTAATCACTCTGTGTTTTACTACTAATTTCTGACTTTAACACAACTCTTATTTCAACTCAGTTTCCATGTTTTAATTGTTTTTGAGTTCATCACAACTGTGGCTAAAATCACACAGTGTATCGATTCATTATGTTAAACTTTCACTCTGTTTTCAGTCAAAGAGTTGTTTGTTCTGAGATGGAGCTGAGATGCAGAGACACACTTTAGCCTGATCATCGCTCACTACAAAGAGAAGCAAGAAACTCATTTATGGATTGTGAAACATTTTATTTGATTCCAGATTACACAGAAGGAATGTTTACTGGTAACTCGAGCTGACTGTAGAACATGACATTCACATACAATGAATCACTTCTTGCCACTGTTTTGATCAGAGTTCCAAATCTCTTCACTTTCCCTGGTCAACACCAATTTGCCATCATTGGTCAGGTGAAGGCGGCACATTTTAGCTTCGGCTTTGGAGGAGTTTGTTTGCCACTTGGCCTTGTCACTCTTGTTGTACATGACCAGGTTGCAGTCACTCTGCATGCACAGACGGACAGGTTCTGGTCCGGAAGTGTCTGAAGCCCACACAGGATTCCAGCCATAGAGGACAAAGTTACCGTCATCCTTTAGGAGGAAAAAGAGACATTTGACTGTTATTAGAAGCATGTACTTTTACACCAGGCATGTCCAAAGTCCGGCCCGCGGGCCAATCACAGCCCGAGGTCAGATTTTATACGGCCCGCGCCTTCTGTCTTAAAATGCATTATTTATGGCCCGCCAGCACAGTCAAAACGGAATGAATAAATCATACAAATTCAACATGCAATTCCTCTTTTCACCTCATGGTGGCAGCACCACTCTGTAACTGTCTGGCTTTTTTTAATTGTCTCTGACCCTTCAACTGTCATGGCTACGGCAAGTAAAATAAGGAAAGTCGATACCGAGGGCCGCCGCTTTCATATTTTTTCACCGAAAACCGAAACAACTGTGTCTGCCTAATTTGTCATGAGACTGTTGCCTTGTTTAAGTGATATAATGTAAAGAGACACTACGAGACAAAACATGCTAATGCTTCAACAAGCTATCAGAGAGCGACTGTGCTAGAAAAGTGAAGCAACTCCAAGATAACTTGGCCACACAGCAGCGGTCTTTTTCGCGGGCCCACGAGTCAAATGCATACCTGCAAACTTGTCGCTTTTCAGCGAAATTAGCCGTTTTGAATGAAAATATATCATCTACGTGATCCGTAGATGTTTTCTCTTTAGGGGGGGGTCATCTGGCCAGCCAGCGTTTCTCAGATTGGATTGAGACGAGGAAAAAAGGTGATGACGTGATCTTCGCAATAAAACATCTTTGATGTGTCCAGTCTTGGCCAATCAGCGTTAAGATGTCTACACCGTCTTTCCCTCCATTACAGTTCAGACTTGCTCGGTTAAGGATAACGTCCACTGCATGCGGAACTTTGTTTGTTAACATTCGTCATTATCGCGATTTAGGAGGAAAAAAAACGTAACGCGATGAAACATGCCCAGTTCAGTTCATGCGGTCACTCGTTAACGTTAAACCGGAACACCGGCGGATCTGCTGGCAGGTTGTTCTTTTTTAACTCAAAGTAGAATGAGGATGATTTCGTGGTGACAATAATTTTTAAGACCACGATGATGAGGCCCAGATACTGATGAGATGATGAGGTCAAAGAGCTTCAGGGAGAGGAGGCTGTTTGTGTAGCACAGTTTGATGCAGGGCTGAGATGTGAAGGAGCTGGGCCTGGATAAAGGTGGAGCTGGGCCTGGATAAAGGTGGAGGTCTACTCTAAACAGACGTGAGTACAGCTTCCTGCTGTCGCAGTGTTTTTAGAAATATTGATAAGGCAGGGTATGCTAAATGCTGCCTCTGCTCCAAGGAGATGAACTACAGTAACAAGGGCTCACGTGCCCTCTCATCACATGCAGACACTGTTCACTGTGATGACCACAGCCAGGGTACTTCCGGTCCCAACAGGGCCCTGAAGTAATGATAGAGAGGGTTAAGGTGCCTGTATCTTCATTTCAGCGAGTTGCTAATGCAGAGGTGTGTATAGATCACAGCTATTACTTTACTCTTCATTTTAATTTAAATAATTGAAGTGGATTGAATGCATATTAATTGCAAATAGAAGATAGGCCACAATTCTAACAGCTTTACAGTAACAGTGGAAGTTAATACAGTAACGGGGTTCAATGAAAACTAATCACTTTATTTGTACAGGCGATGGTTCTCACTACTCTTGCTATCTTTGTTTTTAAATGACAAACTTTTGAAAATGAGACCTCGTTCTCAATGGATTTTGTCTACATAAAAGGTTAATAATAATAATATTGATTGAAAAAAACTATCCAGCTGTTCAACCAGAGCTGAAATACTGATTAATAACTGAATAATAAATTAGTTTTTTACTTAAAGTAAATGTCTTATCCCTTAATGTTCTTCTCAGAGTACACCAGAATGCTACATTTTAAAGATCATATTTAAAATAAAATTATCCCTGCTGTGTCATTGAAAATATAATTATTAAATAATAGTGTATGTATAGGCAACTTGTATTGTTTAAAATAATGTCATCAGGGACTGTTGGCCCTTGGGCATCTAAACATTATCAAATCTGGCCCTCGTTGAAAAAAGTTTGGACACCCCTGTTTTACACAGACCAGTGCTCATGCATCACGCACCATGATAAGTGTCTGGAGCGCACAAATATTCAGAGTTACTCACCTGGAAGATAGCCTTCCACTCCCCGTTGTTGGACATCAGATAGTCTCCCTTGCGGAGCTCATCATTTTTGGACAAGTAGTTCTTACTCATGATTCTGCAACAAAAAGAAAGTCTGTTGTTTCCATCTAAAACACTGAAAATACATTGAAAACATGCTTTGTTAGTTGGTTTGTCATTTCCTTTGCGCAACACCAGTGATACTTTTTACTGAATAGTCATTTTTTCATATTTTTACATACATGTTCACAAGTGTTATGCACCAATTATCTTTTTAATTGCAACAGCACAGACTTTACAGTAATTCAATGACTCCTTCATGCATCAAACACAGAACTGTATTAATCTATCCATGAGCGTAAAAGTAAAGAACACTTACAGGGTTGAAGGTCCAGTCAGACTGCAAGCAGAGCAAAATGAGTGAAGTGCAAGAAGAGAAATTCACTCCATTTTTATACACCTGAGCTGAGGGAGGAGACGGGGGACAGAGAGGGGAGTGTCATGTCCTTTTCTTTTTTTCCTGTTTTCTTAAATCCCCCCTCTTAAAACATCACAAACATGCAGGTATTTCTTTGCTCCAGGATCTTTATCTCCGCTAATCCTAAATTTGACTCGAAGCTGTAAATATTACAGGTCACGACAGGAAGGATGGAGCCTGACAAGTAAAGCCCTTCACTTTACCAAACCTACTGAAATCTGGCTGTGCTGTTTTATTACTTTTTACATTTCA
Source organism: Pholis gunnellus (assembly GCF_910591455.1). Lineage (NCBI taxonomy): Eukaryota > Metazoa > Chordata > Actinopteri > Perciformes > Pholidae > Pholis > Pholis gunnellus. The sequence continues at coordinate 9,218,538 of NC_136547.1, forward strand.
TCCAATCAGGCTTAAACCAGGACTTAAACTTGGTAAAAGTGAGTTTAGCGGAGAGTAAATATTGGATTGATATTCACCAAGTGGCCAGAAACACAACTTCACATGAATGTTAAGAGCTGCTTCATAGCAGCTTGTGATTTATTTTGAAACAGCTGGAAGATTTGAGATGGTGTCCATTTAAAAAAAAACATTGCCAATGTGCACGCACACACACACGCACACACACACGCACACACACACATATATATATATATATACAGTATATTGCAAATAAAAACACTCATCTTCCTCCCATCTGAGTACAAAGGGACACTCCCCTCCCAAGCAGAATACAGTGTGGAGAGTTTGATATAAAATATAGTGTAATGGAGAGTTTTCGTCTCTAACAAGTCCACACACAACACATTTTATTTACTTGATTCCCCTTTTGGCAATAAATTCCACAGACTGCACCCCTGACATTTGTTTTCATCACAATAAAAGATAACAAGACAAGACAGGAGGTGATGTCTGGGGGCAGTTTTCTATCTTGTTTCAAACTGCACGATCCATCAACGCTGCAAACTTAATCAGAAAACACACGGCATGAAGGCAAATTAAAACATGCTGCTGATGATAAGATTTCGAATGCAGGACGTTTACTCTTAATAGAGTATTTTTACATTATGGCCTGCTCACCACCAGTGTTCCTTCATTGGTCAGGTGAAGGCGGCACATTTGGGTTTGGAGGAGTTTGTTTGCCACTTGGCTTCGCCACTGTCATAGTACATGACCAGGTTGCAGTCACTCTGCATGCACAGACGGACAGGTTCTGATCCAGAAGTGTCTGAAGCCCACACAGGCTTCCAGCCATAGAGGACAAAGTTACCATCATCCTTTAGGAGGAAAAAGAGACATTTGACTGTTATCAGAATCATGTACTTTTACACAGACCAGTGCTCATGCATCACGCACCATGATAAGTGTCTGGAGCGCACAAATATTCAGAGTTACTCACCTGGAAGATAGCCTTCCACTCACCGTTGTTGGACATCAGAGAGTCTCCCTTGCGGAGTTCATCATTTTTGGACAAGTAGTTCTTACTCATGATTCTGCAACAAAAAGAAAGTCTGTTGTTTCCATGTAAAACACTGAAAATACATTGAAAACATGCTTTGTTAGTTGGTTTGTCATTTCCTTTGTGCAACACCAGTGATACTTTTTACTGAATAGTAGTTTTTTTCACCTGACATTCATTTTTACACACAGTGTTATGCACCAATTAGCATTTTAATTTCAACAGCACCAATTTAACAGTAAACTGCAATGACTCCTTCATGCATCTATATATATATATATATATTGCAAGTAAAAACACTCATCCTCCTACCATCTGAATACAAAGTGACACTCCCCTGGTGTGGAGAGTATGATGTGAAATGTAGTGTAATGGAGAGTTTTGGTCTCTAACAAGTCCACACACAACACATCTGCTTTACTTAATTTACCCCTTTTGTCAGTAAATTCCACAGATGCCAGCCCTGAAATGTCAAGCTTGACATTTCGCTTTTCATAATTATAAGCTACGTTAGGAAGTATGTAGCCGTGAGAAAGACTTTCACATAGTTTAACAAAGCTATTGAAATCTGAGCTGTCTATTCAATTGTATTCCCCCTTCAATCAGTGAACAGCCCTCGAGTGAGAGGTGTGATAAGATTGATTTATATTCTTTAAAATAAATGTGCAAATGCTCTGTGCATTGAGTAAAGCACAGTACGTAAAGCACAACATATACCAAGTCTTATCCACGTTCATGTCAAGGGTGCACACAGCAGACTGTGCATGACAGCTTTGTTATATTTTCCAGAAACCAATAAACCACGAAATACCCGGCAGATTTGCAGTGGTGTAAGAAGTATCCATGTGCTGTAAAATAGTGCATTACAAGTAAAGTCTTACTTAAGTAAAGGTACAAAATATCATCAACTAGATGTACTTAAAGTGACAAAAGTAAAAGTATTGAATATGCAGCAGAATGGCCACTATCCGTGTCATATCAATCAAGCAACATGATATTGTTGCAGCTGGTTGAGGTGGAGCTAAATTGACCTGTATGCAATCCAACACAACAGTCCTGCCATCTCAGTTCAGTTTACTGTGTTCATAAATTATGTGTTATTACATTAGCGCGACATATTTACAAGCTGCAACATTTAAGTCATGTACAATCGTTGGACGAACTCATGCCCTCGAGTAGTGAATGAGAGTGAGCGTGACTCCAGTTGGGCGGATATCTATGAGGAGGAATTCAGGGAATAAATAATCTGGATCTCTCACAAGTCTACACACACAATGAATGAAACTTATTTCTTCTTCTTTTCTTTATTACACAATGTTATAACTGTAATACAGTGACTTTACGGGCAACATGTAACTAATGTGTCACAGCAGAGAGGAGCTTAAAGTGAGAGTTACATAAACATTTTGCATGTGGAGATTTGCTGCTTTTGTATTTTCATATTATACGCCTGCATTTCAACGTCACCTCACTATAGTGAAATAAGCATGCAACACGTGAGGTGCAGATTCTTTGGCTACTTTGTTCTGCAATATGTTATTTCGTGTTACATTTTAATTTTCGCCCATAGACGCCAGCAGCGTAGGAGCTCCACTGTTGTAATTCATTTTTTTGCAGTGCTCCATCCTGTTTGTCCTCATTTCCTGAAACCAGAGAGTAAACACATTCAGATGTCTGTTCAGCCATCGTTTGTATGTGAGGAAGCAACACGTGGACTGCATTCATTTCAAGTACACAGTCTCTTGATGGAAAAACATCAAGAGACGTTGAAAACGAATCATCAAATATATAAAACAACCCCAGGCATAAAGCATAAAGAAGAGTTGAAAAGTGTGTTTTAATTATTTATTTTTTAACTAACAAAAAACAGCTGCAAGTGATGGGAACAACTTGAAAGATTTCATAATCACATAAAAACTACTCATAGGGGCTTCAAGGTGTAATAAAAAGCAAACAGCTAAAAAAGCTCCAGTGTTTTGCACAGAATCGTTCAGAGAGGAGATAAAAACAGGAATAATACCTCTGTGAGTCTCGGTCTCTGGATGCAGTGAACGTACGGCTTGGGGATCGACTCAATCTGGTCTGCTGCTGTTTTGTAGCAAACTGTGCAGTCAATCAGCGGCTGTGGAGTCATTCAAAAACGAAGCATTAAGATGTTGTACATTGATTTGAAATGAATCCTTCCCTTTGTGAAATGCACTCACTCTGTTATTCCTGAAGGGGCATGTCTGAGGGTTCGACACAGTCGATCCTTTGGCACACGTGGTGGGTTTCAGGTAAAAGTGGTGGTAGAGGTATTTCACACCGAATCCAGACTGCAAAAGAGCAGAAGGTCATTTTAATATTAATATTAATGTTTTTTATTTATTTATTGAGAAACAACAAGTACAAACAATCAAGGCCTCTTTACTTGTCTCAATTAACAGAAATATTTCTGCCAGAAATATATCAAATAAAGAAATGTTAGATATAAAAACAGGAATAACATAAAAAAAAACAATACAATATACAAGAATAGCAGCAGGGTTATCTCAAATTAACTTAAAGCTTTCAAGTAAAGAAAACAACTTAACAGCGTTCTTGTCTTTAACATGTTTCAGTGACTTATGAGCTTTAACTCATTCTTCTGATGGTTCAAATTGGGTTTCGTCTTAAAGTATCATTTATGTATAAACTACGTCAAAATTTAACCTCAGTCTATGAATTCGTTTGTTGGGCAAATGTCATTGAAACAGCAAAGTCCTGCTTTGCTCCTGTTTTAACTACTCGAACACTTGAGGACTTTGTCAGTTGAAAGTAAACATTTGTTGTGTCGGGTCAACAACTGACAGTCTCAAAAAGTCAGGTGACACTTCGACACTTTAATACTATTTTTATATTTGGCAATAAACTGTTTCCGATTCTGATTCTGAAGCCGTTAGGATTCATCCTCTGAGGATCATGAATGTCCGTAGCACATTTCTAAAGTGTGGCACAGCTCTTCTCTATAGACGCTTCTATTCTAGGTTTACTAGAAGTCTTTCCTGTTTTGACTCTAAGGAAGACACAGTACTGTTAAAGCAAGAACAGATGAAAGAAACATTCCGCGTCTCTTCCTGCCTTTCTGATCCAACAGTCGACACAGTTGCCTGGTGCAGCTGGTTACAATAGAAAAGTTATTCAACGATTAAATTATTAATAAAAGGTCGGAAAGTCATCTGCACACTGAAGCAAACATATCATAGACCCGCAGAAAGTCATGATGCCTGGTTTCAAATCTAGAGAGCGATAGTTTCTGCTGTGGATATCAGCTCATACTTCTCTTGAGTGGTTATATAATCTTCTGGGACCTGATAAGTTAAACAAAGTATTGCCATAAACTCTTCCATTCACACGGATAGATATCAGAGTACGAGGTTGATGGACGGTGGGGATGTGTGTATTTTTACCATTAATCTGTACACCGAGTCTAACACTACAGCAAAGAGACGCTTTATCTTTCGGCAAACATTCTGAAAACATGTTGATATGCAAATATGAAAACAAGTGTGAACCTGAATTCCCTGAGGGAAGAGTGGGAGTGCCAAAAACTCTGAAAAGCAGATTCAAGACATAAAGCAAACTGAGGCGTTTTCATTCCGTCCTAAAGACTTTCAGGAGAACCTTTGTTAAAAGTCAGCATGTCATGTCTGTAAATGTTCGAACAGAGACAGTTCAACAAACAGAGATACTCATCTCAACATTTTTAGGGCAATAATTGACAAAAAAAAACTGAAATGTTAAACTCCAGGTCTACCTCGATATCTGACTTGTCCAGTGTTTTCAAGAAGCGAAAATGGTGGTGCACCACGGTGTGCGAGTTGAGTTGCTCCAACGCCAGATCCACTCCCTTCTTGTAATCATCAGGCAGCCCGTCATAAGAGTTCTGGGCCTGGGCAGAGTACAGAACAGCTCCGGCACAAACCAGCAACAGCAACGCAGCAGCCATCTTCATCCTCGAGTGTGTGAGGAGAGCGTGGGTGAACTCCCTCCTCTATCTCTATCTCTCTGTGGGATCGATACTAACATGCAACAACAAGTCCTATTATGGCTGCGGAAACAAAAACGCTGACCATCAACAGGCCGCACAGACAGTTTACTTACAACTTCCCGTAACACGCCTGGGGAAAATCTTGAGTTAACTAAACACATCCTCTGTGGGGAGTTTTCACAGAAGCTGCTGCTTGGCAGAAGTGAAATTACACTCATATCCTTTAGTGTTTTTTGACAATGGAGACTTGCATAATCCTTAATCCTGGAAACAAGCCCAGCATGTCATGAAACACATTTGGCCCCAAGACGAGCATGAAGTTCAGCAGTGATCAGTGGGGGAAGGAACCCTTTCAGTTCTGCTTCATCAGCTCCATTGTTGTTGAATTAAGTGGGAAGTAGGTCACTTATAAGAAATGTGAGGTTTTTACTTTGAGTTTACTTGACGAGGTCGTTAATGAAATAGACTAAGCAGTGAGTACTCAACACCATTTTTGCGTCACACACACGGTCATCATATGATGCTTTTTTGTTTTTCTTTCTAACTGTGTGATGTAAATACACTTAATCAGAGAGTTATGTGCTAATTAGCGGAGTTGCGAGTTACAGGTTATGAAGGTTTAAAACTCCAGGCGGGGCGCTCTAGCACTCGCCTGTACAAAGGAATGAGAAAACTGTAACTCTGAAGGACACGCTTGGGCAACTACACACTGATATCAAATCTTGGAGTAAACTGCCAGCTGAGAACAGTACGTACCACAACTTGAGATAGCAAAACGTAGATTACACACTTTGGAGCCTGTTAGGCTTTCACAACATACACACACACTGAAGACGCATCGAAGGAGGCTCCCTGACGAGAGCCGGTGTGAGCGGATAAGCTCAGTGCTCCAACCAGGCCGTCGCTCTGCTAAAATCGATCCCGCCTGCACCTTGACTTTGACCAATAGGCTCCTCTAAGGAGAACCTACAAAACTTACCGCGCTGCCGTGTCTAAGCGCCTTTTCACGTTGCTCTCAATCGGAGAGGAACTGTTAGGACCGTGCACGTTTAACTGCTCGGCTAATATCTCTGTGATAAATAAAACTATTGCTTGAATCTAAGTAAACGCCTCGAACTCAATTCGTTAAGTTGTCTACACGACAGCTCCACTGCTGTAACTCATTGCGTTGCAGCGATCCACTCTGCTCGCCTTCATCTCCTGCCATTCACAACAAAAAGTGACGAAAAGGTGGAAAAAATGATGGAAACCTGGTGCTGCACAGGGGACCTGACAAAGTTTGGAGCTCTGATGACTCCAAAGGCACTAAAGGGAACTCCACCTAAATGTAGAGCTCTAATATGTTGTATCCATGGTGTAGGAAAGTTCAATCAATACTTGTGAACATGAGCTACTCTGGAGCAGTTTATACATGACGACAGTTGAGTTTTAGCTCTGTAGTTTTGGGATTGGGGAGAGTTGTTTATGTCTAATAATATGTTTGACTGTCTCACACCACAGGATGAACATGTCTGAAAATGGCCTTAGCTCCGCCTTTAAACGATGTCTTAACATGACATGAAGTGAAAGTCATCTCTGGATGTCAGCGTGAATCACAATGAACCCGCCTGCTGTGTAATGTGGAATCAAATAAAAGCACACCTTCAAAATGTATAAATGTGTTTTTCTTTTTTCTTGTATTTATGCCCAATTCATCTGGTAAACAGTTCTACATGCACATATCTTGGTACAGAGCACTGGTAGTTGTATTGAGGTGATATCTAGGTATCCTTTTGTATTTTGTGCAGCAACCCTCTGACAGGTATTTTCAGTCAGACAGGTGGAATAGATTTAGGGTCAGATATGGAATTACGCTGAATTCAAAAGAATCTGGATCTCTCACAAGTCTTCACACAGCATGAATGAAACTTTTTTTTCTTCTTCTTCTCTTTATTACACGATGTTATAACTGTATTACAGTGACTTTACGGGCAAAATGTAACTAATTTGTCACAGAGAGCGAATCACCAGCGTTACTTTTAGAGAACATCACAAACATTTTGCATGTGGAGATTTGCTGCTTTTGTATTTTCATATTAAACGTGAAGCGTTGATGAGGAATCTGCATTTCAACTTCACCTCACTAGTGAAATAAGCATGCAACACGTGAGGTGCAGATTCTTTGCCTACTTTGTTATACATTTTCATTTTCGCCCATAGACCAGCAGCAGAGGAGCTCCACGGTTGTAACTCATGCTTTGGCAGTGCTCCGTCCTGGTTGTCGTCATTTCCTGAAACCAGAGAGTAAACAGATGTCTGTTCAGCCATCGTTTGTATGCGAGGAAGCAACACGTGGACTGCATTCATTTCAAGTACACACAGAGCAAGATGCAGACCAGTGTGAGCTTCAATACAAAGAGAAAACACGTTGAATACAACTCATCTCAAGCAGACTGGGCTTTACTCACGTCACCAAAGTGATGTTTTGATTCCAAGTAAGTGATTTCATGTAACTCTGGGGGTGTCCGTTATTTGCTAACATGTCCACGTGGGAAAGGATATGGTGAAAATAAACCATAAAATATATGAAACAACCCCAGGCACCACCCTGATGAAGGCAAGATGGCCAAAAACATATGGTGAGAGAATAAAGCATAAAGAAGAGTTGAAAAGTGTTTTAATTATTTCTTTTTTAACTAACCAAAAACAGCTGCAAGTGATGGGAACAACTTGAAAGATTTCATAATCACATAAAAACTACTCATAGGGGCTTCAAGGTGTAATAAAAAGCTAAAAGTTAAAAAAAGCTCCAGTGTTTTGCACAGAATCTTTCAGAGAGGAGATAAAAACAGGAATAATACCTCTGTGAGTCTCGGTCTCTGGATGCAGTGAACGTACGGCTTGGGGATCGACTCAATCTGGTCTGCAGCTGTTTTGTAGCAAACTGTGCAGTCAATCAGCGGCTGTGGAGTCATTCAAAAACGAAGCATCAAGATGTTGTACATTGATTTGAAATGAATCCTTCCCTTTGTGAAATGCACTCACTCTGTTATTCCTGAAGGGGCATGTCTGAGGGTTCGACACAGTCGATCCTTTGGCACACGTGGTGGGTAAAAGTGGTGGTAGAACAACAGCAGGGTTATCTCAAATTAACTTAACAGCGTTCTTGTCTTTAACATGTTTCAGTGACTTATGAGTTTTTACTCATTCTTCCAATTGTTCAAATTGAGTTTTAGTCTTAAAGTATCATTTATGTATATAAAATGTCCCTCGTAGCAACACGATATTGAGAACAAAGTCTAAGTTCCAGTTTTCAACACAGACACCAAATCATCACTGACATGGGGACAACTCAAACCTCCTTCACTGTAACCAGCTCAGCAAATCACTCCAGAAGCACCGAGTCACACTGAAAAAAACACACGATCCAAACTTTCAACTTCACTTTCACAAAATACACAGTTACTCACGTCAAAATTAAACCTCAGTCTTATGAATTCGTTTGTTGGGCAAATGTCATTGAAACAGCAAAGTCCTGCTTTGCTCCTGTTTTAACTACTCGAACACTCGAGGACTTTGTCAGTTGAAAGTAAACATTTGTTGTGTCGAGTCAACAACTGACAGTCTCAAAAAGTCAGGTGACACTTCGACACTTTAATACAGACATATCTTAACGTACTCTTATATTGTTTGTTTATCTTATTTTATTTTGAATTATCATTTTTTTATTTTCTAATTATACTATTGCCCTGTGTTTATTGTAATGCTCGTATGTGCAAACATATTTGGCAATAAACTGTTTCCGATTCTGATTCTGAAGCCGTTAGGATTCATCCTCTGAGGATCATGAATGTCCGTAGCACATTTCTAAAGTGTGGCACAGCTCTTCTCTATAGACGCTGTAATTGACTCCCTGTTAAGTTGAGTCCTTTAGCCTCAATAAAGAACTGAATACTGGCATCTAGAATATATGTGAGATCCAGTTCCACCAGCTATCCAATGACCGCTTCTATTCTAGGTTTACTAGAAGTCTTTCCTGTTTTGACTCTAAGGAAGACACAGTACTGTTAAAGCAACAGATGAAAGAAACCTTCCGTGTCTCTTCCTGCCTGGTGCAGCTGGGAGCAAGTTGGTTACAAAAGAAAAGTTATTCAACAATTAAATTATTAATAAAAGGTCGGAAAGTCATCTGCACACTGGAAGCAAACATATCATAGACCCGCAGAAAGTCATGATGCCTGGTTTCAAATCTAGAGAGCGATAGTTTCTGCTGTGGATATCAGCTCATACTTCTCTTGAGTGGTTATATAATCTTCTGGGACCTGATAAGTTAAACAAAGTATTGCCATAAACTCTTCCATTCACACGGATAGATATCAGAGTACAAGGTTGATGGACGGTGGGGATGTGTGTATTTTTACCATTAATCTGTACACCGAGTCTAACACTACAGCAAAGAGACGCTTTATCTTTCGGCAAACATTGTGAAAACATGTTGATATGCAAATATGAAAACAAGTGTGAACCTGAATTCCCTGAGGGAAGAGTGGGAGTGCCAAAAACTCTGAAAAGCAGATTCAAGAAAAGTCAGCATGTCATGTCATTAAATGTTCGAACAGAGACAGTTCAACAAACAGAGATACCCAGCTTAACATTTTTAGGCCAATAATTGACAAAAAAAACTGAAATGTTAAACTCCAGGTCTACCTCGATATCTGACTTGTCCAGTGTTTTCAAGAAGCGAAAATGGTGGTGCACCACGGTGTGCGAGTTGAGTTGCTCCAACGCCAGATCCACTCCCTTCTTGTAATCATCAGGCAGCCCGTCATAAGAGTTCTGGGCCTGGGCAGAGTACAGAACAGCTCCGGCACAAACCAGCAACAGCAACGCAGCAGCCATCTTCATCCTTGAGTGTGTGAGGAGAGCATGGGTGAACTCCCTCCTCTATCTCTATCTCTCTGTGGGATCGATACTAACATGCAACAACAAGTCCTATTATGGCTGCAGAACCAAAAACGCGGACCATCAACAGGCCGCACAGACTGTTCACTTGTTTGAATCTGCAACTTCCCGTAACACGCCTGGGGAAAATGTTGAGATAACTAAACACATCCTCTGTGGGGAGTTTTCACAGAAGCTGCTGCTTGGCAGAAGTGGAATTACACTCGTATCCTTGAGAGCAGGGGTCTTAATACAAAAATAATAAGCAGGTTCATATATTCATGTTTTTATTTTAAACATGTGCAAGGTACAGGTATACTGCCATTTATAAACATACCTTGTCAACTGATACCAATATCAACATTGACTGTCAATTGCATGATAATCATGCAGACAAGCTATTCAAATTGATGTTTTATTTTAAACAAATGTGGAAACGAAAAATGAGTGATGGCCTATTAGTGCCACTGCCATGCATAAACATACCTGTTATCTTGAATACAATACTGAACTATTAAAACAATGGACACATTCATGTTTTTTGGTCGAGTTACAAAACTATACATTTTCACTCATAATTTCCATACACAATGTCCAGCTGCAGTGTTTGAGCCAGGCATATCTTGCAAAAATGATTGCACAAGGATTCATGGGTGAAGTACATTTTTTACAACGGTATCTACTCAAATAATATTGCAGCGTGCGTCCTTGTATCTGGGATCTTAGTCAGCAGGGGACTGAATATGCTCTCGGTCAATCACGGGGAACCTGACAGAGCGAGCATGTAACATGCGGCCTCGTGATTGGCACAGCAGCGATAGGGGCGGGTCCTCCTCTTTGTGTGCAGGAGGCTTTGGAGGGACAGGTCCAGGCTAGTCTCGCGCTGTGAGTGAACCGGTGCCCAGCTTGAGAGAGCTCCTGTGTGTCGCTGAATGTGCGCATTTCTGACTGAAAGTTTTTTTACAATGGAGACTTGCATAATCCTTAATCCTGGAAACAAGCCCAGCATGTTATGCAACACATTTGGCCCCAAGACAAGCATGAAGTTCAGCAGTGATCAGTGGGGGAAGGAACCCTTTCAGTTCTGCTTCATCAGCTCCATTGTTGTTGAATTAAGTGGGAAGTAGGTCACTTATAAGAAATGTGAGGTTTTTACTTTGAATTTACTTGACGATGTCGTTAATGAAATTGACTAAGCAGTGAGTACTCAACACCATTTTTGCGTCACACACACACACACACACACACACGGTCATCATATGATGCTTTTTTGTTTTTCTTTCTAACTGTTGTAGCCCGTCGAGGTGGAGCTAGTTTAACCTTCTTTGTAAACCATTCAGTAGTTCCCAAGCTAGGGGTCGGGCCCCTCCAAAGGGTCACAGTATAAACGTGAGGAGTTGTGAGACGATTAATGGTAAACAAATCTGCCGTACAAACCAATTTGTGCTTTTTTGCTGAGTGTACCGGACACTATTTAAGATGAATTCTGTTCAATTAAAAGCAAAAACAAAAACAAATTCCATCACGATGTTACAACTGACATTGTGGGTGAACTACTCATTTATCGTGTAGTTTTGTTGCACCTGTATCATTCTTTGTATCATTCTGGTTGCATATTTATTTTGGTTTTGGGCCTTTTACGGAATTTTTTAACAAAAAGAAAAATATAGAAAATCACCAGCCTTCTCCTTTGAAATACTGAGCTTAGTCAAATTAGGTCAAGAATGCCCATTCATACTAATAGTGTACGCATTTAAAATAAACGTTTAAAAAACTTTATTGACAAATTTGTTACACAAAGTGAAACAAAATTCTAACATATTTGCATAGAAATAAACAACTTGCTGACATAAAAATTTCACTCAAACGTCATAAAAAAAACTACAGAAAGAATGCTTATGAGCACATTAATGATATAAAAAAAAAAAGCAAAAAAAAAAGCACACCGAAACCCTGAAAGTGTCCCAATAGATGCTAAACGTGTCATCAAGTAGTCACTTTGTTCCTGTTGATGCCAGAAGAGTCGGGGCTCCACTGCTGTAACCCATTGCGTTGCAGTGATCCACTCTGGTCGTCTTCATCTCCTGCCATTCACAACAAAAAGTGACAAAAAAGGTGAAAAAAAAAAATGTCAGGAACAATCATGACTCAGTTTTTTGCAGTGCGGTTCTGTCATCAAGAAAGACAGACTAACCTCTGTAAGAGCTGGTTTGTGGACACAGTGCACGTACGGTTTGGGCTCCTGTTCAATTTCCCCTCCAAACGTTTTGTAACAGACAGCGCAGTCTATCAGCGGCTGCATGAACGCACACACACAAAACAGCACAGACTAGTCAGAGCAGGCATTCACACTCAAATACCGAAATCATCTGAGTTCGGTTAAATCCGATACAACTTACTCTGTCGTTTCTGAACTGACATGATGTGGTGTCGACTGTTCCTTTTTGACACTTTGTGGCCTTGAGGTAGAAGTTGTGGTAGATGTAGGTCACATCAAAACCAGGCTGGAGAGGAAGAGAAAGAGGAAGAGGATAAGATTTGAGCAATTCTCAACCAGTCTCGAGGGGTTTTCTTTGAAATAATCCTCACATTCTTTGGTGACTAGAGCTCCTCTGGAGGATTTTACTCACAATAAATCACAGGAAGCCACTCATTAATGAGCCACAGCACAGCAAAAGATACATTCTGACAATGAAAAACACATGTACCTCAATGTCTGACTTCGTGATACTTCTGAGGAAGAGAAAATGGTGATGGATCCCAGTGTGAGAGTTGAGCTTCTCCAGGGCCAGATCCACTCCTTTCCTGTAGGTTTCAGGGAGTTTGTCATAAGCCTCCTGTGCATTAGAGGACAGGAACAAGGCTCCGACGCTGAAGAGCAGCAACAACGCAGCCATCTTTCTCCCCTGTGTCTGCAACAATGGGAGCGAGAGGATTGTGCAACCGCCCCCCCCACACTCCGTGTTGTTTTCCTGAACATCCAGTCCTCCTTTCCCCCGGGACAGAACAGTCTGGAAACACAGAACATTACTTCTTTCTTCTCGACTGTCTGTATTTGATGATGTTGATTTACAGCAGATTTCAACATGAGAATTTTAGTTTAACTTAGAAATCAAGCCGAAAAGTCTTGCTTTTTTAAAAGCTGGTCTTAGAAAACCAAAATGCCCTGCATGGCCGGGATGAAACGTTAGGGGGCCCAACACACTACAACTTAGAAAAGACATGCAGAGAGATGGAACTAAAGACTTTTGTTTTGGGGATTTATTGGCCGTAAAAATGAAACCATTTGAGAATTTTTATAGGAAATCTGCAAACAACTCATACAGTAGATATCAGAAATGTGACAGGAGAGACGAGTCTTTTCTCGTAGTTTATCATTTGAAGGATTATTAAATGCCAGAAGAGGTCAAATAATCCAGTATTTAACACAAACAAATATAGAAAAGTCTGAAATGTTAATGTCACAGAGTTGTTTCATCTGGGGGCCTCCAGGGAACCACTTATCTAAGCAATGTCAAAGTTTGCGTGAAAAGCTTTTATCGCTTTTCTCATAAAGCAAAGATTTCAAAAGTATTCTTGTAAAAAAAAAAAAGAAAAAGTTCCTGCATGGCCTGTTAGGAGGCTCGGGGGCTAAAACACGATAAACACTTTTTTTTGTAAAACCAGAGGGGAGCTGGTTGATCATTTGTTGAGTATTTTAAAGTAGGAGCACTGAGAGCTCAATGAACTGCAACTTAGAAAACACTTGGAAAAAGACAAAACTAAATAAAATGTTTTAAAAAAAAGCATCCTCTCCGATTTGACATGTGAAGCTTCACATGCGGGGAGAAAACACAATGCAACGAAATTGTATTTCTTGGTTGTTTTTTGCGTCATGTCTCTGCAGAGCGCTTTTCTAAATTCTGTACAACGGGCATCACAATAGCAGAGATATTTTCTCTACCTGCATGTATTTTTATTCGATACACAAAAAAAAACTGACAAAACGACAGCCAGGATAAATATAAAAACTTTTATGAGTCATCAATATTTCAACCTTTAATGTACAAGGGAACATCAGCAATAGCCTCTCAGACGGTCTATTGCTTTTTGAAATGGGACAAAATATATCAGCATTTCGCAATTTTGACAGATACTTTGGCATACACGGACCAACTTCACTCCATCCACAGGCACACGAAGCAAACAGACACTGACAACTTCTCATCAACGCCTCCTTCATTGTTCACGGACACGACGCAGCCAAGTGTGTACATTAAAAACAAAGCTACAAAAGCAGCAATAATGCCTCATATTGCAACAGATAAATAATGGGGAGATGTTTGATTTTTGGGCGTCTTCGAAAGTGCAAACTATCGTAACGTGCTTCGTCCTGACAAACACAACGAACGCTTGTAGCTGATCACTTCGTGGTCCCAGAGGCACAGATTTCAGTCAGATTTTTTGCGCCTTTCTGACACCAAACAGGCACAAGATCACAACGGCAGCTGAGATGGGACAGTTCAGAGGGGAGAGTAGTGGAATACACACTGGAGAGTGAACATTTCAGTTATTTGACACAGTCAAAGCTTCAACCAATCCATGTCACACTGATACAACATGACATAAAACAAAACAAAAATACACATATATATATATATTTTTTAAAAAGCCTTCCCTCTCAGTAATGCATGAATATTGAGATTGACTACACAGCTTGTGTGTAAATTTGGTCGACCAAGTTCACAAGTGCGAATGAAATGTTTGAATTAGTATTTCCCAAATAATATATATATAGCAAAGTTATGATAAAACAAGGAATGTTGTACTTAGACATGTTAATTTAGGCTCCTTCAAGAAACAGCGTTAGAGTAGGAGATGTGAGATGGCTGAACTGCAGCTTATTGTTCTGATCACAAAACTATTTACACGAGACATTTGGCACTTTGACAAAGAAACCAATAAATTACAGCGATTCCCATAAACACACCACGTGAAACAAACTCTACATTGATACATTAGTGCCCTAAACATGTGCATGGAGACATTTAGAATATATATATATATTATGCCATTTTGTTAATCTTCTGTTATGATCAGAAATATGTTTTCATGTCATTAGATCTCCCAAGAAATCCCAACTGTCACCTGAACTGCAACTGTTGAGTAAAAAAAAAAAAAATCAAGGACAAGCTAAAAATCAATCAGATAGCCGTATAAGAAACAAACTAAAGCAACATTGATATTTAAGGGATTAAAGAGGATGCAAAGACGATAAAATTACATAAAATACAGTCATTGTTCAGATTTGGTGTCTTAAAAAAAGTGCCACGAGCCGAGAGAGGCGGATAAAGTGATCAGCCGTCTAAAGCAAGACAGAATGAGGGGAAATAACACCTCAGTATACCTTTTTGTAGTTCCTTCATAAGGCGCTTTGTGAGTTTAAAACATTAACAAAAGCAACAAACTTGAATAGATAAAGTGTGTTAATATAAAAGACTATCTCCCATACTTCCTCCACATATTCAATGTGAATCAGAGCAACCTTTCAGGGCTAAAAATTCATCAGTCTTGCAAATCTATCTACTGTAATCACATTTAGTTTCGAGCGTGAGATCATTTGATTTGGAATCTCTTGTCCCCTGAAATATATATTTTTAAAAAGCATGTTATGTGCGAACACACGCTGTCGACCGGTTTTTAATCTACCCGGTCGGATGCCGTTAACCGGCAGAAACCCTCCCCAACAATCTGATAAAAAAAGCTACTTATACAGTTGAACCGAAGCAACAACCAACCAGACCGCCGTCATATTGTACGTTCGTGTCTCGGTGATGATAAAGAGGGTGCACAGTGACGTGGCATCAAATTGTGAGTGTTTCAAGCTTGAAGGATCTCATTGGTTGGTAGAGTGAGTCAGAAGATGTTTTGGTGTTCACGTAGGGGAGTTAGGTGGTGACGTGAGGGGTCGTTGCGGGTTACACAGGCATGTGCATCTCAGAGTACTCGTCGTGACACTCGCGCTCGTCAAACTTGGGCTCTGCGTCGTCTGCATCCAGCTGGAGGAGAGAGAAGACGCATCAGGATTCTGGAGCATTAAGCTTTGACATTCACATTTGATATGAAACATTTTCTTAAAAGAAAAGGTTACACTCAGTATGAGGCATCATGAATATATTTTGTTCCTTGATGTAATCTGTGAAGTTACTCATCAAAGCAACATTTCTGCATCATTGCTACTAAAGAGATATCCTACATTTCCCAGAATGCCTTAGAAGTAAGCTCGTTTTCTTTGTCATCCGTGTCATTTTCTAAGTCACAGTAGTTGCAGTGGAAATGTTTTGTATCTTTATTGTCAGTAGTCACATCTTAAACAGAGGAAAGGGAGGAATTACATATAAAGATAACCTAAAGAAAACATGAATATAACCAAACTATATAATCTCATATCTTTTGGGGAGGGAGGGTTTTATTCCTTAGCTTTATGCTATATTCTACAATCACAAATATTCCACTAAATCTTTCCAAAGTTTCAGCATAAGAAGTATAGAATATGATTCTGAAACTATTAGCAATGTCAGTGCCAATCAGGAGTTTTAACTTCAACTCCGCTGGTGAATAAGGCAGTGGTGCGGGGGTATAAAGCAGCATATTGCGCCCTCCTGTGGTCAACTTACACAGGAAATCTCTCTGGCGGTGAAGATGCGGCGCAGCAGGAACATCTTGACAGGGATGGTGAGGATGAGGACGAAGGGGAAAGCCAGCGAGGCCTGAGTGGACATAACGGCCCACAGAGCCGCCAGACACACCACCTGGATGATGGTGAACAGATGCATGCGCAGCGTGCGGACCTGCAGGAAGCAGAGATCGTTCATAAAAACAAGTGTGAGACCAGACAAAAATGACGTTTTTGTGAGAAACAATTGATTTTTGTGGTTCCCAATGCAAACAGTTAAAAAACAGACGCTTAGTTGCAGCCCTAATACTTCCATATATTATATTCCTGAAAGTGAACATGTTGGATATGATGCTTCTGTCAATAAGATATTCCGGTGTGTAAGAACTAACATAGTTTAATATAATGTAATACATGGAATTCCTTAGAGACAGATTTTTTATAAATCAGGATAATTACTGTTGGTCATTGCTGAAAGAGCATCTCCACCCTTTTTATATTTTATAACTTATCCTATGACTAGTGTGATTTTAAATTAGATTCAGTTATTTCCATTGCTTTATGTGAAAACATGCTCAGCCTATGTTACAAACAACCACGCTCTTCTTACCTTGCGTACGTAGGTGTGGTCAGGGTGATACTTTGGTGGCATGAGCAGCAGCATCATCCGCTCTGTTAGCTGGATACCGTTGAGGGACATCACACCCATGTAGAGGAAGATACCAAACAGCACCGCCAGGGGGATCCGACTCAGCAGATCACCGATCACAATGGACATACCTGGGGGGAAGAAATTAAATGCTAAATGTCCCTTTTTTTCCAACAGATATTGGCTTCAACTAGTGGAAAGAGCAGCGATGGGATTTCAATGTCCGACACTCACCAACCATGATGGCCACCAGGAGCCCGGTGACCCTCTGCTCCTTCACCTCCTGGATGCGGGGCTTGTCTCCGGGGGCCACGGCCTTGCTCATGACAGTGAGGGCGTTGACGTGGGTCACCGAGCGAACGGTCGCGGCGGCCATCCACGGCAGGCCGAACAGCGCCGAGCAGCCGCCCAGCACCACGATCAGCAGCAAGTCCAGATGGAAACCAGAGCCCTTCACCAGCATCCGCTCCTTCTTACTCACGATCAGGCTGCAGGGAGTCGAGGAGCAACAACAGATGTAAACGCACCGAGCAATGCACGCTTTTGGGTGAATGCCTTCTTAAAAACACCATTCAACATGCAGCACAGAAACACAAAATACTGTAGTCCAGCGTGATGGTGAGGTGAGGTTTTTTAGTTCAGAAACTGAGACAATCCGATGTGTATTGTGTCTAAGCATTATGTATACTTAAAGAAATACCGTTTGTCCATTTTCAGTTCTGTAGCAGATTAATCTAATAAAGAATATAAAAGACCTCTATAAAAATATATATATATATAATAATTATAAACTGACCATAAGTATAGCAAATAAATGTTAATTTATTAGTGTAAAACGTTATTTTTTTTCTTAGATTCTGTAGATTATTGCATCATTTTTAAAGTTGTGACGTCAACATTGTCCTAATTTTAAAGTGTTATAATTTATTAAATGTCATGTAATTGTTTGGCTTTTATGATATCATTGGTTGTTACATATTGCTAATTAGCAAACACTGCATCACAAGCAATGTTAATAAATGTATTATTACCTGCGTAATGATATACAGTTGTTTTTAAAATATTAAAATGTTTTTAATATATTTGAAGATGTACAAAAATAATAACTACTCATATTTTTTATCATTGCTCTTATTTAAAATCTGGTGAAACCGGTTGTGGTAATGATTCATTTACTTGCTTCCACTTTCTATTTAAATATTTTAACTGATGTTCCGATTCTTATCTTTTTTAATTCATAAAGCTTTTATATGTATGAAATGTGCTCAATATATATATTTTTGTATTACTTTTATTAAACTGGAAATTGCTACACTATCACATGCAAGACCATAAACCCAACTTTAAGATGTTGTTATATCGGTTTCATGCTGCACCGTAGAGATTAGTCAAACTCAAATCACAACAAACTGACTCTTGAAATGTCATATCGTCGAGTAATTCTGATGATAATCCTTTTTTAATGTGACTTGTAACTCACGTGGTGATCTGAGTCTCCATGAAGATGAGGATGAAAACCAGCAGAGCGGGCAGACAGCAGGCGAACATCATCCAGACGGGGAATTCTCCGTTGGACCCCAGAGGACTGATGATCCAGCCGCGCTCGGAAGGAGTCGTCACAGAGAAACCACGAGGAACGCTCAGTTTCTACACGACGACAGAAAAGAACAAGATGATGATTGTCTGCGTTGTTGTGAATCTTAAGTCAAACATTTATAACACATAAGAGTGGTGGTATTTGAGAGTTACCTGTGTGAAAGTGTCGTCTATACTGTAATCCACCAGGACCATGATGAGGATGGCAATCGGGACGCCAAAATCTCCAATAATCCTGCGCAACTTAACACATAAGATGTGATAGTTTGAGCACAACTGTCAGCTTCACGTACCACATCCAAGAATACATAAAAAAGACTTCGATACTGTGACTGCACAATGACTGGAAACAGAAGGAAACACCTAGCACATCTCAAGCTCACGAATCAACACCTTATATTTCGTTTTTGCTTTGCTAAGCGTTTCCCATAATGTCAAACTATTCCTTTAGTAGTCAAAAAAATAAAGACAACTGGGCAAACAAGGTTCATGCAAGGTTAAAGAAAGATGTGGGTTACATATTTAGGGGTTGATGTTGGGAGAACTGGTGTTTTTAAAGTGAACTTCGCTCCTCACCCTTCCAGGGAAGAATGCACTGTTCTTGAACTTGCGCAGGTAGAAAGCGATGAAAAAGGTTCCGGCCATGAGAACCAGAGAGAGCAGCGCGGTGTTGGGCTGGTTTAGGACCGGCACCGGCAGGGTGCTGTTGCTCAGCGCGAGTGTGATATTTTGTGTCGAGGCGTCCACTTCTGTGCCGTTGTTGAGGGAGCAACGTTTCAGCGGGTGCTCCTTGAAAATCTGCCAGAAGACACAGGTGGTTCAAATTAATGCAATGTACGCACAACATGTACACCAGCTGGATTATCATTCATCACTCTTTTAGGTAGCACAACCGCACTGTCTGGAAAATGAGATTATCCTGAAGCCAAACGCCTTTCAAGTCTGTGCCATGAAACTCTAAAAACAGCAAACCTTCCAAAATCATAAGCCTGGATAATATTTCAACTTTTAATCCATTTAACTTTCAAGGACAATCAAATCACAAAAGATTTCAAATGCACTCGTTAGAAAAACATGCTCATTTCAACCCCGAGATTTGAATATTGTCCAAAGATTAGTCTGTTCAGATTAGTGTCGGGGACATGAACACTCAGCCTGCCAACAAAAACTTTTTGTAATCAGGAGTTGTTATTTCAAGTCTCAGGTGTACCCTGCCGAGCTTGATGAAGGTCTCGCAGATGAAGATGAGGGAGATGAGGAAGGAGAAGATCTCCTGGGTGAAGCGGGACACGAAGCGGACCAAGAAGCTTCCCTCGAAGGCCACCACGACGATCACGATCACGATGAGCCAAAACCCGATCCACACGCGCCCGGTCAGGTACTCCATGTCGTTTGCTTTGCAGAACTGTGAGGACACAAAGCCAAGACACTCATCAACTTCAGCTGCCATGAAAACCCTTTTTCTTCAAGTTCAACATGTTGGGAAACACATTTATATTTGGTATCTACTGTACAACTCTCATATCTGTCTGTTACATATAGGACTAAAGCCAGCAGCTGGTTAGCTTAGCATTAAGACTGAAAACAGAGGGAAAACATTAGCTTTGACCTCAGTCACTTCCTGGAGTCTCCACTGGTGACCTAGCAAACTCACTACGACAAGACTTCAGGCGAATCCTTCCGGTCAAGAAATGTCCCATAACTCCTCTAGAACCACAACTTGTCGCATTTATACTGTACCGATTAAACAAACAAGATCAGATGTTGGTGCTGGTAGTCAAATTTTGTTCGCTTAGGACAAAGACGAGCTGGTTCCCCGTTTCAAATCTTTGTGCTAAGCTAAGCTAACCAGCTTCGAGCTGTAGCTTCATATTTAGCATACAGAAACTCTCGCCAAGAATGTGAAAACGCATATTTTTAACCTTGGAAGTAATGATAAACTGGATTTTATATTGTAGGCTGTTGTTATTGTCCAGAATCGTCAGTTGTTGTTGTTGTTGTTGTTGTTGATCAACGTACACTGTAGAAGGCTTCTTCAAAGACCAGCAGGGGTCCGGAGAAGCCCACAACGAGTAGCGGCTGCGCTCCGAGCAAGCAGAAGATCACACCCTGCACTGCTGTCGACACAATCAGCTCAGAAACACCAATCAGACCTTCTGTCTTCTCACCTAGCAACAGACAAACAACACGGTAATGAACACCAACAAAGTTTAATGGTTCGTTAATAGATCATGGAGAGAACCATCAAGACAAAAACATGAAAAGGGGTTTCGACACATGAGACGATAAACTGTGAATCCACAGTAACTCGACTCCTGCTCACCCAGTAGGCCTCCGAATGTTATGGCTGGAGAGAGGGCAGCGAAGTAGATGAAGATAACGGCAGCCATGCACTGACTGTTCAGGGCATCCTTGAAGTCACTGAGGTACTTTGGGTAGCGGCGCCGCACGTCTCGTACGAGCCCACCAAAGGGGCGTCTGGTGCGCTCTAAAGGGTCGTCTGACTTCTTCAAGGGTGTGAGGAGGGCCTCTGTGTGACGGGAAAGAGCCGGTTATTAATTACAACAACAGGAAGTCAGAACAGCGGCTGGCATTTCCTTCGACACGGCCACAAGTGATGTGATTTATCACCTTTTTCTTCCTTGCTTTTAGGCTCCTTGGCCAGTTTGACCCCCTGCTCCTCCCTCTTGCGCAGCATCTCCCTCTGGAAGCGAGCGACAGAGCGCAGCAGCTCATCGCCTCCCATCTCTGAAGGCGGCAGCACGATGCTGCAGTCCAGGAAGCTGTTGATGGCGTTCAGCAGGTCCTGCCTGTCGTCTGCCAGGTAAGCTGCCTCGTGGAATTGCTGGATGGAAATTCGGATTCAAAAACAGATGTAACTTGACTCAAATTATACTGTTTTTAGAGGGAAAAGAAAATATTATTGCTTCATTGTTTCCTTGTTCCTCAAATTTTATGCGATTTAGGTTTTGTGTATAAATAACTATCCCTCAATGTCGTCAGCTCGCTCACCTTGTCAGACATGAGCGTGGAGATGGAGCGTCCTATCTGGTGATAGTCTATGCTGGTGGTGGGGGGTCCCAGCAGAACGAAGAGAAACCTGACCGGTACGGGGACCTCAAGGACGGACTCCAGCTCCACGGCCTCCTGCAGTCGCACAAACGCCATGGTGGTCTGCTCCAGGAAGTCCACGCTGCCTGGAAGATGGGCGGGACGCAACAGTCAAAAAACTTCAAGTACAAGGGATTTTGGATTGATATGGTATTTTTAAGTTAAGTGCGTGTAGTTTTCCAGACTCACCCACAAGGACAACAGTGGCCTCAGCATTCTCAGGAATCTTCTCCAGCAGCTTCAGCTCATGTTTGGATTTGGACCGGTGCATACCAGACACCGACATCGTCTCCTTCTGCTGCAAATCGAAAGAAGCACGATCAGGATAACGGATACTTGTTACCAGGACCTTTTGAGAATCAGCAGTAGACTTACCTGTGTCTCGTTTTTCTCCACGTCGATGCGCGTCTCTGTGTCCCCCACAGTGTGGATGCCGCCCATGAGCGGGTCGGTCACCGACGGTTCAGGGTGATGGGTGTGATTGGCACTGTGGTGATGTGTCATCAGGCTGCCCAGGCTGGCCGCGGACATGTTCCTGGGGAAAGGGCTGCTGTGCTCCTTCTCGTCGCTCGGGTGACTATGGGAGGCGGAGAGAGGAAGAGAGGCAGTGACAAGGCATGAAGCCACCTAGTAGCAGGAAGTGTGCAGCAGTGACGGAAATGTATGCTTAATTCTGGTTTATCCTCATAATTAACAGAATGAAATTGTGTTAGCTTTGGAAGTCAAAGTGTAGTCTTGTGTCAACATGCACACTGTAATGATTAAACGCATTACCAAGAGGCATACATCATAAACCTCAACATCCATGGTCAGCATGCATGTCATCCCCATTACTCTCTCTCGACATCTCCTCTCAACTGATAATTAATTAAAAGCAAAAATATCCCCAAATAATAAAAGAAAAAGGGTAATAAGTAAGGTTTTTACTACCCAATAGTAGAACATGACCCGCATATACAGATTGTTTGGCTATTTACAAGATTTGTGATATATATTTATGCGTTTTACATTGTTCCAACTTTGAAGGATTTTGAGAAGCCTAAAAAAGCGAGCATCGAGTATTTTAGCAAAAGTCAGACAAAATTAAAAATGTTCTGCAACAGAATAATATTGCATTGGTTGGTTTGCAGCCTATTACTACTAATAAAGCTGTGTGCTCCAGTCCTTCTTTCCTCATCCTTGTTGTGAGAAGCACCTGATTCAGCTGCACATTACCGGAAGATGCAAGGAGAACCCCTTTTCACCTGATCTTGCCATCAACCTGACATAACTTGGGACCAGTAACCAGTAATAAACGTAACATCAGTGAGTATTTGATGAGAAAATAACTTTCCAGCCTATAACAAGAAACAACTGATGTCACAAAACACTACATTCCAAACTAAAAGAGCTAATAACGTAGTAGTAATATTGTGGCAAAACTTTGTCTCAAACTTACTTCTGATTCTTGTAAGAAAGAAACAAATCTATGAGTGAAGCTGAATTCCCACACTCGGTTACTTAATATCCTCTTGAAAGGAAATGACTGCGTGTTTGTTGCAGTCTGGTGCTGCAGGTCACCTGTGTTTCAGCAGCAGGGCCCTCAGGACGTTGGCTCGGTCCTCAGCTTTGATCTGGTCAGATATGATCATCTGTTCCACCACCTGGTGGGCGATGCCCGGCAGGGTCTTCTGGTCCAGGTCCAGCAGCACAGCACCTGTGGATGCACACATACTGAGCTCAGCAGTCTGAACGGCATCGCTGACTTTTAGGCTTAAAAAGTAAACTCTGCTTCCATTTCTTACCGTGTGAGATGGTCTTTCGGAGCTCCAGCAAACTGCGGAAAGACAGCGAGGCCACGTGAGGTTTCCCCCAGCGGTCGGTCTCCTCCTCAACGTCCTCCTCAAACTTGATCCATCGAGCCGTCTCCTTCCACTGCATCTCCTGGTTCTTGTCCATAGTCAGCTCATTCAGCTCCACGAACACCTGGAGACAACGTCACACAGGAACACGTGCAGGTGCAGGTGAGACGGAGAACATCCACACAAAACCACATGCACTTTTGGCACCTGCCAAATATTCAACTCAATAGCCAAAGCACTTTGTATGTAGTCAGTTGATTCAGTGGAGCATTTTGCACGACAACATCAGAAAACAGACCCCATGCTTACCGGGTTACCAGGTGATTTATTTAAATTCACTCCACACACACAAAGGATACATCTTGTCCATGTTATCACACTAGATGTTCAACTTAGAAAAAGTTGCATAAAAACACAGGAAAAACAGCCAATGATAACTTAGTCACAGGAGAGACCATAATCTTCAGCTTTCCCAGCATTAAATATCTGTTAACGGGTTATTAAGTGATCACCATGCTGGTCAGTCACAATCCCCTGTGAGATGAAGACCAAAAAATCTCTTGGCAAACTCTCCCTTAATACAGCATATCGTCTGCCATGCCTGTGAAATCACGCTCACACGGATCAAACCTGACTCTGGCCGGTCACCCAGCCTCACCTTCTGGTACCGAGCCATCACGTAGTCCTTGTCCAGCAATACGCCTTCGAGACGCGAGGCAGAGCGGTACAGAACCACCGGTATTGACTGGAGGAGCGAGACGGTGCAGGAGAGGACTCAAACACTGATACAACGGACAGCGGCACAAAAGGGCGGGACCCTCACTTTTACACACATGCTCACAGGTAACTCTTCCTCATCAAACACACACACACACACACACACACCTGACAGGGACCTGTTGTTTACACGGGCTGCTGGAGGCTCAGAGCTGTGTGTGTGTTAATAAAACATAGCTCTCTCTCTCTCTCTCTCTCTCTCTCTCTCAGGCGCTCTCAGTGTCTGGTTACCAAAGCTTCTCTCTGCCCTCTTTTTCTTTTCCGTGTGTGAAAGGAAAGATCTCATTCATTCATTTTTAATTGTCTCCTCCCCTCCCTGTCCCATCCACAAAAGAGAGAGGACAGTGTTAAATTTGAGGGAGGGAAAGATGAGAAAACATTTCCCAGGATTTGCTACGATTCATGACTAGATTGTAAAACACAAATCGATTAAAAAAAGATATAAAACGGCACCGAAAAAATTGTCCCCCCCCAAAACAAAAAAGCCCAGTCAGTCATTTTTCATCCCAAATAAATAAGGTCTTATTTATATAACAAATACAGCATTCACAATACTTTTAGACTTTAGTTAGTGTAAACATTACAAGTCAATTTTAATGTAATATTTTTTTATCCTGGGTTTTAATGTTACCGAAACAATTAGTTCATTAATAGATAATTAAGTCGACAAAACATTCCGTTTCATATTTCTGGGGTTGGGGCTGTTGGTTGAACAAAACAAGCAATTTTACGAGACAATTAAAGAATTAATTAATGATACAAATAATCATGAGTTGCAGTCCAAGTTATCGTATATTTTATTCCTCAAACACAGATTTCTTAAAATCCTGAAAATAGTTGTTGGTGGTTGTTGTTGCAGGAAAGGAGTATGAAACCGTATAATTCATCCAAGGACTCAAAAAAATATCTAAAAATAGTGTGATTTTTATCAACACTTCTTTATCACACTTTGTATCAACAAACACAAATGATTGATTACAATCAATTAATTGCAATAATAGTGAACAGATTAATGGAGTAAGAAAATAATCATAAGCGGTCGCCCTAGTTCTGATGACACTTGTTTACCTTCTGATCACAGATTGTGTCTTAAACATTACCAAAACTAAAAGATTATACCCCAGTAACTTATAGTAATACAAGTACACTTTTGCCAAAATAAATGCTGGTACTGATGAGCCTGAAAAACGGGACAAACCTCATCTTACTCGGCAGGTTATTAGTTGACGTGTGTCGGGCTTCATGCCTCACCTCATGTGGGGTTCGGTCCTGCTTGCGGCTGCGAGTGGTCGGCTCTTTGTGGTCCTTGCCGGTGTGCACCACCTGTCCCTTGGTGCTCTTTCTGACCAGGTGTCTGCGCACGCCGGGAACATCTTCGAAACGATGACCTGGAAGAGAAGAAGAGGCAAGAAGGAGAAGAGTGAGATGTGTTGAACAATACGGAGAAGATGGAAGGGCAGTGACTTTAAACGTCAGACACCCTCACACACTCATTTTAACCAAAAGCGAACAAGTCAATGAACATGGCATCCAAATAATACAACTGAAAATGAAATCCCTGCACAGCACATAGGCTGCACAATGTCAGTCTTGTTTTGTGCTCCTGCAGCCCTCAGCATGCACACATTGACCTTACACCCCAAGTTCAAATCTCAGCCCACCAAGTTACAACGGGCCAGGCCACTTTGCCTTTGTCTCTGTGGTCCCTCAGCAGGGAGTAGAGTTACTCAGGCTGGCATCACACCAGGCACTGAAAAGGATGTGGAGAGGGACACCGGATGGCACAGACACAACACTGCCTGTTAAGAAGCTCAAAAAACTCAGATAAAACTGTGAAAGCTAAGCAAAAACGGCAACGAGCAACGGAACTTCTCTTCCCAAAACCACTAATTATATATATATAAAAAAGAATAATCTTAGAATAACCTTATTATAGGTACAGTAATAAGGAAGATTCCCTCCAAGAATACCTATTTCCTTACCTTTATCAGAGCTTGTAGGTCCTATGAAACAAACTGTGATGCTGTTGGGGGTCTTCATCAATGTTTCATTGCAAGTTCAGAGAAACTATTTTTTTGTCTAAAACCTTTACAGAAAGGGTCTCTTGTCAGGTCGCTTCATGAAGTCTGAGGTTTGGGGGCAGACCCTGGAGTAAAATGAGGCCTGACTGGCATGAGGCTCTTGAAGGAGGAGGAGGGTTTGTGGTGGGCGTACGGTAGCTGCTGGCACCGCCGTCCGACTACGTGACGCCCTCAAACTGGAGCGTGCAACTTGTGCAGGTTTTTTTGACGACTCGGGAAAAAAAAGTTGCCGTTTCTTGAACGGCGCCTGACCCCGCTCAAACTATCAAGACTGCATCAGTGAGCGGAGGTTTTAATTTGCTCAGGTCGGACAAAAGGGGAAGGACAGTGATCTAATAATTCCTATTGTTGAGCAGCAGCCAGAGACAGAGACACTTTCCCAGGATGATTTACGGTGGCGGGATTCAGATAAAAGAAGACACAGAATACGTGGTGATGAACCTGTTGGGAGGCTCGACTCTGTATCGCTAATCCCTTTAAAGACCAAATATCTAGACAATAATAAGCCCCTACCTCCATCCTCATTCCACTAATGAATGAAGATTGTTAACTGAGATCCAGGTTTCACAATTAGCCACCATGTTGGCTTGGGCCCGAGTCAAAGGGCCTCAGCTGACAGCGGGAACGGCTAATTTAATAAGGTGGGCCTGTCTGCCACACTCTCTGATAAACTGCTGCTCTCTGCTCAGGGGTCGGCTCCCTTACGTAAATCTCCCCGGCCCTGAACACAACCCCACGCTGGGGCCGGGGCCCGGGAACGTCACAGGGCAGCGGGGCGCCGACCGCAATGTAGAAGGCCCTGGAGGTGGCCCCGCCCTCGCCCTAATGTTACTGGAGGAACCTGAGGATCAACAAATCCTGACTGTCTAATCACAACAACAATAATTCAGAGGTTGGAAATCCAGTTTGCATCCATGTCTGTCCAAAATGTCAACACTTCATCATATTATCCAAAAATAATAATCTTTACAGTTTAAACACAGCATTTTTTACCAAGACACAATATATCTAAATTGATTTTACTGCAGAATTTATGATGGGTGATAATACTCTGCAGGTTCATCCCTACAAGTGACTCCTTACAGGTACAAGTAGTCGTATGATCAATTGTTAATATAAAAATAATGATTACAGCCTAAGAGCCTTTATCAACAATGAGCACAGAGCTACAAGGGGTTTATTTTCATATGGAAGTGACCTTCTGTATTCTTTCAAAAGTCCTTCTAATGGGTGAAGGAATGCACTTACATTAAAGCATTTTAAAAAAGGCACAAAATCTACTTAATTAAAATAATCAACTTGTGTCCTTATTACCCGCCACCTGGTGAACTAAAGTCTTCCAAGCAAGTTTTAAGAACATAAAATCTGCCAAGTGAGAATCCATCTGTACTCACTCTTGATGCCGTCCAGGTCAGCGGAGGCCAGCGTCTGAGCCTCGCTCTCGTCAGTGGGGATGCGTTGGTACTTGGCATCCTCAGCACCCGTCATGTTGCCTGTGCGTCTGCGCTCCTGCAGGTCGTAGCCGCGGCTGGTGGAGGACAACCGGGCCAGTGGTACGTGTTCGGGTGGCCCCGACTGGGGAGAGGAGCTGGCAGCGTCGGATGAGGCCGGCTTACTAGATAACAGCAGAAAAACATCACAAAGTTGTCGCTCAGAAAATGACAAGCGGCTGTTTTATTGTTATTTTCTTGAGTTGATCAAACATTTTCCGCAAGAAAAGTTTAAATGTAAAGCTGGAAAAGAGTAAAAAAACCAACAACTTCCTGATACTTTGTGATTTGGTCGTCTCCACACTTTAGTCATCTTCTGATTGATGCATTAGATCCCACTAATGCTGCTCTTTATAAAACAGGCTTGCATCTCTCAGCTCAAAACGCTAAAAATGTTAATTGATATGGAGAGAAAAAATGCTCGGCGACTACAAATCCTTCAAAGCACTTTTTAAATAAACAGAATGAACTCACCGTCCTTAAACGCCAGTCGCCCACAGCATTTCAACAGCAACTATTTTCCTCAATTATTTCCCCCGTTTATAAGTATGTTAAATAAAACAAATCCGCTGTTATTAAGTTGCTCTCCAATGGACTGAAGACAAGCAAAAGGTGTATATACGCAGTTTCATCCCAGCCAAGATTAGACCCTCATGAAGTGGAACAGTAAATGTCATCGATGGAGCCTCAGGCTGCCGAGGTGTGTTGTGTCGTCTATAGCGACAGGTGATATATGGGTCTCCAACGAGAGGATTACTCTGGTCCATCACATCATGCCCAGCAGGCCCACTGGATGCCTGAGACGTGGTAACGTACAGTGTGTACCTCACCCACCAATCAGAAATGTGCCTGAGCCGTTCCACCCAATCAGAACGTCCGTGACAACATTTCAGCAACATGGCAAAAACATGCGATCATCACAGCAGGTAAAGCACGGTTATAAAGTGTCTCAGGCCCCTTTTTTTCAGTCTGAGAACTAGACTTTACTCACTCTGTGAAAGTTGCTTCTTCGGTATCTGCTCCCACCGCAGACTGTGGCACGATGTCGAGCTCACGGGCCGAGTGCGGGCTCTCTTTGGCCACATGGTCTTCATCAGAAACAAAGAACTGTGGAGGAAATGCAGAGCAGGAGAACACTGGTTACTGTAAAAACAGACAACTAACCCAAAAATTAAACTTCAGATTGAAACAGCAGAGAAACCAACCAGCCCTGTGCATGTTAGTCCAAGGGTGAGACTTCAAGAGTTTGATCTTGAAAATGTATTTATTTATTTAGATATTTACTCTAAAAATCAGGGACAATTCTCTAAAAGGCACAAGTGAACATAGGAAAAGATACGCGACGGGAAAACTGGGAAATCTAAGGCCAATATGGACATAAGACTAAGAAATGTTTAACCTGCTTTGTTCACATGCTTTGTTTTCTCACTTTCATTTGTAAAATATATTTATTCATCCTG